>NW_017253243.1:0-600000 GCF_001299255.1 Cyphellophora attinorum | reverse complement strand
TATTCGCGCGTCCTGGTCGCTGCTTTCGGAACTGGAGGCGGGCCCTGGCCACAATCTCGGAAGCAAATTTCCGGGCCCGACTTCACCACCAAGCATGCTGGCGTTCTACAACTGTGGTGCTGAAGCTGGAAGCAGCCAAGGCCACAAGCACATACAGGTTATGATGAAACCGCACTCACGACAAATTGGCTTCAAGCTGTTTCCTGATCTGGTAGGACCGGAGTGTGAGGGACACATCGTTGACGCTCTCGAAGGAATTCCACACAAGCACTTCATACTAAAACTCCCGGAAAGTGCAAGCGCCGATGACGCCGTCGAAGCCCATCGAAAACTGCTGGCGAGAATGAGAGAAGTTATCATCAGCCGGGAAAGATGGCGGAGCCAGACGGGAAGTCTGACCTACCACATAATGTACTGCTGACGAAGGACTGGGTCTGCCTAATACCTAGACAGCACTCGCGCATTGATCATTCCATGATCACGAATGCTATGGGAATGGTTGGCGTCTTCTGGATCACGCATCCATCCCAGATCGAGGATTACACAAATATTTGGGGCCCGTTAGATGAGCACATGGCTACGATTGGCTACCCGGTATGACCAATTGCGGGAATTCTCGACCTTAATGAACGCAGATAGACTGACAAGATATCTAGTCATCCCATTTGGCCTTGAAAGCGCCTCCTCCGATGCACCCGGTAGCTTGAGCTGCCATCACGAAATTGCGACCCAACGTTCGCCTCATCATCTCATTTACGCCTTCGATGTTCAGAACGTTTAGCTCGAGACACTGCCTACATGCAGTTTCCAACCAGGCTGCCGGTTTCAATACGACTGTATTGGTACGGTATCACACAAATTGACAACTGCTTGCCTGAAGCAGCCGGTAAGCCGAGGTATTGTTACCGAGTTCCTTGGGTGGGTACGGGGTACGAGTTGAGCCGCACGGAGCGACAACCCTCCCAGGGCTTCCTAGTTGACCCTTCTGTAATGCACTATCACGTCTGGCTACAGCTCAGGCCTTGGCTCCCATACGACCTTACCGGCGGGACAGAAATGGAATGTCCATATCGAGACGGCATAGCTGCTGCTCTGCGCTACGAGAAGCTTTAAATGGTACAACACACTGCTCAGATGCGCCATCCCAGAAGCACGCCCACCTCTGCAATCTGCCAGGGGTGCACGACGTTTTGAACGACCTGTGAACGGGGCATTGATATAAATACATACCATTGCCTCTAACTTCGACTCTTTCCGACCACGTCAGTCCCACTGCCGAATCAGCACCGCCTCCTGCTTGAACTGACACAGTCCACCATGCCACCACATCATTCAAAACGCTCAGTCCTCATCACAGGCTGTTCAAACGGCGGTCTTGGCGCCGCCCTCGCAGAAGCTTTCCACGAGACTGGTCGATGGCGTGTCATAGCATCTGCACGTGATTTGACCAAGCTCCAGAGTCTGAAGGGCCTGAAGAACGGACAAGAAGAAGATGGGATCGAGCAGGTGCAGCTCGATGTCGTTGACGAGGCGAGTGTTCGTGCTGCGGTCGTTGCCGTGCGGAAGCTGCTGGCTGATGGGAATGATGGTCGGAAGGATGGGGAGAAGGTGGGATTGGATGCGATTTGCTTGAATGCTGGAGGAGGGTATAGCGTAAGACGATATCCCTTCTTTTCATCAGCCTCTACTGTCTCTTTTTGCCCTTGTTTTCCCTTCCATGTATGACCTGATGCGGTCCATTGCGTCCACCAAATCCCACGGCCCCTCGACACCGGCGCTGACGCATAGGCCCCTTTGACAGATGCCCCTGACCGACATCCCGCCTTTCTCGCCTTTGCTTCCCGCCGTCTTCAACCTCAACGTCTTCTCTCAACTCAGCATCCTCAACGTCTTTCTTCCACTCCTTCTTGCCAGCAGTAGCTGCAATAGCGGCAAACCTCTCGTCATAGCCCACACTTCGATCGCAGCCCACCCAAACGGCAACCTCCCCTTCACCGGCGCCTATAACGCGTCAAAGGCCGCCATGTCGCACCTGACGCAATGCCTGCGCACGGAATTGGGCTTGTTGGACATTGACGTTATCGAACTACGAACGGGAGGAGTGAGAAGTCAGTTCTATGGCAACTTACAGCAAGGAAAGGCCAGGGTGCCGGAAGGGAGCATTTGGGAAACAGAGGGCGTGAAAGAAGTGGTGGAGGGGTTGATGGACGGCGAGAAGTTTGGTGCAGGGTTTAGTGAAAGGGCGGAGTGGGCTAGGGAGATTGTGCGGGATGTTGAAAATGGTACCGTAAGTCTTCTTGTATACTGGTGTACATTGCAAGCCACCCTTAGGCTGACCGCATCCTCTGCCCAGCAGAAAATCATCTACAGGGGCAGCAATGCAGCTAATGTCAAGTGGGTGGGCCGTTTGATTCCGATGTGGATTTATGACATGATCATGGCGCGTATGCTGGGGATCGGACACTTGCCAGGACTTTTGCGGGCGGCGTTGGAGGGAAGGTCGCTGGTCACTGAGGAAGAGCAAGATTATCAAGGTTGAAAAACATGGTCGATACTGATGGATACGTGCTGCTGGAAGCATGTGGAAGTCAGGGAAGTACGGACTCCATGTCTTCATCAAATCCTGTGAGTAGGGATCAGTCATTACTCTGTGAATTGATTTCATGCCAGGGACCTCCTGACGGCAGCGTCTCCCTCTAATCTATAGGAATGATGAATTAGGCCTCTTCCAGAGTTTATTACAGACGCCTTCTTACCCCGCCCTCTCCTTGTCAATCTGGGGAATAAGGCGTCTATCCGGTATCCGAGAATGCCTCGGCGCCTCCTCCTCCTCCTCTCGGCCCACAAGCACTTCTAAGCGACCACGCGTTGAAATCCTCCGGCACAATAGCAGAAGATGTAGCATACTCCGTCTATAGCTGCCTGCCTAGTCGCTAGAAGTCCACGAGGACACCCCCTTCACCGTCTACCTCTCACCAAGATGGCCGCCGAACCTCCTACTCTCTCTACTATACTGACAAGCTTCCTGAACGAAGCCAAAACCGCCGTCCTCCTAACATACAACCAGCCCAAGATTTCCAACGCCTTCACCATCGCGCAATATCACGACCTCGCTGCCGCTCTCACCTGGGCCAAACATCACCCCACTATCATCACCATCGTCCTGACGGGCGCCGGGAAACACTACTGCGCTGGAAAAGTCCTCTTGTCGCCCGATGAAGGTGGGCCTACCATAGCAGAGGAGATCGCCGCCGGCAGCGCGCTTGGAAACGTTATACGGAACTACCCCAAAGTCCTCATCGCGGCCGTCAACGGCGCCGCCATTGGGTGGGGGTGCACGCAATTGTGGAATTTTGACCTGGTGTACGCCTCCGAAAGAGCGTTCTTCCAGACGCCATTCACGAAATTGGGCTTCGTGCCGGAAGGCGGCTCCAGCTACACGTTCCTGAAAGTGATGGGCCGGGCCAAGGCGATGAGGTTGTTGTTGGGGAGTGAGCGCGTCAGCGCCAGAGATATGGCAGAGAATGGTTTCGTGACGGAGGTGCTGCCGGCGGAGGGGTTCGTGGAGGCGGTGTGCGCGAAGGCGAAGACGATAGCGGGCTATCCCCAGGAAAGTGTCAGACTGGTGAAGGAGTTGTGTGCGAAGAGTCAAGAAGAGCTCGATGCCGTCAGAAGCGCTAGTGAGAGGGAAAGGGTTGCTCTGCAGAGGGTGTTGAGTGGGGATGCGGCGAAGAAGGCGATGAGTGATTTGGGAAGCGGAAGGGGAAGGGGAAGTTGTGATCTGAGGTAATGCCCGAGGCGATGAGAGAAGCTGCTGGGTGGAGGGGGTCGGGAGGGTGAAGCGAGAGGGAAGGTCGGAATTCGTGGCAGTGGACGACCTAGTGGGAAGTGTTGAGGTTGTGCACTCGGTCCTTGAGCAATATTCTTCATACGTCGAACTCAATCCACTTCCCAGGCGATCCTTCAGCTCCCCGTCTGATCGTCCGCAAGACCGCGGTGACCTCTTGCTGCCGTGCCTTCAGCTTCTCTAATGTCTGCTTCTCATTCTGGAGCGCCATCTGCCAAGCGTAATCAGCCAAATGTTCCTTTTCAGAAGCTGTCCAATCTGGCTGCTCCTCTTCGACCAGAGTATAGCCAACGCGGAGTGAGATGTAGGTTATGGATCGCCAGGCGCCGTTCCAATCAGGCGCATAATTGCATCTTCCGCTCGATCCAGCTCTTGTGGAAATGAAAGATCCGGCTCTTGTGGCAATGAAACTCGTGTCATCATCAACGAACGGTGCATCGACTTCTGCTGCTGCACCCGCTGGAGGTCGCCAGTATAGGGCTTCCCACCAGTCTGTGCAGCCCGTCAGATCCAGCCAGGTCAAGCTGTGCAACTTTTGTGAGAGCGATCGGAGAATGCCCGCGGATTCGCGAAAGTCGTTGTCGAGACGGGAATACATGTTTGTCCCGCCGAAGCTCACTCGAGGAGCGCTGGACGTGGAATTGGTGATCTCAATGCGAGCGTTTGTTTGTGCAGCGATCGATGTATAGGTTGGTTGAGGCCAGTGAGCGAGAGAAAGTGACTCGAGTGTGGACAAGTGCCCGCAGAGCCGCAGTAGTGTCTTCCAGGATGCTGTCGTATACGTCTTATCGCCGGTCGCGGGGTTCAAAGCAAGGGAGAGGTGCTTGAGGTTGACGAACTTCAGGCCAGGCTGTGGCGGCGGAAGTCGAGAGTCCTCTGCATCCCAGGCATCGGGCACAAAGTCGGCTTTATCATCTTCCGCAGGCTTGTTCTGCACGCTCGTCAACAGGCTATTTTCGATTTGTCGCAGACGGGCACCGTCCTCCAGAAAGCCGGAAGCGTCCAGGCGAGTGACTTCTGAAGTATCGCTCCTGATCATTCCGCTTCTGTCACCGTCTAGTAGCGCGTTGCCGTCGGCTATTCGCGGATCGAAGAGGATGCGTAGCGGATTGTTCGTGATCTTGTCATTGAAGATGGCAATGTAAGTGAGCAGTACCTCACGTAGCTTGATGGGAACATCCTGCAAGTATGTACCGTCGTAAGCGGCGTGATAGTCCCAGTTCTGAGCGAGTTCTCTCAACGTCGAATCCAACAGAGATGGCTGGCTGGGAAAAAATGCACCCGGAAGTTCGACAGGATTATCAATACGTCGCATAACCTGTTGAATTGCTACATCGCGAGGACGATGTCTGCTATGAATCAGCCAGCTTCTGGGCGGCGACGGTCCAGGCACGATGCGTGTGCGACCAGACCCTCGTTCTGGCTGAGCAGTGGGAGACGGTCGGAATCGCCTGATTCCTGGCCGTGGTGGCGGGGCCTCTGGAGTAGGTAGATCGAGGACATTCCTCAATTCCGGCGGGACAGATGCAGCAGGGGAAAGGGAGGTGGGATGTACTGACTGGTCTCTCAACTGCAAGCGACGCGACTCTCGGATAAGATCATTTACCGATGGACGGGTTGAAGCGTCATCGTGTTGGGATGAAGAAGCAGACGACGCTGCTTGCGAGCCTGGCTTGATGAGTAGCGCTTTGCCTGTTCGCTTCTTGGGCATAAAAGCCGGACTTGTCTTATCTCGAGAGTCTTGTCTATTGCGTGCGTGAGAGAGCCGGTTATATACTGCTGTGAAAGGTATGGGACTGAGTCACAATGGCAACGAGAATGTAGGTTAATAGTGCTCTTGTGCCTGACTATTCGCCCCAAGTGATGTCATTGGCTGCCTCTTCCTGCTCCAGTAGTATACTACCGTAGGAGCATGACTCCGACAACGATGACCACCTAGGAGTGAGTTTGGGCACACAACCCCGACAGAATATTTGAATCTGACTAGTAGTTGCGTCTTGTTTGCACGAGACTTGCTGTTGAGTTAGGGTAGTGTGCCATCAGGCATTTCACGAGTTCGAACAATTCTGAGGCAAGTGCCCAGGGGACAGTACGAGGTTCGCCCTTGGTTTGCTTCGAGTATTTAAACGAGTCTGGCCTACAATATGAATCACTCCAACTGTCTGTGTGCCACAACGCCTTCCTCATGCCTTTTCAGTACCCATCGCAACGCCGAAACCGTGCTGCCCGATCACTTTTCAAGTAGAAGTACATGGTGCTCGCCAAAAAATGCGCCACAGGAGCGACTCGACTGTGCCGGGACTTTGTTGCTCATCCCTGTCCGACCATGACCGATGCCTCTTGCTCAACTGCGAGCTGAGGAAGATGCCCTCGTCCACCATCCTGATTGTGATCGTCTTCTGAATTCTTCAGGATGGTCCAGCTTCGAAAGACCAGAAGCCCGAGTGATCGACTTTGGACACCGGCGGTGTCATTTGACGCAGGCTCGGCATCTCCTTAGGTCTCCTCAGCCTGTGTTGCCTCGTGGAATCGGGAGCGGTGATGCTGGGTCCACGTCAACCCAAACGATCCATGGCCTACTGTGTTGTCCAGAGAGGTCTCCCTTCCTCCCTGCTGATCTAGAAACCTGGAGGATTTACACGCTGGCTGACTCTCGTCCACTTGGGCAACTTGTGTATGCCCTTTCTGTAGTTGCGCTCCTTGCGATCGAAGATTGTGTATTTGTCCCTAGGAAGCATCTCCTCCTCTCGTGGCATTTCTTCGTACCACCTCTGCACAGCTTTGCTCGTCATTCCGCCATTCTTCTGTAGCGCGGCACTGATCGTGTCAACCACTTTGTCGACGAGGCGTAACCGTTTCCGCTGTCGTGCTTTTTGGGGAGGTGATATCCGCCAGGGTCGTTTCCTGAACAGCGCGTTAGCATTGGGTGACCGGACGGATGACACGGACAGAGGCTCACCAGAGCAGACCGCCGAGCAGCCTCTGCGTTGGCTTGAACATTGTGGCAATGCTGGTGAATGGGAAGACAGATCAAGCGGTTCATCAAGGTCGACACTTTTAGTGCCTCCGGCGCGCCTAAGCTTCACCGTAGTGCGAGCATCTGGCCGAATGCGCCGCTGTAGCATATACGCAGTCTGACCCTCGAATTGGGATCATGAAGACAATATCACTGGGACGATCGTGAGCACGCCGGGCAAGCAAAGATGAAGCTGAGCGTCATCTCCGCGGCCATAAGCCTGCTCCTGCGGCCGTCGATAGCCGAGTCGAACCTCACAACGCCACAGTCAACGCAGCAGATCCTTCAGGGCGACTTCAAACCAGCACAAGTGTGGGAGAACACCAACTTAGTACGACACACGAACCTCGAGAAGGGCTACGTGCGAGAGAACATAAACCTAGTCATCACAAATACCGACAAGGTGCCACAGTTGGAATACTACTTTCCCTTCGAGTATGATGTGATAGGCAAGGTGGGCGGCTTCGAGGTGCGAGACAAGAAGGACGAGACCAAGGGCAAGTTCGAGGTTAGAACGGCAGCGTTGGCTGCTGTGTTGGACGCTGGAGTGTCTTCAAAGTATGTCACCCTCGGACTGTATCACCGACAGAGGACTGACAACCACAGACCAACGCAGTACTACACCATCCACCTCCCCCAAGCCCTCCAACCCAAAGAACAAATCACCCTGTCCATCACATATCACGTCCTCTCCGTCCTCGCCCCTCTCCCCGCCGCCATCAAACAAGATGACAAGCAATACCTTGTCTACACCAGCTCCGCGTACTTCCTCTCCGCCTACCCGACCCTTAAGCAGAAACTCAAGATCAAGACCTCCTCCGCCGACATCCCCGAATACACCATACCCACGGGACTTGCCAAACCCGAAAAGCAAGGCTCAACCCTGACATACGGCGCCTACGACACCCCCATCCCCCCCTTCACAACCCACCCAATCTCCATCCGCTACGAATTCAACAAACCCCTCCTCCACAGCACCACCCTCCGCCACGACCTCGAAGTCTCCCACTGGGGAGGCAACCTGGCTACCGAAGACCACTACGCCCTCACCCACACGGGCGCCAGCCTCATCAACCACTTCAGCCGCGTCAACTGGGCCGTCCAAAACTTCCACTTCCAGTCCGGCCAATCCCAGACCTATGCCGCCCGCCAACTCGTCCTCCCCTTGCCCGCTATGAGCGCCGATCCGTACTACACCGACGACATCGGGAACGTGTCCACCAGCCGCTTCCGGCCTACCCCGCCATTCTCCCCAACGAAGCCAGCGCATCTAGAGCTGAAGCCCCGGTATCCATTATTCGGCGGGTGGAACTACGCTTTCCGCGTCGGCTGGAATTCACCCCTCTCCTCGAACCTACGTACCCTCACCTCCCAGTCCAACACATATATCCTGCGCCTTCCCCTCCTCTCCCCGCCCTCTGACGCCTCAGGCCTCTCGATCGACGCGTACGAACTCAACCTCCTCCTCCCCGAGGGATCCAAAATCCTGCAGCACCACGTCACGGGCACGAACCTGCCCTCGTTTGAGGTCGAAGAGGGTACAACGAAGACATTCATGGACACATTGGGCCGCACGAGGCTGACGTTGAAGGGTAGGAATGTAGTGGATGAGATCCGGGATGCGGAGTTGTTTGTTACGTACGAGTATACGTTGTTCTCTGCGCTGCGAAAACCCGTGACTATAGTACTGGGGTTTGTGGGTGTGTTTGCGGTAGTTTGGGGCGTGGGGTTGATTGATAATAGTATTGGAAGGAGGAAACGGTGAGAGAATGAAGGTGCTGTAGTACCTGTATAACACAAACGAAAATTTTCCGGCCTCAGAGGGCCTCGAGGAATTTGGGAATCGAGGTAAAGATGGACAAGAGCCCAGAAAAAGGCGAAGACCACGTACTACGTCTATTTCGCAATGCATCTCTGTGCTCTTTCTCACACTCAAGTCACTTCTAGCATGCCACCAAGATTCCCTGTTTAATCCACGACACACGGCAAGAAAGCATTTCACAGTGACTACCGTAACCCGACCGAGTCAAGAGAGATACAACCGGTGTTGTTAGCCGCGATCTTCAGTCCCTCCACAGCGTATGTATATCTCGAGTGTTGCACTCGCCCTCTTTTCGTTGTTTTGCTTCTAACCAAGCCTCAGAGGATCTCAATCGTATCACCTGCCATGCCTAGATAGCATCTGCTGCTAACTTGGTGAGGCGATCAAGACGTCCTGGCTGGCTTGCTCCCGACGCGCACGAGAGTTTTCATGAGTGGATCGAATGGGCGCATGGTGAACGGGCTTTGCGGTACGGAAAATCTGCACACCCACACAACAGCGAAGCGATGGACCAAATATTGTGAGTCATTTCAGGTGAAAATGAGATCTGACTCTGATGCCTCTGCTTCTTTGCTAGGTATTGTACAGATGCCATCTATCATTGGGGTTTCATTCATAAAAGTATGAGGGGCGAATGTTCCTCGTTCCGACAGCGGCTCAGTCGTCCACGATATCATCGTCCTCCAGGAACAAGTTTTCCATTTGGCTGCTGGTGCTTTCCTCGCCTCGACTTCCAATCGTACTGCTTGTGAAGCTAGCAGCGACCTTGCCCGCCGCAGCTCGTCGGCTACTCGCGTTTCCAGTGCCTGCAAAGCCTCCGCCCCTGACTTTGGTCGCACTGACGATAGCCTCATCCGCAGGCTCTTCATCATCTGGCTCATCGCCCGTGAGTGGCACAGACATATTCTGTACTTGAACGATGCGATTGATGAGCCGCGTGTCTCTCTGCCGCGAGGCCTTGATTCGGGCCAGGTATGGCAGGATGTCGAGCGTCAGGTCGACTCTAGACTGGTAAGATCTGCGAGCCGGGCTGTCCTCTTTGTCCTCCCCTTCTAGCGGTGCCTGACCCTGACCGAACGAAGTGTTCTTCCATCCAGCAACGCCACTCGCTGATCGCGATGCACTCACAGTACCGTCTTTGGGATCTTCGTGCATGAACATCGAGATCAGCGAGTCAATCTCCTCAGTCGGCTTCCATAGACGCAGACTCGTGGGGTAGAACATCTTGAACTTGTCGGCTGCTCTGCCACTCGGCGGCGCTGCGCGGTTGACAGGGTATGGTAGATGGAATATCAGTCCCCTTGAAGCAACGTGAAAGCTGATCTCGTCTTGCCTCAGTGCATCGGTACTGGCGGTTTGAATGGAGGCATAGTTCCTCGCAGCAGAGCCGCCTGATCGGATCGATCGTCGTGACTCAGGGTTAAGGACATCGCTGAAGGAGAGCATCTCGGCACAGTCGTCGAAATAGTCTGTGAAACTGTCACCATTGCAGGATAGAACGTAGTTCTCGTGCAGAGAGGAGATGAAAGTCTGAATGTCGGCGCCCGTTTCATTGAACAGTGCGTCGATGTCGATCTGTGATTCTTTGTGGTTGTACAGATGCATGAGGTGATCTGGCGGTTTCGGTGGCGGCTCGGCTCGAGAGTCTAGTACACGAGCATCCTCTCGCTTGTTGTACACTACTTTGCCGGCAGCATGGAACATATCGAGCGTGGTTTCGCGCTGACTGACTAGCTTCAGCGAGTCCTTCTCCATTTCTGTGAGGTCTTTCTGGTCCTTAGCAGATTTCTTCGATTTGCTCGCAACAGTGCCTGACCAGTCAGAATTACTATCGTTTCGGACGCAAAGGAACTCAAGCGCATTGACAGCGTTTCGAAGATCGCCCATTTCGGCCAATCTTTGCATGACTGCAGGTCCAGGTATCCGGCGGCGTAGCGAAGTACGAGCTTCTTTCTTCACAGCAAGGTCTAAGGCCTTGTGGACAAAAGTTTGCGCGACAGCATTGAATTCGATGACAGTGGTAGCAGGATGATTGAGGATTTCTGGTCCGAGAAGACGATGTGCCGTGAAGCTGTCAGAGAATGCTGTGGATGAATTCAACAGCGTCTCCGATATGATCATGACGGCTGGACATGCGGGCTCGGTGTTCGTAGATCTGAAGGGCTGGGCAGAGCCAGAACCACTTGTCAGAAAGCGACTGACCGCGCCACGAACCGAGTCAAGGCCAACTGAGCGAGATGACGACGTCGGGAATTCCTCGACAATCAGCGCCTGATGTTGAGCGCTGCGATCCGCCTTAGACTCGGCACCATCGAACCCGAGGCTACCAAACTGACCACGATTGAGGAACTCATCGAATTGAGCTGCTGCTGAGCCATTGACTGTGGTGTCGACAATGCCTGGATTCTGCCAGGTGATTGTATTGAGACCCACGGCTTGCGTAACAAGGTTCACAGTCACAGTCTTCCCGCTGCCAGCCGGACCTTTCAACACCAACAGCTTCTGCCGCGAGCGACCAGAGACGACTGCCTCAAACCACTGCTGCACGTCTGTGACTTTCTTCTTGTGCACTGCTAGCTCATCGAGGGTTGTGGGTCCGTATCGCTCGGACCATGGTGGCTGCGACTCTGACTCTTCTTTTGCAGGTCGTGGAGGCGCAGGTAAGGTAGGCCTCTTGAATGGTACAGCAGGTTTCAGGAACCTGTGGCCGTTGGTGGTCGTTTTGCCGTTGGATGTAGACGTAAAAATCTTCCGGCTGAGAGTGGACGAAACAGTCTCTGATTCTGCCAGAGCAATTAAGGCATCGTCTGACAGCTCATCGTCCTCAATTGCTTCTACCTCTCCTAGGCCGGACGCTTCAGGAGTGCCTGACTTGTTCCGTTGCCATCTCTGGTCGTCTGTCGCCTTCCCAAAGAAGTTCTGTATCGACTTCGACTTGTCAGGCTCGCTCTTGATTCGTGAGCTCTTTCGTGGCTTCTCTGGACTGGTCTGCGGTGTGCTTTTTGGTTTCCGCTTGGCCGTAGATTGTGCATTCCAGGTCTTAGCTGACACCGGTGATATTGACAATGAGTTGCTGCCGTTGTCACTGAGAGACAACTGTCGCTGAGTTCTGGGCGTCGGCTTGGGCGATCCGTTTGGGACCGGATCTTCCTCTTCATCATCGGATATCACTCGAGTCGATCTTCGCTGCCTTTTGGCAGGCCGAGGAGCCATTGACGGACATGGCGAGCTTGTGCGAATTCGACACTGCAACAAGCCTGGTCGGGGGCGGCGCTGCTGCCGTCAGGTCTACAGGATTCGAAGTAGTCGCCGACTCAAAGTCGTCAGGTATTTAAGTAGTTGCAACTCGCTGCTGGGCGGGTCCTCCTCGGGATTCGGATTTGATCTCCGGTACCGATGCTTGGCACCAGTGGACCTGCCAGATGGCTAATCTTGACGATGTCGCAAGATTTCGTCACGATATAGTGGTACTCCTCATCACCGGCATCCTTCCACACATACCTCAGGAAGCAGCCATCCGTTTGGCCGCGCCGAATGTGACAAGCGGTCTCGCCAGGAAATTGTAGCGTAACAGAGATCTTTCTGCCTCCAGGGCAACATACTGTGATCTAAGTGGTTGAGTATGAACGCCTGATTGACAGGACGTTCGCCATCTGCATTGGGTCCTGGCTCTTCACGCCAACGAAGTACCTTGGTGCATGATCGTATGAGCGTCAGCGTGCACCGAGGCAGTCTGTCCAGTGTCAACCTCACGTGCTGCAGCACATCCGCGACTTTCTACTGTGTACACAACTTCGAGCGATCGCCCGCTGAATTCGACGCTTGTAGATGGGCCGCGCTTCGAGGTCTGAGGTAGTCTATCCCTAACGTCACCAACGTCGGCCTTTCAGAGTCATCGCCCTCGTTTTAAGGCGGAGAGCAATGCTAATACTCCGTTGCCTGATCTCGTAAGTCATACTCACTGATCAGCTTCCTGGACTACAGCTGGCCAACTGCGGCTTTCGAAACGGCTCCTTTGCCCAACAAGGACTGTGGTCAAATCCACTCTCAAGGGATCCTCTCTGCTATACTTCTGGGTTTCTGAACCAGCAACTCTCCATGCCCAATAACGACAAGGGTCATGCATCCTAGTATGTCTGTACATACCTAATCGCCACTCAAATCTTCTGTCATCCGTTCAGGATATGTCTCACCGGCGTTAGGCATGCCAATCTATTCCACTCGACATACTTCCGGCTTTTCACATTGCACTTTCACAAATCTCATTCGAGCGAATGACAATTTGACCGCCGATGGTGTGGAAAATCGCAACCTCCTTTGCGTTTCCCTGAAAGACCAGCAGCGACCCTTCTATCTTGTCCAGTAAGAGCATTCTAAGTCGTCAGTATGCATCCTACTGCTCACCTGGCTCCGCTATCGTGACCGTCGATGATCAAACTACGTAGCGGAGGCCAACACTATAGTAGCAGCACATTACGACTGCACGTGTGCAGATGAACCGCTTACTGTGGATCCACAGTTCATGCCATTCTACCGGGCAATCAAACGAATCTGGGGAGAGGCTAACTGTAAGTGAGCACTGCGTTGCGAATTGGGAGTACTCTCCTCTCGATCGGGACATGTCTCTCGGATGTGCTATATCCCGAGCGGAATTCAATTGCTGCGGTCAAATTTGTCTACCAAAAAAGGTCTAGCGCATACTATGCCTCCTCATCGGGCCACTACACAGTAGATCAGGCTCGCGTCTGACAGGAGCTTGGCCTCGAAGCCAATAGTGGGTACGTGTCTGTTGCCCTCACTCACACTGCAGAATCAAGCTAGGTTGCGACCACTTCTGCCATTACTGTGAGACAT
This sequence comes from Cyphellophora attinorum, assembly GCF_001299255.1. Taxonomy (NCBI): domain Eukaryota; kingdom Fungi; phylum Ascomycota; class Eurotiomycetes; order Chaetothyriales; family Cyphellophoraceae; genus Cyphellophora; species Cyphellophora attinorum. The sequence continues at coordinate 586,461 of NW_017253243.1, read as the reverse complement.
CGGCATAGTCGTCTGCCGTCTGGGCGAGCAGAAGAGCTTCATGCAACCATGACCGGAGTGGCGCTTTCCGGGAGAAAATTGCTTCAAGCATTCGAATACTTGGGAGATCACCAGCAGATCATCACAAACCGAAGGGGCCGTCGCTGAGATCACTTATATGTCCAGAGCGGCCCAGTCGATGTAGCACGCTCCCATCCTTCTATATACAACTGCCTGTTGATCTCGGGCATTTACGACTGTTGTTTCGTTTCGTTCCCAGCTCGCTCTGATCAGTCGTTCACAGCGCCATGAAGGTCTCAACTTGTGTCGCTGCCGCCTCAATGGCTGGCATGGTCTACTCTGCCCCCCTCGAAAAGAGGCAGAACATCGACAACACCGTTCTCCAGTTTGCCTTGACCCTCGAGCATCTCGAGAACGTCTTCTACGAAGGTGCCATCAAGAACTTCACTGCACAAGACTTTGCAGACGCTGGTTATGGAGCAACGGTAAGTAAGCTCCGCACTGCATGACCGGTGTCTATCTTGCTGACGACAAACCAGTACTACAACAATCTCAAATACATCGCCAATGACGAGCAGGTACACGTCCAGGTCCTGACTGCCGCCCTCCAAGCAAACGGCCAGACACCAGTTGCAGCTTGCCAGTACAGCTTCCCCTACACCGACGTCGCTCCTTCATTACCCTGTCCTCCATCCTGGAGGGTGTTGGAACATCGGCGTATCTGGGCGGCGCCCCGTTGATCAGTAGCAAGTACTACTTGACTGTCGCCGGTGCCATCCTCGCCACCGAAGCCCTCCACACCAGCTACCAGCGCGCCGCAATCGGTGAGGTGCCAATGGCCAACCCATTCGAGACGCCACTCAACCCCAACCCCGTCTACACGCTGGCAGCGCAATTCATCGTCAACTGCCCAGCCACCAATCCGCCACTACCCTTCAAGCCTTTCCCACTCCTGACCGCCACCAGCGGCACCTGCGTCGCCGAGGGCCCAGCCATGAAGAAGCGTTCTTGGGACGACACCAGCAGTATGTCCCTGATCAAACATCCCCACCGTCGGACACTCCACTAATCTCCCCCACAGGCACTCCCAACCGATCCACTGACTGGTCCGACAAGGGTTCGACCCCTACAGCTGCGTCTGCGACTGCATCTGCCGCTGCTGCTCACACAACTGAGGCTATGCACCCATCAGGCTGGGGATCATCATCCACGACCAAGACATCCGTCGCGGCGTCCCCAACCAGCACCAAAGGTGCCTCAGGCGGCTGCGCCCTCCCCAGCAAGGCCGCTTGTGCCGCCGCCGCCGGCTCACCCTACACCTTTACCGCCGCCAACAGTATTCCCGCCGGCAGCTTCGTGACCTTTGCCTCCGGCTTGAGTGTCGCGAGCGTGCAGGTTCCATCAATGGCAAGGTCGTCGTTGCGACCATTCCGGCCAGTGCGTCGGGCCAGACTTATGTATTTGTTACCAAGAGTAGCCAGAATGCGACTGTGCCGGACGCGGATATCTTGTTTGGGCCAGCGATTATCGAGGTGGCACCGCCGGCGCCGGTGATTGATTTCACGCTGCAGTAGTTGCTTTTTCCGTATGTTGGGTACAGGGGACTTTTTGGTCCCGCTGGTGATGTTGTTGATGTGACGTTATAAGGCGATATCATAGGTACTTAATGTTCCATACCAGCCATTCAAGACGCCCAGGCATTGGCGCTCCAGCACGATCGTGGTTCAAAGTGCGCGCACACACGGTTTTAGGACTGTGGGTCAGTGTGAAACGGCCTCACCTCCATCCCAATACTTGGGGGAGTTCGGGGCGGCTTTAATCTGCCCGCGATTGCCTCTATCTCAACGATCGAACTGATACACGCACAAGATGATATGCTCCAGGGATATGTCATGTTCGCACGTTCGAAGCCTCCTTGATGCGATGCTATATGCGGTTGATCAGCTTAGTAGATCTGCATGCACGTCCTATTCTGGATGGGCTCGTGTTTGCTGGTAGACGTATTCTGGCAAGAAGCCGCCGTCAGCGTTCAAGTTTATTCGCTTGCATGATTGCGGGGAAAGCGAAATCCACCTGCTCCATTCAACAGTATGCCATCATAGTATTCCTCTTCATCTTACACCATGAGCAGTCTCTCGATGGCACTTGGAACACAATTGTGATAGGTCTAAGAAAATCGCAGCCACCATGTTGTCCACACTTATGTCATATGTTGGCCTGGGCGCAAGCAGCCCGGGGGTGGACGTAGCGTCCGTGGAAGTTTTCGACGTTGGGACCGCTGCCGACAGAACAGGCCGACGCCTCAAACATCTCTTGAAGCTGAATCACTCCGAGCACTCCATACTGTACAACAAGCGTCGTTCCACAACCACTCGCCACACATCCTCGGAAGTGCCTACCTACTGAAAGCCCCGGCAGACCACCTAACCAATATCTACGAAGACATCTCCAAGCACGACAATCTCGACCAGTGGGAGGACTCCCCTCCGAAATCGCCGAGCACGACCACCGCGACTTCCTCGGCAAGAAGGAGTACCAACGAGCCTGGGTCGACTTCTTCGAAGACCAACTCGTTGAAGCAGGCTACGACTGGAAAGCCGTCGTCACCAAATACATCTTCGAAATCGGCCCCAAGTCATGCGACTCACATTACGCCATGTTCGACTGCCTCGTCTCCGGCCTAGGCCACCCACTCATCCACCTGGGCTACGCCTTCGAACTTACCTCCCGCGAAGTAGCCATGGAAGCACTCGGCTTGGCCGCAACATGCTACGACACACAACTAGCCTCCCTCGCAACCACACCACCACCAAAACACATCCCAGACCCCACATCCGACCTCTTCACTCTATTCAACCGCGTCGAAACCGATCCTACATTCGACAACCTTTTCACCGGCCCCGGCGGCTCTAACCTCGGCACGCTCCTCTCCAACCCCAAACTTACCTCCGCCCTCCTCGCCCACTTCCACAGCTGGACCATCACCAACCCCACCCAACAATTCGCCCAATCCCAACGCCTCGCCTCCCTCCTCCTGATTTCCACATCCAAACTCCTCCCCCAACCAGGCCACGACTACGACTTCTTCCTCGTGCACCTCCTCACCACCTCACACGCCATCCGCATCCTCCTCCCCTTCTTCCCCAAACACACCCACTTGCGCCTCGTCAGACAATGGCTCCTCATCACCCTAGCGATCTACATCGCCCAACTACGCCCCTCGCTCTCACAGGCTGCGGAGGCGCAGAAGGCGTACGATCTGAAAGGTCGAGGGTGGGAGTTTGTGAATGACAAAGCCCTGCACGGTGGGCATAAGTACGATGCGCATTTCGTCAAGGGTTGTCGGGCTATGTTGGCGGGAGCGAAGGCGTGGGGTGATGACGATGGGTTCTTCTTGAAGAATGCGGTGAGGTTTGCGGATGAGTTTGAGGGGTGGGGTGGGTTTGGGCGTGAGGATTTGGAGGAGATGGAGGAGGCGAGTCAGGGGCACCGTTGAAGTTGAGAATACCGAATCTTTGAGTGGGTGTTCGAGAATTGGTGAGGTTGTTGGTTTCTTTCCGAAATTGTATATTTGCATGTATCCAAGTATTCGGCTACCAGGAGGGATTTTCAGCAAAGGATATCCAGAATGACTAATCCAACGTCGCCACGCGACTTCCACAAAGCAGCAATGTTCACCCCAATTCCATCAATCCGACACTCCATGTTCTTCTTCCAAGTCATCGAGATTCTATCCCGTACACCTCTCCCACGCCTCTCGAAAACCAATTCCAAGGCCCTCCATCACCCTCTTCTCCCTCTCCATCCACGTCTCCCCTTCAGCTACCTCAGCTTCACCGCCCTCCGGTTTACCAGATTCCAAGTCCACCACACCCCCAGTCCCCCGGTCCCTAACTCCACTACTATCAAACTTCCAACCACGCTCCTTCTTCGCAAACCGCCTCAAATCCCTCTGAAACGTCGTCCCGCCAGACCAACCTAACACCGCACACCCCACGGTCCGCCACGGACTCAATATAATGTCAACCCGGCGGTGGACGTTTGGATTTTTCGTGATTGTCCCTTCTTGATCATCAAACTCCGGATCCTGCCATACACACAGCGCTTTATCCAGACTATCGAACCCATGGCCATGCCCTTCCCCACGGTACGGCAGCGTCTGCTGGTCTCGATCCGACGTAGTGGTCTGCAGCGTCAAGGTATGCGTGATCCACCCTGCAGTCTCCAACGACTGCACTACATCCACAACAAGATCCTGCGTGACGTGTTCATCGCGATGGGAGAGAATCACATCCACATCGCCTGACTCGGCTTTGCCGCGTCGGTACCCGCCGACTATGACGCAGACCATGTCGTTTGCATGTCCGCTGCCGTCTGCGTTGGGGGTCCAGTGCTCCTCCGGTATGGACTTGCAGAGGCGCGCGTGGTGCAGGATCGTGGACGCGATGGACTCGACTTCCGCGCGGGGGATCTTGGATTCGAACTCCGAGTAGAATTTCAGGCCGATTTGTTGGGAGCGGGTTAGTTGGGTCCAGTGGTATTCGACTATGTCGTCGAGGTCTCGAAGGCCGAAGGTGTAGTAGAGCTTTCGCGCTGTGTCGGCGCCGACGCCCCAGATGTTGTAGAAGAGTTTTAGGGTTTGCATTTCGGGGTCGCTCTCGAAGCGGCGGACGACTTCGAGGTAGCGCTCGGAGTCGGAGGAGGCGGAGTCGCGCCATTCGCGCCACAGTTCTGCGATGCGCGAGTTGCAGCCGGGGAGGTGCAGGATTTCAGTTTCGGAGACGAGGGAGGAGGGGTAGGCGGACAGGGAGGCGATGCTAGTGGAGTAGGCGCGCACACCGATTTCGTCGCGGGTGAGGATGCGGGAGAGTTTTATGGATTCGAGTTGGGCGATGAAGGCGGCGTTCGCTGTTTTCAAGGGCGTGTTGCGGCAGCAGGCGAAGGTTGAGTTAGGGAGGTGGACCCAGTCTGGTGGAGGTGGAAGCTTCTTGCGCGGTGAGGAGGAGCGGGAGTCAGAGGAGCCGTCGTGCGTGGTTTGGCCGTGCTCGAGGCGAGGGGGGCGTTTAGAGTGATGTGGGAAGGTGCGTATGTGTTCGGAGCCGAATGGTCGAGGTGCCGGAGGATGAGATGAGGGACCAGCTTGTGTGGAAGTGGTGGGAGAAGCTTGATGTAAGTGACAAGTCCCGTATCTGAGGTGGAGGTGTCTTCTGGTCTGCAGTCTTGGACGTAATCTTGCCGGAGAGGACTAACTGCCGTTGGTAAGGGAGTACTGAGCCTCGTTTGAGACAAGCATCGATCCACTCCAGCTTTACCACAAGGATGTGAGATGTCAGATCCGGCCAGGTAGCGCTCGCGGCGCTCGAGGCTTCGTCGCCGCTTGAGACAGGCTCGTCTTCCCCTAGCTTTCGCTTTCTGCCTCGTGGTCCATTACTGTCATCTTGTAGGACGGCCGGCTGGTCAGTGAGGTCAACATAGACTCCCTGTGCCCTGAGCTCGAACAAAGCTCGCTTCTTCTGGGAGACACGACCAACGAAGATACGTGCTTCTGATGCATTGTATGTCAATAGACCGTGAGCGGCGTATACCTGATCCTCGTACTCATGCAGATCTTCAGTCGAGAGATGAGTTGGCAGGATGTAGATCGGCGGGACTAAACTCAGGTCCAACGTAGCGACCATGTTGGTCAACGTTTCTAATCGGTGGGACTTCTAGTCGAGCTCGCTGTGTGTCAGTGCCAATACTCAGGTGCCTCGCACCGGTCGTCATCACGGGGAGCAGGCGCATATGCTCAAGCGCTTTTCGGCAGGGCAACATCCAGGTTCGAAGTCCAGAGGAATCTCGGTCCATCCCATGTTACCCAAAGGCGACAGCAAAATCTCACACTCGGCGCAATTCCCACCGCATAGAAAGGGACCTCGAGTCAAGTTGACATCATCCTGTGTCCAGTGACAAAGCGAATACGATTGTGCTGGAATAGTGGTCCGGCTCAAGCGCTATCGCGACAGTTCCTCACTTGTGTATCCAAGTGCATTAAATTACCCAAGAACAAGTTATCCACATTTCATTGTCAGTGAGTATAATCGAAACGGTTCGACGGTTCGACGGCTCGAAGTCGAGGTCCCCTCGGAATCACGTGACTGGGCGTACTTTGAAGCCCTTGGCGAGCTACGTCACGTCTTCGCTTTCTACCATGATCGCCAAACACCTGGCATTTGTGAACCCTGGAGCAGCGACGCGTCGAAACCCTCCTTTTTCACGCGATAGCACTTGTGCGCGCGCCTCGCCTTGAATAGAGCTTTGCTTTCTGTTGCGCACGCAAAGATGTCGCCTTCTGCTGTCTGCTTACCAACCTCAAGATGGCACCAAAGAAGCGAGCTAGGGCGGGCGCCACGGCGGCCACGCCTCGCCGGTCGGCTCGCTCAAGACCTGCACCAGAATCGGACGTACCAGTCGTGTTCCGAGAGATGCTTGCAGAGGTAGCCGCTGAAGAGGCGGCCGCTGCCGAGGTAACAGACGAGCTGCCATCGAGAAAGCGACGTAAGATAGATGTGGATCCAGAAACTGGGTCTGAGGACGCGATCATTGCTCGGGGACCACTGAACCATGCTAAACCCAGTCCTGATCCTGTGGATCGTCGGCAGGTCATATACGATGATTTCCGGAGCGACGAGGACGATGACGAGGATGATGTTGAATTTGAGGATGTTGACCTGGAAGTTGCCGATTCAGCTGAGAAGCCGGAGCAGAAGATCTTGACCCTTGACTTTTCGGAAACGGTCACGACTCCCATCCGTCGTTCGAGACGTCCAATTGTGACTGCTGCTGAACGAAGATTGCGGATCGAGTGGCACAAAGCCCATTTCTTCTTACTGTTGCTTTCGCTGTGGAGCCGCAATCGATGGACGGAGCACCCAGACGTACAAAAGCCCCTCAAGAAGTTAGTGCCCCGGAAGCTGATCAGGCTGCTCCATGAGGACGAAAGCAAAACAGCTCTGCAACGGGACTATTCTTTCACGAAAGGCGTTGAAGAAATCTGCCTTTTATGGAGGACTTCTTGGACCATCGTAGGCAAAGGCACACAACGCGCAGTATGGCGTGATGGAATAGACCTGGAGAAAGAGAGCGATCTGCACGAAGAAATCGATTTCGATGACTTCAAAACTGCTGCACAAACTCTGCGTGGGTCAAGAGATCTAGGGGCACAGCTCTTCTGTGCTCTGTTGCGCTCAGTCGCTGTTGAGTGTCGGCTTGTAAGCTCGCTACAAGTTCTGCCATTTGCAGCTTCGGCCAAAGGGACCACGCCCGAGAAGTCTAAACAGGACTATGCGTATGCTGGCAGGCAGGACTTTGGTTCATCCACGTCAGGCGGCTTCAAGAAGAAGCAAAAAGAGTCGTCTTATCCTGTGTACTGGGTCGAAGTCCTCTCGCCATTGTCACAGACATGGACACCTCTAGATCCGCTTGTACGACATACCATCAACAAGCCAAAGACTGGCTTCGAGCCACCGGCATCAGATGCACTCAACACCATGAGTTACGTAATTGCGTTTGAGGACGATGGCTCCGCTCGAGACGTGACTCGACGGTATGCTCAATGGTTCAACGCTAAGACACGGAAGGTACGTCTAGAAAGTGTCAAGGGAGGGGAAGAATGGATGAAGCCAACGCTGCGGCTCTTCGAGAAGCCATTCTCCGAAACGCGGGACGATATTGAAGATGCTGACCTGCTGCGACGTTCTGAGAGCGAAGGCATGCCGAAGAACATACAAGACTTCAAAGGACATCCTGTCTATGTGCTAGAACGCCATCTGCGCATGAACGAAGTCATTCATCCATTGCGTGAAGTCGGAAAGACTTCCGTCGGCAGTCAGAAGGAGTCGAAACTAGAATCAGTATACCGACGGCAGGATGTCCACTTGTGCCGCACTTCAGACGCTTGGTATCGTCGTGGCCGGGACATCAAAAAAGGCGAGCAACCACTGAAACGTGTGCAACGAAAATCAAGACGGACACCAGAGATCGATGACGACGGCGAGGCAGCTGACGCCGCTGCACTGTATGCCGAATATCAGACAGAGATTTATGTGCCGCCTCCCGTCTCAAATGGAAAGGTTCCACGCAACGGCTTCGGGAATCTTGATGTCTATGTGCCTTCCATGATTCCGCCAGGCGCCATCCACGTTCAGCACCCACTTGCTGCTCAGGCTGCAAAGCTTATGGGAGTCGACTATGTCGATGCAGTGACAGGCTTCGAGTTCCAGGGAAGGCAAGGCACTGCAATCGTCAACGGCGTCGTCGTCCCTCGCGATGTTCGCTACGGTCTGGACGCTGTCATTGTTGGGTTGCAAGACAATGCTGTTGAGGAGGCCGAGCAGGAGCGACGAGTGCTTATGCTTGGTCTCTGGTCAAGATGGCTGACAGCCCTACGCATCCGTGAGAGAGTGCAGCGCGAATATGGAGATGCTGGAAGCGACGTTGCAGATGACGACGAAGAAGACGAAACGTACAGTGGCGGGGAGGACGATCGTATGGCTGGCGGTTTTGTACCTGGCAGCGAAGAACCAACGGTTGACCCCGTAGCACCTCAATCTACCAGCGTAAGAGGCAAGGACCTTCTGTCCAAGCTCTTATTGAAAGGCCTGCCACCTCTTCCCGCGAGGCAAGCTATTGTGGTCGTCAACTCGCCGCATGAGCCACCTGAGGCCAGCAAATCTAGCTTAGAGGCGTCGGTGCGCTTGCAGAGAGATTTGATGCCGAATTCAGCAAGTCCGCAACTAGCAGGTGGCTTCGAGCCAGAAGACGAAGCTGGCGGCTTTCTGCCAGAGGACACCAATCTCGAGCACGCCGCAGACACTGGTGCAGGTGGGTTCGAGCCGGACGAAGTTGCTGGCGGATTCCTGCTAGAAGACCTTGACCCTGAGCAGACCGCGGATCCTGGTGCAGGCGGCTTCTTGTCAACGGACTATGGCGGCCAGCCACAGTTACCAGACCACCCTGTGGCACTATCTGGTGCACGAATCGGTTCCCATGCTGCAGAAACTGATACAGCACCGACCACTGACAATGGCAGCGAAATGCCTGCGGTCGATGGCAAAAGTGATGACCATCCCGCGCTCGCAGCTGCTCAGAAGCGCTTCTCGGCTCGTCAGTCTGCATTTCAGAGCGATGAAAACGCAACAGGAAAGCCAAAGAACCATCAAGCAGAAGCTGACATCCCAGCTGCGAGCAAAGTCGTCAGTATAACTCGAGAGGATACTAGGTCCGATCAATCGGTTCTTTCCCATGATCCTGAGGAGGACGATGCGGAACCAGACTGGCTTAATGATTCGCTGGGTGACTAATGCCCGACATAACGTTGAGCGACCACATATATTTGTGCTCTTACGCAAGGAGTCAGAAGCTTGCGCTCAGCTCGGATCCGTACGAGCCTCATGCCCAGCTTACGGGTCACTGGTAACTACCGCATCCATCATACGGACATTTGGCACTATTTGGATTGGTTGGGGTCCAATGCGGCAACCAGCCAAGCTTGTGTCTCATTGGTACGTTGGATACCTCGCAACGCAGGTCAGGATTATGGTATATCGGATCTCCATGCTCCCGGAATGCGAAGAATGATGTCGGGCGCGGAATGAAAGCGCGGCTCTGGTGGCACTCCAGATTGTCCTGTCCTCATCGTATATGAAGCGGTTGTCGGCCCCTGCAAGTCGCCTCTCGCTACTCAATTAGCTTGCGCCCAGACACAAGACAGGTGAAGCAAACTCAAGATGGCTCGCTACCACATCAAAAATGCCATGGTGGTCACGATGGACGAAAAGCTGGGAGTGCTGTACGACTGCGACGTGCTCATAGAGGAAGGCGCGATCAAGGCGGTCGGCTCAAAATTGGACGGATCTGGAGCTGAGGTGATTGATGGCAGTGATTGCATAGTCTCACCTGGCTTCGTTGACACGCATCGTCATATGTGGCAGACGCAGCTTGCTGGGCTGATGTCGGACCACACCCTGGTATGAATCCAACGAAGTTTGTGTAGGAATAGGTACTAAAGTAGATCAGCTTGAATACTTTGGCCACGTACGATCTGTATACGGAAGCTGTTATACCGCTCGCGACGCCTACCTTGGGAACTATGTAGGCGCCCTACAATGCTTAGACAACGGGACGACCTTCATCATCGACCACTCGCACATCATGAACTCAGCGAACCACTCTGACTCGGCGGTCCAAGGCCTGCTCGACTCGCATATTCGCGGTGTCTTCTGCTACGGGTTCTTCATCAACAACGTACCTGTCTGGCGAGAAGACGACACCGGCATCCAACCACCAAGCGATCCAGACTGGCGACTCGCTGACTCAAAACGCGTGAAGGACAAGTTCTTCGCGAAGAATGGCCCGTCAGAAGTCCTTCGCTTCGGCATCGCTCCATTCGAGCTGGAGGTCCAACCAATCGAGCAAGCTGTACGGGAGATAGAACATGCACGGTCGATCGAAGCTGCCACAATTACTGGTCACGCTGCTCTGGGCAAGCACGACTTTGGTGTGCAGATCGTTGAGAAGCTGAAGCAGAAGAATCTGCTCAAATCCGATATGCTTTTCAGTCACACCGCAGCGTTGACTCCGTCTGAGTATGCTGCCGTCAAGGAGTGCGACTGTGGTCTCGCGGTCACACCCGATACAGAACTACAGATGGCAATGGGCCCGCCCGGAGCCTTCAAGGCACGCTCGCACGGCGTTTCGCGGGTCGGTCTCGGTACCGATGTATCATGCTCAAACCCCCCAGACATGTTCACACAGATGCGCCTTCTGCTGCAATCAGAGCGCCAGACACGATCTCTCCTTCACGAGAATGGCCCGCCTCGAGAGGTCCCCATCAAGTGCAAAGAAGTCCTAGAGTTCGCCACGATAGGCGGTGCACGTGCTGCTGGCAGGGAGAAATACATTGGAAGCATCACGCCAGGCAAGCGAGCGGATCTGATTATCACGAGCTGCAAGTCTACGAGGATGTCGCCTGTCAGCGATCCGATTGCGGCGCTGGTGATGTACGCGAATGCGAGTGATGTTGATACTGTGATGGTGGATGGGAGGATCCTGAAGCGAGGTGGTGAGCTTGTTGGTGTGGATTGGCTGGAGACCAGAAAAGAACTGCTTGCGAGTACGAAGGCGATCAGAGAACGGGCGAAGGATGCGCCGTTTGACGCGATCATGGAGCATGTGTATGGCTGATAGAGCAAATGATGGCGAAGGCAAAGGCGAAGCAGAATGGTGAGGCAAAAATCTAGAAGCAGGACCGTTGCAAATGCATCATGATTATGAACCGTGGCTCTACTTCTCGCTGTAGCTTCCTGGCCACATACATATTTGGACCAGAGATAGACCGAAGATGGTGTCGGTGTAATATCCTACCTAACCCATGGCCACGGAGTTCCGTGGAGAGCTGGTCGCGTGCTCTGGCACGCCGTAGTCGCAACACGTTGCCTTGTCCTAAGCCTCAGGCGTTCTCCATTTCTTCCCACGTCAGTTCGACCTCCATGTCCTCTTCGTCTTCCTCGTCACCGGTCTCGAGGCGCTGCTTCTTGGTCTCTGGACCTTCGATATCGCCGTCGTCGATGCCGTAGTCGTTCTGGATGTCGTTTTCCATTGCCTCCTCGGCTTCGCGCTCTCTCTTCTGCTTCGCGATGACGGCGAACGAACCGTCTTCGTCATAGTCCTCGTACGCCTCCGGAACAGTGGCCAGCTTCATTGTCTTCTTTGTTGTCTCTGCGGTTTTGCTCTTACGTCTGCCAGTGCCGCTGCCACTGCCACTGCTTCGGCCCTTGACTTGCTCGCTGTTGTCGTTGCCAGCCTCTTCATCCTCTCTTCGACCTTCTTGACCAACTCCTGGACTCCGTCTTCTGTCTGGTTCACCTCCACATCATCATTGCCTTCTCTCTTGGCCACCTCAAAGGTCTCGTCATCCCAGACATTCGCCCCATCAGCGGCTCTCAGACCCCTCCACGGCCTATAATAGCCCGCTCCACGCGCAGGACTCTTGCCCAAGATGACCGGACCACGAGAGAACCAATCGCCCTCACCCTCAACCACCAAGACACCCTTCGCGTCTTTTGTTCCCTTACGCTTTGGGGTGAGACGGTAGTACTTGACGTTGAGCTTGTGGCCTGTCGCGACGTGGTAGTAGCCTGCCGGGTTGGACTTGTGCTGGAGACGGAATGGCCATTGTGGACCGATGAGCCACGGTACGACAGTGGTGGGAAGATCGCCTGTCGCGATGAGCAGTTCTTTGATGCGGGCTGGGATGGAGGCGGGAAAGACCCAGTTCTCTGCTGGTCCAGGTGTGGTAGTGATGGCGGAGTCGGAGGTCGGGTTGGTGGACGTCGTGTTGTCCGGAATCAGGGTGAGCTGCACCATTGTGGCTGTCTGTGGCTGTCTGTGGCTGTCTGTGCTTTCAGTGAGGTTTGCGCGGCAAGATGTGGTTGTTCTGGTTGCACGGCGCGAAGATAGTAGAAGTTGGGTTGCAGAAGGCTGAAGAATCTTGCGCAGTCCGTTTGCACCCCATTTGGTGCAATTTGTGCGCCAAGCAGTCATTTTGAGAGCAAGTTCACGCTAATGGATGTTGTCAGGTGAAGAGAAAGGAGTAGATCAAAAGCAAAACCGTTTGTCGCAAGATGGGGCAGAAGTAAGGCAAGTGAGAACTCCCTGTGACTGACACTCCAATTATGAGGCACGCTGAAGTGCGACTCATACGAGAGCAGGCAAAGAGCAGAGCAGAGCTCACAAGAAGCGAAGAAGAGCCATAAAGAAGGCTCAAGAGAGGCAAGAGAGGAAGCTGTTCGTTCTGATTTCAGCAAATCATGCTGATCTGAAGCCCTCCTGGGCTGTCCGTTTCGATAGGACGCGTAGAAACGAGGAAAAAGACAAGAATCCAGCCAAAGCCCTCCCTGGCGCTCAAATCGAGTTGTCGAAGGTCTTGACCACCTTCTCTGCGTCCAGACCCCAGATATCTGCTCCAGCCGCGTCCAGGCCGTTCCACGGCAAGTACTCCCACAGCGCAGCACCACCATTGGGCTTTGGAGCCCGCCCAATGATCACCGGAGCCGAAAGCGACGCGCCAGACACCACAATCACGCCCTTCCTGTCCTGCTCTCCCCTTCCCGCGCTGGTGTTGCTGCCCTTTCGGGTGCAGCAGAGAAACACAGCATTTAGCTGCTGTTTGGTGCGTTTGAGGAAGAAGTTGTATTGCCGGCTCGGCCGACCACGCTTGCGTTGCGATTGCATCGCGGTACGCTCGCCAACGAGCCAATTGGTGGTGTGTGGTGGTGGGAGAGGCTGTGCGAGGAGGAGCGCCTGGAGATTGGCCGGCATTGCGGTAGGGATGTCCCAGGGGTGGGTGGCGGCAGCGAGAGAGCGAGGACGAGCGCGAGTGTGAGCGCGAGCGGGACGGCGGAAAGCAGGAGGAGCGGCTGCTGGTGCTACTGCTGCTGCTGCTGGTTGTGGTGCTGGAAGAGGAGGGAGCAGAGGAACAGAAAACGGATTGGCTGGTGTTGCTGTTGCTGTTGTTGTTGTTGTGGTTGCTGCTGATCCTGGTGCTGCAGAGGCCTCCTCGTCGCCAGAATCGTTCTCCTCATCGTCGTCGTCGCCGCGCAGCACTGGGTCGATGTTCTCCTCATCGAGGAAGCTTGGGTGGCCATTCTGCATGTTCTGCGCCATTTTGATTGTGATTTCGGTCAAAGAAGGAGTCAAAATGGTGTATGCAGTCCAAAATGTGAGAATGTGCTACCGGGGAGGACTTTAGAACGCGTTTGAACACTTTGCTGTGCGCCATTTTGGCTGCCAAGACGTAGTTGCCTGGTGAACGTGTCTGGAGCAAGAGTGCAGCCATTTGGCATACAGAGACACCAGTAATAGCAACAGCAGCACTACCTGGAGCCCTCCCTGCCATCTTCTCGATTTCTGTACCAGGGAGGCCTCTATATATCTATGCTATGGTGAAAGCAGAACTGGAAACCAAATCAACTTCAGCTTATATGCTGGTAGAGGTGAGCCACGCGTGATTGCTAACAGCAAATGACAACATCACACAACCAGAAGCTCAAAGAACAACCTTGGAAGCCCTTGATGCACGGGAACACAATCAAGGAGCAGAGACGTTGCTTTTGACTTTGTTCATGATCATCCAAAGTACTTCCGAAAGATGCTACGAGTCCCGTGCGAGCCAATGGAATGCAACGCACAATTCAGTTCAAGATCATAAGTACCTGAGCCGCCTCCCAAAGTCCCCGGTCACGATCGACGCAAACAACAACCACCGCTTCAACTCTCATTTCTGCAAATATCCTGCCGAGATCTTCCACATCGGCGACCAGACCTCCACACAAGATTAGAAATAAGCAACAGTAACCAAAAAGCTTAGGGGCATTGCCAGAATAGGCAGCGGCCAGGATTCGTCCCGCCAATCGCTTCGCCACGTTTGCTCGACTCCAAACCCCTAAAGTGTATAAGTGATCATGGAATCAGCTCGCTCCCGGATTTAGCAGTCAGCATCTTATCGTGTTCGGCATGCAGCACTGATTTGAGTGTCTGGGGGTCAGCGCTCAGCAAGATCACGTATTGGACAGACTCCGACTGGCTGTGCTAGAAAGATTAGTTGCTAAGTAAGCACTTCTCGGATGTGAGTCTGGGGATCCATGTCGTTGCCGAACTTGATACCTTTCCACGCCTCCACCTTCAGCCAGAAGTGGTAGATTGCGGTGCCTCTACCGAACTCCATTGGGCTCAACGTGGGACGCAGCACCAGCGTCGATGCTTCATCCGACTAAGCCTCGCTCGCAGACTGCTTAGACTTGCCTACTGCTGATGCTCTCTCGGCCACTGGATGGGGCTATCCTTACGCCCAACAGCGCCAGGCACGCACCACAGTATGGGCTGAGATGTGTATAAGAGCTAAGATTCCCGACCGTACTCTGATGTTGCTTCTTCATACAACACTCTCTAAACACAACTTTCAACGAACTTTTCCTTACCTGTTTATTTCCTATCGTCGTTCACTTCTTATCATATCAATTCCATTACTTAGTCCAGTCCAGCTTTTGCCATAATCACGTTCCCTCACACTCATCAAGCATATTCTAATCATCCCAAGCCGATCAAACACAATCAAAATGAAGTCAGTCGTCGCTCTCGCATCCCTCCTGCCCCTGCTCGCCTCCGCAGCACCCACACCACAAGGCACGGTCGCAGTCCCAGCGTTCACCAAGGGTCAAATCATTGGCATCACACAGCAACTCAACCGCGAAGATACCGCCAACACTGTCGACGGCAAGATCTTGGGAACAACAGTCCAGAGACTGGCAATGCCATCGTGGAAGCAGCTGTGACTCTTCCCGGCCCAGCCGGCCAAACCGGCCCATGGTGTGCAGGTTTCTCCGATGACAAGGCCCAAAACGTCGTCAAGTCGATCAATAACAAGCTCGACGGTATCTTCAACTCAGAACGCACGGCTTCGTACGGTGATGTCCCTGTGGTCATCGCCAGCTACTGGTGCGCCGCCACGCGTCTCGAGGTCGAGCAGTTCGTCGCCAAGATCGGTCCCTTTGCTCCCAAGCCTGACACTGGCGCGGCTCCAGCCATCAGCAATCCAGCCGCTAGCGCAACCACCACTACTACCACTACCGCATCGGCAGCTACAGCCACAGCCACCGCCTCCCTCCTCCCCAAAGGCACCAAGCTCACCATCACCCAACAGCTCGACCGTCAAGACACCGCCAACACAGTCGATGGCCTAATCCTTGGCACTACCCCCACCAACCCCGGTAATGTCGCTGTCGAGGCCGCCGTGAACGAAGTCGGACCCTGGTGCGCCGGCTTCAGTGACGCCAAAGCGCAGAACGTGGTCAAGAGCATCAACGAGAAGAAGGACGGCATCTTCAACTCTGTCCGGCCCGCTAGCTATGGCAACACCCCTGTCCCGATTGGCTCCTACTGGTGTGCGAACACCCGTCTCGAGGTCGAGCAGTTCGTTGCTAAGGTTGGTCCATTTGCACCGAAGCCTGCTGCTGGTGCCGACACAGGCGCTGTTGCATCGCCGGTCGGAAGTGCTCCTGCTGCTGGCATTACTTCTCCTCCTGTTCTGGGTGCAGGTAAAGTTTCTGCGCCGGTGACTGTTACTGTCACTGTCACTGCGCCTGCTTCTTGCGATCAGCAGCAGGGTCCTTGGAGCAAGCAGGGTGGCTGGAAGGGTCAGCAAAATGGTGGAAACCTCATGGACATGCTCGCTGGTGGCAGCAACTAGGTCCACAGGGCAGCAAGGAGAGCTTCGAACACATCATAGCGACGGCGTCTTGATTATTGGCAGTATTGCCACGGTATAGATTTGCATTGAGCGGAACATTTGTTGCATCGTTGGATCTGGCTGGTCTTGGGTCTTTGGTTTGAAAAGTAAAACTTCATTGGCTTAGCTTAGCATAAGCAGATGGAAAGACACTCATTTGATCATCATACTCACGACTTTGGCCTATGAAACTGTGCTGCATCCTCTGGGCGGGCTTCAGACTCGTACCGGAGTCGTGCTCACCGTTTCCCGTTAGTCTAGGTCGTACTCATGTACTAGCTGATCTGCCATCATTAATCCCGCCAAGTACGCAACAGTCTGTGGATGGGCTCTATACATCGTGTCAGCATCAAACTTTCATCGGAGATCGATGGTACTCACGGCGGAATCACCGGTAGCACACTTAAATCAGCCACTCTGAGTCGTTGCACTTCCCACACCCTAAATTTGTTGTCCACACAGCTATCTTCTCCGTTCTGGCCCATGCGGACTGTCCCACACATATGCCATGTGCTCTTCGTGTTCTGACGCCAGTATTCCAGTAGCTCCTCGTCAGAACGTCCAGCCGGCCACCTGATTCGACCAGTCGTATCTTTGCTATATGTCGGTCGCTCTAACACGTCCATCAAGTACTTGGAGGCCTCTATGGCAACTCTCCGATCATATGGATGCGAGAAGATCTTAGGGTTGAAGAGCAATGGTATGCTAGGATCGCTCGACTGAAGCGTTACTTCGCCTCGCGACTGTGTGGCAACCAGCACGATCGTATACGCCTGTGAAGGTGGCAGCTTGTCCGGCACGTGGTAGTGTCCAAAGTTCGGTCCATTGAGGATGATCTCGAATGGAGGTATCCCAGGCTGCCGCAGATACTCACCATCCGATGTCTGGGCTAACTGTTTGGCTTCCTCGGATTCATCGATAGCATCGAGTCGTTGCAGGACCAGTCCGATGACACCGCTGATCTCCGCGAGTGGCCCTGTTCGGTCTTTCTTCCACTGGCTCAATGCTTCGGCTTGGGCGGCCTTCGAGCGGTAGAAGTCCGTGCGTATTGATCGCAGACTCGCTGGTGACCTGGCGAGTACCCAAGGGGCATTGCAGTGATCGTGGAGATGCTGCCCGATGTGATTATTCTCGCGTACTGGAGGTATGCCAAACTTCGAGAGCTGACCAGCTGGGCCGATTCCGGAATGCATAAGGAGCTTCGGCGTATCTAGAGTTCCGCAGCACAAGATCACTTCTTTCGAGGCTCGATGTATGGTTCCACCAGCAGTTACAACACCAACTGCAACCAATTCTTCGAAGAAGACTCTGGTCACATGCGTGTCTTTGAGGATAGTGAGGTTTGGAAGCTCGGATGTATCCGAAAGCATGTCAGCGGCCGTCGACCGTCGGCCATCGTGAATGCTATTCCAGCAGACCGACAGACCAATAGTGTCACCATCGTTAGAGTCCGGATTGACCCGCAGTCCATCGACTTCTCGCCATGCATCGAGTTCAGGGAGAAGACTGTCTTCAAATTTATGAGGAAAGCCAACTTTGATACCTCCAGCGACCTTGCCCAGGTCTTCGGGCTTGGGCTGCAGGTATTGACCATATTCAGATGGTATGTCCGCAAGTCTAGTCGACTCCACACGCATGTACCTCTTCTGGGCGTTGGCCCAGCTCCACTGCCGATTCCCAGTCCGTGCCGCGATTTCGTCATGCCACTCCTTTGGCGGAATCGTCCACATGGAGAAGTTGACCGCAGAGGATCCTCCCAGTCCGCGACCACGTGTGTATGGGATCACTTGTGCGTTCAGATTCTCTTGTGGCACGGTCTCATAGTTGATGACCGAAGACCGGGCGTGCTCGCTCAGGAAATAGAATGATCGCTCGCCAGCCACTCGGCCGAGTTCGTCGCTGCCATCGGAACTCCCAGCCTCGAGTAGAAGGACTGTTGGGCGACTGGCGGCCTTGGCGAGGGTAGAGGCAAGTGTCGCGCCGGATGGGCCTGCGCCCACCACGATGAAGTCAAACGCGTCCAAGGTCATAATCAATGATTTCGATCTACTAGAACGCAGACAGCCGCCACCCCGAGCACACAAGGCTTGTCCATGGTCACTCACATATATATGTACCTGCCACAAAGAGGCGCATCATGGTTACAGCCGCAACTTCCGTATCAGTTAGAGTCGTTTGCGCTTACCCAGAGCTTCTACTTCAGCTATGGCGACAGTGACGTTCTGGCCAGCCTTTTGCCTGATCAGAGCAAGCCGACAGGGAAACGGTCGCAATCGAGATTGGCGACATGAATTATTGATGATAAATGCAGCAATGATAATATGTTGTGCCTATGTCCCGACGTGGGTGACAGTGGAGTGATAGCAAGGAAAAAGAGGCGAGGCCTTTGCCGCGTCATTTGGAACTTCTATTCGGATAAATGCGTGTCAACCGGCGACACCTAGAGCCTATCCATTCATCAATGAGCATGTCCGTTCACGCTGCCATTCATATAGCATGCTCATCCTCCGCATCGTATATCAGGGTGAGCGTCGTCGGAATCGGACTTTCGCGACTCTGCTCATCCAAATACACACGCATGTTCACGCCAGCGACATGATGCATTAAGGTACTGAAATTGCCCTGCCTGCCAGTTGCCCTCCTCAGGTTCCTTAGTCTGAAAACTTCTTTTAGTGTACTCACCAGAGCCGGAGCAACCAGTCTCGCCCCAAAGCAGAAATGGAGGCCGTGGCCTAACAGAATGTAGCTGCTGATTGGGCGATGCGGATCCAGCAGCTCGGGCCTAGGGAACGCAGCAGGATCCATCGCAGCGCGACTCGTAGCAATAAGTACAGTCTGGTCTGCCTTAATCCTTATGGATCCACGCTGGCCATCCTGCAAAACCACATCTCGAGTGGCAACGCGTGGCAGACCGGGGACAACGCCTGCATGCCGCATGCCTTCGTATACGAAACCAAGCAGTTCCCGCTGAGCGTCTTTGTCGTGGTCGGGCCGGTGCGAGAGCTCGATGATACGGGCTTTGTATTTCTCGTAGCCAGGCGACAGGTACAAGTCGATTAGGAGAGAGGCCTGCTGGGTGAGATTGCCAGCCACAGGGGCCGCCATTCCAATGCAGTCGCCCACGAGATCACCATATGGGAGGCCGGAAGCCGCAAGAGATTTGTAAAGTCGATCAGCGTCAGGACCGACTTCGTACGCGGTGCCTTTCTCAACGAAGTCAGTGAAGGTCTCCTTCAACCCGCCGGTCTGCGTGCTTAGGTGTGCATGTAGGATGCCACGCAGAAGTGGTGCGACTTTCATGCTTGCCTCGCGCAGCTTCCATTCATTTTGCGGCAGAATGTTGAAGGACTGATACATGAATAAGACCAGATACAGGTCGAAGAGTTCGGCTCGTGTAATGAGGCCTCTGGGATTCTTGCTGGTCTTGAGAGGGATAGCAAATCGCTCGGCGAGCCAAAGGATCGGCGTTACATTGCAGACATCGCGTACGATGTTGATGGAGCGTCTTGAACCGGCGTAGGCTAGTGAGCTGGTTTCGATGAGCGACCGAACAGTCGATCTGAAGAAGGATGAGACATTTGCTTCGAAGTCTTGCTCGAAGAAGACCTTATGCAGTATGGCGGAGCGCTCATCGTGTCGATGAGCGTTGTCCCACCCGATCATGAAGTCGTGATTGTCCGTACAGTTGCGAATAGCAGCTTGGTACATGACGCGGAAGGTGTCCCGATCAGAGAAGACCTGCTTGCAACCGTCGTGGGTGTGGATGCCAATGATCTTGGTGGCATTGGTTGCTGGTCGTTCTGTGTCGTACTTGTCCAGGGCGCCGTTTCCTTGGACTATGCCTTGTGCTGCCGCTGGAGTGTAGAACGGGAGGAGTGCATACAAAGATGTGCCTGTGAACTCTCCAGGAAGACCGGCGAAGAGCAGCGTGGGCAGAACGCCGCCGTAGCTACCAGCTGCGACGCTTGAGCCAAGTTTGGACATACCCCAGTTGGTGAGAGTGCTGCTGTTCATGTCGTGCGACAAGAAGCGGTCTCCGCGAACCAGAGATACTGCATCGTCCAGAATGCCACGGCCGGTTGTCTGTCCTGGGCACACTCCACTACCGGGCATTGGTTGCTTTGTACACTCGGCCTGCAAGCCCGGATACAACTCGAGATTGTCGATGTGGCCATACAACAACTCAGCCGCACGAGCGGTCTCCTCATCCTCACACCACGACATAAAGTTCTCATAAGGCTTCAGATTGAGGTACTTGCGGAATCTGACACGAAATGTGAGCGGCGTTGAACACTGTACTGCAAGGTTATGGACTTACTCATTCATGCTGCAGACGTTGAAAACATTCCTTGCTTGAAGCTGGCCCATGATGTCCACAACTTTGAGACTGGCTGGTGTCCCGTGAGCACCGAAAGCGTGTGCTGTTCGGATAAGGATTAGCAAGAGCCACAGTAACAGGGACAAAAGGTGATCCCCTAGCCAGGGTCATATCGCCAAGGTGTTTGTTGCAACACTTATGATAACTTACCTGGTTCTTCAATACAATCTTTGATGATTTTGCCAAGATCCGTGTCACTGAATCTGCCATCAGGGCCCCGCTTGAGACCACCAAAAGTCCATTCTTTGCGAGGCATCGAGAAGAGACGACCACCTTCCTGGTGCATGAGCTTCTTGAATAGATCTGGTGTCATGTCATCCAACGACTTCAAGTCAGGTATATTCTTCCTGATGATTTCTTCCATCCAGGTAGCATCTGCGGAGCTCAGAGCTGCGTGCCAGTGGTACAGTACAGCAAACTCAACGGACACGACATTGCCGGCGCCGCGTTCGACGCGGTCACCTCTCAGCTTGATTTCGCCTCCAAGGTCGAGAGACCACTCAGAGTTCGCCCGAGGGGTGTTTAGGATGGCGGCCACATAGTCTTTGAGGACCACAGAAGCGAAGAAGCCGACATTGATGTTGCGAGCCAGCTGGAAAATATCCTCGTCCTGTTCCCGTTGCTTCTCCGGCGACAACTCGTCCCAGTCTCCGTACTTACCATCTTCATTGACAGACCACAGAGAATAAGCGATTTCATTGTGGTTGCGTGAGAACATGATGAGTACTGCTATTACACCAGGCGGCATTAGCATGATCCGCTCCGATGCGATTGCATCAGGATGTATAAGACCATTCTGATGAGTGCGAATGTGCTTCTGCTGGTCAATAGTGTTGCCGTATAGCGTACTCAGGTCAACGTAGCTCGATGTTTCGTTGATCCACTGTTTATCGCGTGATGTCTGGAAGCATTCGTGGATGACCACTGTGGCGAAAGAGAAGAAGAGCCGGTTGAGTCCTGAAGGATGTGGCCGAAATGCACCCTTCCGCTTCAGAAGCTTTTCGAATACCAATTCTGGATCTGGCAGATTAGGACCCTTCGCTTTGACTGGTGGCACACTCCGACAGTACGGGCTACCAGCTTTACCCATCTCAGGATCCCAGTGATTGTTGTTGCCACCATCATGACGACGATAGCGGTTCTCGGGGCCGGCCAGAGCCGCTGGAGGATGAGGTAGATCGCGCCACAGCATCTTGATGAAGCCTCCAGAAACCTTCGAGCTCAATCCGCTGTTGCGAGGCAGAGACTGTAGCATGGAAACACCATGTTCGAGTAGCCATTTCTTATCGTCCAGTGGCTCCCCAGCAGCAATTGTGTTGAACGCCTGGACCATAGTCCTGGTGTTCTTGCCACCGAGATGGATCAGGTCGTGGAATATGGAGGATTTCGCATCAGACTGAACGGCATCAGCTCTTCCATCCGGAGCCGACGGCGCTGCCTTCGCTACCATATTCCATATCGTAGCCAGTGGCGACCCTTTGGCGCTCGACCACGCAGTGACGACGATCAAGCTTGCCACCAGGACGAGTCCCGTCAATATGAATGACATAATTGCGACAGTAATTTGTTCGTGTACTGGACGTCGCTAGGGAAGACGTTGATGCATTTTGTGCTCTGCATTTTCTCAGCAGCTAGCTCATCCGATCGAGCTTGATCTCCTTGAGAGCAGTGTCGCAGGACAGGTCCGCGCGTTGCACATGTCTCGTGTGGCATTACTGTTATCGGACCATTGATTCGTGCAGGTGCACTGCATGGCTCCATGATGGTTGCACCAACCAGCAATGCAGAGTCCCTTTTCGGCGGAGTTGTGAATGCCTTCAATGAAGCCGTCACCCGATGGAGAGTTTGACACTTCTTCTTGATGTCAAATGGAGGACCGATGGAGCTTGAGTGAAGGGATGATCTCCGTAAGAGGAGGGGTTCGTGCTCGGCAATCTGCCGGCAGCTCGCTACCGCCTTCATCATCCTGGCTCCGGATCGTGACGCCCCGCTTTGTGTTGAGATACATCAAATTTTCCGAGTCATTGATCGAAGTCTCTAGTCCTCAATTATTGGACGGTGAGTTGCTTGACTATGCATCGCACTCGACAAGCCTTATACAGCGACATGCTGTTGGACTTACGCGAGCGGAATGATCGCGCTCAGGCCGATTCGTTGGATTCATTGGATCTTGGCCTCTTAGATCTGCCATTGACAGCTGCATCCTTGCAGCACGAAGCTGGAGCCACCGAAGTGGACTGCGTACCTTCGAGCTCGGATCAGCAGTTTGCTCCCGAATGAGCCACGTAACATCGAGTCATGATGCTGAAGCGGTGTAACTAATCCTGCTAGGTGATGCCGAGTTTGCCATAATTCCTGCCGTTGTGAACTTGGGCGAATCGAAACTGCCGAGCCCAAGAATTACTCAAAGATCACATCATTGGAAGGATCTCATGTCTTGATTTCCCTATGTCTCAGCACACTTGTGCAGTGGAAGGACTCCGTTGTGAGGCACTTCGAGGACGATCTTATTGAGCATAATTCTGCCAAAATCGCCCAACCTCGGGTATCTGCTATGAGCGACGATGTTTCCAAGTATGCTATCATGTCTCAACTTGGCAGCGATACTGCTTTCGCCCTACGGAAATCCATCGATGACATCTTAGCCAACGACGCAAGCCCTCCGGCTTTCATGAGTCGATCGCAATCTCTGATAGCAGCGAGTCGGGCTCAGAGTGAGCCTCGCGGCGTTACGACTGGGGAGGCTTTGGTGAATGCTTCAACGGCTTTGAGGCCTTCTGCCGCCCCCATGAAACCCGCACCATCGACTTGGAGCAGGAGCTCGTATCCAGGCAGTGCAAATCGCATGGAAACCGACCGCGGGGTAAAGCAGCTCGAGAATGTGTCCGGTAGAGCCGATGTTTTGTCACTGAGCTCTGCTAGCCCTGGAAATGGCGTCAGTTCGACGGAAGCGTCACATGATGGAGACGGTGCGATCACTGACGCGCTTGAAAGCACTACGACGGGGTGGTCAAGAAGAGGTTATCCATTGCAACAGCACCAGGGCGACACGAAAATTGCTGAGAACGGTATGAAGAAAGCACATCAGCCAGACGTCTCTCCACGATCGATGTTTCTGCAGCACGGCCAAGACTTAGCCACGCGACAGCAAAGACAGGAATTGACGGACGAGGGACAGCACTTGGCAGGTTTAACACAAGCAGGCCACAGCCACACAAGTCCAACAACTCAAGAGAGAAGATTATCACGGTCAACTTATTCACTGCAAAACTCGTTGATAAACGACACCGCCGAAAGATATGAGCCAAACATGGAAGCCGCACAGCAGGCCAGACAGCGCTCGATAAAGGGCGATCAGGAGTCCTCTGAGTACACGCGCCGGTCGCATCATGGCTATCCGCTGCAATCTCCGGCCAGCATCCTACACTTGCGTGGACCACCAACGCCCCCAGATTCGTCTGACGAGAACAGGAGTGAAGATTCGCTAGATGAGCCATCGACCCTTAAACTTGAGCATGAACCACCAGCCCGAGCTACGCCTCCTGGAAACAGGAGCAGGTTCAGTAAACGTACATATCCTATGCAACATCTTCCTTCTCACGCTAATTTGAGGTCGCCACCAACACCTGACCAGCAAGCGCCTTACCCGAGAAGTATTCCGGACGGAAGAGCAAGGGGCAAGTCCTTGATACGAGGGACATATCCTTTGCAGCATCTGCCTTCGCTGATGAACATGAGGCACAACGCATACAGTACCGGAAGCGCGGCTGGACGGAATCAAGGCGATTTTTCTGAGGAAGACAATAGTATTCTCGCGGGTAAGCATTTCAGCTTTGCTTCGAAACTTGAGTCCAAAACAGCCGCTGTACCGCCGCCATCACCTCAAAGCCAGACCGAAACAAACACCAGTCACAATGACGTCCCAGCGCCCCCGTCAAGTCAGCAATGGCGCCGAGGCGTCTACCCACTGCAAGGCGCAGATTCCTTCCCGTCTACAAAAGGCATCACTCTTCCGCCGACTCAGCAGAATCTTCCCTGGCATCAACCCAACCTCAAACAGACCACGAAACACCCTCCAGCAGTCCAGCGCCAATACATCTTCCAAAACACCTGCGCGCTGTTCGTGACGCCACCAGTACGAGTCCGATATCGGCAGCTGGACACAAGAGCCGCACCATCGTCGTCTGTCTTGACGGCACAGGTGATAAGTTCGACAGCGACAACAGCAATATCGTGCAGCTTGTCTCAGCCCTTAAGAAGGATGATCCCGATCAGGTCAGCTACTACCAAGCTGGAATTGGCACGTACAATCAAGCCGGCGGGCTGTCTTCAGGCTTTTCTTCTGCGCTAGACATGGCGGTCGGATCCGACCTGGGCTTACACGTCAGGGATGCCTATCAGTTCTTGATGCATTCCTACAAAGAAGGCGACAAGATTTGCATCTTTGGCTTCAGTCGTGGAGCATACACAGCACGTTGTGTGGCAGGTATGGTGCACAAAGTCGGCTTGCTGCCGCCGCGCAATTACCAACAGATTCCGTTCGCGTACGAGTTCTACGCCGATAGTAGCGAGAACGGCTGGACACAGAGCCGTCTTTTCAAGCAGACCTTCAGCATCGATGTCAGCGTGTACTTCCTAGGGGCCTTCGACAGCGTCGGTAGCATCGGATTCATCCCGAGGCAGCTGCCACTCAGCACCACACCCACGAACAAATCTAGGTACTTCCGACATGCGATGGCCTTAGATGAGCGAAGGGCGAAATTCAAGGTCTGCCGTTATGAGACTGCCAAAGACTTGGACCACAAAGACCACATCGACAAGGATGCGGACGACGCTGACGACAAAGGTGCAAGCGATCAGCCGTGGAATCCATCTCAAACTCCTTACGGTCCCGACTACCACCCCAATGTCACTTCCGATGAATACAATGCGCTCACAGAGCCCTCCGCAGTATTCGACACAGACGTCAAAGAAGTTTGGTTTGCAGGCTGCCATGCGGACGTTGGTGGAGGCGCTGTGCTAAACTCTGAGAGACACAAGCTCTCACAAATCCCTCTGAGGTGGATGATCAGACAGTGCTTCGAGTGCGACACTGGCATCAAGTTCAAGACGCGACATCTCGCGGAGTTCGGTTTGGATGTGCACACACTGTGGCCGACATATCGCAACCTTGAGGTGCCAAGTTTGCATGGACCGCCTCCAAGCTTCCTCGAGAAGTGGAAGGAGTTACCGAGTCGTGAAGTGAGGAAAGGTAAGTTGGTGTCGCTTGGGCATGACAAACAGCACGCCCTGGCGAAGAAGGCGCACGAGGAGAGTCAGGACCGGCATGAGCACCTTCTGCACCTGAAGTCGACGGAAGATGACGATTGGACGCCAGAGCAGGTGGAGGATTACTACGACTCGCTCGCGCCGCTGAACGATCAGCTGGTTGACGCTCCAAACTGGTGGATTCTAGAGCTGTGGCCTGTGGAAGTGAAGATTCCCAAGGGTAATGGTGAGGTCGAGCGGAGGACGATGGCGAATTGGGGTCGGTATAGGGGTGTAGGTGACCGAGCGCCGTTGCTGCATTGGACTGTCAAGCAAAGGATGTCGAGTCGGCCTGACTACACGGTGAGAGTTCGGACCGCGAAGAACTGTCGGTGGAAAGTTGTTGTGTAACCCCGCCTACGGTAATTGATGTGCTCGCTTACGAGGTCCATCATTCAGAAAGATAGACCGCCGTTAGAAAAGCCCATATCGTGCAGATACGCACCGAGTACTTGCAATTTGGAATCCAGCGATTCTAGCCTTCTGGTAAAGTCCATGGCTGGTGGACTCCTGGCGGCTGCTTGGTTCTGCAGGAGCTGTGCGACTGCGCTCAGATGGGCATGATCCTCAAGAGTAAAATACATTCCGAAGGTTCCCTGCGTGGACATGGCACGTGCAATGTAGAGAGTGATGGCAGTCGTGAAGAGATAAGTGGAATGTTGGTAGCTGTACGTCACTACTCGACGTCAGTCGAAGGGCCGAGGCTGGGAAGCAGGAAGCTGGCAGGAACTTACAAAGAGCACCTTGATCGGACAGCCATCGTACGAGAATCGAGGCTTGGCGAGCAGCATTCAGAGATTGGGTGTACATTTTGAGCAATTGTGCTGTAAGCGCCATTCCCGACTCATCGATTCGGTTGTTTGCATATTGTTCTCCGTGCTTAGTTGCATGTTTGTACCACTCGTTGAATAAGGAGACAAGTGCTGGCCGCAGCATAACAAGTATGGACTACACAATTAGCCGATGCCCTCACGGCCGGGGTCTGGGTTGAGCTCACCTGGTAGTAGATCAGGTACAGGTGGGCATTGAACCGGTTGAGATTTGTCATGACGTTGTTCCAGTCCTGTCCAATCTTCATTGCAGGAGAAAGCTCACTCTCCCAGGAAGCGAAGCTGTCTATGAATTCAGCAATCTTGTCCAGGTGCTGAGATGTGAGAGGCTCTCCGAGTTCATGACGTAAGAGGCAGATATGGGACTGTGGATTGATTGCAGTTCCAGCATATCCGTACAAGGAGGAGTAGCCCTGCCCTCTTATGCGCATCAATTCCAGGTGCTGATTGGCTTCATCGGCGTCAAAGAACTCGAGGAGCATATCGCCACTATGAGATATCGACGAGGCATAAGAAACACTGATTTCGTCATCTAGAATGCCCCACGGTCGGCCGGTATCTGTGGTTGTCAACAAGTCCTGGAAATAGACCGTCCAGAATAGTCTCCTTTGGTGTTCCATATCTGCTTCGGAGAGAGCAGAGCGCTCTGAAGGGTATTCTTGAGGATCTCGATGCATGCTCAATGCCAGAGCTGCTCGCAAACCAGCCCCCACGTACATGTAGGCAGTGTTTCGGCGATTCGTTGCAAGCGCAAACAGAGACAGTAAACACAGCGTTGCAATGTACTGCATGTCTGGTGTTTCCGCAACTTGGGGCAGGAGTGCAACTGATTGATTGTAGTAGGTGGTTCCTGGCACAGAGTCTTCTGAAGCAGCAAGATCGCCACCCTGGTACAACTCACCCAACGCTATTACTGCGAGCCAGTAACACAGCCAGTTGTGGTCTTTGCTTTGCGGGGAACTAGGATCCTGATGCATCTTGTAGACCTTGTCACGTAATTCTTTACGTCGGAAGTAGTGCTGCTCATGGCCAATCGTAGATTCAAGTATTTGGATTAAGCGGGTGCTGTGGTTGTATGGAGGCAACTTGATTGTCACCGGTCTAGCATTCGCAGTTCGCGAAGCTGGCTCCAGTGCTACTGTATCGATGGAGATTTCTAAGGCCGGTTCCGAGACTTGCTGGTTGACAGAGTCCAAGGTGGTCCACGACGGATCAAACCAGGCCTCGGTACTTCTGCTCACCTCGTCCTTGAGATAATCGACCCATTGGGTAAAGTGGTCGACGAAGCCCTGACATGATGGATCGCCTCTGTAGCTCGGACGAGCACCACGCGGATCATTGCTAGATCGAGTTGAGGCGAAGTCTTTTTCATTCCGACGGTATTGTCCAGGACTAGAGAAGGAGGGCGTTCTTGGCGTTGGACTTTGCTCAAAGGGAGGATCTGGCACGATGGGTTGTGGTAATAGCGGAACTGATGTACTCGATACTGTGCGCGACTTCTTCGGCGTTGCAAATGTACATAACTGCGCGGACATGATGCAGTTTCGACACGGGACCCCTGCATCTTAGTTGGCACAGAGCTGTGTTGGTAACAGAAGCAGCATACCTCCCAGGCATTTGATTCGTTTGTTGTGACATCTCTGACATCTCAAATTGTCGTCAATGTTGGGCAAAAGCGCTCGAGTAGTGCTGACTTACGCTTGCTTCCTACGTGGCGTGGTGTAGATGGCCGCACGCGCTTCAGCCATGGCACCGTATCCGGACACTTCTGCTCACCATATTTCGAGCAACGACATCATTAGCACGCGTCGATTGCGCAGCATATATGCCTGTAGCGATCTGTTGATTCCGGCCTCCAGGAAAGCATGTGACGTCGTGTGCATGTTCACGAAAGATGAGGAGAGATAGCTGGAAGTTGACGACGACCGACAAACGTCACGTGACATTAGACTTGGCCTCAGGGCAGGGGCGACCGAGGGGTCGAGACCTCCACATGGCTTAATTCATTCTCATCTACTTAGGTGCTACGCGTCAATGGGAATTTTTGCTTTCGGTCGCGACGGATTGCTCGATGCCTAATTGCATTCAGGCAGGCTCCAAGATCGCGCAGCATCTCTGCTACCCAAGCTTTTTCGAAAATCCCAAAACGCCCACGCTATGCGAGCTACTAAGTAGCGATGCAAAGCCCATCTATACAGCATACTCTGCGATTACGCTTTTAGGCTCGACGTACTTGCCCAAAGGCTTGTACTCGATGTCGTACCCAAAGGCAACCGGACCTCCATATTCGAGGCCCCGCGGTGTTTCTGTCCAGCGTGGCGAACATGTGATCCCCAGCACTGTTACCAGGAGACCATAGCGGAACTCGGGCACTCCCAGAGCCAGGCCAGTCTGGCTGTCGATGACCGAGATCAGATCCGGAACAGTAGCAATGTACTTCTCGCCGCCATCTTCGGCGATATGCTTCGCATAGATGTTCTCGTTCTTGAACGGGATCATCAGCGTGCCACCCTCAGCCACCGCTGGAGTATCGTGCTGGCTCTCCTCCTCTTCTTGGAGCGTCTGTTTGATGCAAATTTCGCCATAAGAATGGCCCTTGAACAGCCGCCTCTCAACCCCAACGATCTTTCCTCGGAACAAGATCCTCGCGGTCGATGGGCCGCCAACAGCTTCAATGATTTGTTCAGCGACCGTATGAGTCTTGTTCTCCTGCTGAGCTCTGGCGACGCATCTACCGACTCTCCAGGCTAGCGACAACGTGTTGAGTACACCGAAGTTGCGAACGTGGTGCGTTGATGTCGGCTTTGCAGCCATACCGACTCTGGAGCCCATTTCTGAGCAGGAAGCACGAAGTGCGCGATCTACAATCTCATCGTCCGGATACTTCGTCATGATGATGGTCTTCCCGTCACCAGAAGCAATCGCGCACGGTGTCAATTGTCCAGGCGCGTGAACAGCAAGGGTGGTCTGCCAGTACGTTGGATATGCGCGTCCCATCCAGTCGCCGTCAATGACCGGTCGATCGAAGGCTGCAGAAGTCCCGAGCAGCAGTGGTTCCAGACCGTTGGCACCACCAATTTCGAGACCCATGACTGCGTCGAAAGATTCGTGTCCCAGCAGCTCCATCAAATCTGCGAATGCTTGGTTGCACTCACCAGAATTTAGTCTTTCAATCGACACAGCAGGCGAGCCCATCATGCCACCCCAGTATATCAGATCTTTCTCACCTAGCGACGAGCTGTCGATGATCCGAACAGTATGGCCGGCGCGCAACTGGTCCCTCAATTTCAGATATTCCGCCTTGGGCGAGCCTCCGCCCGCGCAGCCCAAAATGTAGCACCCATCTCGGAGCCATGCTAGATCTGTTTGAGAAACCAGCCATTCTGGGTTTCCTTGCTTGTTCTTGACTATGAGCGGTCGATACGAGTCGAAGTCGACACGCGTTGTCTCTGCAACTGAATCTGAGGCATCATTCTTTGCCATCTCCAGGCTTAGGATCTCCGTTTCCTCCTCGTCAAGACTCTTCTGTGACCTGGAGACAAAATCGATGGACAAGTCTCCGACCGCCTTAACGATAATGCGGATTTGACCAGTCACGTAAGGGATCGGTAGACTGTCGACTTCCACGATTCTCACAGTCCTGGCATCTGCACCTGCAGTAACCGCTTTCTCAATTGCTTCCGCCTTTGCATTTTCGATCAGATCTGCCAAAGTCTTGTCTCCAGTCTCGCAGATGGCATCAACGGTGCCGCAAACCCGGGAGATTCCTGCTCCAACAGCATTGGCTACCGAGTGGAACCTGGGAACGATGACTTCTGAGACTCCATCGAGTTCTGACGGGCAGATGATTGAGCCTCCGCCAACCAGAATGACCGGCAACGGAGCGGGAGTAAGCTTCAATCTGTCGATGACTCTCTCTAGCATCTTCTTCATCCTCTGCCGGGCTCCTGTAACCATCTCACTACTGATGTCGCTGACTTTGGATCGATCGCCTATATCGAGTCCGCTGGCTACCGCTATATCCGTAGCCGTCAGTACGTCGCCGCCGAAAATTTTTGCTTTGGATGTCAGCAGGTAGCCAACGGAATCAGGACCGACGCTGTACTCGGTGCCGTTTTGTCTGATCAGCGATCCGCCACCTAGTCCTATCGACTCAATATGTGGCATCGGGAAGTTGATAGTGACATCAGCGACCGTGACATAGGCAGATGCAACCCGAGGAAACCCAGATGGCAGCAAGACTCCGCAGTCCGTTGTAGTGCTCCAACGTCGACCACGATAGTTGATTGACGACTTTCTGTTTCTTGTCCAGCCAATCCGAGATAGGCAGCACCTCTCATGGAGTTGGTGGGTCCAGACGAGAACGTCTTGATCGGGAGCTCCGCCGCAGCTGCTGCATCGATGACAGTGCCATCGTTCTGTGAGATGAACAACGAGCAGTCAAGTCCAAGACGCTTCATCGCTTGGCGGAAGCCTTTTATAGTGCGTCGGGCGAACTTCAGTATTGAGGCATTTAAAATTGAAGCATTCTCGCGCTCAAGAAGTCCAATATTCGAGACATCAGATGAGCAGACTATGTCGACATCTGGACCCAAACGCTTTTGCATGATGTCTCGAACGCGCTTTTCCTGGTGGAAGTGTCGATCGATGGGGGAGAAGACACCAGATATGACCACTGCCTTCAAGCCCAGCTTTTCGATCTCATCACACTGGCGTAGGATCTGCTCCTCTTGGATCGGGGCTTCCTGCGCGCCGTCGATGTGCAGACCCCCGTCAACGTATCCATGGTAGCCGTTCAGCAGCTTTGCTAACGATGGTGGGAAGTCCGAGAATGGTGGAATGTCCTTGGTAAAGCTCTTTGAAAGTCGGATCACGGCAACCTTGGCCAGTCGACGACTATCATGCTCCACGACGGCGTTGAGGAAGTGAGTGGTGCCGATGATGAGGCACGAAACTTCCTCTGCGCAGTTCGTCTGTGCGAGAACGCTCCCAACAGCAGCCTCGATACCATCGGTGACATTGGGACTTGTCGTTGGTGCTTTGTGCGAAGCCAGTACTCCCCGGTGTGGTTGATGTGCTTCACTCAGGTCAAGGACGACCGCGTCGGTGTTAGTGCCGCCGACATCGACGCCGATTCTCAATCTGCGAGGCGGCGCAAGTGAGCCCATTGTGTCAGTTAGTCGTTAGGCCTTGTTGCTCGACCTGGAATTACAGTCTGCTGGAATCTCCAATATATGTACGGCCGGCTCTCATAACTCATGCCTTCATGCTGTTGGCTTGAACCGACTCCAATTGCATGACCCTGCGACGGTAATTAACGCCGACGGTAAGTGTGTTCCCGCCACGACCCCAGATACCTATCAGCCCCACAAGATCTGGCCCTCAGACAAGCTTTCGGCGAAGTTGTCGTTGGTCGATGAATTCGCACGTTCTGATTGGCTGCATTCACCGAGATAGGCAAGTATAGATAGGGCATCTCCTTGGTGGGCATGAGTTTGCCCACGCCATGCAGCCTATCCTCAATTCCCGGCCGATCTCTGGTAAACCATGCATGGGAGAGACCCATCAACCATCTCGCCGACATATACAACGACTCAGCTGTTGCGCAATCTACGTGGTCGACCCTTGCCAAGGTTACCCTGAATCTTTCACCACGATGCACCCTATCTCCAACCTATCTGGATAAAGTCTGTCCCAAGCTCGACGATAGCAACCTTCACTCCAGACCCACAGCTCAATGCCAGTCTGCTATTCTAGACCGTCGATAAAGATATAACACACCAGGGCACGCGAGCTATAAAGTCAACACCTGCCTCCACCCATCCGAGCCAGATCCAGCACAGATCATCATACGGGAGCATCAGTGTCTTCAAGTTCATCTCTCACAATGTCTTTCATCCGCGACAGACTCAGTGGCTACAAAGCCCGCCACTTTCACCTGCGCCTACCAGGCGAGAGCTCCATCTGGATCAACGATGACATCCGTCCCTTGCCACCTTCCCGACGGCTTTGGGACATGTGGGCGTACATCTCCTTCTGGGCAATCAACCAGATCGCCCTTAGCAACTGGCAGTTGGGTGCAGCCCTCGTCGGAGTCGGCCTGTCGGTCTGGCAAACGATGATTGCCACAATCATCGGAAAGATCATAATCGCTATGGTTGCAGTGTGTAACGGCTCCATCGGCGCACGCTGGCATATCGGATTTCCCGTGCTGAGCCGATCCATCTGGGGTGTCTACGGCGCTTATTTCATCATCGTTCAGCGCATCATACTCAGCTTGACTTGGTTCGCAGTGCAGTCATGGACCGGCGGCCTCTGCGTCTCTGCAGTACTCAGCTCGATCTTCTCATCGTACCAGAATATGGAGAATACCCTGCCAGCCGCAGCCAATACTACCACCAAAAACCTAACGGGCTGGATTGTGTATAACATCATCACCATTCCGATGCTATACATTCCTCCGGAGAAGACCCGCCGCCTACTATTCGCCATGAATACCATCTCTGTTGTCACCCTGATCTCCATGATGATCTACGTCCTCAGCGCTGCCAAGGGCGCTGGTCCGCTCCTTTCCGCTCCAGCAAAGGCTCAGTCAGGCAGTCAGCTTGGTTGGGCCATTGTGCAAGGTATCACAATCACCATAGGAGGTATCGCTGTGGGCCTTACGAACCAGGCCGATTACTCGCGTTTCGCTCGCAGGCCTGGTGACCAAGTGTTTGGTCAATGGTTCTCCGTATGTCATCAGTCCCCCTACCCGGTGACTATTTGACTGACTATGCACAACAGATCACTACATTGGGCACGATCTTGCCATTGTTCGGCTGCCTCACCAGCTCAGCCACGGTCGGACTGTACGGCGAAGCCTACTGGAACCCTCCTGACTTGCTCCTCAAGTGGCTTGACGACACATACAGCTCCAAGTGTCGCGCCGCCGTCTTCTTCGCCGGTTGTGGTCTCGTTACCTGTCAGCTGGCTATCAACACCATCGACAATGCGTTTTCGGCTGGTATGGATCTAGCTGGACTGTTCCCGAAGTTCTTCAACATCCGACGTGGCGCATACTTTGCCCTAGTTCTATCTATCGCCATGTGTCCATGGGAGCTTCTTTCGTCCGCCAGCACATTCATCTCCGTCATGGGTGCTTACAGCGTCTTCCTTGGGCCCATGTGCGGCATTCAGATCTGCGATTACTTCTTCATCAAGAAGCAGCGTGTCAAGCTCTCGGACCTTTACCGACCATCATCAGAAGGAATCTACTACTACGTTGCTGGAATCAACCCTCGCGCCTTCTGCGCATGGGTCGTTGGCTGGGCGTCCCAGCTGCCCGGGTTTATTGCAACTGTCAATACCACCATCACCATCCCGAAAGCTCTCATGGAACTGTACTATCTAGCTTTTCCCTTGGGCCTGGTGATCAGCTTCGTGGTCTACTACGGGCTGTGCACAGTGTTCCCGCCCAGAGGAGCTGGCGAATTCGACGATGTCGATTACTACCAGACTTTCACTGAAGGCGAGGCCGCCAAGTTGGGTGTTGCCCTGCTTGAGGATAGCGAGGAGGTCAAGGTTGACGGGCATCGGGCGGAGACTCCCACGGACGAGAAGACGGCAGAGGGAAAGGTCGTCGGGGTGTGACGACCAGTTTCGGAGCAATCGATTGCTAGAGATAAACATACTGTACAGACGATAGGCTAGAGGATGAGATGTCCACCATGATTAATGCACGGTGCTACGGACCCTTCAAGCTTCAGCTGCATTTAAGTGCCAAGACATGATAAAGTGTCAACGTGGTGAACATGGCACAACGCCCTCCTGCAATGCTCTCAGCATCTGTCCCCAAAGTGCATGGCTCAGTTGCAGGGCATGTCATGAATGGACGGATGACACAAAAATTGTCAGCAATATTCCCGAAAGTGCGTGTGGGCCGCCTGCGCCAAAGTCGCCACTGTTGACGCTGCTGCCAGCACGGATGTGATTGCCCAAAGAAGGTGGCACTCATACCCCTAGTAGGGGCCGAGATCTGGATTGATCGGTATTGAAATTTAAGCTCAGATTTAAGCTTTCGCTTCAGCCCGATCCACTCACGTGAGCCATGGACCCACCACACACCGCTGCACGAGATTGCTTCCCTGCTGTGGCTTCAATAGTCGACGCATTCAGCAAAACTTGTTTGCACCTGCCGGCTACGTATTTTATTGCTTCGGTTGCTTATCTGGCAACACACTGGGCGGCCACACAAGCCAGAAAAGACCGGGCGCTCCCATGCTATTGTTTTCTGTGGGTTGTGGCTGTGAGCCATCATCCTCGCAAATGTGTTCGAATGACCCGTTGTGGAAGAATTTGAGTGAGCGCGCACCGAGCATGACTCCTGATCTCCGCCGCAAAAGCTCCGAGGATGTTCTAGATGAGCACCAGGTGGGAAGAATAAGTACAGAGCCAGCGCTCAGCTCTTCCAAAGGTCCTGCAGGCCTTCCGAAGATCTCGCAACTCACTGCAGTCACTCGCTTTATCGTACATTATGTACAAGTCACTCGTTACACTCGCACTACTGGCTCCCGCGACCACCTTCGCGGCGACAATCAAACAACGCACTGATGATCCCAGCAGCTCGAACCTTACCCCATCCTCTCATCCTCCAGCTGGGTGGAGCTACGTTGGCTGCTTTGCTGACAGTGAGTGATCTCTCCGCCGACGACTGAGAATCGAACTGCCAGCATCATCTCTCTACCCTTACTGATCGCTTCAGGTCCGTCCAATCGTGTTCTTTCGTCGGCCTTCCTCCAGGATGACGCCGCTTTGACTGGACTGGAATGCATGAACTTCTGCGGCTCCAATGGCTACCCATACGCCGGAACCGAGTACTCGACGGAGTGCTACTGTGGCCTCGATCAGCCGACCGTCACTTCCGACTCTTGCAATATGCCTTGTCCGGGTGACTCAACCGAAGTCTGTGGAGGTCCGGGAGGCATCACGGTCTACACCAATCCGGCACTCACCCCTCACGTCTACCCTGGCGACGACTGCTGGTCGTCGATTGGCTGCTACACTGACTCCGTCAGCGCTCGCTCCCTCGAACGACGGGTCAGCATGCCTGGAGGCGATGCCAGCAGTTCCGTAGAGCTTTGCACAGAGACCTGTCAGCAGCAGGGCTTCGGTTATGCTGGGCTGGAGTACGGCAAGGAATGTTGGTGCGGGAATTCGCTGGCCTCCACCGCTCAAAGCACGACGGACGGCTGTGATATGACGTGTGAAGGTGCTCCATCCGAGTTCTGCGGTGGACAGGATAGCCTCAATGTGTACCAGATTAACTCAGCTTGTTGGGCGGAGTATGGAACGACGACTACTACGACAAGCACAACGAGCACCACTACATCAAGCGCTTCCACGACCACGACCACCGACACCACAACCTCGTCTTCCACAACTGACGCCACTACCACCACAACGTCGACAACCACATCACCTTCGACGACTACCACTTCAACCACCTCGACAACCTCGACCGACTCGACAACTACTTCTTCCACCACCACCAGCGACTCTTCGAGCACGACCACGACTTCTTCCACCACAACTACCTCGAGCACGAGCTCTTCGACCACTTCGTCCACCACTACTGCCAGCACCACTACTTCCTCTCCCACGACTACTACCACCACCACAACAACTCCGTCGACAACGACTTCCTCGACGACAACGACTTCAACAACGACCACTACTAAGCCCGCGCCCACGACTAATGTGAGTATTCGATGCTATAGATTATCCTCTCGATCCATAACATACTAATGCTGCACAGACTACAACTACAACCAAGAGCAGTAGCACAACCACGACCACCACCAAACCATCCAGCACTACCTCTACCACAACCAAAGCCACCAGCACAAACAAAACTACTACAAAGTGCACAACGCCAGTCCGTACATCGTCAACCACGACTACCAAACCCGTAAGTCCCACAACAAAGTCGACGACGACTACAACGACAACAAAGCCAACGACTACCACAACAACGTCCAAGACATCGACCAAGAGCACGACGACGTCCACTAAATGCACGACTACACCCGTGTCTCCCACAACCAAGACCACGACCACGACAACCAAGACGACGACCACCACTAAGAAACCCACAACCACAACCACAACCCGCCGCGACTGGCGCGATCAGTAAGTTTTTCAACACCGCAACCGCGCCGGTCTCGACGCCTGGTTTCTCGTTTCGGTTCGCTAAGCAATTTTCTCTCAATATTCAGGCCGGAGCCATCTCCTACCCCTCAAGGTCCTTCGCCGCCATCTCCAAATGGACCGTCACCAAACGGTCCGTCACCTGATGGCCCATCACCGAACGGGCCAGGCCCTAATGGCCCCTCTCCCAATGGCCCCTCTCCCAATGGCCCCTCTCCCAACGGACCAAGTCCGAACGGCCCGTCACCTAACGGGCCATCCCCGAATGGTCCAGGACCCGACAAAGGCAACGGAGGAGGCGGCGGCGGAGGAGGCCAAGACAACGGCGGCTGGGGCGATCATTAGATCATCAGTTGGCGACAGCCGATGAGAGGTGATTGTCTATCATTGGCATCCGATATACAGCTTCGCATTCATGGGATCCAGGAGCAAAATTCTAGAATCACTTGCGTTTTAACGGGTGCGGACAGCGCAGCATTACATCACATACTGTAAATAATCATTACTGCCGGCGACGTCGCTTTGCAGACTCTAGGTGTCACTACTATCTTGATCTTCTGGATGCATTTATATCGAGCAAGACCAACCCTTTATGCCATTTGCATCTTACTATATAGACACTTGAACCACCAAAAATATCTGCGATTTCCCAAAACTGCATCGTCGTTCAAACAAACCTGCAGAAAACCTCCGACCAGCTACGCAGAGCCCGCTGATGAGAGAAGCACAGCATCATCTCTCTTCACAACCGGCATGTAGGGCGGTGCAAGGCCCGTACTTATCGATCCAGTTTCAGGAAGAACGGCGTGTCTGATGCATTGTCATCCGGCGTCGTGATCGTCCGGTCTTGCGAAGGCCCAATTTGAGCAACCTTGTCATCCGACGCTACCAGTGACCAGTCACGCTCGTCTTCAACCGGACTCTCCAAAGCCTGTGCTAGTCATGTCAACCGGCGAGCGAGGCAAGACACGGAGGCAGGCGCGAAGGCCGTAAGCCGGTCGCTCCTTCAGCACTGCGGAGAAAATCTGAAGAGGCAGGTAGGTGCGCATGCCATCTGACGATCGCTCCTGCCGTGCTGTAGCGAATGTCTAGCGAGGCAGGCGCGAATACTGTCAGCCGGTGGCTCCTGCCCTGCCGGAGGCAGTGTTCAAGGAAGCAGTACGAATGCGCACGGCCAATGGCCCCCGCAGTGCTGCACAAAGTGTGTAACGAGGCAGGCGCGTGCAAAGTCAACCGGTCTGCTGAAAGGCCGGACAGAACAGAACTGCAGTCATCCGGTCTCAGCTATTGATATTGCGTACGCTACTTCGCAATGTAAGAGCATACAGGGAACTCTTCACTGAATGGTAATCGTCATCTGATTATGGGGTCTAATACGTAAATAAAGAATCTGCAGCGTATACCTCTGTGGCCCTGGGCGATGGTCGATCGAATTTGCGTGGACGATGAACGGCGAATGTCGACCCCAGCACCAGCAACTTTCTCGTGCTACCGGATGGCAGATATCAGAATGTCCTAGGATGCCTTTCCACTCGCAAATGCTCGACAGATCAATCCTCGACGAACATCTCCTGCACAGGAATCGCCTGTTCGCCTTTCACAAGAACTCCATTATCCCGGAAAGACCTCCCTCTCCACCCTCCTTGGGACTCGCTATGACTTTATCGCCAACTTTCGGCTGGTATGGGCCAGAAACTGTGTCCCGTCAAAAGTTAGCCAGCCTGTACAGTGCCATCACAGGGAAGCAAACGATCGTACAGGAGAGCAGCTGCCCGAATACGTTGACCGAGAATCTGGGAGACAACGTACAGCGAGTAGCGGCAATATCGGCTTTGCCGAACGCGAGTTCTTGTCCGGATGAAGTGACGCGAATGGTGCCAATCTTTGTGGTCGGACACCAAGTTATTACTGAGCCGTAGATGTTCTGCGGTGCCATGCCGCCGGTAATGGTGGGGATGCTTCAAGTCGTCTGAGCTGATCCGATGCGGGTGTAGAGACTGGTCGTGAGGACTGAATCCTCAGGTGGTGGGAGAGGGCTCGACCTTTATATGCATCCGCAGGGCCTTCCCCGAATTGCCCGTGTACGTCGCTTAGATGGTCCATGCGCATGTCCGGTCTCTCGCAGTTTCGCCTGTGCATTGATCCAGTTGGCTCAAACATCGAAGAACGACAACGACGCTCTTAAAGGCGCCGTTCTCTGCCGAACGAGCACAACGGAAAGTGAACGTCGAACACTGATGACCGCGGACGGACGGCTTAGCGGAGGTTCGCGCCATAGACCCGATTCGGAACTCCATGCTCCCTGATTGGCTTAGTCCCATGGAGGCCCCGACTTCCGCTGGGGCGGGCTCTGGCAACGCTCCGGTTGTGCGTGATCGTGCGATTTGTCGCTCGTTGCATAGGGACTGCTGCGATGTCTCGTCCTCTATGTTCTGTCGAGCTGGCTTTATGAACAGCCTCTAACCTAGGCGATCAACATGTTCTCCATGTCAACGAAACTCTGTACTCGTCCAGCCTGTCGATGGTCAACAAAGTTGTTCATGTGCGAATTCTCGATAGAGTCTTTACACTCATCACTTCGCCCACGGCCACCTGTACCGCATCAGCCCCAGGCTCAAATGTCTCCCGTGTCCGTGCCTCTGCACCTCGACGATGAACAACGACGTGTCCTTTCAGAGTATCGTGATCGGCAGTGCTGTCTCGTGTTGCCGCCGAATCGCCATTCTCGGACACTGTAACGTACTGCATTGCTTCAAAGTCAGCGTGCGCACTTGTGAAGATAATTGCTATCATGGCCATGCACGCCAGCCTGGAGTGACTCTGGGTCAAGGAACTTACGCATCCAAAATCATCATACCCATATACACTGACTCCAGTGATCCAGACCACAAACTTCAGCTTCATACTCACTCGCCAACCCCTCTCCCCCTTGAGTGGCATCTCGCTGATGACCCTATAGAACTGCTCGCGTGCTTCTGCTTTGTACTTGCCCATCACCGGACCATCAGTCAGGATATCATCAACTTTTGTTGCTGCGCCAGAACTCGTCGAGCAGTAGTTCATCACGGACGCAGTCTCGCTCTGGCCACCCAGAAGCTGCAGGTTGGAGCTCAAGCGATTGACGCTCCCGTGTGTCAGAAACGGGCACATCGAGCTCACATTCGTCCAAAAGCCCTGCCAGAAAGTTGGTGCATGATGAGTAACCAAAGTATAGGTGGTCACTGACAGGCTGCGTAGCTTTATTGTCCATCCAGGCGGAATGCAAGGTCGCTGCAGTATGTGGGCAGTGGTCGCTTCGAGCGCAGCGTTGCTGCTGCTGATGACGACAGCGAAGTCCAGCGTCCGACCTGCCAAGGCAATGGTCTCGTTCCGAATTTGGCGGCACACGCTGAGTAGTGAGGTCGTGATTGGCTCAGCATGATGGCGTGAGAGACTAGCGATGTGTTTGTTGAAGTCGCAGACGCTGAAGGAGGACTGTGTCGTCGTTGAGACAGAGGTCTTAGTGTCGGTTATGACGAGGCATGCTGTGAGATCTGCGAGAACGTCGCTGAATATGGTCTCTCGAAGTTCAAGCGGCAGACCGAGAAATGATGGCATGCTCGTTTGGTCTGATCTTGCCTGCACTGGCGCTGATCGATGCTAAACAGACCAAAACGGATGCGGGCGTTCGTGGAGCATATATACACGCCATATCGAGGATGAGATAAGCACTTTGAGAAGCAGTGGGTATGCATGCTCTCGTTCTTTAGCCGCTATTGCAAGATTCAGGTGCCATGCTGCACTGGAAGATCGAGGTCGACATAACAGCGGTTTGCCATTTCGAGGCAACCAGGACTTGGCTTCCTTCCAGGGTGAAAGAAGATGCTAGCGAGCCAATCACATCCTGAAGCCCGCTACTGATTACGGCGTCGGACACCTTGACGTGCCGAAGACTAACGATGCTTCGGTCATCGTATCCGTCGTACCCGCCATCTTTGCGATGTGCCCTCTTAAGTCCTTGTGAGTCTTAATTCCTGGTGCGCTTATATGGTTTCCGACGAGCAGGGCACATGTCACGGCCGACGATTGGGAATCTCTGTTTTAGTGATCGACCGTGCGGATGGCGCGCGTATAGCACGGCTGACTGTCCCCCAGCCAGAATCGTAGGAACGAATGACAGTCGGTTACAAGACGCCATTCGAGAGACGCTGTGTTGACAGCTCTCTCATAGTAAGTCGTCTCATCGATGCCAATCCTAAGATCAGAAGTTAGGAAAAATGTGACACATGCCCGGAAGGACGAAGTGGTTTCCTGGAGATGTGCGAAGTCCTCGAAGGACGGTCCGCTGTCACGGGAGTACTCAGCGGACGTCTCGTCGATGTGGTACCACAAGGTGGAAGCGAAGACGGATTTGAGTGAGATAGATCCGATCTGTACGCGGGAGTCTGCCCTGGGTAGAAGCTGGACGACTCTCGCGTGGACAGACCTACCCATGGAGAAGGATGATGTACGTCGAGGGCATCAGGGTTCGAGACGGATGAGTCCTCCTTCCGTGGATAGGTGGAAATACTCGAGACAGTCCGAGTTGCCACGCCGGGAGGCGGTAGTCTTGGACGAGTCTCGAAGGAAGAAATGTGACTTACATCCGAGTGAGCATCAAATTCCTCGTCAGCGGACTCCTCATCGTCGTCCTCGCCCACGCTGTCTTCGTCAGAATAGCGTTCTTCACCTTGTGTGAGACGGAGTTGGTGCTGCTGCTCCAGTTGCCTCTCATGGCGATTCTCCTCACGCCAGTCCCGGGTCTGTGCAGCTTCGATGGCTCTCTGATGTCGCTGCTGAGCACGCCACTCTCTGTCTTCAATGCTGGCGACTCTGCTCGACTGGGATGCCTCCCGTCGAGCCATTGATCTGCGATGCTGTTCCTCTTCGTAAGCATTCTTTCCCTGGTAATACATCCCCTTGTACTGCATCTGTCGCTGTAGAGCGTCATTCTGGGCACCCAATAGTGCCTTACGGTGCTTGACCTCCAGATTCTGCTGCTGACGAGCGAAGTTTAACGCGTTGTGATTTCTCTCCTCTTCGTAATTAAGCAGATCATTCTGCTCACGAACACGAGCTCGTGCCTCCAACTCTCGATCCGCTTCCTCCTCTGCGCGGATATCTCTGGTGTGTCCGATTTGCCGGCGATGATTCGCATCGCGGATGTTGGCTTCACGATCTGCAGTATCCTGCCTCAAATCCCAACTTCGATCATGACGCTCTTGCTCAAGCATAAGATCGAATTGCTGCTGCTGTTTCCGATTCTCACGTTCTCGCTCCATGGCCTCTCGGGCATCTTGTTCACGCTGAAGCTTCTCGCGCCGCTGACGCTCAAGGCGCTCAAGGTGAGGTGGCATGCCCACCGCATCGTCTGGCTGCGGACCTTGAAGCCTATAGTAGATCTCCTTCTGCGCGCCGTACATTCGCAGAAGCTCAAGAAGGCGCCCGCGATGTTCGTCACTGCCCTTGAGCATCCTTACCGCATACTGGGTAGGGGAATAGCAATGCTGACCGTCGTTGTAATTGTTCCAGTCTTCGTCTATACGTGCCTTGAGCCCTGCAGCCAGGATAGCCTCAGTGATAGCGTAACCCCGATCTAACGCTGCACAGATCAACGGCTTGTTGTCGACCTTCTTGGTCAGATCAGCACCATGCGACACAAGCATCCGCACGATCTCTTTGAACTCATAGTGCTGAGATGGATCAACATTGAGCGACAAGAGCTCCATAAGGGGTGTATGTTTCCCATGTGCAGTATACTGTGATGGGATCGTCGCGTCATGTCCGTGGTTCAATAGCAGACCAACCAGGCGAGTATCGAGCCTTCGTATTGCTTGGTGCAGGCTTCCATCGTCTGGCTTGGCGAATGAAACCAGTCTCTCGACAGCATCGGCTTGACCCAACTCAACAGCATATAGCAATGGGGCACGTCCATTGTAATCACGACGGGAAATATCTGCTCCTTGCAATCGGAGAGGCTCAATGAGTTGCGATCTACCA
The DNA here is from genome assembly GCF_001299255.1 of Cyphellophora attinorum. Lineage (NCBI taxonomy): Eukaryota > Fungi > Ascomycota > Eurotiomycetes > Chaetothyriales > Cyphellophoraceae > Cyphellophora > Cyphellophora attinorum. The sequence continues at coordinate 543,416 of NW_017253243.1, read as the reverse complement.
GTCCTTATTGCGACCATGATTGACGTTTCGCCCTTGCTATTGACATGGCCGATATCGATGCCTCTCGCGACGAGTATGCACAGAAGACTGGTCTCAATTCGGGGTGAGGCTTCGAGTGCCCAATGAAAGAGATCCGTCGGCCCGTTCATATGCGCCCGGGGTCCGCCGGGCAGGAGTGTGACAGGTGTACGGGAGTTCTTCAGAAGCTCAGGCTCCGCATCGAGAATGGCTTGAAGTTCTCCCTCGCCCTGAGGTCGACGAGTGAGCAATACCTGCAACACAGGCAGCTGACTGACCCTTCCCAACCCGAAAGTTGCTTCGACCTGATCCCGCTCGTACTTCTGCCGCAATACGTCGAGAATGGCGCAGAAGGTCGAGGTGGGCACTGTCCTGGGTTCAGTGTCGATCAATGTATGCAAAGCCCGAGCTCGAGTCAGAGCAGTGACCTAGCTTGCGACAGAGCCAAGGCGAGGCCTAGGTCGCCGAATTCGCACGCTTTTGAGAGCACCTCTCCATTGCTGGCGTTGACGTCTGCTCCGTACCTCACCAGCAGATCAATCTTTGAGCTTCTGTCGCGAGCCGCTGAGTTAACGACAACATGAAGCAAGGCGACGGAGAGCACTGGCCCATGCGCGCCCTTCCCCAGTAGGAGGGCTACAAGGTCGGCGCTGCAGTTCAGAAGAACACCCTGATCGACGCAAGCCCTGATGCAATCACAAGCCATCGATGAAGTGAACGCATTTTGCGCCAACACGCGGACAACGTCGAGCTTCTGTGTAATGGTGGCATGTACGGCGCACTGGCTGTCCTGAGCGTAGCTCATCGCGCCATGATCAATGCATAGCTGCAGCAATCGCATGTCCGTCTGCTGGGCTTGCACAATACTCAGTACCAATGTATATACCGGAAGCCCTCGAAAGCCTGCCTTGAGTGTGAAGCTGACCAAGTCGAAAACAACAGTAGGGTCTGATTGTTGGATGGCAGAATCGAATGCCGTGGCAAGCATCTGCTGACTGGAGTTAGACGCGAAGATAAGCTGGATAGCGCCAACGTTCTGATTGCGAAATGCGTAGACGACAGCTTTGTGGTTGCCATACTCCACATCAGCACCATGATTGAGAAGTAGCTTGCAGATCGACAAGGGCTTGTCGTGCTGGAAGGCAGCAACGAGTGCACGTGAGATGCCTTCCTTCGTCGGCTGACATTTGAGAAGTGCTTCCAGATGCTCAATGCAAGTCTCCTCGTTTGTGATTGACAAGCAGCTCATCAGGGCGATGTCAAGTACCGCCTGTGATGGCTTCAGGTTCAGCAAGAGGCGGAGAAGCGAGAGCGCTGAATGCGCGATTGCGTCTCCCAGCAAACCACCTTGTTCGGCATTGATGTCGGGTTTCTGGTCGATCAAAGCGGAGAATGCTGCCAAAGGCCAGGTAGATCCGGAGGCACAGTGCTTTGCGCAATACTGGACCGATGCAGCAATGCCCTCGTAAGCAATTAATGGCGTGACGTTCAGTCGTCTGATTCTAGAAGCCTTCGTTTCATCATCGAATGTCTTTGACTGTATAATGGAGATAAGAGCAGGCCTAACGGCAGTAGCCGAGACCGATTGACCACTGACAAGCAGATTGAGCATGCTTGCATCGTTCTTGGCTGCTGCGATTGCAAGAGCTCTACCGGAGTCGAAACTGATATCGGCGTGGCCCTTGTGTAGCAACAGTTCGCAGATGGCTGTGTTGCTGTGCGTGTTCGAAAGCTCCAAAATGAGCGCTCTGGACATGCCCTCGCGAGGTACGCCACCTGCGATTAGTTGCTCGTAGAAGCGATACCTTGTATCGGTATCGCTCTTCGTTGCCACGTCCGACACGATGTCCGATGCAGTCTCCGTTGATATCGGCGAGTGCAGCAAGCGACTGAACATCCTCAGATCACAACGACTGACAACGTGACGAAAACTGCTAGCGCGGCCAAACGATGGGTCGGCACCAGCGTTGATCAGGATTTCTATAAGTCTCTCGTCACGCGTCGATTTCTGATCACACACCGCTTCTGATAATGCAGCGGAGATCGCCTCGCCCCGAGCACCTTTATCGAGGAGCATCTTCGTCATCTCGAATCTTCTGTCTTTGGTAGCTCGCCGCAGAGCTGGGAACGCCCGCTGCAATACGGTGGTGTCGACATTGCCGCTCAGCAAGATTGACACAGTTTGAGGCCGATCAGCGCTAATTGCCTCCACAAGAGCAGTAGCGTCAGAGCCGATACGTGCGCCGTTGTGTCTCAGCAACTGGACTTCGTTGTCGTTCGCATCTCGAACTGCAAAGACAAGTGCCTGGTCAACGGCTGGTCCGCGTGCGCCGGCATGAAGTAGCTTGTTGAGCATGGCCAGCCGCTCACTTGCTGGCATAGTTCGAGACAGTCCTGCGAGGACTCGGCAAGCTCCCTCTGTTGACAGACTTCCCGCACTGAGCACACGTTGGAGTAGCTGAGTGTTTCCAGTCCGCGCAGCAAAGCACGCAGCTTGAGCTTGCCCTCTCGGCCAATTGACATCGACCTTGTGCTTGATGAATAACTCAACGACGCCCACCTCGCCACGTTCGACGGCAGAGCAGAAGGTGGCACTGGTGTCATTGCCGTCAGCCCCAGCATACAGAAGGGCATCGGTGAATTGGCATCTTAAGGCTGGGTCGAGCGATGTGCTCTCAAACACCTCGAGCACGTGCTTGTCGAGTAAATCCGACCTCAGCAACTCAGAGCATCGAGCAAGAATGATCAGCAGCATCTTAACGTCACCCTTGTGGACCGTCTCCGACAAAGCAGAAACAGCAGTATGCTCATGCAGGTCTGCGATGCTGGCAAGTAAGGATAGTGTTTTGCTGCAGCCACTCGCAACAGCACCATCAAGCGCAGCGAATGCCAGCCCGGCAAGAATTTGTCTCGGAGCCTGTTGGAGTAGCGCAAGCTGCATATGCTGACCAGCTGCGGCAAACGCCATGATCTGTGTACTGCAACTGTTGGGGTTGGCGCCATGCTCCAGCAGACGCATTATTGTGCTGTGGTTTGCGGAAGCGAGCGCTTGCGCGAGTGCTTCATCGAGACGGGGACATGGTATGATGGACGCTAGCAAAGATATAGTATCCAGGTTGCCGATGCTCGTAGCCTGCAGTAGCAATGCTGATCGTGATGTCTCGAGACTGTTCCTTGTTTCTGCATTCTTTACATAAGATGAACTGCCGCCGATGTCAAGCAGTGCTTGAATGACTCCAGTAGGCTCGTTGGTTGCGACGGCATTGGGAAGAGCATCGGTCACAAGTTTGAACGTGTAGCTTTGCTTACGCCTCGCAGTCTTCCAGAATGGTGGCTTCCTCTTCTCGCTGATTTTCTCGTTGGCGATGATGTCTGTGGCTTGTGTTGTGTGCCTCTGCTCAACAGCATGTGTCGGAGGTGTTGATCTCAGCACGAGTTTTGGCTCAAGGACAACTTGAGCGATATCTTCGGCTTGCAGAAGCCTCTGCAGATCGGGCTTGGAGAACTGGCGAGGCATCCTGACTAGCAGAAGTATCAAAGGACAGCTGCAACCAGGTCAATGGCAGGGCTCAATGAGATCCTGGAGTTACCTGTCAGTTGCGGACAGAACAAGGCTCTGGGAAGTGAGGTGATCGCAGTATTGTTGGTAGAAAAGCACATCAGTCCTCGGATAAGCTGAAGTGAAGTCGTTCTGGTCGTGCTGAAGTTGCCAAGTGCTGGGTGAAGCACTCGGATTTCGGGGTCAATACTTGAGAGCAGATGTTCTTCGAGAACGGGGGTGACGAAAGGACCCGGCAAACGCTCCGAGAGAATCGAAGACGTGACATTTCTGTGACTAGCGCCCGACTTCCATCAGGTGTAGAGACGCAATCTTCTTGTAACGTCTTGTCTTTGCTCTGGAAGCAGCATTAGTAGAGGCTGATGCTCACCTGAGGTTGTACACGATGAAACGAATTCCCCCGGACTCCAAGGTTCCCTCGAGTAGGTAGTGACTGCTAGGTAGCTAGAGATTCTGCGAAGCGATGTATCTGAGGAAGGCGCAGACCTCGTACTACATGGAAAGGCAACTGCATGTTCGTCTGGCAACTGCGTTCGAGACTTCGGAGTGCTGCCTGGCTGTTGTAAAATTTTGCATTCTACAGTACCTACCCAGGCGGACCAAGCCCACCCATCCTGAGCTCATTATTGCTGCTTCCTCTTAAGTGCGCCTTACTCTTGTGGAAGAGGCTGTGGAAGATGAAAGCCTCGGAGAGAAGTAACTCGACATCCTTATTGGTCCATTCTCGTGTCGGCAGAGCTTGCAGAAACATCAGGATCTCCTGGAAGCTCATCTTCAGTAGTTGGTCAGACCATTTAACCAGAAATGCTGCGCAGACGTATAAGTGGAACTGAGAAAAGCCGTTCTCCTCAGCCTGGACGATCGATGTTAGCTATTATGCATAAATGCAACGAATAGAGGTCATGTACCATATAAGTATCCCACATCCGGATGACGTTCCGGATGGTCAGCTCCCGCATCAGAAGGCAATTCATCCATCTGAAGCTGAATTGCATATACTCTACACTTTCGTCTTCAAAGTGCTTCGCCAACGTGGAGTCTATTCGGGTGGTCAAATCCCGTAAGGCGGCAACCTGGCGATGAATTCCAGGTTGGCCGACGATGTAATTGTCTTGGATCCCCTCGAGTAGTTTTGTCAAGCACCAGTATGTGTCCGCTTCTACAGCGTCCAGGACTGGCCGCGGCAACTGACCAGGATCCATGCCGCTCTCAATATTGAGATCAGTGATATACATGCCCAAGAACACCTGCCAGAACGGCGTAGCGAGGTCGTTGATACCTTGCACATATCCACTGGCAGGATGTCGGATCGCCCAGACATACAGTATACGCTCGAGCGACCGCTGAGTTGCCTCAAACTGGTACAAAGGAATATGCGGACTCGTGCGTGGGATGTCTATACTGATCTGGTGCCAAATAGATTCGTCTAGTCCACGTCCACGACCAGTGGTGACGGGAGGATTGGAAGCCATTCCGGCCAGTCCTGATCCAGTGCCGTTCTTGGTACCTGTCGTGCCGGCTCCAAAAGATTGCTTGACAGCGTCCGCGTATTCTCTTCGTTTACGCTCTAGTGTTGCCACTCTTCGTTCGCTGTTTACGGGGAGATAGCCCAACAGTATTTGCCATGTTACAGCACGCACCTCGTCCGGAACACCAGACCACGCCGCGGACCGTATCTCGGACATTGATACGGAACTCGATTGTAATATTCTCTTGAACTTGTTTATGCGAGATATTCGAGTGTTGTGTGCTTCGGCTGCTTTCGCATCGGAGCCCGCAGCCATCGTCGGGTGATCAATCAGATGCAATGAATTGGCTGGATCCTTCAACAGGTCCTTATACTGTGGTCTTAGAATCTTGCCTTCACCTTTCTTCGCGCTCGGATATGACAGCGGGTTCCTTTCTTCGGCAATATCGAAGCTGCTGGACCGAACATGCTGTAGCATCGACGACTGGCCATATCGCGAGCTCGTGTGACTTGGCTGGGGCGACAGATCAGGAAAACCAGGGCTCTTCACATTCCTTCTCTTGCGCATGCTCTCGAGACTGGGCAGGCCAAATTCGTCCTCATCCTCGTCGTTGAACGTGATGTCGTCGTCGCCGTCAGGAGAGTTGATGACATCCCAACTGCCCAGACTGGAGCCGCCCAAACCACCATACGGCTTTCGGCCGGGCGACTGGAATCGGTTGACCGGAGGTGTGGGTGATGCTCGATTCGAAGAGGTCGTAGGCGGCGTCTGCGGCCGTGAGCCAGACCCGAGCGACAGCGAGTCAAACTTCAGCATATCGGCGTGCGAATAGGAGGCGCCTATGACTTTCGTTGGTTTGGTGCCAGAGGACTGCCGCTCGACTGACGGTCGATTCCGCCAAAAAGGCGAGGCCGATCGCTCATTGTTCCCTGTGTCATAGCTCTGTTAGTACTTGACAAGCCAGAGCACCAGATAAATCGCGTGCTGTGAGATCCACACACCGACCTGCACCATCTCCTGCTGAGACTTCTTGCTCGCCATCGTAGCAGTGGCGGTCTCGTGGACGCTATATTAATCTAATGTATGCATCCTTGAAGGCGTGGAGGACTCCCAGGCGACTCCGACATGTACCTTCAGCCTTGGACAATGCTCGGTAGGTATTGGAAACCCGTGTCTCTACACGACTGTCTCGTCCACGTGAACATTTTAACCTTGACGTCGGTGGCCGCGATCGATGTCCTCGGTGATCAGTTCCGAATCGCGTGTTCAAATGACCCAGATCACCATTGATTTTGCTTCAAATGACCCAGCCCCCCTTCTGCGGCGCGGCGCGCTGAAGTTGACATTCAACGCCAACCTCCCGCCGACGCTCTGTCCTCCTCACCGTCGCCTCACACACCACTCATCGAGGTTCATCTTTCGTCCCTCCCACATCCGTCATCCGACATCGCATAGTCCTCATCGGTTCTTGGATATCGTACAATTGAGTTTGCGCTTTGGACGCGCGAGCGCTGAAGGTTGCGACAAATATACAAACAGGGCACTGATCTGACGCGTTGTGACACCTTGCGCACGGTGCGCACCCTTCCCTCGAACACCACAGACACGCGATCGCGTCGCCAGGATGTTCTACGTCGACCAGCTCCTGTCCAAGACAGGCCCGCTGGCCAAGGTGTGGCTTGCCGCCAACATTGAGCGCAAGCTGTCCAAGTCGCAAGTGCTGCAATCCGACATTGATCAGGACATCAAGGTCATCCTCAACCAGAACAATGCTCCTATGGCACTCCGACTGCACGGCAACCTCATGCTGGGTGTTGTCCGCATCTACGGCAAGAAGGCCAAATATCTGCAAGATGACTGCCACGAAGCACTCCTCAAGATCCGGATGACATTCAAGAACACCGGCAGCCATGATCTGCCCGCCAACGCCATCACAGGAACGGATCTAAATCTTCCAGAGCTCCTCACAATCGACGATCTGTTCCCAGCAATGGATTTCGCATACCCAACAATGTCACAGAAACCTGCTCTTCCAGGTCCAACACAAGACTACGACAACGACTGGACAAGCAGTCTGAACCCCAGAATGAGCGGACAGTCCCGCATGAGTCCCGGTGACGACGTCATGATCCACGACGACGATCTACAGCTCGACTTCGGCGACAACGAGGACACTACAGTCAGCATCCAGCAAGGCCGAAATGCTCCAGCCGACCTCAACGACCAGACTCTAGGCGGCGAGCAATTCTACAAAGACGACGATCTAGTCCTCGACTTCGGCGACAACGAACCTCCACTCCCAACCACCAACGACGACGACATGCCCCTCCCAATGGACGACGACGAAGGCCACATCATCCTCCCCGAAGACGAGACAGCCCAGATCCGCGGCTCAACCGTCCCCCAGTCCCGCCGCGGTACCTCTCCCCTCTCAGACCTCAACCCCGAAGAAGCCCGCGACCTCGACACCACCTTCAACCAACCCACCGCCGAAGACGAAACCACAACCTCCATCGCAGTCCAACAAAAGCAACGCTCCAAAAAGTTCAAACCTATCGAACCCGACCTCGAAACCGTCCTCCACAACCGCGAGATCAAAGCCCAATCCGAAGACCGCTCCAAAATCCTCAAGGCACCCCAATTCCTCCCTCGCGACCCATCCCTGCTCAACCTGATGAATCTCTCCAAATCCGGCGCCTTCGTCAATACGACCGACACAAACTCCCTGTGGGCGCCCGAGCTGCAAGGCCTGTTGTCCTTCGACGCCGTCCTCCGCTTCTCTTCCTCATCCAACCAGCGGAAACGCAAGCGTGACAGTGGCATAGCCGGCATCTCCGACTCCGAAGAAGAGCAGGCATCCAAATCCCCTCGCATCGAGGATCCTGAAGACGAAGGCATCGGCGCAGAAGACCACCACTCACCCATCGACCCCTCTAACCCTGCGCTCCAGGACATCGTGACAGGCGAAGACGACGAGGGCATATTCGGTCTAGACGACAGTCACCCCAATTTCGACGACACCACTATCCCGCTGATCCACCCTGCTGATTCAGGCGCTGTCAGTCTTGGCACGAAACGCGCTGTGCACTTGCTCCGCGAAAAGCTCGGCGGCAGCGAAACCTCGTCTAGTCCCAAAAAGAGTGTCCTCCTGCAAGATATCATCCCCGAAGGCAGGGCTTCAAGAGAAGACGCGACAAAAATGTTCTTCGAAACACTGGTGCTGGCGACGAAAGATGCGATCAAAGTGGAGCAGGGCGGTGGAGCGCTGGGGCTGCCATTACGAATTCGGGGCAAGAGAGGGCTGTGGGGGAGTTGGGCTGAGGACGTGCGTGCTGACCAGGAAGGCGACGAATCGGTTGGGGTGCCGGAGACGGGCAGAGTGGTCGAGGTCGCAGCTTGAGCTTGGAGCTATGTTTGCGGAGTGCCATGGCGTTGGTTTCGATGATCACAGCAAAGAGCGCACGGAGTTCTGGTTGCTGGCGATGTATCACCACAACTAACCCACATTCGTGGATACCTCGAGCGGGCACACGATGTCAGGATACCCATACTAAGCGGCATGAGCGGCGGAACCCCGCGTGCATACGAGTCTGGCGTTTCGACCTTTTTTGAGACTCTATAGGGAATGGCAGAGATTTTGGGAGGAACATGGGATAGCACGCTTGGATGGCAGACCAAATGGCGCTCTTGGATAGAGAAGTGCTGAATAAGAATGATCTTTCTATCTCTACTTTGATCGTTTTCCGACTTCTCCGGTGCGCTAATTACACCGTGCTGTTGTCCATCAAGTTTACCAACAACAAACAGTCAAGGACCACCAACCCAGCTCCCATCCTCCATTCTTTTGGCCTTTCCTCCTTCCCTCCCACTCCTGATCCCACTGGCTTTCCTCTCCTCCACCACCTTTCCCTCCCTAGCCCAAGTCTCCGCGGCACTGGCCTTCGGGTCCTCGTCCGGCCAGCCGCGCGCACGACGTAGCTTCAGCACCTCTTCGCGGACACGGAAAGCTGTCTCCTCCCATAGGGCTTCGATCTCTTGTTGCAGGCGTGGAGTCTTGTCCAAATTGGGTAGAGGGAGGCCGATGTTGAGGTGGTTTTGTTCTGCCTGCTCGCTGGTTGGCTCGGTTGAACGGTCAGACTGGGTCGAGTTGCTGGCGAGGGTGGTGCCCGCAGGAGTTAAAGGTATTCTCCAAAGGAGAGATTTGAGCGAGGAGAACGAGAACAACGATGATCCTGAGCCGGGTCGTAAGAACGAAATTGTTGACGACGGGTTGGCGTCCTTGACACCCTTACTCCTCCTTTCCAAGCCCTCCCACCGTGCCCTCAAGTCCCCAAACCGGGCATCGGTGTCGACCTTCGCTCCAAACGTGACAGAAATCCTTTTGAACGCCCTGGGAATGAATCTGGGAAACTCCCTACTCTCATGCATAACCTGATCTGTCCCCTCAATCCACATCGGTACAACATCCGGACACACTGGCGGCTCCAAAATTAACCTCGCAATCCCCCACTTGAAATAGCGCATGTCGTAGTTCTCCGACTGGTGTATCATTCCCTCCGGGAAGATGTGCACCCAGGCAAAATTGTTGCTCGCATAGCGGGAAGGTGCGAGGTAGTTGCGTTCGTCGGCGGGGTACGAGGGGTAGTGTGGTGCGAGCGGGAGGTCGGAGAAGGGATCGACTGCGTCGTGGGGCCAGGTTGGTGGGTGAGAGGTGGTGGACAGACTTGACGGGTGGGACCATGGCGTATTGGACATCGTCTTCCACTTCTCTTGAACGCCAGCGGAGCCTGTATCGGCGAGAGGAGGCGGATCGCCTCGGTCATGGTGTACTGGTATGGCCCGCCAAACTGGGAGTGGGCGGATCGATGGGTGGGTAGGACTTGTCCCAGTGTAAAGAATTGGGAGCGGAAGGCGGCTGTGAAGCATATGTCGTGGCTGCCGAAACCCCATCGTATCCTTTGCGGCGCGCCGAAACGGTGTCCGGACAGTGGCAGTGTTCCCCATATTATGGGATCGTCCATGACCGAGACATGGTTGGACACAGTCAAGAGTCCACGTTCCCGCTTTGTAGGGTCGTCGCGGGATCTCAAGAGTTCATAGAAGGCCGGGAAGCCGTGCACTTCAGTCTTATTCAGGCCATAGAGGAACAGACGACATAGTGTCGCTGTTCCGAGTAGTGTGGCCTGACTCGCCGTTCGCCAGAAAAGACTGGGCTGCTCAAGGTTGGGCGCTATGCCAGTCGATGGATGTGGAGGAGCATCACCAGACTCTGAGGCTGTCATCGAGGCCCATCTGGCGACTCCGAGGCCTTCGATGCAGGAATGAAACCAGCCAGAATGAGTGATGGCTGAAGAGAAATTGTTGGGTAAGGTTGGCGCAAGGAAATCGTCGAGATCGCCGCACGTGTCATCGGTGCGGCCAAATTTGCCCTTCCCGAAGCTTTCACCACCCTAACCCTATATATTCTAGCATGCATCATGGACGTTTCGAGCCTGCTAGATGACAGCGTTACAGATCATATTCCTGGCAACCTGAAATATGCGAGCACTCCCTGATGGCGGCGCAACCCTGTTGGCTTGCCTTGACGCGGAGAATGCCCAGCGACAGGAGGAAATAGAATACATCAGGACTCCCTTTGTTGCCCTGTGAAGCCATGCTACTGTTTCCCCGTAGCCATATGGCCCCCAGAAGATAAAGTGACCAACTATTGATTGATATAAGCACAGCTCGGAGTTCAGGATAACCAGCTACCTTTGTCTATAGAAAGACCAAGGTCTTGACGACAGCCACAACGTCATCCCCATCTTCAGCACCCAGTCTCGACCAATTCATCGAGGCTGCTCGCAAACAAATCGCCTCGTCTCCAAGGGCGTCACTTATGCTCAGAAACAGCAGGCTGAACTGGAAGATCACTTCAAATTCATCGAAAGTCTCGACTTGGATAGGTCAACGAAAGACGCCCTCATCAAGCGCACTGTAGAGATGAAAGTCGAGAGTGTATGTTTACATAATGAGGCGCTTAAATTCAGAGGTGCAATTTTCCAGGTTATGAATACAGCTATGAATCAGTCTTTGGGATAGACTGGATTCAGGCGGAGACTGAATGTTCGATCTCCCGAACGACCATGGAATGTATCAATATGCGCGGAGGGAGGATTCTGGCACGAGATGTCTTGCGCTGGCTATGATGAACTCGTGTCGCGGCTCTGATCGCGCCTGGGACGAGCTCGAGAGGACGTTGCGAGGAGCAATATTGACTTGAGTTCTCAATCGCTTGCGGGTAGTTCGGCGTCTCGACTGGATTGGTAGGCTGGAGGACACCATGGCATCTCGACAAGTCAGGTCGAACTACGACTAGGTGCCCCGGATTGGAAACTCGCAGGTACTATGATGGCGGTCGTGTACGGGTGCAGCTACGGATTTTGCGGCCGAATCATTGCAGGTTTTAGGGTCAGGGATATGCTGCAAAGGGCAACTTGGAATGCTCGTTCTCAACTAAGTGGTATCGCTCATCCCTCCGGGATGAAAGTCTCAGTGACATGTCAGACATCAGAGTCAAGCTTGTGCTCTTCTAGGATATTACAATGGAACGCCTGGATGTGCCTATCAAGAACGTGCCATGGAACAGCAGTTCTTCCGGAAGACTGCTCTGCTCCTGAGGGACGGGGAGAGTCTCAGCTGTTGGCCGCGCTGCTCGATTATCAAGTGATGCCATTCACACCATCCAGTCGCCCAGGGAGTCACTGTCTGCATCGCGATGCCGGGCAGACCCCATGAATAATAACAACATCCCACCCGCCCCTCTGACTGCATCCTCCAGACGGTCAACGAGCGTGGAGACCTTCCCGTCCGTGGCTATCACAGTACGAACAAACTCCATGTCGATGCCATAACCACCGGGCTGAAAAGCTAGCCACACGTTGTACACAACGCCCAGAAGAGAAGCTGCGACGATGGGTCCAGTAGCTGGGAGTTGGAGCATGTTGATCGTGAGGAGTGCTGAGCATACTAGTCTGAAGAAGGCGACCAAGGTCCAGAAGCTGAAGCCGAGGGAGTGGGTCGATGTCGCGTGCTTCTCGATATCAATACCAGATCCCTCCTCGCTGATGATGACCATAGCATGTCGGGATCGATGGCCGGCCGTTAGGATGAATGTCCCGTGCGCCTTTCTGTTGGTTCTTCTAGCCCTGGGGCTCTGTTGAGAATGCGGGCTGTTCCAGATCAACCATACAAAAGCTGTCGTCAGGAGCGCTAGGCCGTCGAAAAATGCAAGCGATGGATCGCCGTGCCAATAGGTCCACATGAGTGTTGAGAACTGGAAGCTATTAATGAAATGAGCGGCATAGATCTGTCGATCTGTTGTCTTTCTGGCGCCCTTTGGCAACTTGAAGACTCCGACAGTCATGGGCATCATCGAGGTGGCGTGGTTGCTGAAGTTGACGAAGATTTGATTTAGGATCCATGAGTGATTGTGAGGAGACGGACCATCGGAGTCAACATCGATCAGGCGGAGGCTTGGGCTTAATTTGCGCGCTTCTCCATTGCTAAGGACATCAAGCAGGACTTGAACCAAGTTCATCAACCACGAACTAGGAGCAAGATATCCGATCGGCTTCGTGACGGCTAGGTGGATGAACTCGCTGCCTACAACTATCAGCAGCCAGCAGGCCAGTGCCCAATTGATCTGATCGAGCATCGTGTAAGCTGCAATTGAGGCGTCTGTCGAAGGTCGAGCGCCTTCCTGTGTTGATGCGAGGGAGGCAATGCTGTTGGACCGGGTGTCCGGTTACCCACGGTGGGGCGCGGCGGTGGTTGAGCCCTTGTTCGAGAAAGCTCGCGATCTCAACGCGTATTCTGGGTCAGGAGGAGACAAGTTTCTCGTTCAGTCTTGCGGTCTAGCTTCACCTGGGCACTGCTTGACGGAACCTTCACGTGCGTTACAAAAGCTTTGCTCGAGTTCAGCGCAGTGGGGTCAGTGACCAGACAACCACGTGGCAACCCGTCCTGAAACTGCAAGTGAGTCATTGCAGCAGTCACGACCATCAAAATGACTGTGCGTCTTCACTAACAGGCTGCTTCTTAAACACATCAGTCCCGACTGTTTCGATGCCTTCTAACAGTAACAAGAAGCACCGTTCAGAACCGCGCATTATCACGCATCGCATCTGTCCGACAGACTCCTCACAAGACTGGAAAGAACACCATGGCTCACTCGTTCAGACTACTCGAGTTACCTTATGAGATTCGCACATCAATCTACACATATCTCGTCCCAAAGATGTTGACTGTCGAGCCGATATACAACGACGAAGATGATCTCGTGGGCCTTCAGGCAGAGGCCAAGGAGCCGGTCTTTGAGCTCCCACTCGGATGGCCGTGTGACCCCGAAGACATTGTATGGGAAAGGAGATGTGGCGCCTCAATGAACGATGTTATCAGTCTCAGGCTCACAAGCAAATTGGCCAAATTAGACATTGACGATTTCGTCGGACGAGAATTATGGGTTATGCTCCAATTGGACGGTACCCAACCCGTAGCTCGCGAATTGTTCCCTCAAGGCGCACGAGCAGACATCACGCATCTCAGTATGACATGGTTGGGTCTTTATGGGCGGACGCACATCGATGCGAAGCTCGTGCCACTGCAAGAGCTGTTACATCCAGAGTCAGCCACTTTTCCGAAGCTCCAACAGATCGACCTACTTTTTCATGGAAATACACCAGATTTGGACTATCTGATCGGTCTGAAAAGACTCACCACGGCCAGCGAGACAATGAAATGCGTGTACAGCCTCGGTGATTATGCGGCTCCTTCGATGGACTGTGCGGTATTCTTCTTGGTTCAAGAGGGCACGGATGTTACTAAGATTAAGCAGACTGATCTGCGCGGCGAGCTGTCAATGAGTCATGAAGCCGGCCTCGTCGAGCTCGATATTGACACCGAGATACGACAGCCTATGCAGTCGTCGAGATCATACCACGAGTTTGCGAAACACCACAGGGAAAGCGATGATGAATGGCTATACGACGTCATCGGGTCTCTAGATCCTGCCGCCATCTACGCCATTGATCCCATGAGAGGCGGTCTCGACCCAGATGGAAGGCTGTTCACAGACATGGTGGATTTGTGATAGGGACGGTTGAGGTCTGGTGGAGGTACGCTCTCTCAGCAGATAGTCGACGCACTATCTGGCACTTGCTATGCACAAAGCCATAAGAACTCAGGTCGTCAAGATGTTTTAATGATCGCTGCACAGCGATCGTTGAGCTACGGGCCGATCTTGCGTAGCCAATGCGTGCTGTGACAAGTCACTGGACGCGTACCTAAATAATCAGATGTTGCCTTGGCGAGGCAACCGTTCTCAAACTTTGCCAAACCACAGAGCTTCCACCCTTTGCTGCTGTTGCCCACGCTGAGGTATATGCTGCTCACGTCACGTTGCAAGAGATTCTAACAGGAAACAGCACACGGCAAAGTCGTCTAGACGTTCGACCTGTGCTACGAATTTCCATGATTTTGCCGCACCCCTCGTATCGGCTCAACGCTCCATCTCCGCGCCCTCGGGATTGGCAGATGGGCAGTTTTGCCAAGGGCATCCGCCCCTCCAGTTCGACTGGGACTCCTTCTCGCAACCACGTGTAGTACCACCATCATCGCCATCGACGTCATGGCGTTCAGCACTTGGCGTCAGATCCTGTTACAAAAGTTCATCCCATCCGTGTAAAACCTACATTTTCTCAGCGAGCGCTAAGCATCTGGCCGACGGATATATGGAATTTCTCAGCGACCGCTAAGCATCAGGTCAACGAACCCAACAGCTGACGAGATCGGCAAGCCAATATCATAATCATGGGCGACATCTTCGACCGCGCCTCGAGCAAGCTGTTCAGGAAGCCTCCCGTAAGAGAACGAGCTCCGCCTGGCCAACATCACAGCGATCAAGCAAAACACGCTGCTGAAGCCAGGAGGTCACCACATCTACCAAACAGTCCGAACAGCGCCCTGTCACCGACGCACCCGCAACAATCACCCTATGCCCATCCCCCTCCATCACAAGGCCACCTGCCACAACACTATCCTTATTCCCCGCCTGGACAGTCCCAGCAATTTCCTGCGCCCTCACAGGCGCAGCATATACTTTCGCCACAGCACATTCCTTCTCCTCAACACACGCTATCTCCCCAGCAGACACTTTCACCTCAGCACACCCTCTCTCCACAGCAAACCCTTTCTCCTTCACCAGGTGGCAGTAGCCCGTCCGGACAAAATGCCGGAAATGCTTTGCCGGGATCTCAGCCCCTAGCCAGCGTCCCAACGCTTCACAGTATGGAGGGACGGGACAGCCCATCCGCATGGGCGCTGAAGAAGCGGGCTCCCAAGAAACAGGTTCCGGAGGAAGATAAGCCTCCTCACTGGGAAATGGAGAAGGAAGAGGTCGTAGAGAGTGTCATCGAAGTGATCGGAGGAGCGGCCAAGCGCATGTGAGGAGGGGCATTGCTAGGAGTTTAGCATGTGAATGGCACCATGATGCAGTTATGAATAATGATCATCAACTTTTCAACGTGCCTTGGCGTGCCTGGCGGAGTTGGATGCGGCTTGTCGAGCCTGAGGGCCACCAGGGAGGCAGTAACGTAGAGCGATGGCGCTATGGTCTGAAGAATGCTGTGAATCAGTCCAGTTCAGATTGTGTACTGTAATGATCGAAATCCTTGGCAGTTGTTCTTTTTGACAATGGATATAGACTCATCCCTTTCGCGCATTACTGCCGCAGAAAGTAAGGCTGCAAGCGCTTGAAGTCATCAGTGGACCAGACAAGAACCGAGTGTTTCTCGTGTCACGTGGCATCGACAATTTGACGTGAAAAGTGAGTCAATCGCAACTGGATCTCAGCGCGAGTCACGCAAGGCAGCCACGACCGCAAGGATGTACCGGCTCACCTCTTTTCGCTCGACTGACGTTCGCCATATGCGGTTTTCGTGATCGAAACGCGTCGCGTGAAATCATTGCGACTCGTCGGCCAACTTAACCAGACGTCTGAATTGAGAAGTTCGCCATGGCTCCCTCGACACTCCTCACGTTGCCTTCTGAGATCCGCACAGCTATCTACTCATATCTTGTACCAAGTACGCTGGTCATCACGCGACCGGTTGATTCCCCGTTCACTCAGTATGACGACGGCAGCGTAATCAACACCCTTTCTTGCATACGGTCGAGCCGACCGCCGACACCTACCCGAACGCGTTACCTTGCGTTAGAGGACGTGGTGCACTTGAGACTCACAAGCAAGGCACTCAGAGCAGAAGTCGATGAAATCGTTAGAAGGGAATTGTGTATCACTGTTAAGTCATACACGATCCTAAGCTCTTCATACAATACCAGGGACATGCGATGGTTGCTCGGCAAGACGAAAGCAGACGTAACGCGCATCTCGTTAATAAGGAGTTATCCGGACTATGAGGACGACGTATGGACCGAACTGGCCGACCTACGAACGATACTGCGTCGGTCAGCCACGCATTTTCCAAAGCTGCGGCAGATCGACATCAGCCTTGACTTCACCGAACATGATTCCCGTGATTGCGACGGGCTTTGCGACTACTGCAACGGCTATTACTCAGATGAGTCCGACCCGGGTGCTCGCCTGACGGGCTTAGCCAGCTTGATTGAGACGAAACGAATTTTGGTGGACAGCAAGAGTCTGAGACGCACGCACGCTATCGTGGCAGGTGAAAGGTGCACTTTGCTTGTGTTCACCGACAGTGACGCCGATATCTCCAGCCTTGTGTCAGATGCAAACAATATACTCCAAGCTACGCGGGAAATCTACGATGACGCCAAACTCGTCGAGCTGGACATTGACGCCGAGCTTCGAAAGGCTATGGAGGAACCAGGGGCTTTCCGCACACTCACAGACTACATTTGCGACGAAGACGAGTGGATACACGGCGTCTTTGGCAAATCTCCTGCAGAGCTTGCCAACTTCGACATCTTGTTGGATTCCCTGCGTGGAGGTCTGGATCCCGAGAGATTGCTCTTTCGCCCCGAGATGGTGTAGCGGTGGGCGGCATGCAATGCCCTGACGATGGATATTTCCTCACACAAGATTCTATGCCTCTTCTTCGAATGGGAGATCGTCAACGGTCGCTGAGTGTCCCTAAAGTTGATGTGATCAACGAAGGGCCAGCACGGGAGGCCCATCGCTACCGATAGAGCTCGACGACATCAAGAGAAGATGTGGTTCCTCATATCATTTCTAGTGCACTGCAGAGGCAACCATCACAACTTCGACGTGCAAGCCACTTCTGTCCCAGACCGCATCTGCTCTCCATTCCTCCATCATCCACATCTCTCCACCTCCATCAAGCCTCTTGGTCCTCCCAGAACACCAAACATCGGACCTCAATACTCTCCCTCGGCGTCTCCTCACTTTCATACCTCGGATCGTCAAACGCACTGTGCGGCGCCCGCCTACACCTCCCGTCGGTTTTACTGTCAAAGCACTTGATGAACAACACCTCGTCCTTCGTCATCCCCTCATAATACCACCATTTATGCCCTCCCTCCACCTCTCCATGCCCATTCGCATGCCCGTTCACCGCCCCATCACCATTACTGTCACCATTCGCGGCTGCACCCGCCTGCGGCGCCAACACCATCCACACCTTAATCTCTCCTCCTCTCCCAACATCCTGGAACGCTGCCGTCTTCGCCACCACCTCCCTCAACTCCCCTTCTTTGACACTTCTCCCGTCACACAACCCCAGCGGATCACGCGTTACTTTCCCCTTCGTCAGCGGCCGCCACACATTGATGATCGCCCACCTCGTCTTCATCAACTTCTCTGCCTGGTCCGCCGAGGCGATGTTGTCGCGCAGCCAGCCCACCGCGCCGTCGTAGGACTGGTCGACGTGCACGAAGCGGCCCGGCGGTCGTTGACCAGTGGGGTTTGGGATGGTGGAAGGGTCTTTGTCGGTGGTGGCGAGGGCGTCCTTGGCCCAGGCTGCGACGGGGGCGTAGAGGTGCCGGCGGATGAGGTGGTCTACGGGGATAACTTGGGTTGCGCCGGTCCTGGATCATGTCAGTATCTATTCTTTTGGGGCTCGAGCATAGTATTGCCAGATACGTCCAGACACTTACTTTGCTTTCAACAAATCCACGACCTCGGGATAATAGGCCTGCTTCACAACCTCCTTATCGTCTGGGAACTCGGCCCGGGTGTGGTGCGAGTGCAGCTCGAAGCCCGTTGTGTCGAGGGTGAACTCGGACGAGTCATGTTCGCGCGCATTTTGGATCGTGACGGGGACGGACTCGCGGTTGATGGTGAAGGCGGAGGCTGTGCCGGGGTAATAGACGGATGGCGTGGAGGGGGAGTCGTATCTTAGGGTTGTGTGGACAGCTGAGGTTGCTGTTGCTGTTGCTGTTGCCATTGTTGGAGATATGAGGGGTTTTGGGCTGTTTGAGCTGTCTTTGTCTGGCGAAGGGGTGATATGGATGGGAGGAGCGTGAGCTGGCAGTGGCACAGCCTGAGGATATGTACTTCAATCCAGTTAAAACTTACAATATCATCTTGAACGATATTTTGGTGATGATAGGCGCTCCTCGGCAGGCCCTGTGTCTTGCAGAAGCAACATCCTACTTTCCAGGCATCGTTCGTCTACCAGCCAAACACAACAGCGAGCTCCAGAAGGACCAAACTCTCGCAATTGCCATATTAGGTCAGCCCGTTGGGAGGCCCTACTATTGCTGGTCTTGGAATCGAGGATCTGATCTGACTTTCGGACAGATGCAAAGTATGTTGACCGTGCTTTCGTCATTCTATCATTGATCTCGTCCTACAGAGTATGGTGGTTGAGGACACATGCCGTACGTTCTCTTCCAAGCATGCGCTTGTCGTACCGGACGGCAATGAGTAGATGTAATTATGATTACCGATCAATCTGTCTGGGTACGAGGGCGGCGTATACGTTACATGTAGAGACAAGCGGTCGTTGTTCTGGGAAAGGATGACATAAGGCAGCCAGCAACCTCGGCCAAGACTGTGGTTTCCATTTCGCTGATGCGGAGGTTAGCGCTCGACCGTAAGCTGTGACCTTCAACTCCGTCGATCGAGCCAAAGTCGATCTCTGCATTCTTCCGGAGAAGTCGATCACAAAAGGCGTACCATATTGCTACAAGGCGTCGAGTTTGCAGCAGCTTCGAGTCCCAATATTATGAACCTTGTCGCACATTCACGACGCGTGTGAGCAGTAGTGCCTGAGAGACGAAGGCCGTCAGCGTGCAATTATATCATCTGTTGATTTAGCGGCTGCAATCCGGATCACGACTGCTTGCTGCTTGGTGCTACGTCACTTCGGGGCGCGCCTGCGGACACTTTATTTCGTACACTTTCTGGGCTTGTTCGTGTCGCAGAGACCGCTGTGGCGTTGAACTCGACGAGATCTTCTACGTTCTCCCTCGTCATATTCATGACCATGGAAAGCGCCGCGGCAGCTCAGGGCCCGAAATGGGTCGTTCCGAGGCTCCCGCTGTGTCCGACGACCCTTCAAAATCGCCGGTTCCTCACAGCTTGTCCTTCAAGTTAGAACTATGAGTCCAACATCGATAGCCGGTCGATGCGTACCCTCGCATGCTTACGACACGCATGTTCATCCTGAGGCTGGCGATCACGTCCTCCTGGAATGTTCGCAAACACAGGCGAAACTGCCTGCAGCACCAGATCTGTTGGACCAATCGTTCCATCGAAAGCATTGCCTTGAGCGACAGCCTACCACGTCTTCTTCGTCGAGTTGTCGGTTTGATGCCGGTGCTGCAATGGACGTCAACATGATACACTGCGCTCACAGCTTTGCACTCTTTCGTTCCGCTTCCATGATCTCGTTGAGCCGGGCATAATTGTCCGACAGATCCGCAGCAACGCCGGTCCCAACCATGGTCGGTGCAGGAATATTCCAGACACCCAATTCACGAGTGCCTGCCTTGGACACCTCTAGGCATGTACCTCCGGATGATCGTTTACGACAAGGTCCATCATTGCGTCAGCAACCTCCTCCGAAGTCACCGCGTTTGCCGCGTCGAATCCCCATTTCTTCGATTGTTCTGCATCTGACGTGAACATTGGTGTCGCGACGATGCTGAATTGGTCAGCCAGGTCATCAGGCAAGATGGTGGACATACCCAGGCGCAACCGCCGTGATCTTGATGTTGGACAACCTGTCGAGCTCTGGCATTGAGCGTACGAAGCCGATGCACGCGTGTTTCGAAGCACAGTATAAGCTGTCAACGTCAGAAATATTCCTGAACGAGACTTGCCACTCACGGCGCCGCGAACGCGCCCGAATACCCAGCCAAGGACGCTACTATCAGCACCACGCCCTTCCTGTTCTCGGCAAGCAGTGCTCGCGTGGCTATTCGGGCAAGCTTCAGCGGATGCAAAGCGTTGATCTGGAATTGCGCATAGTGATCTTCTTCCGTGTCGTCCCACCAGCTCGACCAGCGCGGCTCAAACACTCCAGCTCCGGCGACATATACCTCAGGTATGAAGCCGAACTGTTCTCGAGATACGGCGACCAACTTCTCCAGCTCGGATCGCTTGCTGACATTACATTCGGCGAAGAATACACTTTCTGACGGGCTGTCGTTGACGAAGGCCCGTCCCTCGCCGGTCAACCTCAGATCTGCGACGAGAACTTTGGCTCCTCGTTTTAAAGCTTGCTTCGCGAAGGCAAGGTTGATGCCTGATCCGCCGCCGGTGACCAGCACAACCTTGCCACGGATGTCAATCGCTCCGCATGGCATTTTGGTCGTGTTTGTGAGATCGCTGTGATACTGGCGCCTCGAGACGCGTATAGATAAAAAATGCCAAGGCACAGCTTTCGGGTATCTTCAGGCTATTCGTCGGGCGACTTTTGCGGGGAATCCGATCGAACTTTGGGTGCGCAATATCATACGGCTCCCACGATGAGATCGCGTCGAGTCTGCTGACCAGCAAACATGGATGGGTCGCCACCATTTCTTCAGAACTTCTCCCTTGAAGGCAGAACGGCGATTGTCACCGGAGGCACTGGCGGTAAGATGCCCAGTCGATGGTCGAGACAACCTCTCATGTCGCGCAGGAATCGGCCTCGGATTGTGTCAAGCCCTCGCAGAGTCAGGCGCTGACGTCGTCTCATTGCAATTGCCATCGGAGCCGACTGAAAACAAGGTACGTCTCTCGGGCTTCCACAACGAATCTGGCTGAGTTGGCAGGATGTCGTTGAGGCAGCAGGCAAGAAGTGCAGCATCTATCACTGCAATCTACTGGAAGTTGAGGGTCTTCCAACCGTCGTTGAGCAGGCATGTTGTGCGAAAACCATCAGGCACTGCTGACGGACACAGGCATGCCGCGAGCACGATCCAGCCATACTCATCAATTGCGCCGGCATCCATCAGGCCGGCCCTACCATTGATTTTGCTCTGGCAGACACCGAACGCATCATCCGGCTGAACACGACAGCAAGCATTGTCGTTGCAAGTGAGGTTGCCAAATACTGGCTTGCATCCGAAAGACCGCCGTTCAATCGCAAGATCATCAATTTTGCAAGCATCTCGAGCTTCCAGGGAAACCTTGAGAACGTGGCCTACGCTGCTAGCAAAGGAGCCGTACTGAACATGACCAGAGCCATGAGCAACGAGTGGATGCCGTAATGAAGTCTCCGCTCGTCGAGGTCCATGGCTGACACTGCGCAGGCACGGCATCAACGTGAACGCCGTCGCTCCCGGATACACCAAGAGCAGAATGACGGAGAAGGTGTACGATAACGCATCCTTCAATGAGAAGCTCTTCAAAGGCCTTCCAGCGAAACGCTGGGGAGAAGCAAAAGATCTTGCGGCCGCCTGTGTGTACCTAGCAAGCCCCGCAAGCGACTACGTTTCGGCTCACTGCATCGTGGTTGATGGCGGGATTCTGGGCGGACCGCCCATCGTTCCTCGAGATGCGGCATAACAGCATCTGCCTGATCTTTTATAAAGATTTCCTCATTGAGGCACGCATCTCACCAAGGACCCCAGGCTGAAAACCCGCCAGTTATCGCCCTTGGCAGCGGATGGACATGGCGTGCAGCAGAGCGAAGGGCATCTCTGGCTAAGCAGAGCTTCGCGCCCTACAAACCTCACGCTACCCAACTGCAATGCTCGAAGTGGGCTTCTGCAGCCGGTCTTGGCTGGTTACTTGAAGCTTACGAATCAGCATAATGGAGGCTGAAATAGGAATCCATTGCCATTTCCAGACCGCATCCAGCAACCAGGACTTCGAGACGCACGAAAGCCGTGCAACTCACTGGATGGCCACTATTTCAATCTTGAGTATAGAATATGTTCTACCAGCTTCTGACCACCACCACTCTCGCAGCGCTTGATTTGACCCTACAACATTGTTCTCTCCAGACCGTGTCCCAAACACGAAGCCCGCCATGACAGAGCAAGAGCCTTCCACCAATTCGTCAATGACAGATAAATCGGCCCTTCGCGCCCTCTACGAGTACTATATCGATTTCTGCAATGCACACGACTTCCAGGCTATGGAAAAGTTCTACACTGCTCCGGCCATTCGAATCAACGATGAGCCTTGGACTCCCTCGAGGGTGACCGATCAGTTCCGTCCTCTCGTCGAAGGCTTCCCCGACTGGCACTGGGAGATCCGCCACTTTGTTATCGACGACAACTTCCTTTCGCTGCACTTCAGAGTGACCGGAACCCATCTCGGAGTCTTTCAGGGAATTCCGCCAACGGGCAAAAAGGTGGAGACGACGCAATTCACACTGTACCGCGTCGTGGGTGGGGTCAAATTCGACGCGGTCTGGGACATGACTGACTTCGACTCTGTCATTAAGCAGATTTCTTGAGCCGTGCATGGACTTGGCCGCGGCTAAACTCTACTCGCAGAATGTCAGCCGTCGAATGATCAGCTGAAGCATTCGAGGGCAGACATCAAGGCGTCTATAACGCATCAATGATAACAGCCACCTGGCAGTCCCCATTCTCCATCGCTACAGCCTCATACTATACCTGTGCGGCGCCATGCGACGATGGCCTTGCAATTGTGTCATGACCGAGGATTTCCTATATGTACCTGCAGTGTTCGTTGTGCAAGCTGACCGTGCGATACGCGTCGCATAGGATTACACGCATTCAGCCTAACGCGCCGATGCCGAGTTCAGGCCCTCCGATTTCTGGAGCTTGGTTCAGGCGGCTCATCTTGCATATCGCCCAGCATAGGTGATCGGCTGACGTTTGAGGCTAGAAATGCGAAACTTCGAGGCGGTCCGCCTTACCTAATGTCGCCGGCGATCGGACTACGGCGACTTTTCCATTCTTTACCGTGTCGGCGCCATCTCAAGCTACGAAGTCCTCGGGGATTCGATCGCACCAGAAAATACTGTACAGTGCATGACCATCACAATGTCTGATCCGGAGTACGACATTGTCATCGTGGGAGCAGGTACGACAGTTCGCGCACTCTGGTTCTGTGTCTAACAACGCAGGTCCCAATGGCCTCATCATGGGCAAAACCTACCTGGAAGTCAACCCTGACGCAAGGATGCTTCTGCTTGACGAGTGTACAAGTGTGGGCGGCACATGGGCTACGGAAAGGTTGTATCATGGATTGAAGACGAACAACCTCGAAGGCGGCTACGAATTCAGCGACTTTCCGATGCAAGGCCAGGAACAGTACGGTCTCCAACACGATCAGCATATCCCAGGTACTGTGATGAATCAGTACATGCGCGACTTCGCCAATCACTTTGGGCTCAGCGATCGCGTTCGCCTCAGGTGCAAAGCACACACCGTCCAGCGCCTTGACGACGGAACATGGCTTGTCAAGTATTCGACGCAAGGCGGCGAGGGCAAAGTCTATACACGGAAGCTTGTCATCGCCACTGGCTTGACCAACGCGCCATTCATTCCGGTCTTCGAAGGGCAGGAAACATTCGGCAGGCAGGTTTTGCACGTCAAAGATCGAGCGACCTACGACGTGAAAGCCGAGAGCATTGTTCTACTCAATGCAACCAAGTCTTCCTTTGATGCCGCTTATGCATATGCAAAGCGTGGTGTGCAGGTCCACTGGGTCATCCGGAAATCTGGCCATGGCCCGTGCTGGATGTCGCCGGCACGAGTGACTCCCCTGAAGAAACGACTGGAAGATATCGGATGTGTTCGGTTCATCAGCTGGCTGAGCCCTTGTATTTGGTCTGAGCACGAAGGTTTCGGATGGTTACGGGGCTTTCTGCAGCAGACATGGATCGGAAGAAAGCTCGTCAGCGCCATATGGGGACTTATCAACCAGGATGTCGTGACGTTGTCGCGCTATGACGAGCATCCGGATACAGCGAAGCTGAAGCCATGGGGAGACATCGTGTGGTACGCCTGCACCCTCGGCATATTCAACTACGATGACGACTTCATGGCGCTTGTTCGCAACGGATCCATCAAGATCTACGATGATGATATCGATCATCTCTCGTCCGATACTGTCCACTTGACTTCTGGCACGCAACTACCGGCAGGCGCGTTGATATGTTCCACAGGCTGGGACCATCGCCCTTCGCTGAAGTTCGAGCCACCATCGCTTGCAGCAGAGCTCGGTATTCCGTCAAGCGAATCGGCGGTGGATTCCTCGATGGTTGCCAAAGCAAACGCAATCATCAGCATAGCGCTTCCGTGGCTCACGCAGAACCGTCCCGTCATCGACGCAAACTACAAGCCTTTACTGAAGATGGACCCCGAAACGAAAGCTGCTGTGTCCGATCCGCGGACCGAGCCATACCGTCTCTTCCGCTTTCTCGTCCCACCAAAGCATCTCAACAGCTCCTCTCCTTCCATTGCCTTTCTGGGCTTCACGTGGGCGATCCCGACAGTGATGGTCGCTCAGGCGGCCGCATTGTGGATCACAGCCTTCTTCGATGGGTCGCTCAAGATGCAGCAGTCCACGATGGACCCTGAACAGATTCTATGGGAGACTGCGCTCCACACCCAATTCGCGCAGTTGCGGTATCCTGGTGGGTTTGGTGCGCGGTTTCCCGACATGGCTTTCGAAGCGGTGCCGTTTGTGGATATGCTGATGGGCGATCTTGGACTGGAGAAGAAGCGGAAGAAGGGAGGCTCGTGGCTATCGCGTATGTGGCGGGAGACTTGGGAACATTACAGTATTCGCGACTATGAAGGTCTAGTCCAGGAGTGGCTCTCGAAGACGTCGGGGACGAGGCGGACTACCGTGGCAGAGAACGGGAACGTCGTCTTGAAAGGGCGAGCAAATGGGCATGCAAAAGGGAACTGAAGGGATTCTTGATGTGGTAGAACTGCGGTCTCGAACGGACAGAGTTCTTGGGCTGCTTGGTCTTGAGCTCTGCGGTCCTCGGATCAGGTTTGAAGTGACGGCCAATAACCAAACGACTAGCATCTTGCAGATCACTCGTCACGTCGGTTCATCAGCACAAAAATTTCAATTCTCGAGCGCCGTCCCTAGCAAACAGACCTGCATCAAAACGATCCACGCTTAAGGGAGACTCATTCCAAGACTCCGGATACAAGATCGCACTACGACTTCAACACTCGGAGCCCTCACGAGCCCGAAATGTCAAATCAACCCCTTTATCGCAGTTAACGCTTAGTTCAGGCTTGTCTCAAGACCTCGAATTCTCATCATTTCAGAGCTTCAGAGCCTTCCCCGAGGCCGGAATCCGTGACGCTACCTACCCACTAACTGACGACTAGGTGACTGATCTCGCTTGTGCCACTCAATGTACGGCTGCTATTTCAGTGTTCGAAATGGAGGATATATTGGAAAGGTTTGTCAAGCTTGTGAGACGTCGCATCTGTGGTTCACAGAAGATGGAAGAACAATTGATTTTTTTGGTATCGCAACAAGCCGCGAAACAGCGGCGCCAACACCGCAACACCAGCAAAGACGGGACTTTAGTCTCAGGCGCGGTCCACCTCCGCAGACTTTCCAATCTTCGGCTTGTGGATGATCTTGTTGACATAGTCCGTCAGATACTTATCGATGTCCTTCACAAACAACGACGCAACGATGGCGATGCCCGCAAACGCCAGGGTGCTGAGATACACGATCTTGAACGCATGCGTATACGCGTTCTTTGTTCCCTCCGCCAAAGCCGCTAGGACTGAAGGCGTGACGCCTGGCACAGTATCAAAAGCAGTGGTGGTGCCGTTTGCCATAGCCACGAAGAAGGCCGGGAGACTGGACTCCAGAAGGCCGGCTCCGATGACCGCAGGGGCGACATCTGCTGGGATATATGCGGTGAGCTTGTTGGTGAAGATGCAGACATAGATCGAGATCGCAATGGTGCCGGTGACGGCTCGAGTGGAGGCGAAGAAGCCCTGTCCTGCACCGATGTCGTTGGGTGGAACGACGAGACCGGCGATGGTAATGGCAACCATTTCGATCCAACCGACGCAGAGGCCGGTGAGTATGGCAAACTGAATCTGTTAGCATAGCCATCAAAGCGCAAAGCGGTGAGTACTTACGGCGATCGCCATGCCTTCTGTGTGCTCCGTCACAAGTGCCATCAGAGCACAGAACAGTCCGGTACCGACGCTAGCTGCGAACAGTTGCCACTTAGGCAAGCCGACAGTCTTGAAGAGAGGGCTGAAGATGAACTCGCCAACAGCGAGTGAAGCACCAATCGTACTCTGCGCACGTCGTCAGCTGTGTTCTTTTTGTGGAAGATTTCGCCACTTACCGACATAAGGCCGATCAAGATGTTGTTGGTGGTGAACAAGCTGGTGATCTGGATAGGAAACAGAACATTCAAGGCGTAATACACCATCTGTCCAACACAACCGACGAAGACCACTGCGACCAGATTCCGAGACTTGAACAATCGCAGAGGGAGCAAAGGCTGCTTCAGAGGCATATACATCTCGTACAGCACAAACGCGACCAGAGTGAGGACGCCGACCACAAGAGGAGCGATGACATGAGCACTTGCCCACGCGTAAGTGCCTTGTGCCCAGGTGAACGCAAGCAGGACCAGGACGAGGCCGCCGGAGTAGAGGATCAGTCCCACATAATCCAGCTCCTTCAGCTCTTGCATCTTGGTCATTTCGCTGTTGATCATGTGGAAGTTTGGCGGGAAGTAGAAGACGATGAAGAGAATCAAGGACAATCCTCCGACTATGACATTGAGCCAATAGCACCATCTCCAGCCCAGCTTGGTGTTGTTCACAAGGGCACGGGCGATGAGAGGTCCAAAGCCGAGTGTCGGAAGCACGGACATCGAGATGGCGCCTTGCATCAGACCACGGTACTTGTTGGGGACGATTTCCTGAGTGATGAGAGGATACAGCTGCTGGCCAGCACCAGCCACTCCAGTGAGGACTGTGGCGCCGACCAAGGTGTTGATATTGTTTGCTCTTGCGGCAATGATGGAGCCCACGACGGCAAAGACTTGGGTTCCAATGAAGAAGTACCTCCGGCCGATAACGTCGCTAACACGTCCGACGACCAGCAAGAGCACACCCGCGACCAAGGTGAAAACCATTGTCACGAGATAGATGTTGGGTGATGGACCAATGTCGGCATCGATGACAGAAAGGATGTTGACCTGTTGCTGTCAGATTTGCGTGAAGATTGGGTTGCAGCACTTACGGGGAAGGAGTAGCCACAGAACAGGCTGTTGGCCATCAAGACCATGGCAGCCAGTGAGCCGATGAAGGGTGTTGAGCCCCAGTAGCCATCCAGCTGATGAGCATCTTGGCCAAGCTCATTGCGGTGCTCTTCTTCGGCTGTCGAGCTGATCTTTTCGAGATGGTGGGTGTCCTTCTCTTCGACCATGGTGGTGTTGTGGTCCTTCTCAGACATTACTGCAGATTAGATCAGGCAGCGTGTAAGGGCGCGTGGCTTGTTGGTGATGTACTGTAGCGAGTTCCAGGGAGAGTTCTGCGTATATATGCCGGTAGATGTGGTTAAACTTGTCCACGTGGAAGCGAGGGACGCATAGGCAGACCGTGTACCTGCTACACAAAGAGAGAGTTCAGATGCTATCCAAACCAACAGTGTACTTCATGTTAGTCTAGACCGGGCCGCGCTTCCAGGTATCGGTATGGCCGGAGAACGATTCCCCAGGTACCCCGGATTTCACCCACACCGCTAAGCATTCAATTGCAGCTCGATCAGCCTAAGCGAAAGCCACTTTGGATGGCATAAGAGGTCATGCAGCTAATCGACAGGCATGGTGTCTTGTGTTGTTCGCAGTGATCAATAACGTGTAGCAATACAGCGGACAGCTGGTGACCGCTTCAAAACGCTTGCTGGAGCGGAATGCGTGGCACAGCGAGAGTCGGACCCCTCGGAAGATCGACGTGAGGGCCGCTGCGGCACGGCGGCATGCTGTTCGAAGGCCGAGAGTCGCGTCGAACCGCATGGCGTCTCGGGCTTCTCATGTGGCCATGTTGTCGCTGATGAAGAACGCTGGAAGGTCCCGAAAAAGGTCGCGATAAAGCTTAAGCGAGAATACGAACTTTCCCCGCCCGGGGTCTAGGCCTGCATTCTGAAGGGCTTCCGCTGACAGTGCCCGGCAAACGTTTTCCAGTCGCGAAGTACCAAGACTTGATTGTTCTTTCCCTGAAGCTGCGTACGACTGTGTTAGCTTCCCTGATTTCTGAGGTATCTGTGAGACCTCCGCGATTTTAGCTGACCAGCCAGCGAATTGCTGACACCGAGTTGCTGGACCGGATGAGTTCTACACACTTGTGCCCGACCAAAGTCTTGGGATGGAGGCGTGCCATCCGCACCGGATGGTACTACTGGATCCGGAACACGATATCAAAATTCACAGAGGCGTCCTTTCGTAAGCGAGCTGCCAGGAACGGTTGCTGTCGTATAGCAGTGTATGGTCTTGGGCCAAACAACGATATCGTGCGGTGAGAACTGGATGTATTTGCATTGTCTCTCCTCTCGATGTCTGTCAGGCCATCTCGGCACGCGCGTGCACCTCCACCGATCTACGAGCCACTCGAGCGCTCGCGCTGTGCAGGATCTGCGCAACAGCAGTCCTGCTTCTCGTCGGGGGAGATGAAGATGACCTGCTGTGGCGATCCTCGTCGTCGTCTACTGGCCATGCCTTCTGCCATGCCTTCCCTGGATTGCACAGGAAGATCACGACAAGTCGGCCTCGATGCGCACAACACTCCAACAAGCTCACCGCAACCTTATTGTCACTTCAGCGCCCTGCCACACTCGGTCTTCTGCCTAATCAAGCCTACACTCTGTTGACCAAGCCACGAGAAGCTCCTTTCAACTGATATACGTTGACGGTGAGACTGCACAGAGTCAGACCTTGCACATACCCGTCGTCTTGCGCACTACAAGCAATCCCTATCATCGGCCTCGAGGCGGTTCCATAACGCTAAAGCCATCCGCACATCTCGGCCCAGACAAGTCGAAGGATACTACGTTGTTTCCTCATTCGCTCCGGCCCCTCCTACTCCATCACTTCCGCATCAGTAGTTCCTTCCGTTCCAGTCCGACAACTTGCTACAAACAAACGGCTTCCATCGGCTTGCACCGTCTTGCATACTCGCTCGGAAGTTTCCATTGCAGTTGTGTAAGCAGTCTTCGAATGGACCACCACTCTTATCTGCCAAAATGCAATGACAACGTTAATGTTCTTGATCTCTGCGTCCACCTCCGTCGCCACAGGATGATTCTCTGCGGAAACTTGTAGGTCCTCTTTCCTTCCCAACGGCGCCTGGTCAACGCCAACATGCCGAACCACTAGCCACGCTGGGAAAATCGAGACAGCCCACAGACCAAAGTTGAGGTATATGCTTCCAACCGTGGCCATTGTCGAGAGCGATCCCAGTCCGTAGCTCAGGGCTTGCCATGCCGACTCCGCACCTCGAAGGAGCGCTGAGTATCTGATGATCTGTTGCTCGTCTTGTGCCAAGTTGGTGATAATGAAGAAGCTGATAAGTCAGTCTCGTCCCAAATGATGTGAAGGGCGACTTACAAGAACATCTAGTGGAACTGGAAGCCGACTCTAAGGAAGATGAAGACTGCGAAACCTGCGCCAAAGCCTTCATCAGACCAGTCGTAGCTCGGGAAGCTTCGGCGGTATCGCGTGACGTTTACGGTCGCCCATGTCCACCACGCTCCTTGAAGAAGGATGATGGCCCAGAAAGCGCCGCGAGTTCGCGTCTTCAGTGACAGCTTGCTGTGATCCAGCCATCGTCCGAGGCCATTAATCGTGATGATCGTCACGATAGCCGATATGAAGGAGCCGAGTGCTCGAGCGCGAACACTGAACCATACTGTGAAGCGTCAGCAGGAAGGCTCACGAATATGCGGTTACTTACACGCGATATATGTGAAATACACAGCTTCCGAATATACGCCAGCGCCGATCAGAGGCACCAGCAACAAGAACTTCCGACCAAGAAACTCCCGTCCCATCTCCTTGAGCTCAGATCTCACATTGTCCACAATCTCCAGCCTTCCCGTCTGTCCGCTGTGCCTTGCGCGGTGGATTGAGCAGCCACGCCACGAACGGTGCCATGGATTGAATGGCGATGAAGATGAGATAGACCTTGTACGACACAGCACCGGCTTCGCCACGTTCCGAATTCAGGCCTAGGTTGATGGCGCCACCAAGAACCTGTCCAAATAGGGTGTATGTCAGCCAGTAGCCAAGGATCTTACCGCCGTTATAGGGCTCTGGGTAGGCAATAGCGATGGCAGCTTCAGACCTGCAATCAATTAGTATCCGACATGGAGGGAATGGGCCGAACACTGACATCCAGAAAACTCCAGTAGAGATGCCACACAATGCTGCGCCGAAAAGCAGCAGCCACTCAGTGCCATAGCGGTTGTTGGTTTATAATCCTGCTGAGTACGGTGCGAAGCTGATACTGCACGCCGAGTCAGTCTTTCTCGGGGAGAGAATGCGTGCAGACGTACAGGCCAGAAGCATAAGGCTCCTCGGATGCCAATATACTTGACGAGCACACTGCGAAAATAGCAGCTGACGATCATCAAGCAGAACGTCAGCGCCTTGGCAGCGTTGACAACCTCAGGACTCGCGGCGCATCCGGCACCCATCATGGCGCCCCACAAGCCTGGAGCCGCAAAGCTGCAGAGCCCCAGGATCGTGGCGTTGTAGTAGGAGGATCGGTACCATTTCACTGCCCAGAGGGAGATGGTTAGTTCAAGAGCAACCGCACACCCGATCCCGACGATTCTAAGTACCTGGGTATCGCTCCGATGCATGCGGAGAGTTTGTCGAGGGCGTCTCGCTGGTACTCAGCTCCTTGTGGTCTGCCATCTCGAGAACTTTGAAAGATGAAGAGGTTGTGAAGGACTCTGCAAGGTCGGCAGCGGAACATATCTTAATTAAGTCCCTGCCTTGCCATGACTTCTACGCACGTGGAGTGCCCGTGCTACCCACTGTGCCACATAATTCGAACAATTGCGCTCTTCTGGATTCACGAGCGCAGGCTTCTGGTTGGTTCATTTCCTTTCCGGTCGCACTAAGATCTGTAGCGGAGACGTGCCAAGCAGCGATGTTGGAGCTCTTGGTGCACTACGGCGATTTGCTCATTGTGGCCCAACATTACGTGCTTGCGGGCGTCTCCGCTTGCGAACCTTGCAGGCAACCACTAAGCATAGGCGCTGCGATTCAATGGCAGGCTCGTGTCCGATGGAGGCTTGAGCACTTGAGTCGAATCATCCTGCCGCTGAACTCGCGTCGCATGGACACATGCATGCTCGGTTTGTCTTCGGTGCGAGAGCCACAATCGGCTCCCGCCAACGGCTTCTTCTGGTCATTATGTAAAGATGTGCTCACGCGATAATTTTTCAGCCCGACTGAAGCCGTTCAGCGCGGTGACTTGCTTCTCGGTCTTCTCGACTTGGTAAGATGCCGAAGCAAATGTACTGTTGCCAGCGAAAGGTTCGGCTGAGTTGCCAAGTCCACTCGAATAAGCTTTCCGGGAACTGGAATCGCCTAGTTTCCGCGTTGCCAAGGTGATGCTTCCGCCAGACTCAGAGTTCAGAAGGCGGACTGGGCTGGCAGATCCCAAGGAGTTCATACATATGGCATCGAGTCCAGACTTCCACTTCTCACCGCGCTTTGGTACTGCTGTGTAGAAGGTTGCTCGCGATCGTCAAGGCAGAAGCGTCAGGTAAATGGATGCCCCATCGTTACCTCCCATGAGCTCTCAAGAACGATCGCTGAGCACTATGATCGCGATCAGTGCTGCTCGACGAGGCTGGGAAGCATCGAACCTGGCTGGTGGCGAGCACTTACTAAAGGTCAGGAGGTCGGTAGCCTGATAATGAATGGACAAGTCGGCATCTTTACGAGCGTGGACTTGAAAGATAAATGGAGCCGTCGGAAGAGTCATCGTATCTCGGACTGGAGAAAAGCATCCGGGCCCGACATACGAAAGCCTCCTCAACTAGTGTAGCGGACAAAACTGGCTCCGGAATACAAATGTGGGGATGTAGCAGCAATTTCATCATCCGGAAGAGAGATCCGACGTGGTGATCTCATCAACATCGCACCCAAACTCCGGTATCTCGTAAGGCAGTCGTCCATTTCTTGACCACGCGGCGAGCAGAAGGTGTCGGGCACGAGCCCGGACACCGGATCCTGCATAGCACTCTCTGGCTGATGACGCTGAACGATGACGAGCAGTGGAATACTGTTTGCCTTCGGCCGCCCGTCGATTGCTATATGAACCACCCATCCGCGCTGTGAATGAACGGAATACATGAAGGCATAGTAACATTAGTCAACAGCCACACTGTCCGCCAGTCGCCGCCATGATGAACTCCCTACGCACCACTGCCGCCCGCACTGTCCGCATCCCTCGCGCGCCTTTCGCGCCTGCTACACGTTGTCTGCACATCACTAGCCCGCTGCGATCCGGAACCGACAAGACACACGCTAATGCCGACCCAAACTCTTCTTTCGGTCCGCATCCATTGCCTACTCATGCGTACTTCCTGCTAACGCTGCTAAGTCCCAAAGAAAGTCCAAGAAAAGCTGCCTGAGGAGGTCGAGAATGCGGTGCCCAATACTGTACACGACACTTCCGACAACAAGTCGAAGAGCCATGCAACTGGCCCGAGCGTAGTGCCAGAATCCATCCAGGAGGCCGCCCCTGAAAGTGTGGAAAGAGCATTGCCGGAGAGTATTCATCCGACAGAAGGCAAGCAGGGTCGCTGATGTGGTTGAGTCTTTCGAGCCACCGAGAGCAACGGTCGGGCAAGTTTGGACGGTCGAGCATTTTAGCTAGTCCATTTATCTGGTCCTGCGGCCGCCTGGTCGCACCTCTGGACACTTTGCCATTGACGATCTTGGAGACATCGGGAACATCTATGACTCGACTTGTAATAATCCGTGCCCCATGAGGACTGGACTGCAGACCCCTATGCGGCTCTTTGTCATCCCATTCATCGCCCAGCATCGCCCGTCATTGAACACATAGCGTTGCGATGCCGTCGCTAGCCCTCTAATCTGGTATTGACCCTCGTCAATGCGGCGACAGATTGCATTGACATCTTCACGAGCACAGCAGTGATCATGACTTCAAACACACATTCGATTTAAGAGCTTGATCGTGTACGAGGCTACTCAAAGCTCGCAAATTCCAGCTCTCCTATGGTGTCAGCCATGCACATCTTGCACGTGCGCATACTGCCGACTCCATCTTGCTTCCAACGTCTGACGGCTACCACACAAAATCGTCGTCGGCCTCCAATGTACGATCTCTTGAGCATTCTCTACCTACACACGCAGGTATTCCGCAAGTCACAACTACTACTCATCGCTAATGTTGACATGAGTATGCCTACAGGGACATCGTGCGATAAATCGGAGGTTCTGCCGTCGGGAAAGCCACGAGCTGTGCTACACTAAAAGGTCGACTGCTCCTTTAGGAGTTTCGGAGTGAGCGGTAACTCATTTGACACGACCTGAAGCTAGCGGGACTCTGCCATCTCCTGCAGGCCTCAGCAAAAGACTAACGCTGCATTGCGGGGCTGTAACTATCGCAGAATAGGCCTTGTATCAATGTTACGGACCAGTGCGGTTGCAGCCGCTTTCTTGGTCCTTATCTCACACAGACTCCACTTCAACAGTCTTTACAGTGGCGTTCTCACCCTCACCCAGCTCTTTTGCAAAGGCTGATTCTTTCTGCCATGATCGCGACACGGATAAATGGACGGCGAAAAGATCACGCAGCCTATCTAATCCAACGTCCCGGCGATAACTATTGAGCTCACATTCGCCGACGCTCAACGTTCGATGCGCCCTGCGAGCTTGCACGATCAATTTTCCCGTCGTGTTTCATTTAACGACGGCGCTGCCAGCTGATGCCATTGGTCTCTAGCGTGGAAAGGTCCGCGAAAGCATTGATTGCGCCAACATCTGCACCAGACTGGGGAAGGCTCCATGATTTTCGCTCGCCATCAGACGTTCTCATGCTTCAATGGCATTCTGACCTTTGGTCACAGACAACAATCAAATTCCCAGCAACACTGTGCCGGATGAGTACGCCCGAATTGGTGGTTTCTTGATTGCCGACGGGTCTGTAGGAGGACTTAATAGCTCATAACCAGTGAGAGAGCTCTTTCGTTCTGTTAGGTGGATACAATTGAGCGACGTCTGGCGCTTCCAATGCACTACGACATAGAAGCTAGTCCCAGACACTGCAGGCTGAGTGCACGAGTAGCCGAAGCGACGGTGATCATCAAACTCAGTCCGCGTGTCCAGCAATCAAGCAGTTCTTTGGAGTGATCTGCTACGGAACTCTGGTTCCGTTTCACGTCGCGCTAAATCTCAGTCTCCAAGTCCATGCAAAAGTCTGTGCTCATAGACGAGCCATCTTTGGGTGATCCGATGCTCATATGCAGGGTTGCTACGATCACTTAGACCACACTGGCAGCATAAATACACAGACCTATCCTAAGGATCGCAACTAACGTCCAGTTGCCGACCATCACTCTACCTGCGAATGAGCTGCGTTAGAGCATCTGCAGCTTGTATCAGCCAGTCTCGCACCCGGGCCGAAACAGCGATGGTTATCCAGTGGCGAGCTCGTCTAGGCACCAGAAACCCCTTATGGAACGTCCGCTGTAAAACTTGTTGCCCAGTTAAGAACGTTTGATAAGAGCAGTTCCCCTCTACCTCTGGGCTTGAAGGTGCGTCCAAGAGTACGACCGCATCTCTGGTCGATAAATAGTGAGTGCGATGATTTTGGGAACGCGACGGCAGGTCTACATGAATGAATAGGATACGCCGACCGACAAAGATTTGTATGGTCTGTCAGATGCACACTGACATCCATGCATCATATCCCGCAGCCACAAGGAACGTCCATATCAGATGCTAGCCGTCATGATAGATACGATCCGTCACAGCTGACAGTATCTGTGCCGACAGGCAAGATTGTTTCGACGAGCGTGATATCACACGCCCGCTCAAGGATCGCTTCATAGGGACTGTCGCTGTTGTCGGAAGTCACCAGCAACGTAGCGGTCTGCAACAGTGCATGTGCCAATAAAAGTCGCACCAACAGAGAGTGTACCAGAGACGCGGAGAGGTTTGATCAAACATCTGTCTGCCGCATGACCCCTTGGGATCTCGTCGTCCTTCCCTGGACTGCGAAACATCGTGGCAGTTCTTTGAGATGGCGCAAATCCTCGCGCACTCAAGGCTTCAAGTGGGTTCTGAAGATGCAGCTTGATTTGGGGTTAAGGTCAATCGCCCAAAGCTTCTCATCTGGTCATTTGATCTTTTTATAAGGTCACATAAGCTTCGTAGTCATTTCATCCATTCCTGTATATGGGCCCTATAGAGGTAGATGGATTTGAGTTTGTTCCTGATCAAGCCCGAGCCTGAAACCCTATACATGCTAAGCTTGGAGCTTAGCCTCTTCGAAGGATGAGCCCAAGGTGCTGATAAGTAATGAGTTCAAGAAAACAGTCTTATTGTGTGTAGATACTGATCCAAACGCTTCTCAAGGCTCGAGCAGATCTGTTTCGTTCTGATAATATAAGAGTGTCGACACCCGCAATACAAGTCAGAACTGCATATTTTTGATTCTTGCTTAGACCAACGTTTTGGGTAAGCAAATTGATGCCTTGAAGAGGCGAGTAAAGTATAGTAGGCCTGATAGTGCTGCTGATATTAAGTGAAGTAGTCTTACAAAATAGAGCGTGTAGTCAGACTGAGCCACATCATTGAGGCCGTTATAGATATAAGAGGCTAGGTTGTAGCTTTCGAGATAGACTAAAGAAAAAATTATACGGACTGCATCACAACTTTTGCTCAGCTGCTTCCATGGTGATCTTAAATTCAGCATACCTGAGAGGTAGAGTACCATAACTCTCCTGATAGACATACTTACGGTTTGGCACTTTCCTCCACAGATGCCACCAAAGTATGAGCTACAGCTGCTGCGTCCAGAAATGATGTTAGGAGTGCTTCTCGAACAGCTCCCATTCGATTCACAGCATGCAAAATGATTCTGATTCTAGAAGGCGAGTGCGCGCAACAGAAGACTAGAAGCCTGTCGAGTACAGTGTGTCAGAACGCAATTCTGGACATTATATTTCCAAGAACAAGAATGCACCAGCAGCTGTCAAATGGATCTGCTGGTGAAGTCGAGAACTATAGTCGGAACGTGGCGCTACGCACTGATAAAGCGGTTACTGGCACATCACTGGCTAATTCTCAGAAGATCATGGTGTTCAAGTCATTCAATTTTGAACCGAAGTTCTTGCAATTAGCGTACACTTGCTTACTAAAGTACAGCCGTCACGATCGTTTACCCACGTACTTGTAGCGCTGCTCCTTGTTGAGTAGCAACAACTTCGAATGCACGGCAAGAGGTGAATCAGGCTTGGCTACAGTATTGCTGCTCTGCGCCGTGCCCAGTCTTGTGTCTCAAGCGCTGTCTCACGTATACTAAGCTACTAGTCTACAAGGTCTCTTGCACCTCAAACTACTGATATCGTGCTCAATAATAGCTTTATTTTGCGAGCTTCATTATAGCAGTGCGAGATTATAATTGTAAAGTAACAGACCCTGTCTTGATAATTCTTAAAAGCCAAGTGTTTATCCTCGCAAAATCTGAGGGTCAACTAAGACCCTCTAACACGGCCAAGAGTGACCGCTTTGTCAATGCGCAGCGCCAAACTGAAACTCAACCATTCAAAGACAACAGAGCCGTCAACACGATCAGTCGCTGCTTGGTATGGTGCAAAAGGTTTCAGTGAGCTCAGGCGCCTTAGATGAGCGAGCAAAAAGGCGGAAGGACACTCCACCGATATCAGGCGCTTGAGGAGCTTTGATCAACTCGAGATTCTGCTTTACACAGCTCTTGCTTGCGAAATGGAAATGGAAGTGGCGGAAATACAACGAAATTGATCAGCAAGTGCATGGGTGAGGAACATTAATTGAGAGAGTGAGATCTGGCCCAAGCGTCAGTGCGAACTCAAGCTGCGGCAAGCCAGAGTCATCATGTTTGGCGTTGCAACCACGCATGAATGTCGTTGAAACGATGACGGCTCGTCCCTTGGCGTAGCCTCAGGCCGCAAAAGGACTAGTCGAAGTAGAAGGTTCGCATCCATTTTTAATGGGGACACAGACTTCCCAGGCGGGCCTGTGCTAGCGCCAGGGCACTGAAGTTAGATGTCTCGACTTGAGCTACGGTGTTCGGGGCAGAGGTTCCCACAACCCTTCGAAATTGTTCCAGCAATGCGAGGCGCAATTCGATTCCCGCGTCCCCAAACATCTCTGTCCTACAAGCTACAGCGATCCTGATACCCCAATTGTGTCATTACGCTTCCACAGCTACGCTCATCTGTGAGCAGCTTCTATCAAAAAGCAGATACATCTTGAAGCATGCAGCGGCAATGGCAAGTGCAGATGCGATAAGATGATTGAGATACTGTCACATGGTTCTGCATGAATCTATGAGTCGGCATGGGTGAAAAGCCTGGATGGTGCGCAAATTCTGGCTATGAGTACTCTCATACTTGCATCAGATAGCATTGGATAGCGACTTGGACGGTCTGGCTGTGCTTGATGCGCGAACGGAGGAAATTCATCACTCGAAACCGCTACAACTCCATTCTGGCCAGTATACTGCATAGTTGACAGCTCTGCTCTCAGACCTCGCCAGTCCCGTCGAGATCTTGGGCAATCCCCAGAATTTGCTCTGATCTTGGTCTTCAGCGTTGGTCAGCATCAAAGACTGTCTCTTACGTGATAGTAGGCGCATCAGACAGCATCGTGCCGCGGTCGTCGTCTCTGGGTGTCTCTGTACAGGCAAGTCTGGGCGAGCTAGGAGAGGACTCGATTATGGTGGGAGCTCAGCGTGGGACTGGAAGTACTGAGGAGGGAATTCTAGAGAGCTCTTCATTTCAGCTCTGTAACAGTGACCAACAACGTGAAGAAGAAGCACGCATTATCCTTGAGCGTGAAGAGAAGTGACTGATAATAGTCACCGGCAAATGATTCAAAATGGCTCGCAGTCCGCTAGCGATCCCTACAACCTACAACTCCATCCGACCACCTGTCATTCGTAATTGCGTCGTCGTTGCGATTGTAATTGTGCTGGTAATTGGCGGCTAACGTTGCACAGGTGATTCACCGGGGCAGACAACTTGGGACATTATGGCAGCCCTCTCACAAACGATACCCTCATGTAGCATAGGAAACTTCCTGTTTTCAGCAGCACCTCTTAGACTCAAGCATGTTGAGACACTTGACGTTCGTAGACAATTCTTTGCTACTATGCATCACACTCTCGCACACCTTCATGGAGCACATGCTCGACAAGTAGGCCAGCGACAATGGCGCGATCTTCCGAAACGCGATCGAGTACGGGAGCAGCGACAATGACATCGCCTCGTACCTCAGGGACACCCAACTTTCCCATGCAGCGTGAAGTCAGCAGCTAAGCTCATTAGTCAAGCTCACAAGGCTACAAATTATAGATTTTAAAATACTGATTTCCTCCTTACTTGATAACCTGTAGATTTATAGAAACCTCACTCTCCTCTTCTCTTCTTTACTATCCTCGTTCTATTTCTCTTCTAATTAACTCTTTAAGAGTAGGTGACTTAAACCAAATTGAATTAAGATAGAGAGAGAAAGAGAGAGAGAAGAGTATAGAGAGGAGAAAGAGAGGAGAGAGTAGAGAGAGAGAGAGAGAGAGAGAGAGAGAGAGAGAGAGAGAGAGAGAGAGAGAGAGAAGAGAGAGAGAAAGAGACGGGAAGAGAGAGAGAAGTGAGTGAGAGTAATATGGTGGCGTCTGCAGAGGAATCGGCCAAACTGCGAAATGACGGACCCGCATGCTTTTTTCTTAGCATCTTCACTGTAAATTGCATCTGTCAACGTCTTCCGACCTACCAATTATTCACCGCATTAACGTCGCTGTTAGCGCGGCGACTTGAGGCTGCGGATTAGTCTTGGCACGCATGTTCTTAGTGTTTATGACTTATTATATAGCGATGAACTTGCAGGCGATATAGCGCACCCAATTCTCGACGTATGAGACCATCTCTTGTTGTTTTCGGCCTGCCGTGGGCTTGGCGGGCTTGGCAGAGCACTTCACTGACTAGGTTGTTGCCTTTCTACAACAACTTTTTCTGTACTATCGCTACGATATCATACTTGACGACGTTTGAATCAACACATCACGGCAATAATTTCTATGCTATAAAAAGTCTCAATCGGACGATGTTTCGAGAAGTAATCGAACAGCCGAATTCGCGAAATGACGGATTGGCCGATTCCTCTGCGCACACCACCATAGAGAGAGAGAGAGAAGTAGAGAAATTATAGAAGAAGGAATAAGAGAGTGTCTATAGCTATATATAAAGATATAGAAGTATTATAGACTATCTATATACTACTAGTAGTATAGAATAGGTGCCTTGCTCTCTAGAAGGTTTTAGAATACTAAGATAGATACTGAGGTAAAAGTGGAAAAGTCATGTATCTTCGAAGTTTACATTGCATGAAAAGGTTGGTGCCCCCGAAGTGCGAGGATGACATCGTGCAGCCCGTTGCCACAACAGCATCAGCACGACCCGAGAACGCTCATCATTCGTCTGCAGCGATTCCTTCCGAGACGTATCCGGGACGCCTATCTGCACGCCTACGATCGCCTAGCACTAAACCAAATTGCGCAAGTTACCCCAGCCCTGGAGCAGATTTATTAGGCGCCCCTATCCCCACTGGAAGCCTGGAGAACACCTCCCCTAGGTGCAAGCACCCCTGTGATAGAGGCTCTCTAGGGACTTCAACCCTTAAGCGCACAGTTAGTTAATTTCCTCCTCAAGATAATCTCCTCTAGGGGACTCAGTCTTGGAGTAAGCGTCTTAAAGCAAGTGTCTTGAATCTTGAAGCAAGTATATAGAAGGCTCTCAACATGTCACACAACTCGTTCCCTGTAACAGCAATTTCTGCTAGAACACCACATTAAACTGCTGAACTACTACTCATAAGACTATTACTGTCGAGATGACTCCGGACCGCCCCCTTAGACACCTCACACCCCCTGCCTAAACGGGCAAAATACAGGTCTTTGGTCCGCAGATTCAGGGATGTTTGCGCATACCCACAGCAAGCTTATTTCAGAGGCGAGGCGCCTATTACTAGACGTAACCCGCCTGGGTAACACCTAGAGACTGTTTACATACGCTTCTTTCAAGGCAGATATTATACAACTGAGCGCTCCTGTGAAGCACTTCACTCCTTCTTGAGGTCGCTGTCTCTAGATTCCTGCTCCTGCAGGATTAAAGATCTGAATACACGTTGAAAGTTGTAAAAGATTGTATGCGTGAGTAAAGATCTGAGTGCACTGAGGCTTAGTGGTCTGTAAAGCTGTGGGAAGACGCCTAATACTGTAGATCTGCTTTGTATGTTACTGAGACATGCCTGAATAGGCTTGAATAGGGGGGTGTGAGGTGTCTAAGGGGGCGGTCCGGAGTCATCTCGAACACTGTATTCCTGCTACTCAGAAATACTGTATCAATAGCAGTATCACGGCAAGAACAGCATTTACGCGCTGACATGTACTGAAGATCTGCTTTGTGTGTGGCTTCCAACTCTAGTTTAGTGCTAGGCGACGTAGGCGTACAGATAAGCGTCCCCGATACGTCTCGATCCCTTCGTCACCATCCGCTTCCAGAAAGAGCGCGACTGTGACTTCAACTCGATGAGCGCGCAGACTCTGGTCTCTCTGAGACGCAAGAATGAATCTGAAGCTGCGGGCACTGATCCTGATTATAAATTCACGAATAAGATGAGTGTGACACCGCCTCAGACCCCACCAATGAAGACTTACTGCTCATACCTCATGACTCCGGGCAGCATAAACTCGGCAGCAACGCAATAGCCAAGCATACTTTGTCAGGTATGTTATTTCACGAGGTTACATTGCTGCCTGGCTCAGATAGATTCAGGAACACCTGGGCAGCTACTTAGATAGCCCTCGCTATAGATAGCTCTAGCCTAAGCTATCACTGTAGATTCCTAAG
This sequence comes from Cyphellophora attinorum, assembly GCF_001299255.1. NCBI lineage: Eukaryota > Fungi > Ascomycota > Eurotiomycetes > Chaetothyriales > Cyphellophoraceae > Cyphellophora > Cyphellophora attinorum. The sequence continues at coordinate 501,814 of NW_017253243.1, read as the reverse complement.
CTGTTCAAATTGCGCCTAGTCTATCTCCTTAAGTAGCAGGTTAGAGAGAGTCTCTATAGCTCACTAAAGAACCCAAGACTCTCACTCTTAGCTCCATAGAGTTATTCACAACTAAGAAAGAAGAAGTATATAGTCAAGACAAGACTACACTATATTCTTGACGCACATTATCTCTCATATAGCATATAGTTTTAGCCAATCAGAAGTGTGCCAAGATTCAGTCTATAATTAATCTCTTATAAATCTTTCGCAAGATTAATATCTAGATCTAAGAGCTCTAGAGCTCAAGGGCTAACACCTTAAGCAAGTAATACAATTTCACAGCTCCCCAGACCAATATAGATCAAAACCAAGTCAGTCACTAATTACTTACAAGTCAGGTATAGATCAGGTAAAGATCAGGTACTAGTAACTTATAGATAAATTAAAAGTAAGTTTGGTAAGTTATAGATAATGAACTAGTGAGGTAGGAATAAGGAAAAGATAAGATATAGGCTAGGTATCTAGGTGTTAGATAGAGGATGTAACTTAGGAGCTAAATAGATACAAGAATAGAGCCTATATATCTGGATAGCCTAAAAAAGCACCTAGAGAGGCCCTTAGAGCCCTGTTAGAGAAATATATGGTATTTATGAGTCTTGTGTGCTGTGTGAGGAGAAGTGTGTGTCCCTGAGACACAACGCTGTATTCTCAGGTTAGTCTAGGGGGGAGAAGTGGTCTTAAGATTGATGAAGGGGGGAAAATGCAAGGGATGAACAGTTGCATTTCAACGTCCCGCAAATTGACAGTCTTTTATTGCGCTAATCAAAGCAGTGAATATGTATGCTTCGCTATTGCGTTGCTGCCGAGTTTATGCTGCCCAGAGACTCGAGGCTGCTCATAGACTCTACGAAAGGTAGGCAATGGTGTCGTCGTGAAGTCTATTGGAAAGAATCTGGAAGCTATCGAGAACAGATCTAGAAGCAGAATGGGAAGTCGAGAATACGGCGGTCGACTGTATCGACGTCGGACAAGCCCGTGTGAAAGTAGATGGCGAGCTTGAGCAAGCATCAGAGCGAGGTCGGAGATGAGAGCGCGTCCGACACTGAGGATGAGACTGACGAGTATTTGTGGATGAGAATGCTTCGTTGTAAGCCTTACTCGCTCATTGACACCATAATCCGGCGGGCTTCAATGTCCCTGCTTATGTGCCACGCCACGATCAGCGCTCTACTCTAGTAACGGAGAGACTGACCACTAATGGCAGGAAGCGCCCGTTAGAGAGCGCCAAGCACTAGGCTGACTTCCATCACCGAGCATCAAAGCGGAGGTCACATCCTCCTGATGGAGATGTGCGCCCTCAGCGCCTGATGAGGCGAGGCATTGGCCGTGGAAGAGCTCACTCGATCGATGACCTGAGGGGAGGGGCGCCGCCATAGCCATAGGGCCTACGCTGAATCAGGTGCACAGAATCAGCGGAAGCGTGGGCCTGGGAGTGTCGGGGATATAAAAGTTCTCGTCGTGTCAATTCCAAATTCATATTCTCGGGTACTGCATTTCGGCAGAAAGCTCATACTGAATTCTGAGGACGAGTCCTCCGCGACGATCGAGAGCCGGATTCAGGCAGGGACACAGCTACGCTTCGAGAAATTAGGTAGGGCCGATGTTGCAGTGCAGTGAGCCCGTATTCACTCTGGTCCATCGCTGTGGATATGCATTATGATAGTGGTCGCACCCTTCGGTTGCAGCCACTCCTACAAGAGAAGAGTGGGATCATACTGTCCTCTTAAACAGCATTGCGTCCAGTCTCGTGAGGCGGCCTGCAGGCTGACTGGAGGCTGATGAATGGCGACGGCGGCGGTGAAGACCATGAAGAGCATGTCCAGGATGAACGAACCCAAGGATACGGCAGAGAATAAGGCAGGGATGGCAACAGCATTCGTGCCGGCGATGGCAACGGCAAAGGAGTGCTAACCACTGGACGCACCAATGGACTGGTTTCTGGTCGGTAGTCTCATCGCGGAAATGGACATCCCTTAGAGCTCACAATGCGGTAAGTGTCCATCAGCTGCGGACGACAGCCAATGACATATGCATACAGACCGGCCAATCCTGCAGATGCTAGCCTTCAATGCCAGAAAAGTCACCGCAGAGCGAAGGCCCGAGGAGCATATTCTATGCTTAAACTGAATGCAGGCTTCTTCAGCGGCTCAGGCGCGGCAAGTTGGATACCTACTGGATACAGCCTCCACGCAGCCTCCACACTTCGCTGGTCAAGGTTCGGACCGGACTGTGGGAGAAACCTTCCTTCGACCTCACCTGCTCCAGAAGGATCCGGGCGTTCAGCAAGACTGCTCCGTAAAAGCCTAAGATCATCTTGACCTTCCGCGAGGCTTCAATCCGATAAGACTGGCCCGGCTCACTGGGCACATACGTTCTGACAGCGGTGACCAGTAAGTAGACGACGACTGCATGTGAGCAGGGAGTGCACCTGATATGCTGCATGCTGGGCGAGAGGGTTTCAGCGAACCGGGTTGTATCTGTCAGCTCTTGCATCTGTCAAGTCCTTGTTTACGAGGACTCTCCATCAACTCGCCCGACCGTGAGTTGTACATCAAGAATGAGTGGCCTTTGGGGTAAGCTGGCCAGAACGGCGCCCCATACGTCGATCGTCAGGCATTGGCTAGATCGAAGACCTATGCAACACGTCAAATCATCATCTTGGACGGCCAGCTGCCAGATTGACCAAAATACGAGGTTGTTTGTTGTGCTCCTTATCATCTGTCGACGGTTGTGACATCCCAACTCAACGCCAGACGCAGGGGCATGCAGTAAATATTCTCATTTTTCCCACCACGAGCATCTGCTCAATCCGCAGTCTCTCAAGCTGAATATCCGATGTCAGCGCAATGTACACCGGGTCAGGCTGGACTACTCAGGTTGGTATGATCTGCAACTTGCTTCAGATCGAACCGAAGGAAGTCCGCTGCAGAAGCACAGCCTTCATCAGTTGCGGGCGGGACCGACCGTGTTCCGCTATCAGCTGCTTGAAGTCTCATGCCACGCATCTTCCCACTAAGACCGTTGCTGGAACGGAACTGGCTGGATTTGTCATAGTGTCAATCGACGGTACGTCGGCCTTTGAGCCTGAGACTCTGAATAGACTGTCCGTGACAGAATCAAACCGAAGAAGCGGAACGCTGTCGTCACCTACAAGACGAAGCATCTTCACTTACTTGCATCCCAGAGTCTACATTGTTTGACTATGACGCACCGCACGACAGATTCAAAGGATACGCGCCGCTGCTCTCCAGTCCTTCGAACTCCCCCCTGTCACGCTGTCAGGGGGAGAGGAGAACTGAGGTAGGAAAGGAGGGGGTATGGGTGAATGCGTTACTAATGCTAAGGAGCTATGAACTGGGTTGCATCTGACTGTGGTCTGATATATCTATTACTCTGAGTTTAGCCTGGCCTTAAAGGTCTGTTGATGACCTTTGTGGGCCAAGTGAGGTGAGGTGAGTTCACGTGACCCCTGCGCGTGACACTCCCTGGAACGGCCCAATGACAAGGTTGTCTACAAGAGATCTCGCGTTGGTCTATTCTCCGAGTGAGTCTGAGGACAAGGATGAGGTAGACAGCGGAGACGAGCTCGTGCCAGACGCAGAAGAAGAAAATGTGGGAGATATGGATAAGCAGTTCATAGCCGACGGGGACGGGGATGATGATGGGATTGATGAAGAGTGGTACGTAGTGAGCTTTCGAAGCAGGGCTGGTCGATATCAGAGCGGAGAGCGGCGAAAGGCTTGGGGGCAGAGGAGCTGATCCTCAGGATGAGATTCTAAACGCCCCGGAGCTCCGGCCGAACATGGTGGGAAGGGTCCTCGGTTGGATTGTACGACTCTACAGTGGCTGATAGCGCTGCCTTTGCTGCCACGTCGTGATCAGACCCCCTTCTCGCCAATCACGTTCGAACAACTCTACGCCCACCGTTCAACGGACTATGGATTCAACTCAGGGAACCACTGCCTTCGCAAGGACTACGAGAACACAGCCGCAACAACCTCTGCACAGCCACTACTCCATCGCCACCCGCAGCAACCCAGCCGACACCACGACACGCAGCGTTCAGGTGATCGCCATCCATCACACCTGCATTTACTGTCTTCAAGCTGTCTTATTTCTGGCTACGTATCCAATCCTTAACCACAACGAACCGAGTCACACGCCTGTCGATTCCAAGCAAGTCTTCCAATTCGAATACGGGTCTTCCGGCTCAGTGAGCTGATTCGGTGGGGGCATACCGACCCAAGTCAGGACGTAAGAATCACCTCCGCCTGAACGCCACGCCGAGCTGTAAACCATGCTCTGCAGACTTTGCCCGTGGATCGACAAGACATTGCGCAACACGTCCTCGCATGGCCGACTATTGGTCATGGATACACATCTACTGGTTGTTCACGGGCGACGACGCTTCTTCCGTCAGGCGCGAGCTCAGGCTCACAGCGGACACTGTCCTAGCAATCAATCATCGCCAAAGGCTCTCTCGACGACGGTCGAGCTCGGATGAGATCTTCGTAAGAGGGCACTGCATTCGACGATTCGGGTTTCCATCAACAACGCTCGAATATCGTTACCCCGAGTCCTTCGTTCCGATCACACTGGAATCAAATTTGCGACAACCCTACCTGCGCAGCAGAACACAACATGATGTCAAGTACTCTGTCTCGCTGTCGACACCGTTGGGGCCGTTGTCGCTCGCTCGCTGGCTGACTGTGTGTAGCGTGCAGTTCTCCAGCATGCGCGATCAAGGCAAGAGTGCCGGTCTGGTTGTTGGGGATCGTGCGAACACAATTTTATCTATAGAGCTGGCGTGTGGCGCAAATAGGTTGATGTATTCATGTATGTAGAAGCTGTACGGTAGAACACAAATGGGAAATCCAGCCAGCGAAGCATCACCATGACTAGATATTTTGAATTGTGAATGGATAGAGAATCTGGACTGCAAAATGTTTTAGGCATGAATCTCGGCTGCCGCATGGGTCGAATGTATTGACGTTCCTAGCTTGGGAAGCCTCTGTCTGTCGACATCTGGGTAGTAGCCGGAGTACTTCCAGCTCTAGCTCTATCAGTCCAGCTTCTTGTTAACTCTGCTTCATCGTCGCCGTCACAACACGCCGCTCCTCGCAACGAAACACCCCTCAGTCAAACGTGATCTTCTTCCCCGCGAATGCCGCCGCACCGCTTGCCATCACCGCTGCCTGCTGCTTTCTCGCCTTCGCCGCTTCCCACGATGGATGCACAGGACCCGTGTCGTCGCGGATTTTAGGCTTCTCGGTCACTTGCCCCGGTCGGGCATGGTCGTCCTTGCTTCGGCTGCCACCTCGCCCTCGTCCTTGTCCGGCGCCTCTACTACTTCGAGGTCCAGCTCCGCTGTTTCTACCACCAGTGTTGACGGAAGAAGCTACAGCGCCTTTTCGCGCATCCCAGCCTGCGTCCTTGGTCTTGGTCTGTTTCTGCAAGTGCTTCGCGTTCTTGCCGTACTTCATCTCTGCGATCTGCCGACGGGCTTGCTGGCCTCGACGATTCTTGCGTTCGATGGGTATTGTTTCGGGCTCTTGATCCGAGTCTGAATCAGAGCCGGGGTCGTAGTAGCCGCCCATAGAGAGAGATGGGAGGAAGGCTGTCGTTGATGTGGTCGTAGGTGGGGTGGGTTTGAGAGAGTGGCCATTTCGAGGGGCAGGCTGTTGTGGATGGGAAGATGGAGCGGAGTCCGCATCGGAGCCAGAGTAGTGTTCGCTCTCCTCCGACGAGTCTGAGCTCGGAGCAGAACCGGAGACGGAGATCTCGTTGGAGTCGACAGCTTCTGAATCTGAGGCGGAAATGGATGGCGACTGCCGTGAACCGTGGGCGCCGGATTCGTTGCCTGCATCCTCCTCATCCGAGAAGCCTTCGAATGAGTCGTCATCGAACAATTCATCGTCCTCGCCGTCTTCTTCGCTTCCCTCCTCATCAGTTGTGATCTCCATTGGATCAAGCTCCTCATCTGCAACTCTCGATCGTTTGCTGATCATCGCATGCTCCTTGTTGGCCTTCGTCGTGGACTGCACAGTGCCGCTGCCCTCCTTAGCGGTCCCGCCAGCACCATCTTCGATACCTAGTGCCCGGTACACCTCACTCGTTGCTGCAGCCATCGCTTTCCGGACCGGCTCGCTCCCAAACAATCTGCCAAGCACATTGCCTTCCGCAGTAGACTTGACACCATCAAGATGTGGTTCTGCTCCATAGACCGTGACAAAGCAAGCAGACTCCCGCACACGTTTGGCCTTGCTCAAACTCTTCACCAGATGATTCGCTGCTGTCTTCTCCAGGTCTAACTGCTTCAGAATAATTGCTTCCTCCCGCAGCCTCAACAGCGTCTGGGGTTCCTTGCTGGCGCTTTTCTGCCGACGGCCCATCTTCTGGCGCTCAAAGCCTCGAGCGAGACGCAGAGCTGCGTGAAGTGATTTCCGAGACTGCTCGAGCGTTTTCCTGAACTGGCTGAGTTGTTGTTGGTTGACTGTTGTTCTGCGACGGGTTGAAGCATAGTAGGAAGCTATTGGGGCTGAGTCGGCCTCCAGATCGTCGCGCTTGCGTTTGGACATGGTGGTGACGTAGTCGGGCGTTCTCGAGCTCGCAGCGTTGTTGTGTGACGAAGGCAAAATCTTCGGTGAAGAACTTGGACGGCGCCTTTTTCAGGCAACCTTGGAAACTCCCCGCAAAGTGATCCGAAGTGCAGCCGAACTTTTTCTCCGCAGTCGATGATTTCGAGTCTCGATTTATGCGGCGACACACACGCGGTCACGTCTGCGCGTAGCTTGGTCGGAGACTATGCGCTTGCGAGAGTGAATCACTTGCGCGTCACGAGCCTCGTACAGCGGTCTTACTGCATGTGCCTCAACTATTTCGGCAGACTCGAGCACGTGTCCCTGACCAAGCACTCGGAAAGCCTCGCCGGCATCGTTGACGGGTTGCTGCATCTCGGACACGAACCCGCGACTTCTCCTCGGGCGTCGCGCCTCTGGTCTCCGCCGTCGACGATGGCAACGCCTGCATGCCTCCTGCTCACCCTCATCCTCACCGGCGTCCAATCCCATTACGAATATCCTACCCTCCTTGACGACAAGCGGCTCGAACACCTCCTCCTCGCTGGCAAACAGATCCTCTACAAGTCACATCAAGAAAGCGACGTCCGACAAGCACTCGGCTTCTCGTCCAAAGTCTGGGCTGGCCTCACCGCAGTCTTCAAGGCGGCTGTACCGGTGCTCGAGGGCAAGAGTTTTGCGAGGTCACAGCGCGATGATGCTACAAATGGCGGCGATGTCGAGAATGGCGAGCCGCTGAGCAATAGTTCGTCAGATCTGATCGCCTCGAACTATCTGAGCTTGGTCAAGGACATCGAGAGACTAAATGATCTGTGTACAATAGCGAGGAACTTGCTAGCGACGACGAAACGAGCACAAAATCTGGCAGCGGAAGAAGGCTTCGACCAGCAAGTGTTGGCTCTTATCAATGTCTGCGTCAAGGTCACCGCCAGAGGCTTCGATGGCGAAGGCGGCAATGTACGCAGCGAGGAGCGCTGGGGAAAGGTTGTCAACCTTTACAAGAGATTGTTGATCACATGTTTGCAGTTCTTGCACAACTTCATTATGCATAACGAGCAGAGAAAGCTGGTGCTGTGGTTGGACCTATTCGGAGTGGCTGCGAAGAATAAGATTGCTGAAGCTGAGGCGGCCAGAGCTCGACTTCCGACTACCGAAGCAGCGAATGCGCAGGCGAATGGCGATGCTGCAGCGACACAACAACCACAAGCGAACACTCTCGAGATCGAGGTCACAGTCGAAGGCGGAGAGAACGTCGGTGAGGACGAAGACGTTCGCGATCGCGTCTCGGTCGCAATGGAGAGATTGCAGCAGATGGCCAATAGCAACCTTCTACCAAGCGACATGGCTGCCGGACTCGGCTACAGCATGGACGACGTACACGCACTCTTCGATATGATGAGCACAGAGGACGGAGCGACTGCGACTGCACAAAACAACGCTCGGCTACTGATGAATAAGATTAAACATGATATGGAGCGCCTGTCTGAGCTCCCAGGACCACCAGACAGCAGCTCAGATCCTAGTCTGAAAGTCAGCGAAGCCGTGAGGGCGCAAGTGCCCAACAAAGAGCTGCCTCCCTCCGTCGAGCAGGCCATCAGAAACGCCGCCATGAACATACAACGTGGCCAAAAGATGTGGGACGGTGCTTTTGATGCTTCCTCAGTCGGCATGGCACCCGTCAAGAACGACGAGATACTCGAGCAAGACTTGCAGATGCCTCGTTCCGCTCAGTCCGCCGCCGAGACCCTGCAAGAAGCCAAAGACGAGTTGATGGCTCGACTTCAAGATCCTCCATCCGCACTCGACGACGAAGAGGACCTCTATGACGACGATGCGACAGCTTCGGGCATTGTTGAGAATGGTCACGAGTCCGGTGAAGAAATATCTGATCCAGAGGAGGATGAGCTTGACGATGAAGATGAAGACGATGCTTCGGATACCTCGTACCGGCCGTCCAACGACCAGGAGCGCGGTTTACTCACCGATGTGCCTCTCGTCCTAGGGCCGACCGAGATTGAGGCCCTCCCCATGATCATCCAAGCTGGTATCGTTGACAACTTCGGTACAAATACCAAGAACAGCACTCCACAACACACCGCACAAGAACGACAAAACATTCGCAACATGCAGTCGGTCCGCTGTCACATCTTGCTCGCGCAGGAAGCTGGCCGAAATGTGCTGCGTGAGCTTCTCATCTTCATCGCAGCCTGGGACCTGCCGGACGATGAATTCTACTTCAAGATGATGGTACAGATCATGGAGGCGATTCTCAAGAATGGGCTGATGAGCCATGCATATGCGGACTTCGGACAGGCAAAGGACATAATAAGTCCTGCGCAGGCGGTGGTGGTCAAGATTCTGACACATATCTATCGGAGCAAGTACAGTCCTGCAAGCGCCCAAGCGGAGCGAAACCGAGGAAATATGCGACCTGGAGCGGATGCGAATGACTTGCAGGCTCAATTCAAGGGTCTGAAGGCTCCGGCGGCGCTCACTCGTGTTGACGTTCTGACTGTGCGCTACATTTTCACCGTGTTCCGTGGCAATATTGTACCAGAAACATGCGCGTTGATCTACCTGCAGGGTCAGATCCGGCAAGGACTGGCGCTGGCGGAAGACTTCCCGTTGAATCTGTGGGATATGGAACGAGTCTACGAAGGCGTGTACCAGTTCCTGGAGTTCTTCGCGGTCCTCACGGAGAACAACGACTGGAATCGGCTCCTGGTAGACTGGGAGATCGTGTATGATCTTGTCACACTGATCAAAGAGCTTGAGGGCGCTGTGGCGAAGGTCAATCCGTTGACTGTTGCAGCTAAAGCCAAATCAGGCGAAAATGAGATGCCGCCCCCAGCGCTTCCGGCGGAACCAGAGCCCGCCTCAACAGTGCCTGTCGCTGTTGAACGACCTTACAGCCTTTCACCTTCGCCCTCTCCACCTCCGCCGCTGCCAACTCATGCAACGACTAACGGCACAATGCAGCAACCGAATAACAACCACAACATTTCTCCTCCACCCCTCGCTGCCCCGCCGCCACCTCAGCCTCCGCTACCCGAAGACCCATCAACATTCCCATGGCGTAACCTCAAGAAGCTCATCATCCTCGTCCTCTCGTCCCTAGTCTGGAAGTCGCGCCACGTTCAAGACCAGATTCGCGAGACCGGCGGCGTCGACGTCATCCTCAACTGTACGGTGCATGACGCCAACAATCCGTACATCAGGGAGCACGCTGTGATGTGTCTGAAGTTTCTGCTCGAGGGGAACGAGGTCAATCAGGCTTTGGTGAGAGAACTGGAGAAGGAAGGTGGTGTCAATGGGCATGCAGGTTGGGATAAGGATCAGGAAGGGTGGGTTGGGGGGTATAACAAGGCGGCGGAGGATGTGGTGAGACGAGGAGGAGTTCGGGGCAGGGCCGTTAGTGAAGGTGCCATGCCGGCCGGAGGTGTGCCCGGACGTGTTGCTGGAAACGGCGGTCAAGTTGGGAGCGTTTTGGAGGAGGTTGATTAAGGTGCTCAGGCGCCCTTTGTTGGTGGAAAGTCTTCCGTGTTGTTGCAGTGTACAGAACAAGCCGAACGGCACAAGAGATCGATTCGTAGCAACGATTCAGATTCAGGCAGAACTGCTCTAGCCGGAGACTGTCATTCGCACACACATTGTTCGAAACTCCGAGCACTTCAAACAGGAAGTGCTCTGCCGCATGTCACCGCAGGTACTTCTTGAACCATTTGACAGCCTGCTCAGCCGCATCGTCAGCAGCCCGCATTTGCTCCTTATACACCTCCCTCGCCCTGACCGCAAATCCATGCGGGATGTTGCCTCTGTACACAACGACCTCATAATCATTCTCCTCCGGTCTCCCCACCTCCTCCCTGAGCGCGACCTCGACCTCCTCCACCTTCTTGATCGGCATGGTCATGTCTTTGTCCGCGAGTGCCAGACTCAGCGGCACGTGCTTCAGCTTGACTACGTCCACGATCTCCTTGGGCACATCCAGCCAGCTAGGGTGGGCTGTGAACGCTGCGTCGATGAGGTTCTCACCAGCGTCCTTGTCGTCGGCGGAAAGTGGTGCAGCGCACAACTTCATCGTGAGCCAGCCGCCATAGCAGTAGCCAGTGGCGCCAAGCTTGCCGTCATCGCCCATCTCACCCTTCAGATTTCGGGCGAGGGAAATCATCTCGTCCATACACTGAAACCTTTGCTTCCGCTTCGTAATAAACGGCAAAGCAACAACGATCAGGCGCGTGAAAGTCCACGCCTTGCGCAGCCAGGCGAGTGGATTCCAGCCGACGGGGTCACTGAGGATGTCTGTCAATTCCAACGCACTGGTGTCCAAGCCGCCGCCGGGCGGGACATCCGGGGCGATGACATCGATGCCGGTTGAGGCGGCGAGGCGGTCAGCGAGGAGTTTGTTGTTGACGAGGGCGAGGCCAAAGCCGTCACAAAGGTAGAGAATCTTGGAGGCAGTGAAAGTGTTGGAAGCGGACGTAAAGTAGCAGGCTACGCCGTGTATGATCATCATCTCTCCAGCGGGTGTGCCAGTCGCGCGGCCGCCGCGGAAGCAGTCGGCGCAGGCCATGGTGACAGCGCGGTTGAAAAGATCGTAGGGTGATGAGTGTCTGTTGATGGCTGTGCAACGTGCTTGTGAGTTCAATCCCAGCGAGCAATACGGCGAACAAGTTCAGATTTATAGTTTTCTGTGCTCACCGAAAAGATAGACCTACCCGAAGCTATGATTCACCTCGTACATCCAGCATGGTTGGCGGCCTGTCTGGCGCGTCGCTTGATGCAACTTTCAGCTTGTGTGACTCACGATGCACCGTTATGTCCTGGCGATGGCGTATTTTAATGTAGGTCGAAACAAGGGTGTTCTTTATCTCCTGATGTGCGTCACCTAAGCGAAAATGGACGCCTTCGGGCCCGAGGAAACTGTCATTGGTGTGGCCTGCATCTTGACACTAGCTTCACATTCGACCTGCATTCAACACTCTGCGCGGTTGCAGTGTGGCTTCGTATGTTCAAGCTCGAGCACGCTTTCGCAACATGGAAAAGGTTTTGGGAAAAGCTCAGGTCCTGCTTTGGGAAGCCCACCTTCCGCATTCGGAAATCGCAAGTTCTATCTATTCATTCACGGCTGTCAGGATACAAATTACCCTCCCCTGCTTGACATTCTCACTTCCCGAAGGCCACTTTCTCGTGAGCTGTTCCAGATATAAATGCCCCGCCTTCATGCCAGGGAGAGTCGGGGGCGCAAGGTTTGCGACCGTGCCTCCAGATTGAAGAAACGCCTATAAAACTGGTAAACCGCGAAAACCTTGGCAGGCCATAGAGCCCACCCCTCTCAGCAGGTCGAGGCTGGGATGCTCTACCACAACATACACAAGTTGTAGTATACTACTGCGCTTCTCGGGAGAGTGATGCCCTTGGACTCCGACACTTCCTTAGCCCGAGAAGCACGATGTAGAGGCTACCTGGAGTAAGTGCCTTGAGGATCCTGAGCGGTACTTACCCCACGTCAAGCTTTGTCGCGCACATACTGCAGGTAATGTTTTCATCAACGTCCTTCCATACCATTTCATCAAGATAGCTGTTCCATCGCCGGCCGTGACCTCAATCCCACGAAGTCGACAAGCGTGGCTGCCTTCCGAATTGCTTGCAAGCTTGCTACAACCTTCACGTCTTGACCGGCAATATGAACACCAACAACAGCGCTTCGGGAACAGTAGTGCCAACATCACGCGCCACCAAAGCTCTACCTGCATCGAACGCCGGAGATGATGGTGATACTCGAGCCGCCCTCACTACTCGCACAATCCCGAAGATGACTCTATCCAAGGCGGACAACCCCCTCACTGCACCTCTCCCACCTCTTGCTACCGAAGTTCACGCTGCTGAACGCGCTATGGCTCGCTTCGCCGTCTCGGGTGTCTGCGTTCTCACTGGAGGCGCAGGTACGCTTGCTTTGGCATCCGCTCGGGCGTTACTCGAGCACAGCGCCACAGGAATCGCCCTATGGGATCTGTCTACGACACTCAAAACTTCTTCCTCCACCATTCAATCTCTACAGTCTGACTTTCCCGATCGGACTGTCAGCATCCACGTCTGCGACGTCACAGACGCCGACAGTATCGCTTCAGCCCTGGCAAGCACGATAGATGTCCACCGCGGCCCGATCACGACTCTCTGCTGCTTCGCCGGCATTGTCGGCTGCGTTCCCAGCGTGGCGGCCACTCCTGCTCAAATCCGCTCAGTCATCGATGTCAACCTCACTGGCTCTTTCCTTTGCGCACAGGCACTTGCCCGCCACTTGATCGCGTCCAGACACAACGGCTCAATTCTCTTCACAGCATCCATCTCAGCCCGTGCGACGAACTACCCGCAACCACAAGCCGCGTATAACATCTCGAAAGCTGGGGTTGTCACACTTACGAAGAACCTCGCTGCAGAGTGGGCTGTTCACGGTATCAGAGTCAATTGTGTGAGTCCCGGATATCTAGACACGGTGCTAAACGCTGGGGAGGGACTCGCGGAGGTGAGGAGTGTATGGGCAGATAGGAACCCGATGGGCAGAATGGGAGATGTGGAGGAGATTGTTGGCGTGGTGATATTGTGCTCCGCGCCAAGGGCGGGAAGGTATTTGAACGGGAGTGAGATCGTGGTTGATGGGGGTGGAACTTGTTTCTGATAAGGGAAGTCCACCATCAGCTACTCAGCTTCGGACCTTGCAGTCCTGCATCCTCTTTCTTCGGTGTCTTCCACCCCGTCCGCTGCTCAAGGAAGGCCTTCACACTCGTCTTGACGTTGCCTACCACCTTCTCCCACTCCTTCTTGAACTCATCATCGCTCTTCTTACCACTTCTCAACACCTCAAATATCTCAGGCTGCGCATGGTTCCCATACTCGCCGAGCACTTCCACCCGCGCCCTCTTATTCTGCTTGCGCCACGCTGGTGCGGTCTTGTTGAGCTTGTCCCGCAATGCTTCCAGGATCGTGCGTTCCATGCGTGTGAAGCAGAAAATCACGTCATAGCCACTGAAGATATCGACTGGCAGACCGCGGGATTTTCGGTTCAGGGCAGCGTTCGCCAGAGGTGGCTTGTATGCATACTGGAAGTATTTCTGGTCGAAGAGTGCATTGACCGCGGTCTTCCCCGCAAGGACGCCGTCTTTGTCGTCGAGCATACGCTTGTATGGGCAATTGAGAATTGCGGCCAGGACGGAGGCCATCTGCTTAGCGTATGCAGATCGGTGAGTCACTAAAAGACCGGCTGATGGGAAGTCGGTAAGCTTGAAAACGTTCTTGGTTCTCGTCGTCCACTCCCGGACCAACATCAGATAGCTCTGGGCAATGACCGATCTGCCGACATTGTGCGTGTCCACAAAGATGATCTTCGTAGGCGTAGCTGCGGGCGTAGGACTCGGCGAGCGAGGTCTACCGACTGGCTTCGGTTTCAAGCTTGATGGCGATTCTTTCTGTCTGACCAGCTCCTTCACACCGTGATAAACCATATCCGTCACACATCCTGTGATGACCAGCTGATGCTGCTCGAGTCGTTTGTTGAGCTTCTCCAGCTTATCGCCACCGCCCTTCAGATACCCATTGAAGAAGTCCGATGCGATCTTGTACTTCCATTGCATCACTCCAATACCCACGTCTTTATTCACCCACTGCTGCATGATGGCGTTCACCTTGTTGACATCGACTTCCAAACGCGCGACAGCATCGCGTGCCTGTTCATAGATGACTGGTTTCAATTGTTGAAGCTTTGACTCGTGCTGTTTGGTAGACACAATATCTCTCGCCCGCACGAGCTGGGCATGGATGCCGATCATGCGAAGCTGCATGAACTCGAGCTGCTCGCCGGCATCCTGGGTCTTCTTGATCAGATCCAAGCCAAATTGCACGATTGCAACGGCATCGCCGAATCCGATGGACATCTTTGAGACGCCTGCGTAAGTCGATTTGGTCGCCTGTTGTGTACAGTCTGTGCTAGTCCATGTGATTCAGGACATGAGTATACTGCGGAGAGAAGCTCTCGGCACGGATCGATGCTTCCCTTTATCGTCGGATGTTGAGCGAGGATGCTGGCTCTCCTGCTCTAGGCTATGCACAAGCCGTTTCAGCACGAAGAGATTCGACGTGTGCTGTCATTCGTCCTTGAGTAGCGAACCCCTGCTCAAGCTGAAAGCAAGTGGCACGCCGCACATTTTAGGTTTTGGGGGAATTTTGGGGTCAGGGAACTTTGGTCATTGGTTTGTGCTGTTTGGAAAGATTCTCATGTGACGCAGAAGAGAGAGCAATCCAACGCGCCGGTGCGACTCCTCCGAGGAGACGGAGCGACGCGTCTGACACAGAAATGCTATCGATCAGAAGAGCAGCTCATCCGATGCGGCTTACCAGTCCTTCTTGTCAGCCGTCGACTTGCCCTCCTTCTCCAAGCGCAGCTCCAACTCGTCCCTCGACCAGACAGCGATGACAGCGTATGCAGTCGGTCCAAAAGCAGCAGTGACTGCCAGTGCCTTCAAGACCGCCACGATCCAGTCCCGAGTGGTTGCTTCTTCCCGTTTGCCCGCAGCTCGCAACGTGAATGCCCAGAGGAAGACGCTCACGACGCCGACAAAAGTATCCCATTGCAAGAACCACAATGCACCGTCCGCTAGAGACGCGGCTTTCAGGTCACCGAAGATATTGACTAGTCTGAACACATTGCTGACCTGGAGCTGCGCATTGTATGGAATGGCAAACAGTGCTGGGAACAATGTCGCCATCCCGCAGATCAGCAGTGGGAGCAGGTGTGCCGATGCAGCGGAGGCTAGCGCAAAGATGTAGGCTCTGCGCATGTTCTTCACGGTCTTTGCTTGCGCCGCTGGTGTCGACAGATTGTAGATGTCTGGATTGAAGTAGGAGATCCCGACGGTAAGCAATGTCGTGGCAAGCAATATCCAGATTGTCCATCCCTGCTGAATGCCAGTCCAGAGCTGTTTTGTGTCGAATGAGAGCACGGACGGAGCTGGCAAAGTCATGATCAAAGATGGCAGCCCGAAACCAATCATGATTCCGACTGGAACCAGAGCAACAGCCAGTGGGTGCTTTGGAGACAGATTGTAAGCCGTTGGGCTATGGACCGTCGGTGAAGCATAGAGCTGATACGCGAAGAAGAGTGGTGCAACAACTGCAAAGCCAATAATTGCGACTCCCAAGCCAATTACGGTCGTTGAGACAAGCAAGAGCGTTCCATCATTGCCCGCGCGTAGACCCTCGAGTGTGATGAGAACCCAAGCGGCAATGACGTGCGAGCCCAAGCTGAGGAACGAGATTGAGATATCCGCACGGTTGCCATCAATGGCAGTGTAGAAGAAGGATACAAGGACAGTCAATTGCTTGTCGACTGGAGCGATTCCTGTGTAGGATTGCCTCATCGGCGCCGCGACTGGTCCAGGGATGACGGCGCCAGGTTCCGCTTGAGCACCGAGAAACTTGAGTAGCCCATTACGATACGGGAAGCCCCAGAGAGCCCAGAAAGCGAGTGCTGAGAGAGCGAGTTGGAGCGCAATCGGGAGCGCGAGGCTTCTGGTTTTCGGCGGTGCCATGACGCTTTTTTGCTGTTAGGATGGTGCTCGATCGTAAGTTGCGGCAAGGTATTTTCAGGGCAATCGCAGTTGACAAGGCACTCTGGGAAGGAATGACTATATAGCTTCGATGATCAGGCAGTCCAGTGAGGAAGGACGAGATTTGCAGGAGCTGAAGTCAGCCTTGAGAAGCGAGAGTTGGCGTTAACGCGTGAGGCGCGTCCTGAGATGTGATTGGTTGGGTACTTTTGTGTCTGATGTGGCGCTGCAGAATGCGACCCCGTTGCCATCGGCAAAGCGGCTCTCGCGATCCGACGGCAAAAAGTAAGCATCCTCTCGTAAGATCGGTCGGCGGGAACAATGATATCAACGATCCGCCAAAGAGTGGCACAAGGCCGTTGCCTGTCCGCCTTCCGCTGCAACTGAGGATGGGCCTGCCAAGCTTAGCGTCGGCACTGGACTCTACCCAAGTGCTAGTCGGGCTGTGCTAGCAGCAGCACCGGTCTGCCAAATTATCTTGCAGACGTGGAATAGATTGCGAGGAATCTGCTTGCGAAAGTCCGTGCTAGCAGGAAGAAACTAGATCTGATGGAATGGCTAAATCAGCAGGTTCCCGGCCACGGGTCTGGACATTTATGTTCCTACAGTAGGTACACTCATGGTCGTTGGTTGCCTCCACTGCCATTCCATGCTGCCCGAGCCAAGCGGCGGCACGCCCTGTTCTCTTTCGTAGAAAACTTGCGCACAGACTCCAAGCGGGCCAGTCTCTGCACTGCCCACCTAACCTGTTCGACGGAGCCTGACGCGTGCGGTAAGCGTGTTCCCAACATAGTGATCCTTATAGCACATGATGGACGTGCAGGCTCGGTTAAGGGCTTCGTTTTCCCGCTATCGTAGCAGCTGATTACGACAGATGTATCTGCGTCTGGATCGCCTCGCAATGCAGGACTCTTCGGCAGGTTTTGGGAATGGGGTCGTTCGCGCAGCTCTCGCCATCCATGATGGGTGCTGCTCCGCATTCAGCACGGCTGCGATGATGGTGTAACCAGACATCCACTCAGATAGTGTAAGAAGACTTGAAGCGTGATCATACATAGACATGCAGCCATATAAGAAGAGGCGCTCTCAATCGGATCTGGTGAACATTTTCCCCAGTGGACAGTCGGACTACGCCATGAGTGATGGCGCTGATGTATGCTTGAGCTGTTGTGGCCGTCGACTTAAGGTTGGTGGCTCATGGCGACAAGGACGACGGTTGGCAGGCATGAGAAGACCTGCAATGAAGCACAATGCAACCTCACTCAACGGCGAGGGTTGTCTTCTCTCCCACCTCTGTCCCCATCTGCCTCACTCGGACCCTCCTCTTCCTCCGCCCAATCCAAGTGATGACCGTCCACAGCAGCACAACACCCACCACTACCCCAACGACGGGCATCCTCCTCCAGACATGTCTTCCCATGTGCCACTCATGATGCTTTCCGGTCGTCCAATCTGGCGTTATCGTCAAAGCTTCACCAGACGAAACGGCGACGAAAGAGTTCGGCTGGTCGGACGAAAGCAGTCTTTCCAACGAAACTCGGGGGATGTTGTACGTGACAGTGTGTGCTTGGAAGTGGGTGGCGCTGGCTTCCTCGTCCCTGTTCGAGAAATCGACAGTCATTCCGGTGGGATTTGATGCAAGACGGACAAGGACGTCTGCTAATGTCCTATCGAGCTCATTGTGTTGGAAAGCTGTTGGCTGGAAAGAAGCAACCGGAGACACCAACGAAGAAGGCGCCGACGCAGCAAGTACCGAGACTGGAAGAGGCGCGTCGGCGATGGTGGAAAGTTGCGCTGTAGTCTCTTCGCTGCCAGTGAGCCGTGTCTGTGAGAGTGCGTGCAGGGCCCTTGTCACCGCCAGATCGCTATCACTGCCCACGACCGCATGCGACAGGGCTTTGGACAGCAATGCGGGCGCCATCGCGTTGTCGTGAGCTGTGAATGGCGAGCGTATGTACGCCGGCGACGAGTTGATGGAACGCGGGGACGATGTCGAAGTACTGAATGGGGTTTCGTACAGTTCGAGCTTCTTCACGCTCTCACCCGTCTGATCCGCGGAGGAAAGAAGCGTTGACTCAGATTAAAGTGTGATCATCTGCCAAGCAGCTGAAGGTAAAGCTCGTATCCAGGCACACTAGCACTGCTGCATGACTATATTGTGAAATCGAGTGGTTGGATGTCGCAATTCTAGACTGGTGATGTTGGTCGTCGGCAGGTCGCAACGGTGGTACTTGTATTATTGACGGAGAAGAAGCAAAAGACTGGGACTTACCACGATCAGTTACAAATTTGAACGCTCGTGAGCTCTAGTCGAAGTTGTTCCTCACCCCTTACTTCTCGCACGTGCCTGTTTTAGGTTCGGCGCCCCGGATCAGGTCCAGAACTTTCTCAATCGCATTGTCCGTTCAGCAACGCATGGCCGTGTCGACAAGCACACGCAACGCGAATGCTTGGAATTGCTTGTGCGAAACGGGCCATGTTTGACGATGTCGCTGGTCCCGATGCGGCGGAGGTGGCAGGGGTGAGCGTGCAGGGCGAAATCCTTCCAGTTGCGATTGTTGTGCCAGGAACTTCCCGACAGGTAAAGTGTATCGGCGGAAACACTTTCGGGACGCCGCATGGTAAGGCGCACAGTAGATCAGGATCACGGCTTCCGCAAAGGTCAAGCTGCAAACGCCTTACTGGAGCAAGAATGAATGAGGCTTGCGTAAGTCGACGAAGTTGGTTCGTGAACGCTAAGCTCTTCCGGAGGCCTAGGCTCCGCCGTGTCGGTAGCAGCCAATCTCGGCGCGCGAGAATTAGGATGTCACCTCTTGTGATTCAGGCAGCGAAGTATTCTGCATGCGACGGCGATGTAACGATGGAGAGTCCATGGATGCAAGAATTGCTCAACAGACGCAGACAATAGCGAAGATGTGGGAGGGAGCCTGAGGCGCCAAGCATGCTGTACCCCAAGATCGACGTGCAGGAACGAGAAGCGAGAAGCTTGCATCGTCTTAACGCTCTTCGAAAATAGTCTGCTAATGATCTGCGAGTCTTCGTTGTACACCGTCTGTCACTGAGCGATAGACTCTGGGCCAGGCGTTCCTTCGATCTTCTCTCTACGACTGCTACAAACTGTACAAATAGCTGACCTGAGCCATGCGACGTTTTTGAAAAAGGAGATCTCTACTGTACAACGAAATTCAAATGCCGAGGTGTCTTCCAACACTCCTGGAGCGACGTCGTAGCAGGCTCGATACATACTATGCCGGTAGCACGCCTTGTAGTTGAGGCTCCGCCGCCTTCCTGAACGCAGTCTTGGTCCGTATTGGGGACACGGTCGATACCTTCTTCGTGGTCTGGACTCCCAACCGTCCGTTCTGAAGTGCTCGCTCCAGCAGACTTAGCGAGTGCTTACTGGCGTGTATGCGCGAGCCAAGAACAAACGTCCAGGTAAGTAAAAGCAGCGCACCTGCTTGGTGGGCACTAGCCAGCGTCGTTGGTACCAGATACAGGAGCGTGCTTATACCAAGAACAACTTGTAGCGACGCGAATCCGAAGACGCCGTGAACAGCTCTCTTCGCCGAGCTGGGCAGACGATGCTTCAGGACTGTCGAAAAGCGTGTCCATCCGAACAGAGCCACAACGGCCGTGAACGTCGTTGTGGCCATGATTCGATGGTCGAGCTGGACAAGGGATGGATTCTCAAACATGTTCCGCCAAACAAGATCTGAATGCTTGCCACTGGCGCCCGCAGGCACATGCGAATAGAATGGATCGAAAAGCTCAGACTTTGGTGGAGTAAGACCCTGTCCCATCCATGGAAATTGATTGTAGATAAGCCCGGCATCCAGGCCTGCTACGAGCGCGCCGGACATAGCAGTGGCAAAGACAAGAGCCGTCAATCCAGCGGTCGCCCGTCTGAAAGGTCGTAAAGCCGGGTCCTGCAGCTTCTTCAGCATAGCGCTGGCATCGGCGGCTTTCATCTTGGTGAGCAGAAAGTTGTCCCGAAGAGTTGTGAGACCGTTCCATACCATAGAGAGGTAGACAATAAAAGCAGTTCCCAGATGAGTGGCCAGGCGGTACTGTGACACGCGTGGCGTACTTCCTGGCGCAAACAGGTCATCCTTGAGACCAGATTTGACCATCCACCAGCCGAGAAACCCTTGAAATCCAATCAAGCCAGCGATACCCCAGACTTTGACCGTCATAGAGGCTGTCATCTTCCCTCTGGCCGTGAAGTATACTGCAGGGAGCACAAACGAGACGCCGATGACTCTGCCCCATAGTCTGTGAATCCATTCCATCCAATATATGCTCTTGAACTCTTCCAGTGTCATTCTGCTGTTCAACATGGCAAACTCGGGAGAGGACTTGTACTTGAGAAACTCGGACTCCCAATCTTCCTGGTTCATCGGCGGCAACGAGCCTGTAACAGGTTTCCATTCTGTTATTGACAGCCTGCGCGTTGTTAGGTGCCTGCAGATGTGCTGATGCTGGAATCAACTCACCCAGATTCTGTTAAGCGTGTCAGACCGCCAAAGACGACGATGCCGAACACGCTGGCGGCGCTGCCAAGCAGCCAGTAGGCCACCGAGTTGCTGGTACGTGTCGGGAAGAAAGACTTCTTCTTCGGCTTTGTGGTCGCAACCAATTCTGAGAAGCTCGCGCGGCCTGTGGAGAAGGTCCTCATCGAGAGAGCACTTCTCTGGACATAGAGCTGTTTCGATGGCTGCGTTGCCATGGGCGGCCGTCGGAAGGCGTGCCTCGTAGCATCCCTGAAAGAGTTGGCCTGCGAGCGACACTGGCAACTGAAGTATCGGCGAGTTAAGCCCGGAGCTTCTCTGCGCAAAGCGCGCATCATGCTTGAGCCTGCGGACATCATTCTGAGAAGCGCTGCCGCAGCTCGAGCAGCTGTGGCCGGCTTTGAGACCTGATGGTGTGAGCACCCGGTCGCTTGTCGTCAAGTCACAAAAAGTGAGCAGAGATCATCGACGGTCAAACTTATTTTGGGCGCTCCACTATGCCCGTACCACGGGCGGCAACAGCCGAGTCTGGGCCTAGCCGATTTCTGGGCATCACGGTAGATCCTCTGCTCGCAACATCGGCCACTGAAGCGAGAGCTCTTCTCGATCAACACGATGTCTGGAGGGATCAGACTTCTCGGACACAAAGATAGCATTCAGCAAGATTTCCATTGCACAATATACACAATACAATCTGCTTAGCAATTTGAGAGACCCTTCACAGCCATCCCGAACCGCGCCCAACGCAGGATTCAGAACAGTGCCCAACCAGCCAGAACGACCGTGAGTTTCAGTGCGAAATGAATGACTAGCAGCGGTGTGCTCAGCCAACGCGATAACATGGCATCAGGCCTTTCGATTGCGTTGGTGTCCTCGAGTCAGATCGTGCCCACCGAGAAGCTGGGGCCTCTTTTCTTCTTCTTGTTCTTGCTTTTCGAACGCATCATCTTCGGAGCTTCGTCATCAGCTTTCTCTCCAGACCCATCGACCTCGCCATTCAAGACCTCTGTCATCGTACCGATAGTGCGTGCGTTGTGAAACTCGTCGGCTTGGTCTTCGGATGTGATCGGCTCATTGGCATCGTCGATCGCATCGTCCGAGTCCATTGTGCCATTTTTGAGCAGGGAGGGTCGACCACCGTTTGTCTCAACAGCGCCCTCCGCAATTGCGCCAAGCCCGTTGACCTTTGGGTCGAAGAAGTCATCAGTGGTAATCATAATGCAATTACCGACACGCTGACGCACGAGTGCCGGCGGACTCTCGTCCACGAATCCCTCCTTTGGCTTCGGCACAACATTGTGAACAGCATCTCCGCTGCTCAACTTCGCGGTCTTCTTCTGAGACTTTACATCGTTCGACACAGTCGTTCTGGGTTGTTCAGGAACAGATAACGGGTAGCAGTCCTCATCAGCGTACGGGCAGCCATCACATAGCTCGTTGCTTTTCTGATCTAGGACATTAGTGTGGTCATGGAAGCGGCAGACTCCAGACAGGTACGCATCAGCACTCCAGGGCGCACTAAGAGCCCCGAAGAAATCGAATCCCAGCTCACTGTGTTTGCGTACTGTGGCCCGCCATTCCTCGTGGTCATTCCTGGGCTCGACTATGGACCTGGGCAGCTTGCCTAGTGCAGCACGAATGACTTCGCGAAGAGGACTGCCGCTGGACGCCACGCCGTAGATCTGATCGACGATAGCCGCCTGCAGCTCCCACTCGTCACTGGCTATGTGCGATCTGATTCGGTCTGTGATCTGATTGCTCAAAGCAGGGATTTGGAATCGCGACGCAAGCATGCCAAGTTCAGCTGCATTGTCGAATGTAACATCATGGCTGATACTTGGGTGCAGAGAATGAGACCAGATGAAGAAATGCTTCACGGTGCGTGTCGTGATACCTTCGAGCTCGATGACCTGATCAGGTTGTTGCTGCAGAACTTGGCGCAAACGGCGAGATCGACGGGTGAGAAGATCGCGCGGAAAGAAACGACTGGCACCTCTCGTGCCAGAGTCGACCACGGCCACTTCGATTCGAGGACTTTCGCACCACCTAGTTAAAGGCTGGCTATCAGCTTGGACACACTCTGGCCGGATTCATGCTCACTGTATGTATTGCTCCTCATGTGAATTCTCCATACTCGGCGCGTTCATTTGCTTTCGCGATCCGCGAAAAACGTGAAATGCAATCGAATGTCATCGTGTCCACACGTTATGTAGAACTCCGGTAGCTTTGCAGAGCCGCGTCATATGTTGAGCACAGCTGCCTTACATCGAGACACACCGACACCAGAGACTTGATTCGCCAACGGAGCTCGATTTTTGCCTTACCATATATGTCAGCGCCGGCAGACCGATTTTCAGTCATGTCCTGGATTGGCTCCAGAGTCGGATTCCATGCAGAAATGTTGTTGGGTATTGCCCGCAATCTACGTATACCTCGTCAATGGGGTGTTGCTTTCACTGAGCCACCACGGCGAGCTGATGTGCCGACTGCTAGATATGAGCAGTGATTGAAGCGCTTCGACGCCCAGTTCAAGCACATGAGTAATGGCAGTACTCCGGCCTTTTCATGTACATGCATGTGCCTGACATAGGGCTTCGAATCGCATATGCATCTGGAAATTCATGTCGCCCAGTTCCGAACTGCCGTCGCTCACCTTTGGAATCATATGGCCAGTGCTGCGCTGTGATGTAGCAGGAGGCATATGGACGCCAGGGCGCCTACTGGGATGGTTAGCCGCTGCCTAATCGCAGGTCTTCATGCTTGCACACATGATGGCAATGTGTTTCCGCCTCACGAGGAGACATTCATGCCCTGCGGTTTCGCGTAATACTCGAGGATGTATTTCAGAGGTGCGTCAGAGACCAGATGACCATGAGTCGGGTCTCGGTTCTTTGAAGAAACTCAATCCTCCTTGAGCTTGATGTAAGGTCGGTCCTGGCCGGGAATGGTCGGTGGAGGACTCTCATTTGGCGGCGGCGGCTTCAAAAGCTACCCGAGAAGTATCGCGTTCTGGCGGCGCGACTTTGCAAGAGTCCGACGCTTTCACCGCAGCTCTGAGAACCAGCGCTTCATAGCCGACCGTGGCTCCATAAGAGGTGTCCAGGACATCGACACCGCGGAAGGCTCCCTTGAGTACTTCTTCAAGATCCCCATTTCAGATCTGGAAGCCGTGTATCGGGTGCGGCAGGTCTCTTTTCCGGCGTGTCCTTCGAGGTCATCCGAGATCCCCATGGCGAGGCGGCACAAACAAAGGTTACTTTGATCGACGAACGAGCATTTGACTCACCGGGCCACGCCAGACCTAGCTTAGGGCCCCTGAGTACCCATGACTTGGATGAAGTGTTGTCGATGCGCGCAGTGCGTATGCTCCTGATTAGGTCAGCTCTAGCTGCCTGGGCTGACTGGAGCGCAGCGCTACTGGGTTCCCGGACACGCAGTTGCGTACATAGTGCCGCTTCCGGACGCGGATCGTCGCTTGATGTATGATCGGGACTGCAGTATAGTATACGCGATACTGACATTCTAGCTACTAGGCAAACGTGTCCGCGTATCCCACAACACTCGATGCGACGAGCCATTGCAGCGATGTGAAGCTTGGTGAAAAGGCGATGCTTGCGCAGACGTTAATCTGGAAAGCCTCCGGCATCGCAGCCTTTCAACGTGTTTGATGATCCATGGTACATCATAAAGTACATAAGTACATGGTAAGGGTCCAGACTGGGTTTCCGCCTTGCTGTTCACGGCCTTTCGTCCACAGTACCTCTCTGCAAATATAAAGCGCCGGCAGGCATGCTAAGCCGCTTACAAGTCACATGCATGACAGCTGACAACTGCATGTGACTACGCAAAGACACCGGTTCTGTGCTGATGCGATCCATCTCATCGGCTGAGCGTGCAACCTTCACACTGCTCGTGCCCGATCGCTATCCGGTCAAGTCGATGCACAGCTGAGATCTGGTGAGGCAGAGCGTTTGCCTTGGACTTGCGATTTTCGTCGTTGCATCGAGCAGATACGATATTGAAGCCGTGATGGTTTGAGCATTGGACTAGGTGTAATCCAGAGGCTTGTCTCACAATACGGCTGTCTTGCAGACAGACATACAACGAGACCACGAGCCGGAAACGCCGCTTCAGAGACGACAGCTACTCGTCGGATCACGCCCGATTTGCGTGGGCCTTCGTGTTCAGAGCGCACCTTTAATCTGCGAAGCCTCTCATTGGCCCACGTGGTTCCAGCGATGGGCCATCGAGACGTTGGAGCAAGGGATGTTGCGCCTGGGTTTGCCGTGGGACGATTCTGTCGATTCTCATGCAGGTGGAGTCGTGGAAGCATTTAACACTAGCATTGGTCGCTTGCTAGGTTCCAACCCAAAATCATTTATAGGTAAGTCACGGGCTCATCACTACAGTGTTCGTCTCGACTTGGATCGATCTGTGCCTTGCATCCGACGGCAGGTGTCATTTGCTGTGTGAACGTGCGGGGCGTTGGGCGACTGAGCACTTTGCGCATATCCAGGGAGCGCCCTGGAGCTGCACAAGACCACTGAAATGCTGCACTCGCTACAAGCTTCGCGCCCAATGGAGCAGAGCCTGGGTATACAGACCAGACTCCGTGGTCTGCCTAACGAATGACAGCGGCTGAACTCATGCTAGGCAGCAAGGCAGAGACGTACTTTGACTTCTCGGGTAGTCGTCGAGGAGCGCGACGCAGATGATTGGTGCAGCTACGCAGACAACGATCCAAGCGATGCCCGACTATGTAACTCGCGATGCATAGATTTGGGGCGGTCACACAGCAGATATGAAAGCGCAACCCGTCCGTCTGGATGGGCTTTTCCGACAGTCCTTTCTTTATGTCGACACGTTCTCCACTGATAGCGTACTCCTCGATAAGCAGGTGACATGTGGCCGTCATTTCGGTACCCGGGAGGATCATCTTCCAGGATCGATATCGAAAACATTGCACAATCAGGGCCGCTTTTCAGCTGGTGTCCCGAGGTGAGATCCGTCATGTTCTGTTACAAGTCGACCCCAATCATTGGTGTTTCAAGATGCGCCAAGTGCTTTGCGTGGATGGCGCTGACAGGTGCGACAGTTCGAAGAGCGAAGACACAGCGCTTCTGGCTCTTGGGGAACGCTGTGGATTGAATTCGGAGGGGAGTCAGACGATGTCGGCGAATCGGGCGCTGCATCGACTATCGACCAGGACATCGTCATGTTTCAATTCATAGCACAGAGTGGCCAAAGATCCACAGCCATCACAGAGTTCTGTTCCCAAGCATGTGCTCGGGACCTACTTTCGGCGCACACAGATGCCCACAAGACTTATGTTGTGAATATTTGGCTAGAAGAGAACGTGTGGCGTGATGGAGAACACGTCTTCCACGACCAGCAGTACCTTTTGAATGCAGCACAGCTTTGCAGCATCGTGCTGCCGAGGGCAGGTACACTCAGCTCTCTGACTACCCAAACTAGCTGACGATGAGAGGCTTTAATCAGCAAGCTTCTGTCGCGTTGGATCGCAACGGACTCGGGCAACGATGAGAACATAGCATCTACACATGCACCGTCCACTTCGCCTACAGGATGGGAAGAACGGCAAAGTGGCGCTGGTCACGTTCGTGATGTCGATCACAATACGCGCTCCACGACATGGGACCGGCCGACCGTATTTAGCAGCGAAGGTGGAACAGTCGAAGATGCACGGCTGCGAATGTCGCCGGGCTCTGAGCGTCAGGTAGACGCCTCCGGTAGTGACGTTGGCTCTGATGATGGTACACAGTCAGCGAATGTACACGCTTGCCCGACGACTCTGGAACGCCCTATATCGTTCCCCTTCAAGGCGCTGCGGAATATTACATCACTGGGCTCGAAACTGCTGCTAAGATCTCGACAGGTCGTGGGGTTGGGTAAGCGACAAATGTCGAGAGAAGAGACTCAAGATCGCTCGGATATGCCGTACGATCGCCAGGTGATGCAAGCATTCCGTCTTTGGGTCATGAAGAGTACGTACGCTGATCTCTGAAGATTCATCAACGACATCACGCCGCTCACTGCGTGGGCTCTAATCTTGACAACGCCAGATCGCGACGTGAGGTTCCTGTGTGATAACCTCGAGAAGCACTTGGCCGGTCGAACACATATGGCCGTAGAGCTTCCGGTGAGTTCCGAGCGACCGTTCGATGAGAAACATTGGCACTAAAGCATGCAAAGCCCACCGACATTACCACATTCGAGCTCATTCTGCACCTTGCTTATTTCTCTTTGCGGTACACGGAGATTCCTGAGAAGCCAGGTCGCACCTCGGAAACCAATAGAGTCATCGACTTGACTTTTATGAAGGCGAATCCAGGCAAAGCAAAATTGACGTTGCATCTTTCGCAGGTGTCGTGTGTCCTCAAAGGCATAGACCGAACCCGGTTTCGCGTTCTGTGTCTCGTAAGATCAAGCTTTGGGCGTAACAATGGGCATAAAGAGACCGTGGAGGCATATCGAGCCGAGCAAGACGCTGGAGTAGCCTGGGATCCGCTGACAGCTGGTGATAGAACTTTGGACATGATGCTACCATGTGAGCCCCGGGACTACTGGTTGATTGTAGTCGATGTGAGATTTCAGATTGCACTCGAGGAATGGCAAGGAGTGCTCGAGCTTTTCCAGGAAACAGCGAAGGCATTGAGAACGGTAAATCGTAAGATACTGGTTTCGAACCATAGTTGCCTCACTAACATCAGTCTAGTGTTGCATCGATAGAATGCCGCGGTTGAATCTGGAGCTGACATGAGTTAGGATCGTGATCGATCACAACCTCAGAGTCCACTGAATCGTGACTCGGACCAGATTATGCAGGCCATGTCGATTGCAACAGACATGCAGCGATCGCTATCACATACGGTTTCCTGGCTCCAGGCCTTCTTCGACAGCGATGCACACTACTTTCGCAGCGACAAGCGCGGAACATCTGCAGACCGCAGAATGCGAGGTCTCTACACTAGTCTCCGACGACTGCAGGGTGTTCTGAACGACTTCGGTGATGTCGTTGACCAACTGCAACGAATCAGACAAGACGTAGGTCATGCTTCGGTAGGGAAGCGGATGCTGATGTGTAATTGCGCAGATCAAGTTGAAGGCCACGTCGAATCAAGAAAGGGCAGCAGTGGGCAATACGCGCCTGGGCATGATCGTTGTAGTAAGCTGCGAGGGTATGGACTTTCGATGACGAAGAGCTGATCATCGGTTTAGTCCATCACGACGCTTTCCGCGGCCTCATCGCCATACTCAATGGATAAGGATGTAATGGCTAAAGTTATGCCGTGGCTTCCCATGAATTTCTGGGCGTTCTCAATGTTCGCAATGAGCCTCATCGTGGGTGTTTTCATTCTGGCCGCGGGTCTCGGTGTGATACATTTCGACATTATCAGCACATTGAGTAGTGCTATGCACAAGTCAAAGAAGATCAATACCGGATGGATCCGACTTCCACAGCACGGGACAAGCTCTCGAACACGCGAAAGCCATGTCAACGACATTGAGCAGACAGGCTCGTCTGCAGGAACGAGTGACGGACCAGATCACAGCCTTCCGCGACAGTCATTCTCGGGTCCATGAACGCATTTCGATTGCCCTGGGCGCGATGCTTTCATGAGCGAGGTTTCCGCCGGTCTGAGTCACTGTGAGATGTCAATGTTGTGGGCCTTTCTCGCAGACAATCCAATGGTTCTCTGCAGCTGTATTCAATAGTATCTGAGAAGACATCACAGACACGGCGGCCGGATCCTGTGCTTGCTGCAAAATTCAGACATACAAGTGCCGCCGACTCGGTCCAGTCTGGGTGCCCGGGCGTCAGGCTCGCTGTTGAGGCTATAGTGTAAAAACTCTCGCGTTCGAACAATGTGTCTACCCAAGCTGAGTGGCTGCAAGCTCGGAATGGGAGACTTGAGAGGCTCTCAGAAGTGCTGTGGGAGCATACTGTTGCCCAGATAGCGACGAATCGGCACCGGTCCTATGGATACTGTAACGCTCAACATCGCTCAGATTGGTTTTTATTGGACAGGTTATGCTCAAGCCTGGTTCAAGGCAGCCTGTTGCAATGACGGACGGTCCGTGCAACCAATCCCAGGCGATGTCCGAACAGGAAGAGCGATGTTCGTGGCCAATTTGCATTGGGCAACCGTGGACTCGACAGTGCTTGGGTTTGCGGATGAGAAAGCGGACAGGAGTAAATCAGCACAACAGTCAGCCGCTGTGTCATCTCGATAGCTCGCGAGAATGAGTTCAATCACAACAGCAGGGTTCCAGACCTTACTGAGGACAGTCGGTGTCGAGCACTTAGTCGCTGTGGGTTCGAAGCTGGACGGTCTTTCGGATCTTCTCGACGCCTACCGTTCGCATCTTGTCGATTTCATCGTGCGAGAGACGAAGATATCCGTCGACTGGGCCCTGGGATGGCTTCGGTGGCCAAGCGAGGTCGGTGATCTCACGGTTGTGGTGTCCCGACCGCGGTTGCAGGATCTTGATCCCATTGCGGGTGCAATAGAGCTAGCCAAGACGGTGAGTGGCTCGAAGCTTTGTTCAGATAGACGTGTACAACATGCCTGACACTGACAATTCCCACCATCGCCGCTTTTCGCGCAGCCATTTCCTGACGGAATCAATTTGAGGTTCATTCTCTCTGAGGCAGCCCTCTGGCGCCTTGTGATTCCATTCATACTTGATCGGGCACACGGATATGGAGTACCTGTGCAGGGTTCTGCGGATTCGCAGACTGCAAACGTCAAGCGAAGAGTATTGATCGAGTTTTCCTCGCCGAACCTGGCGCGGGGATTCGATGGCAACCACCTCCGAAGCACTATCGTGGGCAACTTCCTTGCTGCTTCGTACGCGACAACGGGATGGGATGTGACACGGATGAATTTTCTCGGCGACTGGGGCAAGCACATGGGGATGTTGGCCGCAGGATGGTCGAGATTTGGGTTGGCCGGAGAAGCTTGAGCGCAAACCGCTTGAATACCTGCTTGATTTGAGTACGAAAGTCGAGCTCTTGAGACACGACTCCGGGTCTGCCATTCATGGCAACGATTCCAATGATGCCCTAGATCGAAGGGCGATGCTCGACACTGAGAAGGATACCTTCTTCAAAGACCTTGAGGATGGCAATCTCAATGCGCTGAAATTGTGGAAGCGATTCCACGATGCTGGAATTGCCGCTTACAAGCGCTTGTATCGTCATATGAACGTGACCTTCGATATCTTCTCCGGAGAATCGCAGGTCAGCGTCGACAGTATCAGCGAGGTGGAGCAATGTCTGACTGCTGCCGGAAAGTAT
Organism: Cyphellophora attinorum; assembly: GCF_001299255.1. NCBI lineage: Eukaryota > Fungi > Ascomycota > Eurotiomycetes > Chaetothyriales > Cyphellophoraceae > Cyphellophora > Cyphellophora attinorum. Next base: position 471,762 of record NW_017253243.1, on the reverse strand, counting down.
GAGCTGAGTGCAGGCGCTTGGGTCGTCGATTTCAAGCAGCATGGACATGCGGGCCTTGGGATCGGCATCTTGCGATACAAGAATGGCACCACAAGCTATCTGCTCCGGGACGTTGCCGCAGTCCTACATCGTGCGAAAGCCTTCCTGTTCGACAAAATGCTTTATGTTGTCGCAGCGAAGCAGGACTCGCACTTCAGACAGGTCCTTGTCTGCTTGCAAATGATGGGCTTGGCCGAGTTGGCTCAGAAGATCGAGCATGTTAGATTCAGTCCCATCAAAGTCGCCTCGAATGGCACTCAGTCAGCTGGCAACATCGTCGCTGATCTCTTAGAGGACGCCTGGCTGAGTGCAAAGCATACAGATGCAGACAGAGAATGTCAACCCGGCAGGAGCAGTCCTGGTACGTCAACAGTCTCAGGCGACGACTGGCCGGATATTGCAAGCCTCGCGGTGCAGATTCTGTCGAGCAAGCGCGCCAGCACAGTGTCACTGAACGCGGACATGCCGACGGATCGGAGTGCATGCGATATGTTGTACGGCTGCCTCCATCTGCTGACACAAGCGATTGAACAGCACGCCTCCTGCACAGTCAGCTCGACCGGATCGAACACCTCCAGCCCGCTGGAGGGAGGGGTATCTTGAGACTCTGAGATACCTGATCCATTTTTCAGTCGTGCTCCAGTCGTGCTTCAGGGCAATGGAGTCAGCAGGTCTTGTGGCGTATTTGGTCACTCTTGCTGACATGACCAAGGCGATCTTCGCCAGCTCAGTGCATTTTCAGAATTGTACGAAGAGGTCCTGTTCTTCAAAGCTGTACGGCAGGTGCTCGCGAACGGGCTGGCGTTTTTAGGGCTTCCTCATGGTGACTTTTGGCCGTAGCAATGCGATATGGGTGGTGGACGTTCATGGTCTGAGTAGGATCTGACGTGGAACCAAAACGACAAATGCCCAGGTGGAAATGCGATGGTACGGCAAACTCCAGTAACTACGGTTGTATTTCTTCAGATTGAAGCAGCCGTTCCTAGACTGCCCAGGTGTACAGAACCTAACCTGGGAAACTCTTCAGGACTGTCTCGACTTTGTTCTTAATCCCAATGCATCTGGTTTGTCCCGTTTGTAATATTTCGTCTGCAAATCTCCCCAGGGCCGTGTTGCGACATCTCCCAGCGAGCTTCTAGTTCCTGGCACCGCGCAAGGCCTTGTGTCCGAGCCGTCCCGGCAATTCCTTCGCTATTCGACTTTCACCGCAGGCGCTTGTCAACGCGACAAGCGGTACAACGCTGGTGGTTGCAAGATGGGCACAATGATATGGAAATGGCGTTCATGACTCTTCCGCATTTGCTCTGTCGCCCAGATGTCAGTATGCATTTCGAGTTCGTGGCCTGCAGCGTCGCGTGGCAACTGCATCTGACACGACAGCCTCTGCCGGGTGCTAGCTTGACAAGAGAACACAATGCAGTTCGGAGCCACCCATATGCTACCATCAAAAGACATCGACTTACGCACGCCCATTGAATGACAGGCTTGCCTTTTCCCTGCGGCTGACGAGGGCAGCATCGTCAGTCTCTTGACGTGCGTACAAATTTGTTGCCAGGATGTGAAGTGCTCACCATTAACTGATTTAAGCAAATCCTTCGGCCCCTACACGGTTCGAAACCCCCAATTGGCGGCCTCCAAGCCCTGAACCTTATGCCCTGATTCTGTATTTGAGTAATATTATCTCAGCTCTTTCTCGACGTTGAACATATTCAGCAACATCAATTGGGGGTTTCGAACTCGTATAGGGGCCGAAGTTTTTGACGCGCCGTGGTCGGTCTGAAGGCGGTTGAGGAACTCTGTCCGAAGTGCAGCCCAGGTAGACGATATATAATCTCCCCGTCCTTTACCGCCTTGTCGCGAGGCCAACAAGCGAAATTACGACTTCCAAACTTGGGGAACATTACATGCACAGTCGTCTGTCATCCCATATATCTATGAGCATTGACTCGCCGCAGAATCAGTAAGTTGTAGCGACGGTCGGTGCTCGATGCCGCTCGCGAGAGACGGCTACGCTGCATTATCGCCGGAAGCATGGCCATTCATCACTGAGCGCAGCGATTTGTTGCAAAGTAAGGCGCTGCGTATGAGTGTGTCGGCGTGATCGACGTGTGGGCTCATGCCTCTCGCTCGCAGCCCGGCGAGAGATACTATAACGACAAGTTGGGACTTTCGTTCCACGTCTCTGATGAGAAGCGGAGCATCGGCCGATAAGAACATGGCATAAAAGTGTCATCCTATTTCTTGGTAACAACGGCCGCAAATCTGATCGCGCGACATCTCGGACAGCATCCATCGCCACTCGCGCAACTTATCTGGCGTCGAGCTTTGCTGCCCACACAGTGGCATGCCCTAGCCGCCACGTACCACTATTTAGTCTTTGTGAGCCAGGGTTTGAGTCTTGGGCCTCGGAGTCCTCCCACGCATGCGACGTCCCTCACGAGGTATGGCGCTCAGCGCAGATGCCGATCAACTCTGCAACCAGAGCACCTTCGATGGCGACAACTCGGACAGACTTGGATCGTGATAGGGTTCATCACGCTCCCGCAGGCGTGCTTTAACGTTTCCATCAGTCACCGGTGTTTGAACATCGCGATTACATGTTGTTGTTGCGAGGGATTATCGCCCGCGAATAGGCAGGAAGTACTTACGCATGCCCACAATATGACGACTCTTCGACCTTTCGCTTGGGACTGTTTTCGAGTTGCTGTCCGCGCGTGTGGGGTTCGTGTGAGTACTAAGGGTGATGCCTTACCATGTTCTCTACTGTTGGTCGCGGCTTCTCCTAAAGGCTGAGTTGCAGCTTGAGCGAAACCTTCCCGGGTGTCCTTGGGTGACTGGGCATCACGACTCCGAAGCTGTGTCATGGTCTGCGAACATCAAGGCAGGCCATTCGCCGAGTGCATATATAGGCCCTTAGACGTTCTGTTTGTCAACTCCTCGCACAGCTATCATACCTTGTGACAGCAACGGGACGCAGCAGTGCTGTTGGGAATGAGCACACACACCGAACTTCCTCAACTGTACTCCCCATGGCGATGAGGTGAGTGGTCTGCCTCATCTTTCAGCGTGGGTTGTACCCTGGCAGAAACGACTTCATGGGCATTGCGGTTCGTCAGCAATGTAACAATTTGCAGTCGAAGTGCTTCGTCTAACAATTTGCAGAAGAAGTGCTTCGTCTAACAATTTGCAGTCGAAGTGCTTCGTCTAACAATTTGCAGTCGAAGTGCTTCGTCGTAACACGGCGGGCATCCAGGCAAGAAACAATGGCTGCTCGTACCCAATCCGCGCGTCGAAAGGCAGAAGTTATAGGGTGGAACCCGCAAATGGTTAAGCTGTAGACATGAACCAATCGCTATGGAATGTGGTCAAATTCGTGAACAGTGCGCAAGATGGCAGTTGAATGAGTATCTGCGTTGCCGGGGTGGATACAGGCTGAGTGGATAGCCAGGTTCGAAGAAGATGACCGAGTACGGCCAAACGTCAACCCTGTGGTGAATCTTCCAGTCTCGATGCTTGGTAGAAGCTCTCTATCTCTCAATGCCAGTGCAACGAGATCACCTGGAATAGAATGCCTGTGGATTGATCAGATTACTTGTAGAAACACAGTGTATTCGTTCTTAGATCTTGAATACATTTTCGACCACAACCGCTTTCAGAGTGTCAATACCTTCAGCCTTGTCATCAACCCGGACCAAGGTAAGCCGGCCCGGAATGATTTTGCGCAACTTTCCCAACACGTACCGACGATTTCCCGCCCAAACATGTGTCCATTGGACACATCAAGGGCACCTGCGTCGCGCTTGGTGCAGATGGTGACACAAATTGCAAATTGGCACCTGTCACTCTGGGTTGGACGAGCCTATACCGATCTTTGAGTGGCACGAAGCTGTGTGTTTCACTCCGTGCATCCGCAGTGAAACTTGGGACAGTGCATTTGGTGTCTTCAAGGTCGGGACATGGAGAATAGCACGCGACAGACGTTCGTCCGGCATTAGCATCAGTGCCTGGGCCAGAGGAGACTTGCTCCCGAGGTCTTTATGCAAACAGTCGGAACACCAGGCATGCAGTTCATCAGACTACACAGCCGGGTGGATTAGCTTTGATCCGCTGTACACTCGTCTGATGACGGCTATCAGCTAGGGAATGCGATGCAAGCCGATGCGTCGGTGTCTTGCCTGATTACGGCGTGAAAGATAGGTGTTCAGCCCGAACGATGGAGGCGCAGCTGCTTTTCCACCCAGATAATCTATTCGTTAGTGACAAAAGCTAGAGTTGCGCCATTAGCAGGGCACAGCCAAGTGTGCTACAACACGTCCCTATGGTCGTGGAATGCGGACACGCACTTTGCCTTGCGAGAGCAACTGCGTTTTGCCCTGCCGCTCATGATCGGCGCAATATCTTGAGGTTGCCTTCTCGGATCGGGACGCCTTCTTGACGGGCTTGGCAATATCGAACGAAATCGTGACATCATGACGGAAACAGCGAATCCGGGGAACATAATCAACCTTTGCGTCTCTTGCAGACATCAATGCACGATTAAAAAGTATATCTGACGTCCCATCGCGAAATACCCCTGATCCACACCCCTTGAGATCGTCATCATTAACTTATCCGGGTCCAATCTCCTGGTACAGCACGCAATAAGTCTTCACATCATGGGCTGACAAGTGATGCAGTCATTGACAGCTGTGGTCGGAGCGTCCGTCCGGCATAAAATCCCTGTGGATTGACATGTCGTCCTTTACAGTAAGCACTCGCATGCGCGCCTTGTCCAGGCCAAGCTCTCTTCTCTCATGTTCCTCCGCCGCGCACCCAAGTTCGCGAGCATACGCACACCACAAGCTACAAGACAGCATTGCATTCGGCACTTCTCAGTCATGCCTCCCAAGAAGAAGGAATCAGACAAGAGTGACGACAAGCCCAACGGCTCTGTTCACCCAGAAGCTCACCAATATCAGGCGGGCGACTCGACCCACCGAGACATTGATGCCTGGAAGCATCGTGAGCCATATCGAGTTCACGAAAATGACGAGAACTTTGACGTGAAGTGGAAGGGTAGCTGCCATTGCGGGAAAGTCAAGTACCAGCTCAGCAGGGAAAAGCCACTTGCCAGCAAGTACTGTCATTGCACAACATGTCAGAGACTTCATGGCGTAAGGACCAACCCTGGATTCCCCATGAGTCGTGCTGATAGTCACAGTCACCATTCCAACACGCCGCCATTTTCCACAAGAGCGATATCAATTTCACGCATGGCCACCACGATCTAGGCTGGTACGACCCTACGAACAAAGACGTCTCCCACCACTTGCCCTGCAAAGTCAGCTGCGCCTACTGCCGAGCACCGATCATGGACGAAGGTCGCAACATGATTCTGCTCTTCCCACCTCTTATCGAAGGCATCAACAGCAAAAAAGGCCGAGAAGCCTTCCGGGCTACCTGTCATATGTTCTACCCACAACGAGTCGTAGACTTCGAAGGAGACGGTCGAGTCAAGTGGGAGAAATTGGATAATCAGAGCAATATCCTGGACGACGAAGGAAATGTACTCGTCAAGTACGAGGAGGGCATGAGCGCAGATGACATGGACAAGAAGAAGCGGAAGAAGCTGGAAATGGATGAGGATGATAGGGTGAAGAAGCTCAAGGGCAGCAATAAGGAGGCCAAGGTCTGAAACAATTACTGCTAGCCACCGGTCGGCTGTTGATATACGAAGAAATTGTACGGCTCATTTCTTCTGGAGTCAGACATACGTATTCCACCACAATCTGACGCCATGCCCACTTCAACGCTCTCGAGGGATACTGCTCCAAGCACTCACGCAACAGGAAACGCGATCAACACGGCCGTCGTGGCAACGATAAGTCCAACAATGTCCCAAGAAGGCACTGGCAAGAACGAGCTGCCAAAAACGCCAAGCCTAACTCCGCATCAGATACGCCGCCAGTTGATCACAAGCGTGCACCAGCCGCCGACAGATAACACCAGAACTCACATCGCCTTGCACATGTCCCGCGTCTCATCCCAACAGCCCTCAACACACTCGACTGGCTCGTCCACACTCACCAGAGTACGTGTTGCGACGTCGTATATCAGGACCTGCACGTCAGACCAGTCAGTCAGCTCAACATGTTCACTTCAGTCCACTTCCCCAGCGAGCACGACCAAAAGAATCCAGAGCTCCCAAGAGGTATTGCAAAACTCACCACATATATCCCTTTCCCCTGCCCCTTCATGATCTTGACCGGCTGTCGCGCCGTGACTCTCACCTTAGTTCTCCGCCTTCTCGAACCCTCGCCGTCGTCGCCTCCACCCTCCATTTCACTTTCATCCCCAGGACCACCTTCCAACAGATCCAATCTCCCAACCATCCTCTCACCCAAAGCCCTCACACCCTCATGCAACCCCGGCGCCAAATGACTCCAACCCACCAATCGCTCCTCACAGCTCTTCACGTCCCGCCAACAGTCCATCCACCGCCACGCCGCCTCCCACCCAGCGGAAGCAATTGGCAATTTGACCTCTACCTCCCTCAACCCCTCCAGTTGTGCGGTGAGAGTGTCCCAGGGGAGTTTCTCAAACCACACACGGTCGAGCTTCAGGATGACGATGGTTTGGCGCCAAAAGGGCGGGACTTTGGCCAGCTCGGAAAGGAGACAGTTTGCGACGTGAGTGTTGAGATGGTCCGCTGGGCGTAGGTCAAGGGTTGTGGGGAGAGCTGCATTTGCTGCGGATCCCGCGTTGCCGGCAGCGGTGATGGCCGTTGCTTGCAGCAGGGGCGGAGCAAGGACTTGACGGAGTTCATTGTTGAGTTGTCGGCAGATGAGGAGGATGTCAGTGGTGGGGAAGGTGCGTGAGCGATGGAGGGTATAGTTTGCCCAGAGCGGGAACGGGGCCGAGTCTGCGGAGGCTGCGAATGTCATTGTTGGCTCGGGGTGGGATCGAAGTAGGTGACGCAGTATGAGGAGACGGATCTCGAGGGGAAGTGTGAGGAGCTGAAGGGAGCTTGCTGCTGGAAAGGGCGGCGAGGGCGATGTCGGCGCTGATATTGCCGATGGTGGGAGCAGTGGCGATGCCGTCACAAGAGACATCGTGGCCTACAAAGACGCCGACTCGGCATCAGGATCACCAAACGCTCACGGTAAGAGCAGCGCATCTTTCTATGTACCCTACCTTCACACCTGTGATCTTGTCAGGCCCTGTCATCTCTTCTTCGGTCTTGCGTGGTCCATCAGCCCTATGTCAGTGTTGCGGATCCGTAAGTTTTTCTTGCGAAAGAACGATTACCAGGCGGCGCAACGGCCCCTGCCAAAGTAAGCCGCATTGTGCGAAATCTGCCCACCATGCGGACTCGCGTGCCCCGGGTGCGCTGAGGTAAGTTGCAACCTAAGAGTGAGGTACGCCTGATGAAGCAACAAATCGAGCGTGCGAGATCAGGTTGGCTAGCCTGATCCGGCTGGTGTCAACGGTCTGGGGTCTTGGATGCTGCCAAGTCGCAGTCCATTCCTTGCTCGCATCCGTTGCTTCGCCTCGTATCACAGCTCGCTGCCATGGTGTGCTCAGCGTCAGTATCAATAGACGATACCGTCAGGATGGCTGCTGGGGTAAGGAATGCAGGATGCAGGATCTTTTACCGACTAACGGTGAGCGTAGACCTAGGGGCAGATCGCTTTCCTAGGGACGGCGGTCGACCATGGCACTTGAGTCTGTCCAAAATCGAATGGCTCTCGCCCGGCCTTGTCTACCACCGGGTGACAGGCAGTGTCCGATGAGACCGGTTGACAGCAGCATCTGGAAAAGCACGCCTCTGACAATAATTGACCTCGCAAGCATGAGCGAGCGGCACCAGCACATGTGCTTACATATAACACGCGAGTCACATAGGTGTACATCTAGTGGGATGTTTGCGCGTTGAAGCGAATGACAACTTGTAAGCTGGAAACATCTGACAATGTCAAAGGGGTGGTGCAAATATATCTGCTCTGACGAAAAGTCGCGCTTCCTTCCGTTCATAGTATGCACTTTCTTGTCGAGCCGCTGCCACATATACGTCGGTGTCGCCATGGTTCTTTTACCTGTCCATCATGACAGAATCAATAGTTCCCTCCTCTCGCTTCTTCCTCCGCCCATCCTGCTTTCTGCTTGAGAAAAATGAATCGTGGCTGACATGCCGCAAAGATCATGTCTTCGTTCTGTAACGCCTTGAAATTGGCATCCGTGCCCAATGATCCCGCAACTCCTCAAATGCCAATGTCGCCCACACTCGGGCGCCGACTTCGTGTCAATGCTTCAACGAGCGTAAAGTAAGCCATTCAACAAATGTCTTCGTACAAATGATCCGTCTCTCTTCTCAACTGCCCTCGGAGCTCGACCTCCTACGCCTGCGATGACAGCAAGGAATCGAATGCGGTCCTTGGCCGAAGAATTCGATCTGCAACCCGATCAAGACCAAGACCGATCCTATCGGCCTCGCAGCTGCATCAACCTCAATCTCCTCTCGCCGTCCTGCAGATAGCTCAAATTCCGATTCTGCGGCGGACTCCTGCCCAGTCCATTTCTTGGATCTCGCAGATGTGCACTCGGCGGCTCCGGCAGCGGCGGGTGTGATGAAGAGCTCTCGCCATTAGTCGTCACTGCACCATAGGTCGGCAGGTCGCCCGCGTTTGTATGCGGAGCCGGCGCCTTCACGGCGGTGCTATACGACGGCACCCTCGCCAAATCCTCGGTATGTGCATATACCGCAAATGGCGTTCGAGCTCCTGATTGAAGACCATCGGCTTCTTCGCTCTCTCGCCGTGAAAGAACGCCGCTGCTGTCGTGCGAGGCATCCTCGGGTGAAAAGTAACTGCCTGGCTCATTCGGATCCGAAGCCCGAGTGACTCCATCTTCTTGACTGTCGTTGCGCGAGAGGCTGCCGCTCGCCACGTCGAGATTCTGTAAACGATACTGCAGTGCTGCAGGACTGATCGATCCTCCTAGGGGCGTGCTGATGCCAGATGTGCCGTGACTGCTTGCAATTGCGTCGAGCGAACGCAAATTTTCGTGTGATGGCTGCCTGCTGTGTAGGTAGGGCGTTCCAGGTCCTGCAGCAGGAGTGAGATAGCCAGATGGGTCAACCTCCGAGTACAGCTTGTCTAGCTGATGCGCACCGTACAGGGGTGGTGCGCAATGGTTCATGTCGTTCTCGACCGCTGCTCGGCTCGCTTGTGGCGATTGATCGACCAGATCGTTGTTCTCGTTGATGGGTAGATTAGGTGAAATGTAGAACGCGACCGGTAGATTGGCCCTCAGTTCTGATATATGTCCGTCTGGGTTGTGTAGTTGTACGTTGAACTTGACCTTATGCCGTACCTTGATCCCCTTGACATTGCAGTCCTGTAAGCATGCATTTAGGGTCTTTGGTAGTTCGACGAATCGTGAAAATTGGAAGCCTTCTGCAGCCTCGTCGATGATCTGCTCGTCCTTCTCGGCGTCGATGGTGTACAGGTCGCTGGCAATGGTGCGGTCATGCTTGGTTTGCCCTCCGCCAAGAGCCGAGACGCCCCAGTCGGGGTCGACGATGAACTCCTGCTCTTCTCGTACTTGTGTCGATATCTGTCCAATGACCAGTCCTTTCAATAGCGGTATCAGCTTGAAGTCGACTCGGAGGAAAGATCCAAATATTATGGCCTTGCTGGGTACACTGATTGAATATTCGATCTTGTTCGGCCATATGTTCTCCACACTCATTGCATGCGCCAACTCGAGAGCACTCGGGTCAAGAGTCCGTACTATTCGCAGTGGTTTCCTGATGACAATGTCTTTCCCTCTCTTGCGGCCAATCTCGACCTTCAACCGATATATGATCCAAGCATCTTTCAGGCCCTCGACACTCTCGGGCAGACTGCCCTCCAGTATGCAATCGAATGGCCACTCGTAGTTGTCTGGCAATAGTACAAGCGACTTCTCTTTGCCAGCGACCTTGAATGGCCATGTCTTTTCGAAGAATGTCTTCTCCTTGTATGCACTTTTTCTGCCGGACATCGAGGACGCGGATGTAGCAGACCATCTGCAAACATTAGCATGACGCTGGTACGGTACCGACAGCGTGGTACGTACGACATGTGAATGATTCCACTCAAAGTCAGCTGCACGTGGGATATGTTAAGCGGCTCTGTCACACATAACACCACCGATCCAGCCAACTGGGCACTGGCGGCCTCATCTTCGCTTCCTCGGAAGACGATGTAGTCGTTATCCAGTCGTATGTCAAAGTGCTTTATGCTGGAACTTGTGCCGGCACTGCTGCTGTGACTGGACAAGAACTTGAGGGCCATGGCGGGCGCTGACTTCGTCCGAGGCTGGTTTGCGAGATGTCTGTCGGCGAGAGTGCAGTTGCGGAGGTCTCTCAGTGAGGTCGAGGTAAGGAGTTCATTGCGTGTTGGCACAACCTGCCGAGAATGGAATTGCGGAAGAGGAGCGCGAGTGGCAGTAGTCTATCGCAAGGCAGTGGGTAAGTAAATGTGGATGCAATCAGGAACGTGCTTGCGGATCATCAAAAGATATCGCGCAATCCATCAATGGGTAATCTGACCGATGACACCGACCCGCCGTGATCGACGAATAGCAGCGTCAGGTTCACCAGGTATCTCTACAACTGGATCTCGCCGCAGAGGTACACAGGTACCTTTGGAGACGTACACGTGAAAAAAATGCAGCAAAAGATAGGAAAACTTACAGTGGTTGGAGGTGAAGCGATTGCAGAATTGTTATCCACCTCTGACGTGCCTGTAGTAGGGCTATCGGTATCTGCGGGTCCAGTCCGGCTCTGACACGAGAATGAGTTCTGCTGCGGCGAATTTTCGCCGCTCCCCGGGCTGATTGTAATACTCGGGTTCAGCAATGAGGACCCGGATGGTGCCCGCGATCGAGGCTTCAGCTTCAGCAGAGATTTGTTTGCAGTGGATTTCGCTGTTGGCTCGGTGTTGGCGTGGTTAACATGGTCGGTGGAGGGGCTCGATAGGGCTACTTTTCGCCTTGTGGCATTGGGTGGTGATTCTGATCGTGGCCGAAATGAGATGTGTTTCCGGATCATCGAACGGTGGTCCTCTCCTAGAGAACTTCCACCGTCGCTCCCGCTGTCGCTTCGGCTCGCGTTTGTGCTTGTATCACTTTGAGCCAGTCTCGTGGAAGTGGGTGTCGACGCACTGAGCGATATGGTGGGGCTTGGAGATGCTATCGATAGCGGCGAGGAGAGTCGCATGTCGCTAGAGAATCCGTCCTCATGTCCAGAACGTTGATTGTCGAGACTGATCTATGCATGTAGAATGAAAGGAAGGAGAAGTTGCTAGGAAATAGCGATAAGCACGTCAGCGTGGGAGCACGCTGTGATGTCGATGCATTCTCCTGCCTTGGATTCAGGCCTGATTGTTTGTCTCGGTATCTGGCCGTGAATTCCCACGCTATGACCAGTAGCCGGTTATATGGGAGTCTTGCATGCAAGAAGCAACTCTACAGTCACCGGTACTACCCCAAAAGCAAGTATATAGCCTGGAGATCAAAGAAAGTACCGTTCCCCCGGCCTCACCGGCACTACAGTATCATGCTTTTGGTGGAAGCAGGAACCACCGAGGGCAACTCTCAAACGTTGTCTCCAGTGCCAGTGCGCGCAAGCTGACCCGTATTCGCCTAGTCGTGGCTGCCGTAAGCAAGCTTAATTCATCAACGGTACCGAGGAACATGGCTCCAGGCGTGCCTCTGGACGTCTTTCGGCCCTATCATCATACTGTGCTGCAGGTCATTGGCTTGTAAATGCAACTTGCCCCCAAAAACGTACTCGGGACGACTCAGCCGCCTGCAGAGCTGCCTCACATTTTGCTTCCGGCGCCGCAATGCTCCTCGTGTGAGATTACCATATCCGAAACGAAGCACTCGCAACTACTAGTATGATATATGTTGCTGGCAATTCGACATGTTCAAGGATATGCTTTTTCATCTCGAGGACAATCGGCCCAGTCAAGTAGCTCGTGAATTCGTCTGGACATCTTCTCGTGCCGTCGCACTCGTCTACACTATTCATAGAAGGCCTGGGCGAACTCTCGAAGGTCGTGTAGCTCGGCCGCGGTTGTGCCGTCGTCTAGTATGCAATATGCAGCTCTGAAACGGGCTACCTTTGCTCCGAGAAACAGAGATCGATCCATCACCAACTTTCTGATACACGAGATACGACCAGATATCCTGGGCAATCGTACCGGGCTGTGCTATGAACCAAGAGCCCGGTCATGTTTTAGAACATCATCTCGCGATTTTCACGAGTCGCCTGTACTGGTGAAGGTAAAGTTGGCCTCTACTGGCTCTTCGTACTGGTCAGATCGAGCTGACTACTGTTCACCGGCTCGCGTGGTCGATCCCACGTGCGAACATGGCCTAACCACATGTCAGTCCATCAAAAGAAAACCCGCGGCCAAGGTCTGAACATACCTTCTTGGCAAGCAGTAATAATGCATTCTTGCTCAAATGCGATGCCGCTGAGTGCATGCTCATCCACCTTCTTTGACAGTATAGGAGGAAGTTGAGCTGTCCGCGAGCGTGGCTCAACTTCGTGATTCATAAACTCTGCGTCTTCGTCGAGCTCCTGCTCAGGCTGATGGACGCTCGTCGTCCTGTTCGAATCGGACCGTAATCTACCAACAGTTGTGCTCTCAGTCCGTTGACGACCTAGTGTTGATTGTGCGGAGACACTGCCTCGAGTCCGGCCGCCGGCCTGCGATTGGTGTAAGCGAAAGTCTGAACATGAAGGAGAGGAGAAACGCACCCCTTTGGGACGATGCAGCATGCCAACATTAAAGTCCCACAGCAAGAGCTTACAATCATCGCCAACGCTGCCGAAACGATAGCTCTTGTCATCGCATCGCCACGGGTCAAATGCAACAGCCGTTACCCAAGAGTCGTGACCTGGACACCGAGCGACGATCTGCCGCTCATTCAATGACCAAATCGACACGAGGTCGTCTTGACCGCCGGTCACGATGTATTTGCCATCGGGCGACCATGTTACACATGTACTGTTGGAGTATTAGCGAAGAGCATGCGTAGAACCACGGTGTGACAACTTACAATCCGCCGTAATACGCGTTGTAAACATCAGTCAGCCTGAAACCTGTTAGCACTTGAGTCTTCCGCCATAAGCCTTCCACTCACTTCTCTTGCAGGTAGTCAATGATGCGTAGATATCCGTCTTCACTGACACATGCCAGATATCGACCGTCCGGAGAGAATGCGAAGTCGTTGACGCTCTGGTTCGATATCTTCCAACACGCAACCGGATTTGCTTTCTGGTTCGTCGAGTTGACGCTTTTGGTGATGTTCAAGGTCGACCGCTCATCGTCCTCAATGTGAATTCCCTCGTCTACCACGGCCTCGCTCTCGAACGGCGCATCTTCCCGTTCCTTGTCGTACACAACCAACGTGCCATCCATATGCGCTGCAAGAAAATAGTTCTCCGAGCCCGGAATCCACTTGATCTTGGAAACCGGTGACCCATTGATGATACCGTTCTTGTTGATTCGAGCATACTTTTGCGACATCGGCTCGTACCATATGATGTCGCTGGCTGACGACCCCATAACGAGATCAATATGTGTTGGGTGCTTGGTGAGCGGATTCACATCATGGCATAACATGTGCGCCTTGGTGAAGAGAATCTTGGTCATTGGCTCAGCTTTCGTACCAGACGACAAATCCAGCCATTGAAAAGCTCGATTGATGTTCACAAATGCGAAAGAGCCGCCCTGATCCCTTTCCGACAATTTCTTCGCCAGTGCTTCGTGTGGTATCACTCGCGACACAAATGACGAGTTCGATTTGATGATGTTGTTCTTGGGTTTCCGCCGGCGAAGGCCAGCTTCGGTACTGATCACAGGCGAGAGTAGCGCATTGCCTACGCCAAACGCGGGCGCATTGGACGATTTCGAGCTGCCATTTTGACTCGAGGTCTTGGACTCGGTGGACTTCCTGGGTTCCCTTTCGGCTTCCTTGGACTCCTTAGACTCCTTGGAGTTGTTCAGTCCGAGCGACCGCCATCTCAGCAGAGAACTCGTCGTTGTATTAGTCTTGTATAGATCTGGTCGTATCTTCTTGGGATTGAGTGACACCAGTGACATCTTCACCCCTGCTGTAGGTGGGGCAGCACCCGTAGCCAAAGGATTCGGGTTGATCACGGGGGCTTCTGAAGGATGTGGCGGCGGTGTCGCCAGCTGTAAGTCATCTCGTAGGATATATGTGCCTTGACACCTTCAGCAAGCTGGTCGTTATTTGGAGGGTAGGTATTTACCTTCGCCCACCTGATATCGGTATTCTGGCCCCTCGGGGTGGTGGAGGATGTTTGCTGTCTCTAGTGTTTGCGGCGGTAGTCCATTCGTCGTAGGGTATCGAGGCGGGGGAGGTATGGCACTGCGAAGATACATCCCATTAGCCATGGCCAGGGCAACTGATCTGATTTACGTACAACATATCGGCCCTTTGCGCTTACGCCCGTTGAAATACAGCACGGCCCCAATGCTCCTGATCTGTATCGCGAAGCTGTTGAGGATGCGGTGGGCTTCTAGCCGCGTACTACAGGCAGCTGGTGAGATTAAGACTGCAACGTCACAATCTTTTCGCTCGTGTAGTCGAAGGCGAGTTGAGCGACTGCGGCGCCAGTGTGCATGATGCGGGTCTGCTCGGCTAAACAGTGTAGCTTCACGAACTCGGGGTCGCACGGGCCCCTTTTCCAGCCACGTTTGGGCGGAGTGACTTCATCTCCGCCGCCTAGAAAGCTTCGATAGGCTTCTAGATCATTGACAGGCGTTACGAAAACCCTGGACGTGCGGGGACAGAACAAGGATGCAAGTTTGGGAGAACCACCGGTGGTGCACCCAGACAATATCAATGCTTTCTATGCGCAGATAGTTCCAGTCAAGCAAAGAAGAGCTTTAACAAGGCTTTCATTCTGGTCAACAGCGATGGCGCACAACATGGCATGCTCAGGAGGATGCTGATGAAGCTGTCCGCTGTGAACGTGCTGCTAGGTCGGATGTCGACAAATGCACATGATCATTATCCATATGGCAACTCGTGACTGCAGAAAGACGAGCTGCCCACCTATCCGTGGTCCATGCTCGGCCCCTTCAGCGCGTATCAATACAGGCCCAGCACAGCGGTATCATAGCGTACGAGCATGCCTCCAGTAGTCAAATTGCCAAAGATATACCCTAAAGCCCCACCACTGGTTGTCGCATACAATGAGCCACGCTCCAGGTCAGCACTGCTTGTGCCGAACTTCGCAGCCGTGTGTCCCGTGACCTGCAAATCGGTCACGTTCCCAGCCACGATGTCAATGGCAGTCACTGCAGCGCCTGCAGCCACATCCTTCAGCAGCGCAACCTCTCCTCGGCCAGAGACAATAAAGATATTGCCGGCGAAATCGAGCGTAAAGTCATCAAAAATAACGTCAGGAAACTTGTTGTCCACGATCGCCTCAGCCGGACCAAGTGATTGTCCAGTTAGTACATCAATCGGCATCCGGTAGAACGTGCCAGAATCAGTGTTGTCATAGTATAGATACCCGTCGCGAATGCTCAGGGCATTGATACCAAGTGCAAGAGTTGCAAGTTCTGGTTGAGGAGCCATACTGGTGTGATTGATGGCGACATCCAGCTCGCCAGAGCGTACATTGACACGCCACACGCCGCTGTAAAGAGAGTCCGCGACAATGACAGTGCCCGCAGTGGGATTCAGTACTGCCATACCATTCAGGAAGCCAGCTTCGGGAAGGTCGACAATTTTCTGCGTTTTGGGTGACTGCCCGTGGTGCACATCACAGCCGTTGAGGTCGATCTCCCACAAAGACCAGGAGCCGGGTGTAGGTTCTGCGAGCTTGGCGGACCAGTTCCCGACCGCCACATAGAAAACGTCGTGGCCTAGTTCGACAATTCCGAGGACGCCAAGGTTGCCTGGGAACTCAGCGAGTAGTATAGGTTCGAAGCCGTCGGTGGTTGAGATCAGGTATACCTCTGGTGCGGAGAGTATGGTAGCGACAGCGTTCCCATCCCGCTGCCGGATGACTAGATTCTCGACCCAAGTACCTATGGGAAACTCATGGACGATCTCTGGAGGAATTGCGGCTGTGTATGCCAAAGGTGTGAGGTTGTCCCTGGCTTCAAGCGCTGCAGCGACAGGTGCAGCAGTTGCAAAAGAGGCCAACGCGAGGGCCGCCAGCCAGGTGCGGAGCAGCTGCATTTCGAGAGTTGAGCATTAGCTGACAACAATGGGTGACGTGCAATTTGGCGGATCTTTATAGTCGTAGTGTTGTTCATCATGGTCGCCGCCGCGGAGAGCATACAACAACTCTATTGCTCTGGCCTGTGGTGGATTCTTCAGCGGTCTGCAACAATTGAACGCCGTTTTCCGTGATTGTGAAGCCGATCCTCGCCACTGATGAATTACAGAGATTGCTTGCTGTCGACGCTGTTCCCCTAGTGATTGCCGCTTATGGGTTGTGGGGGTGACTAAGCGAGTCTATTGTACCTGCAGATAGAGTCGAAGCCGAACGCTATCGAAGCCACAGTCCTGGAGACCCACGCGACTTGCGACATCTGGGCAAGCTGTATGCCCCGCCAGGAAGTCGCACTATGTTGGACTCTGATCGGTTTGTCATGCACCAGCTCCTGACCAACGGTGGCACTTCCAAAGAAGTGAGGTCTAGTACTCTTGATTGCAATAGTGGCCTGGATCGACACGCGCATCGGACGCTTGGATGAGGGAAGATGCGTCAGGTGACATTTGCCAACCAGATGATAGACATTCGCTGTTGAGTGCTGCCAAAGTGGTTGCGGACTTGAAGCGTGACCTCGATATTGCTTAGCCGATGACGGCTGCTGGTGACGTGATGTTGACCTGTGGCGTGCACTTTTTGGCTGATTGGCAAGGCTCTGTGTATTCTGCAAGCTGCATCACTCGCTTGTTTGGGAGCAGGATGTTGAGCCTCTTCATATGTCCTCTGGCCACCTAAGACCACGCAATTCCTCCCGAAGAATGACAGCGAGTTGATCACTGACATACTCGAGATCCGCGCGAATTCTATTTTGTTCTTCCTCGTCATCCCCATCTCGTGCTGTCGTGTCTTCCACAGCCCCACCAACCTCATCCTCGTGCTCGTCCACCTCAGCGTTGTTTCCCTCTTCGCGCTCGTCTTCAGCCCCATGCGTCCCATCGCCATTGACATCGAGACCCTGCATATTGCCGTCGATCTTCAAGTCACCTCGTCCTGGCCCATGCACCGCCAAAAGGACTTGATCCGCAACAGGTGCAAGGACCGACAGTGCGCGGGAGAGCTGCGCTTCAAACACAAGGACGTCCTCTGATGCGACTGTGTACGCCGTAGTCGTAGTTGTAGAGAGCGAACGAATGTCCTTCATTGTCGGCCGTCCAGCCCGATACGCGAAGGCAAGCACTGCGCCGTTCGTAGCGGAGACCATGAGGGAGTCTACCGATTTGCGCCATGACAGAGCTTGTTCAAGGAGTTCGGATAATCGTCTCGAATCGAGGAGATTGACATGGGCCATGACGAATGTGTGCGCATCTCTGTGCGCAAAATATCAGCGGCGCGGATAATATGAGAGTCCTCGCGCACGTGCCGCCTGCGTTGTGGGTGTGAACATTACCTAGATATGCACTTCTAAAAGTGATGTTTCGATTCAGGCGAGAGGCATGAGGCACGCAGCTGACTCGGGAGGGCTGGCTTGGCGACAGAGCATGAGTACATGGCGACCGACCAAGCCATCATGGTCATCTACAATCGCGAAACTTTTCGCAAGTTCAGTTTTTAGGACGTTTCACATTTGCTGACTGCTTGCCGCTCAGCACATCTCATATATCAGTGACATTGTCCCCCAGGGGCCTAGTGGAGAAGTCTAGAACACCTCGCTCCATGCCAAAATCCCCTGAATTGTTCTGCATGCCAAAGAGGTCGATCCATGACTCAAACCACAAATCAGTGCTCGGAGTCGTATTGCTCGCCCAACTCGCAGGTTTCTCATTAGAGATCGTGCTGTAGTCCACCAGCGACCACATGATCTTGTCACACTCCGGCGACAGGGGAGCGATTTGCGAGCGCTGGGTGGCGAGCTGACTATATGCAACTGTGTTCTCAGCTGTTTGCTGCAGAATCGTTGCCTATCCAGATTTGTCAGTATCAATCACTCCGCAGGACTTGCTAGGCAAATCGAACTCACCATTGTCGCTACATTGCGCCAGTAGCGGCCCGCGTCTTGCAGGTAAAGGATTGCCTCCTGCAACAACATCGAAGCTTTGGAGCTCACTGCAGCCTCCTCATGGTCGGCGTACAGGATTGCAATGGACCCAGCAATCAGCATGCAGTAGCCGCTGAACGAAGAGCGGAATGGACAGCGTGGTTGTTAGCCACCCTGAAGATCTCGACCATTCGCTGCGCATGATGCCAGGCAGTATCAAACATGCGAGCTAGGAAGCTTGTGGGAGCCGTGATCCTCCCTGTTTCTAGTCGTCGTCGAAGCAGAAACGGATGAGTGAGCATGCAGTAACACAAGTGGAATAGCAGCCTGGAGAAGATGGCCGGCCCCGTGCTCTGATAGTCCGCTTGTTCTGCTGAGGCGAAATAGAGAGGTAGTGTTTCCACCAGTGGTTTGTCAATTTCGAGGTGGCATTCTAGATGTAACAAGTCTGCTTCAATAGCAGCGAAGTCGGACGATGGGTCCCATGGTGAGTAGCGGCTCCGAATATTGAACTCCTGCAGCATGTACTGTGCGGCACGGCCGACTGTATACGCCATGATAATGACACGAGCGAACAGCCCTGGATGTTGGACACTTCGCGATGTGCGATTCGCAAGCTCATCTAGTGTCAAAGTCGGCTGCCACATGCCATCTCTCCATGTTTGCTCGTCACAAGGTAATTGTAATTGACAGCAAGCATCGACTATTGCAGGAGGTCGGCCACGGCCACAAGACACAAGTCGATCCAAGAGGTAGACCGACCAGAACACCCTCCGGCGCTCTTCTTGTTCCGCATATGAGAGTTCGGGCGATGATTCAAGCATAAGCCCGAGGTCCTGTGCGATTCGAACGGCCATGCCGATCTTCACCCATGCGGCTCCGTGTCGCGACTTGCCCGCTGAATAAAACGTCAGATTGGTTTGCCAGGAACAACTTGAGTTCGACTTGACTTACCTGTAAAGTCAAACAGTGCCAGTAGAGCGATAGTCTGTACAATGGAGAGGTTGGCCGTTGTGCTTAGGCCGAAACAGTTGGATACCACGGACTTCCACGACTTGTTAGCGTAGCTGACGGCCAACTCGTGGCTATCAGCAGGCAGCGCTGGATGGATGCAGAAGCGCATAGCACTAGCGACGACTGCTAGTACGAGGTGATCGGGGAGATCGTTTTTGGCGAGACCTTGGCGAAAATTTCCTTCATGGAAAAACGAATATGGTTGGTTCTGGACACAAGTGAAGTATGTATCGATAATAGGCATCAAAACGTCGTCAGGGACATGATATCCCTCGGGTGTTGGCGATGTTGCTTCGAAATCTGCATCTAACAAGCGCTTCTTCTTGGGTGGTGGCCCTTCCTCAGAGGGCACTGTCATCCTCGTCCCGGGTACCGTTGAGCTTATCGAGCCGCTGGAGATTCTGTGGATCGGCAGTGATTAGTCTGGACTGATGAGAGAATTCAGGGAGCTAACCTTTCCAGATGAGCGGCGAAGCTTTGCATTGTAGACTCAATCGATGCCAGCCGTTGCATAATGGCATCCTGTGACAGCAGACCTTTCAGTCACCAAAAGTGGAAATGTGACCCAGGGTGTGCTCACGTTTGTGCTAGGCGCAGACTCTCTGGAGGGTTCCTCTCCCTCGCCGGCCGCATTCTGCTTGTGACCGTTCAATGCGCCTGCGTAGACGCACTCTGCCCCTACTATTAGTTCCATACCTTTCAAGTGGGGGCGTCATCGCGAACCCTGTCTAGATCGGCGACATTGCGTGCAGGCAGGTCTGCTCCCGTTGCATCGGACTTTTTTACGCCTGAGGGCGTGGTTAGTCTGGTGCAGAACTGGAATTCAGGAACGTCGGGGCCAGCATACCGACACGCGACACATGCTTGAGCGACGCGGTGAACGGGCAAGTACAACGGCTCGTCTTCGCCATCCATGATTGATAATGGTCATGATGTATCTATTATTGGACGACCCATGAGTATCATGAGTGGAATACTAGCAGACAGCCTGAGCGGATGATGACACGATGCGCCAAGACTCGGGTCCAGACTTGGGACAAGGGCAGGCAGGGCATTACGAACTACCTAGGTAGATACCCCTTTTACTTTGCTGCATTCCCCGCAATCTTTTGCTTTCCGAGCCTTGATATCTCTTCAGCTTCATGTAAGTCACGTCGACCGACGGCCTGGTTCTCCGCAGCTATAAGCGCAATGAAGTAGTTAGGCGGACCACCACGGATGACGATGCTACCGTCTTCGTGGACAATTGATACCGCAGCACAACGTTGTGTGCGAACACCATCAAATCTATATCTTTAAACTGCAAGCAGTCACACATTGCAGACCGGTGATGCCGTCACTTGCGCCGGCTCGTGTGTGATTTCAGAGAAACGATACACTACGTCCTCGAATGCGTCGGTTGGAAAAACGTAAAAGAATCGTAGAGGCTCGTCGCTCACGTTCCAGATGGCATGCTCCGCGTTGCCTGGGATGAACAGCACACTTCCGGCGTGGACATCTGTCTCCGTCCCGTCGATCTTGACTGTCCCTCGACCCTCGATGATATAGTACACCTCCGCCTGTGCATGGCGATGCGCACATAAATGTCCAGTTCTCGGCGGGCAAAGAGCAATTCCAGTACTCAAGGAATTGGTTGGCGTTTGACCCGAAGTGAACAAGGTCTTCCAGCTGATGTTGCCGAGGGGAAATGTTTCGTCGGCTCTGGCTGCTATCTCGCTGTCCGTGATGATGACTGGACGAATCAGTCTCTGGTCAATGGATTTCACAGCGTCCATGGAAGTGTAGTGCGTGTGTCTCGGTGGCGTATGTGTGCAATGTTAGTCCTTGAGAGACACAGCATATGCCGCACTTGCTGGGTGCTGAAGCTCGTGCTCTGGCCCGGGTGAGAAGTTCCAAGGTGGGCGATCCTCTGCGGACCGTTCGGACCGGCTGGCGTGGCTGGGATCCTCCATACTTTGCCTAGTCCGTCATTAATGTAGTGCCTGTATGGCATTAAAATGCCAGCAGCACCAAGTACCGCTGGATTCGGACAGGTTTGCCAACAGTGATAGATAGGATGTCGATGATGTCGATGATGTCGATGATGGCAGATATTCCGAAACGGATAGATTAATTACAGCCTGATATTCAGCCGCTCTCATTATCAGTCAGCTCCGTGACTGACTAACCAAGTTGCAGCCTGTTCGGCACCCCCAGGCACAGTATTCGTCACAGTCAGGATATTACTCGGTAAGTATTTCATACGTTGGGCCAGGTATCATTGTCGTTGATCAACGACGTCACGCAGCTCGTTGTGACTTGGCCTCAGACCGCGTGATCCCTCGCCTGTAAAGATTGTTACCGCTACGACGTTCCAGAGCTATTTAAAAGCCAAGCACGTTATGCACAATCTTTCCCATCTTGCTAGTCGGTTCATAGACCGGATGTGTGCGTTCATAGTCGAGGATTTCGTCTAGCCCAGTGACGAGATCTGCCTCACGTGCATTGATGAACGAAGTACGCTTGAAGACTTTCCATCCGAGACCCATCACAGGGACGAGTGCAACACTGTGGCGTATCCTTTTTAGTATGAAGATCCGAGGTCAGGGCGGATAGAAAAGGGCGGAGCACTTACGTGAAGTAGCAGAAGATGAACGACCGAGTGTCCCATTGACCATCGATGAACAAGTAGAAGCCGTTGATAAAGATGACCAGGACACAGCCGATCAGGCCATACCAAGCAAGGAACGGCTGCCATCGAGACTGATAGGGAAGGTCATCCCGATTCAGACCCTGGGCTGTAAATGCTCGGCGGAAGAACATGTAGGTCACGCAGGCGCAGGCGAAGTTGAGGAGCTGAGAAGCGGTGATCAGACTGAAGAACCTGGATAGAACTGTGAGCTTCATCATGTCGAACATAGCACTGAATGTTGGCACTCACCAGTTCAGTACCACAGCTGACGAACTGCTCACTTGCAAGAAAGCCAGGCATGAGATCGCTAGGGTCATGGCCACACAGTAGATTGGCACACCAGCCTTGTTACACTTGGTGAAGATCTTAGGCGCCTTCCCATCGAGCGCGAGACCGAACAGACTACGGCTGGAGCAGTAAATGTAAGAGTTCCCGGCTGACAAGATTGATGTTAAGATCAGGGCGTTTGTGATGGATGGCAGGACAGGTATAGCCCATCTGTTCATGCCGATGACGTACGGCGATGCTGCACCAGTACCACCACCGCCGCCTTCTCCGAAGTAAATGGACACCAGTGTCTGATCGTTGTAGGGACAGATGATTCCGACGCACAAAGCACCTCCAATGAAGAAGGCTGCAAATCTGTACGCCATAGTGCGATAGGCCATTGGCAGAGATCTGCGTGGGTTTTTGACCTCTCCTGCGGCCATTGAGATATATTCCGGCCCAGCGATGGTGAATCCAGCTTGAATGATGGCAAAGAGAAATCCAATGAAGCGCCCGGTATCGCCAGGCTCCATGTAGCCGCGAAGGCGCCAGGGTTGTTCCAGTAGCGAAATCCGTAAGCATCTCTGTCAGGATTTCCACCGACCATCGTGATAAAGGTGAAGAGAGTGAGACCTGTGTCGAGTCAGTACGGAATTCGAACCCATCGTCTCTGCCTCAGACTCCTCCTTACCAATGATGAGCAGAACTTTGCCACTAGCCAACCAGAACTCTGCTTCGCCAAACCATGAGACAGCAAAAATGTTCAAGACAGCATACACTAAAATCATGACGACAATGACCGCGGCAACAGGGATCTTGTCGGTCCAGAACGTCAAGACCAGCGCAAATGCTGTCATCTCAAAGGGTACCAATACTACTCTGACGTTAGTTGTTGATAGAAACGAAAGAACGGCAGAGAACTTGCTGGCCTCGTAGATGAAGAAATTCCACCCAACAGCAAATCCGTAGGCATCGTCTACCCACCGCCCCGCGAATCGAATGAACGACGACGACACTGGCAAGTAGCTAACCATCTCGGCTGCATTCGTCAGTAGTGTCCCGCTCATCCTGCCGGTCGGACTGTCTGCCATTGACTTACCAAGACAGCTATTGCAAGCCAAAATAACAGTTGCAAACGAGATGAAGCTACTTCATATCAGCAACACGTCTGGGGCGTCATCCGACATCAAGGTACGAACGCTAAGAGAAGATTTCCGGGCCCAGCTTTTGCCAAAGCACCTCCGATAGACACGAACAGTGCTGTCCCCTGGTCATGGTCAGAATGTTGTCATTCTAATTCGTTTACCCGGAGTCTTACGATTGTGCCTCCGATTGCTATACTTCATGTCAGCTATCTAAGCCAGAAGAAGATCTGAATGAGGTCCCCTACCAATAAATTGAAGATGCCTGTTGGACAGTCCGCGATGAGTGTGGTCCCATGAGACAGAATTGACTGTGACATTCCGCTCAAGGGGACCCTCTGTGATTGATATCTCATTCTCGACCGTGGAAGGCTTCTCCTCGGCCTGGCTTAACCTGTAAGCAGGCAAGTCGAAGCCCTCGTCAACGACGGAGCTGCGAGCGTGCATTGTTTCTCAAGGAGCGAGGTGGTCACAAAATTCGATTTTGCGAGAAGCTTGGGAGGAACTCGCTAGGGTGAACTTGCTACCATTCACATGCATAGGGGCTCCTAGTAATTTATAGTATAGTGCTGCTCGAGGGCTCCGGGCCGCAGTCGAACTCAGAGAGGACCAGATCCTGGGAGACGACGCGACAAACAGCACGAGCATACTTTCGTAGAAGCATACGATGACTCTTGGACGCGCCATGGTGAACCCCGTGAGGATCTCTGCCGCTCCGCAACAGCAGAGGTCTCCGGATGGGGTGCCTATTGTCACAGTAAAGGAGACGCTCGGACCGATCGGACCGAATTCTTACCAACAGGAAGCCGATCCCAGCTCGGTCCTCCCGGGCCGGGATGGGATGGACCACCAGCCCGTATCCGTGCCTCGAGTTGAGAGCTGACATGAAAATACCGTTTGACGTTCTCGGAGTTCTCGTTACTGCGCCGAGACTGGATTGGCCTATCAGGAAGCGCATTAGCCCAATATGAAGCGGCGGCGGTGATGTGCCCGTAGGTGCAAGACCGGGGTTAGCGAGAGCAACTGCATTTTGAATATTCATAAGTACAAGACACCCTGCTGAGCCCGAGCTTGTCGTAGACGAGCGATTTGAGCTCGGTTTCGACTTTGATACGTCCCATCATCATGTCGAGACCTAAAGTTCTGCTCGAAAGGACGAGCACCATCGGCTTCATTGGATTGGGAGCAATGGGAAATCACATGGTGCGAGCACCTGCCAGATCCAGACCACGGGAGTGATGCTGACCTCGAGTTTAGCTGAACAATCTGATCTGCCGCAGCCCATTCAAACGATTTGCTGTTTTCGACATCAACGACGCCACAGTAAACGGCGTTATTGCGCGACACAAATCTGAGAATCCCTCAGCACAGATCCTGAAGTGTGCATGTGAGTGCTTGGGTCCCCGCTCGTGGCATTATGCTTGCAGGCCCGGTCGGATACTAATCACCTGTCCAGCCCCTGCAGACGTCGCAACCAAAGCGTCATACATCATGAGCATGGTGCCCACTTCGAAACACGTCCAAGAGGTGTACACGGGCAGGAACAGTGTGCTAACCGCATTGCAAAACCTTGACGCAGAGTCGAGATCACACACGCTGTGTCTGGACCAGTCGACAATTGAGCAAAGTGTTAGCAAAGCTGTCGCGCTGGAGATGCGCAAGGTCGGTGCCAACATGATGGACGCACCTGTGTCTGGCGGTACAATTTTCCCCATCTCGACGTCGTTGAGCCCACACTAAGCCGGCACATCAGGCGTTGTTGGCGCCGAAAAAGGCACGCTGGCTATCATGGTCGGTGGCGACGAGCAGTCTTTTGAACGAGCTTTACCGGTCCTGTCGTCCATGGCAAGAAAGGTCACGCATTGCGGTGACCTAGGCACCGGTCTCGCCGCCAAAATCTCCAACAAGTATGTCGGAAGCCCTGAGTTTCAAGTCCGCGATCAGACAGTCACTGATCCTGTACAGTCTATTGCTCGGAATTACCATGCTCGGATTAAGGTACGCTGTAGCCGTTGTGGGTACTCCTTGATATGAATATCTGTGTTGACTTCTAGCAGTGAAGCAACACTTCTCGGCACAACGCTGGGCGTCAAGCCTCAAGTCCTAGCCGACATAATCAACAACTCCACCGGGGAGTGCTGGTCAAGCAAGGTGAGTGATTGCTGATACACCAACTTGCGTTTCACAACTTACACGTTTTACCAGGTTAACCACCCCGATCCGGAAGTCAAGGTTGGCGACGCTTTGCCCCCAGCCCACCGTAATTACGCAGGCGGTTTCGTGACGAAACTAGCTCACAAGGATCTCGGTCTTGCTGTGAGCGCTGCAAAAGATGCAAAGGTGCCGCTAGAGCTCGGTAAGCGCTGCGAAGAGGTCTATAGAGCTCTAGCCAACAGCCAGGAGTGGGGTGGTCGTGACTTTAGTGGTGTATTGCAGGCACTGAAAGATACCACAGCTTTGAAGGCGAGCCTTTAAGCTTGATGTGTCTGCTGCGAGTTCTACTGTACCGTAATCTCAGGTGTCCAGGAGCAAATGTGATGTTATGGCGGAAGCCAAAATTATGACGACTTTTCAGAAGCGGTTCTTGGCATGCCAAGTCCTGGTACCCTGCCTCGGCCTACTAAAGTAACTAGTACTTAAGCACTTAGAATCTAGGCTACTTTTCTCGATCGCGTGAATGACTACCGGGAATTAAACCACCCACCGGCGAACCTAAGAACGTGCTGTAAGAGTTCCACGGGCCGAGCGTTCTGGAAGCGCGAACTATGTATGAGGTCGCTGCTCATACCATAGATGACAACGTTATACCCTGTTTCATCATGTGGTCATACATATTGTCCCTATTCTCTGGCAACGCGCTGACAGCCATGCTAACCAATTCATGGGAACGAGGGTGCTCGACAGCAGTCAGCCCAAGTTTGAGATTTTCGTATGCGAGAACAATGCGTCGCAATATCGAATCCTCGCGAATAACATTAGGAAGTCTCCAAGAAATCCCCTACCAGCAAAAACCTCCGCTTATTTGAATGAGATTTCATGAGCCCTCCGCCGACAATTCGGCTCCGGGGCGGAGGACCATCGCGGCGACACCTTCGGGTCCGCAAACTGCAAGACTGGAGTCAGGAGCTCAAATTTCCCCCATTCTCCCTCGACTTCGGTAAAGAAGGGCGAGTCATGACCAAAGTATTGAGGCATTTCCTTCTGCCACGAGTCAATGACGACTGCGAGAAGCTCCAAGACAAACATCGACGCGTCCGTATGTCCCCACTTGAACTTCTCGTCGCACCGGCGTGTGACTTCGGGAGGGTATAAGCCGATTTCGCGGGCTAGTGGCAATTCAGCTGCAGCCATCAGTGCCGCGAAGACGTGGTACGACCCTCCCTGGCGAGCACGATCTCTGAGCGCCATCATGGTGCCGATGGCTCCAATAAGGCCCGTAAGCATGTCTGGGACCGGTAGCGCCGGAAGTACACACGTGCCGTCATCATGTCCCAGGTATTTCCCGGTGACATAGTTGCAGCCTGAGGCAGCATCGGCAATTTGTTGCCAGCCTGGTCGATCGTGGAATGTACCATCTGGTCCGTAGCAATTCTCTTCGACGTAGACGATGCCCTTCCCTCTCTTACTCGCCATATCGAGAACGCGATGTAAGCCTAGACCTTTCTTCTCGAATGCGCCTGGCCGGAAGCCTTGGATGAAGACGTCTGCTTCTTCGATGAGCTTCTGAAGGTGAGCAAGATCCTCGCTGTTGTTAAGATCAATATCAAGTGTTTCAATGCCGGCGTTTAGGGTCAGTTGGAGTGACTACACATCAAGGTCAGTATCTGTATTGCGATGACGACCGTAACCAGCAAAGTACAGTGAAAAGGTGTCGACAATGCACTAATGGCAGAATGACAGGAAACAACTTACATTGAAATCAGGGAGTTTGCTGCTGCCCACGCGGATGACATCGGCGCCGAGTGAAGCCAGAGTATTGCCAATGACGGGACCGGCAATGATGCGGACTAGTTCCACAACCTTGATTCCAGCGAGCGGCCGTTCGTCTCCTTTTGTTGCAGGAAGGGGAATAGCAGGTGTAGGTGGCATATATGATTCATGGCTGTAGTTCAATAGCGGATGCTTGGCGAGCTCCTTATGCATGCGCGTCTGCCTCCATTGCGCTGGTGTGTAGCAAATGCTGCCACAGAGTCCTTTCTGAATGTGGAGCATCTCGAGTTCTTCGGGCCCAAACTTGCGGACCTCCTCACCGATAATCTTGTAGGCGTCTTCATGATCTCTGCACTGGACAGAGGCATTAAGACCGATAGTCTCTAAAACCGGATCAGCATTGAGCGAGCCATGTAGCTGATACCAGACACCGTCCTTCTTTGTGGGGTAAACAGCTGTAGTGCGCACTCTGATTGCGGGCGAGAAGATATCCTTCTCTAGATTGACAGGGAATATTTCGCCAAGTTTGCCACTTTTCGACAGCTGCGGCACACTGGCGCCATTTCGCTTAGTGAGGCCGACTGTCCCTAGCCACAGTGCTGCATGGTCGGTAGTGATGCTGACGCGGTGATCAGAGGGGCCACCTTGTCTTAATTGCAAAAGTTCCTTCGCGACGACACCAGCCATCGCGTGCAAGGCTGCAGCGATTACAGGCGCCTTGAGTGGACCGGGAGCAATCGGCTCAGTGCTGCCATTGAAGCTGACCGCGTTCCAAAGATCTTCGTCCTGGGTGAAACCTGGGGTGGACTTGGCAAGAAGCTCGAAGACACGGCGTGCGTCTTCGGGAACGTTGGGTTTGCTGTTGTCCACGAACGTACCAGGACCCCAAGCCTCCGCGCTTGGTTTCGACTGGAGCAGTGTGTCCACCATTTCGAGGCCCGGAGCTGGTGGAGATTGGTTCTCAAGACAGTTGGAGGACAGATCGAAGACTCAGCCGATGCCTGATGAGAAGAGCGCGTTCCTGATGCGAAAGAACGAGGTTGACCGAGGCGACGGGATGGGAGATTGCTGTGCAGGCATTTTGAGAACTTGTAGACATGGGATAATATACACGCAAGAAGGGCATGGCGCTGAGTAGGTGGCCAGGAACTCGATCCGAGCGCCAGTCGAGTGATGTGACCCACACGGTCCGTTCGGTCCGGCGAAATTCGTCAACTGCACTTTTGCTCCGGGCTCTCGTGATCTACCAACTCTGCTGCAGGGGACCCTGTCGTGTCTTTGAACGCCATTGCTGAACGTGATGCTCTCGTTACAAGCAAAAAGATGATGGCAGCACTCAGGATCGAACTGAGATCTTCATGAAGAAGCGAGGGTGAGGTGGCCAGAGGCCTTTGACTGCGAGAACATATCTTGGCACTAGGCCTATGCACTAACACAACCTTTTCCTAACAACCCCCTTGATATGCTCATGGTATGCTGACCGTTGCACTATGCCGCCAAATCGTGTCTGGCGATGAGTGGATAGTCCTCAGTGCTCATTATTGTGCAGAACTTAAGGGAAACGAATATATTATCAAATTCATGGAATCAGCGACACAGATTGTTACGGTCTGCTTCACTTCCCATACTTCTTCGCAAGAGCAATCAAAGCCCCATCAACTTCCTTCGGATGGCTGAAACTCAGAAAATGCTTGCCACCCTCAACAACCTGCAGCTTCGCATCCGGACTATTGACGAACTTCTTGATCTCCACCTCCGCATTCGCAACGGAGTAGACAGCATCATCCGTGCCATGCAGCCAGAGCACAGGACATCTTACATCCGAGAGGCGAGAATGTAGACCGTCCCGCTCCGCCAGATTGATCGCAGCCATACGGATTCTCCGTCGACCGTCGTCGCCTTGATAGTTGGACTTGATGGTGTCTTGCCAGAATTTGCGGGTTTCTTTGTCGACATCCTTGCCAAAACCAATGTCGATCAGGAAATCGGCGTACTCGGTGGATGGCTCAAAGTCGGGAGTCTTCTTGTTCGACGTCCATGCTTCGATATTGGGTTTGAGCAGCGAGGGACCTTCCCAGCATCCCAAGGATACAGTGCGGTCATTTTCATTGTCGAGAGATGTTCCCAGCGGAATGATTCCAGCGATCTATCATCTTGATCAGATTTTGCTTACGTCACCGACGTCAACCAAGGAGCAGGAGAACTCACCTTATCAGGAGCGAGCAACGCCATGCGCACGGTGATCCAACCACCTTGACTCGTCCCGAGCACGAATATCTTGCCTTTGATACCAAGAGCATCGATAACCTGAAGATTCATGTATGCAGTGTCCCAGTAGGTGAAGTTCTCGGACTTGGTCCTTGTCTGCCCATGTCCAAGAAGTTCGATGGAAATCAAGTTCAGTGCATCGGTGAGCTCCTTGTTGGCATATTGACTGCGGTAGAGCTCGGAGCTGGTCGTGAAGCTGTTGACGAGTACTAACGTTGGTTTGGAAGAGTCATAGGGTTTGGGCATCTGGTAGGCGGCATCGATGCCGCCCAAATGAGATACGTGTACAGTCTTGGTGTTTGGCATGATGGCTGTTTGCTCACTATGCCGGGGACGTGGTGCTGAGCGATGCAAGCGAAATCATGCCAGGCCATGCTGCTTAAGACCTTGAACAGTTCGACCAGATAGACTTCGAAACGCGGGGATGTCAGTCTTGTTCCATTGTCGTGGCTTGCCCTGCATTGTGAGGAGTACCTATGGGGAGGCAGCGGTATCCAGTTCCGCCTGTTTTACGTAGCAGATGTAGTGGTCTTTTGAGATGGTGAGAGCTATTGCGGACTTAGTGCGGTGTCCAGTCTTCCCCGCTTCCAAGGCGTCTCAGGATTCCATCTGATGGTAATGACGACGCAACTACAACTAGTTGTCCGAGGTTCACTTACTGCATATCCGCTCGCACGAAGCGGAGATTGCAAGAGAAGAAGACCCGGGAATTGTTGCGGCATCGTCACAGTGCTACAAGGGTATGCCAGATGTGCGAATGAGGCGTCGTTGTAAACTTTGCGGGGACCATTCACGAGCAACCAAAGTCTTGCCCGCTTCGGGCTTGGATATCCTCCCTCAATGTACCGACACCCTGAAGTCCAACAACACAGCAGCTGAATGAAGTCTTCTTCTTCGACCAGAGGACCCATTCACTGCCTCGGCAAGGTCCTGTCGGCAAACGACTGGGACAGGGAGCGCATCCCTTGCGGCTATCGCGCGCGACGCCCCAAGCCGATGCTCGAACGTGACATTGACGCTACCGCACAGCGACGGCCTGATGCTCCTCGCTCTTGACCAACCTGAGGCGTTCAACACCTCTGTGACTGCGTGGACAGCTTTCAAGAATGGATCCAGCCGCTGCCAACCTCCCATCTGCAAGCGTGTTTGCTCCAGCGTGACGGGCGTGACAATGCTCGAGCAGCCGGCAATGTTTCGGGTGCGTCCGTAATTGGCCATCGGGTCTTTTCGAAGGCCGGTGAGGGCTGAATGGTTTCAGCGGAGGTTCAGTTGACCGACAAGTGAATGCGGCGGGCAAGGCTCGGTTCTCAGCGAGAGCGCATGCACGGAAAGTGGACTGAATGTAAAAACCAACAGAATCAAAAAATCACTCATTGCAACAAGCCGATTCCAGCGATACGTGGGTATAGGATCGTCGATGTGACAATGCGCGGAAGCACTGAAGGGAATAGATGCACAGCAGAAGCCCTATGCTGAAGTCGTGTCCGTGGTCTCGAACATGTTTCTGAAACTCGTGAAAGGTGTTAATGAAAGTCCTGATAGCATGGAGTGATCGTCAATAGGGCATACAACACAAACCTCAGCCTTCCGCCTGACTACCACCGAACCGACTACTCGAGACACTACGACTGCTCAACGATGAAGCATGCTCTTTTCGACCTCTACTCGGCCCACACAGCGGCTTTGTGCAGACACAATGTGTCGCAGCATGCCCTCTGTCATAGCATCAGGGACACAGAGACCTTCATTGGGTGCGTGCAGCGGACATCTCGTACTGGGAGCAGAGGCGTATGTCCGGTCAGGCAGGACATGCAAGATTTGAGAACGGTGTCTGGCTCGGACTTCGGGTGAGGTGAAGTACTTAGTAACTTTTGATAGCGTGTTCTTGCTTCTGTGCTCCGGATACGCTTATGTGGCGATGGTATGATGTTGCCGCTCGATGTTTGGATACGAGAGAAAAGGAGCCGGAACATTTGAGGCCGTATAGGACGATCTTAGGAAGCGTCTGAGTCGAGCTGTCCACTGGAGGTATGGGAATGAGTGGGAGGCCAGTGGACGTCGTCTTCGACGGAGACAGCAAGTGCACGCATGCGGTGCAAGGACCGGTCGGATGCTTCAGCTGTATAGAAAGACGAGCATACGTATGACCAGAAGAGCGCTGCAGCACGACACGGCAGAACAGCAAGATCCGCAAGTCGAGGGGAAATCACTGTAACAAGCATGGAAGGCGCGTCAGTGGCTTGGGAAGGATCGCATGTTACGCAGGAAAGAGCGAAGGAAGCCGCGGAAGGAGGCACCAGAAGCTCGAGCAGTTACGTTATCAACATGGCAGTTGCGGTCCCGCTCGCTGGCCCGTTGAAGTCTCTCAAGTCGGCCAGGCTCGGCGGTGTATGGAAACAGTGAGCCAGTGGAATGGGCACGCCGTTATAATGAGAGAAAGAGGTGGCTGTGAGTATGTGAAGACAAGAAAGAAGTCGCAAAGAGGCTAGCGGCGAACGAGAGCACCAGACAACTCGTGGTTATGAACTCGTTTGACTGAAATCTGCATCAACAACTGCACACCAAAACGCTGGCGGCGTGGTGCAATGGTAGCACATCTTGTCTGAGTCTGTCTGTCGTTTCCATCTTGTCCTTCCGAGGATTTTATTGAATCAAACTGATCTTAGACTTCGGTCATTACCAAACCCACTGCTGAACAAAGACCTCTGGTCAAACCAAATCAACTTCTCAACAAAGTCTTCTAGACAAACCACATCCACCATTGAACTTAGCTTCGTGCCAAATTGTAACGACTCTGACAACTGATGAAATCAAGAAGATCCTGGTTCGAGTCCAGGCGCCGCCAACTTCCTTTTTGCATTTCTCCGGTAATGCATCCAGAATGTGCGACGTTTGTTGTCCACCGCAACGCGCCTCGAGAGCGAGACTCGAAGGCAACCAGACTCCAGCAGACCATGACGGATTCAAGCACCGACGCCCTCCGCAAAGCGCTGACACGTCGTCGCAAAACCCCACGTCTTCTCACAATTGAACACAATACTCTCCTGACTGCTATCCGGACTCGTAGTCGCAGCACCATCAGACAGCAGCACACAGTCGAAGCCCGTAGTAAAGGCGTCCTGCAGCGATCCACCGACACACTGATCCGTGTTGACCCCCGTAAAGAACAAAGTCCGAATGCCATCCTTCTTCAGGAACTCCGCACACTGGGTCTTGGGATGCCAGAGACCAGACATGCGATCTTTGTGCATCCACACATCTGGCGGATTCGCCTTCAAGCCCTCTCGATATGCTGCATCGAGCTCAGGAGTCAAGCCCGCATTCCAGGTATTACGGAAAAGGAGTCGTCCACCAGGCACGGTGCTACCATCCTCGATCTCGACGTCGCCAATGTCGGAGCCGAGACCTTTGTAGATGCGAGGGTTCTTGCCGCCGGTTTCGACCTTGGCTTTGCTGATGGCTGGAGCAGCTTCATTGACGCCGTGTGAGTCGATCGCGGCCTCTTTCGGCTGGATCTCATGGTATCTGCCGAAGTCCTCCGCGGGCACAGTCTCGAAGCCAAAGGCCCGGAACGTGGCAGGGTTCATAAGTTTCATGTCGTCGTCAGTGAGTCCCCAATTGCACCAGATGATACGGATGCCAGCCTTTCGAGCAGCAGGTATGGCATACTTGAGGAGTTGCTGCTGAGCTTTCAGACCTTTAGAATCGGAGGGACGTCCAAGCTGGGGCGAAAGGAAGAAGTTCTGCATGTCAATGATGACCAGTGCGCTGTGCGGTGGGTGCACAGTGATCGGCAGCGTCGTGGTCCGGATTGTGTACCGGGGCTGCAAAGGCTCGGCATCTGGTGTGGCTGGATGTGTCAAGTCAAACCCAGTTTCGCTATCGTACAGCCAGAAGGACTCTGCTGTGCCAACGATGCCTTTCCTGTGGGATGAGTCTGTTGTGTTCATGGTTGCGGACTGTCCAGACACGTAGAGAGATGCAGAAGGTAGAGTAGACATGCTATCTTGACTCTATCATTGATAACATTCTCACTTCGCTTCGAGAGCATGAGAGCGGACATTTCCAGCGACCCCGCTTGACTGGCTCATTCATACCACCGTGTCGAGATAAGCTTCTAAGACCGGCAGGAGCGTTGGGGATGAATGAGTTGCTGTCGCATGCAAGTCATCCGGGATTCAACAGAGATCAATCGACAGACTTGGGCTCATTAAATTGAGAGCAACACTTACATCAAGAATTGAGTGAGCTGCTTTATGGAAGCAAGAATTTGCGTTGAAGTCCCTCAGCATTGGCAATGTGCAGTCCCAGCATTGGCACAATGACGTCGCTGATTTCGGAAAGCACTACATTGAACGGTGTTTTGTGGGTCAATGTTCACACTATTACTATTTGTACTGACTACCCCCATTTCACCCGTGGCCAGGACTCGACACTCTACCTCTGCGCGCATGCGCGTACGGTCGAGCGTCGCCTCGTGCACTCGGCTGGACCTGGCTGTGCGCTACTCTCTGCGCTGGCACCGTAGCATCCTGTGTATCTGCCTGAGTCAAGCCCTCGTTGGGACCTTGTGATCCTCTCCTGGCTCCTCTATTACCACCACCGCGACGACCAGCCTGTCCGCGACCACGGCTCCCTTTGGACCTTCCTGCATTCCTGGAAGCTGCCGATTCTTCCTCTTGTATCCGGCGACTCTCGCTGTCCCACCACGCCTGAAACTCTTGTTCTTGCTGAATATCCTGAAGCGATCTCTTGGCTACCGCCTCCTTCACGGCAATCTTCTCCCCCTGTTGTTGCGACAGGATGTCAGCCATCGACGCGCGGGCATCCAGCGCTGACAAGGTGGAAGCTCGGCTTGGTGTGTGTCGGATAGATTGGATGACGGGCTGAGCAGGTTTGCTGGCGGATACTGCAGCAGGAGAAGACGGAACAGGCGATTGTAGTGGCGGCGATGCCGGTGCCGGGCTACCTGCAACAGTCTGTCTCATGGTCATAGTCGGTCGATGTGGAGTCGTCGCTCGAGCTTGTGAACTCTGCACCACTGCAACGCTCCCACTGGGCTTGCGAACAGTCTGCCATACAGACTGAGGTTTTCCAGCCGACATTTCTGCGGGCGGCAGAGGCTTCGGTACCTCGATCTGCTCATGTTTGGCTTGCTGAGACTGCTTCTTGCGATCTTTCTGTGACATCTTCTGCCGAGCTTTGGCTTGACTATCTGCCTTGGCCAAGGACTGTGACAGGTTTGAGACTTTCGATGCCGAAGCCTGACTCATAATGTCTCGCAGATCGACGCGGTGACTAGTGGGTGATGGTGTTTGCCATGGAGCTTTGGTTGTGCCGAAACCTCGTTCTGGTTCTGGTGCCGTGTTGTCTGCCGCAGACGTGCCCGCGCGATTCATAGCGCGATCTCGATGGTGTGCTGAGTCCAACGAAGGACTTGAGAGTGGCTGAGGGACAATCAAATCTTGATGAGCGTCCATCGGCCTGCGAGATCTTGGCTCATTCGCGGGTAACGAAGGAGAGCCAAGTGCCTCGCCTTCATCCATTTCAAAGGGAAAGTCTTCGCCACCCTCCTGCGCAGCTATAGCAGGACTAGATTCTGGTGTGGTCTCCGCACTGCCAGGCCCACTTGATCTGCGCACGAGAGATGGCGAGCTGCCATACTTGTCCACAGATCCGACTCTGAATTTGTGCGACGCATCTTCCTTGACCTGAGCATCGGCCAGCCTGGTGCGAAGACGCATGGAGTCAATACGTCGCCGCTTTCCGAGATCCATTTGCTCTGCAAGCTCTGGATAACGATCGACGAGTTCATCGTATGTTCTCGAACTTCTGGCAAATGGAAGATAAGCTAGCTGGTTCTGCTGCACCACTTCGTCTAGCTCGGCCAGAAGATCTGGATCGAGATCTTCGAGCAATCGCTGCTCCAGCATGGCTTCTAAATTGAGGCAGATGTACTCAAGTGCTGCATTCTTGAACTCGGTCACTTGGCACTCTGCAACCGTGTTGAGCAGATAGCAAACATTTCGGATGTTGACATAGCGGCCAAGAATGCTCTGACAGATTTGTGCCAATCGATCAATCATGAGTTCGTCGGCTGCAGACAGCACCTGCAATAGGATGTCTGCGAATGCGTCAAAGTCCGAAGTCACCAGATCATCGAACAGCTCCAGGCCAGTATCTGCGTACAGATGGCGAAGCACGAGTTTGAACACATTGCTGTTCAGGTGTTTGAGATCCACGCGCATGAGCTCAGCTTTGTCCTGAGCTTCGTCACGCCGGGCGGCCATCCACATTCCTCCAGTGCGGCCTTGGAAGAGGCCCTCGAAGAAGGGACAACGAGCTGTCAACAAAACACTGTGGGCCGGGATCTCAGCGCCATCTGCAAGGTCGATCATCACATCCGCGTCCAAGAAGAAGTCGTGATCAACCACCGCATGTTCCATGTCGTGTGCCAAGCTTCGAATAGGATCGATCATAAGCCTAGCAGCCCGCTCAAGTTGGCGGAGCTCCAGATTCGATGCAATCTTCATCAGCTCTACACGCACCGCCCGGTATCGCGGCGCCAGATGCAAAGCCTTAGACGTATGATGCCAAACGTCAACGATGTCGTCGGTGTACAGATAGAGAACGAGATTCACCAGGGTCAAGAAGTCCGCGCCGTTGAAGATCAGCTGAGCTTGACCATCTCGTCCATACTCAAGCGAGAGGACATCGGCGATAGCGTAATAGTATGACTGGCGGAACTGGGTCAGCGCTGTTCTCATGACACTGCTTCTGCCCTGCAGGACAAATGAATGGACCGGAATGCGGACGTCAGTTACGGTGGACCCTATCCAAAGATCACAAAGCGAGCTTCCGGGCGTTGCTTGCATCTGGCAGATATGCTTGATCTCCGACTCAGCATCCGGCCGTGTGATGACTGCTACCTTTAGCTGAGCAGTGTTGGGACCTCTGCCCATCGGTACCCAGAATCGAAGCGGAGGATTGTCAATGGTCTCATCGTCATCCTTGACTTCCCCATATTGGTGGAATGCCAGTAGTGGAAACATGCTTGACCAAAGCGTAGGGCTTTCGACGGCGATCTGAGTGTGCGTGACATCGCTATCTTTACGGATTGCAGTGTATGCCCCAAAAGCATTGCTGCGCACAGCAATGGCACGAGTCAGATTTGGCACCCTAACAAACTTGTAATCCTTTGTCTTGGACCTCGCAGCGCCCTCATGATTGACGGATTTGATCTTGGCACGCTTTTCTTTCCGCCATACGGAGCCTGACCTTGTGCAGAGGATCACTGACCCATCCTGCCCAACTGCAACGTCCGTTGCGGACATGTGTTCTTTGCGCAGGGACCAGACACGAACAGAGGGAGGCAGTGCGTTTCGTGCCTTAGATGGGTTGGTCGTAGAAACGCTTGCAGATACGGTCTCCGGAACCTTGGGTACTTCCACCGTGAAGACCTCTCCGAAGGCCGAGAGAGCCGCGATTGTGTTTGCGCCAGCATTGAGTCTCATGATATGATTCTGCTGAAATCCAGGAAAGTCCGGGCTGAGAGAACGCATATAGCCCTCGAGTCGGAATGCAATTCGGGTGTAGCCGAAGTGCGTGAACACGATGACTTCATGATTGGCGAGGAGAACGGCAGTTGCTCGATCGATCGCGCTTACTGAGGCAATGGGAGTTGTCAACACAGAAGGCGCAACTCTGCGAGGTGTGGTGACCATCTCAAGCGAGCGTGCGTCTGCATCCATGAGACCAAGCTGGCCTTCGTTCTTGCCAAATGTGTACAGAGCGCCCGCTGTGTAAATGGCGGAGTGGATGGCAGAGGCAGTAGCGCCGATGACCAGCTCCTTCTTGACGAAGCCGTACAATTGTCGAGGAAGTAGCTGCATAGGCACGTCGTTTCCACTGACTTCCGGAAGCGCATAGCCAAGCTGACCGTACTTGTTGCTACCCCACGTGAAGACTTCACCTTGCGAACAGATGGCGATGGTGTGGTCTTGACCCAGCGCAACATTTGCGATGCGCTTCTTGGCCAGACCACCGCCCTGTATACATCGGAAGCCGAAGGAAGTCCTTTCGTCTCCAGTACCAAGTCGCCCGCCAGGTCCAAACCCACAGACGTGCAGGTTGGATATCGGATCATCTGTCAAAATGGCCGTATGCAACTTCGACATGACAACGTTTCTGATCGAGATAGGCTTGTTCGCTACAATGCACGGTATTTCCTCGACCGAGCTCGGGATTGGCAAAGATCTGGCTGTCTCGTCTGGGAAAGCCTTTGTCGCACATTCAGCCGAATGGTCTTGGAATAGACGGAAGAGTAGCTGATCGGGCCGTCTGAGACTGATGCGTTCGGGGAAATGCCTATCATCCTCGTCACCAACCCCTAAATTCAGGTTCTTATTGCTGCCAAAGGCGAAAATTTCGTGGCCGTCGAGATGGATGGAGTGCTTCTCGACTTGTCGCATAATTTGGGTTGAATTGTTATCTTCATTGAGATCCACGCTATTACTGCCATCAGAATCACCATCCCCAATGGTGTGGCTCGAGCTCTGTAGTATGCGAGGCGCAATGGTCAATTGGAAGACCTCAAATGGACTGTTTCCTTCGTTGTCCTTGATTTTGACTAAACCGCCAGCTTGAGCGTGTGCCGCTGTCGTGGTGTAATCCGTGGCATCTTGCAGGTCACGCCTCATCAAAGCCTGTGCGGTGCCAACATTGCCAAAGTACAGGGCACGGTGCAGCGGAGTCCAGCCACTTTCCAGATCCTGTGCGTACAAGTCGATGAAGGGGATGTCCAACAGGGCTGCGATGAACTCAGATGCCGTCTCGCCTGCCTGTGTGGCGGCATGGTGAAGAAGTGTTCGTCCAAAGCTGTCCCTCGAATTGACGTCGAGTCTCGTCAAAGCTGCACCGCCGTTCTTGTTGGTGCGCGGCGTATTCTGTACATTGCCGGAGGACTTGCGCGACTTGAGCGCCGAATGTGGTGAGGTACCCAACGATCCAGGGCTGCCAATCTTCAACGATGGGGCGGAGGACTGACGCGCGTTGGCGTTATAGGTGGCCTCAGCCAGGTATAGCCGAAATCTTTCAGCGTCATCTTGTAAGAGTGCTTCCCAGAGTCTATGGCTCATATGTGAGGTGCCGAACGTGGTCTACCGCGACCCGACTTCTGCGCCCGCTGTGACCTCGATGTGTCACGGCGTATTTAAGGCTGCGGGGTACCGATATGGGCTTGTGAGAGGTCGTTGAGGGTGTGTCACGATGTTATCATGGCGGCGGGTGTGTTCAGTCGGAACGAGTGACTGTAGTGAATCAATCGCAGGCAGAAGAAGACTCGACGCGTCGTTGAGATACCGTGGGTGGCAATCAGATTGTCATTGTCATTGTGCGGGCAGCTTCCCGAGAGCTGAAGCCGGCCAATCAGCGTGACTCACTTGGCACGCGTCGATTTCGATTCGCGCTTCTTCCTCTCTCTATGAATGACTTCGACACCAACGGTGAGCGGCCAGCTCGCGTGGAATAGCGGGGAGAGAGGACAGCATTGACGTGTTCCAAATATATTGGATTGGATATATGGGACTGTCGTGGCGGCTCGAAAGAGCAAAGAGAACAGAACTGCTTTTGCGCATGCCATGCCATTCGGGACTGAAGCTTTCACCGCAAGGTCGATGGCGGAGGGAAACTCGCTTTGACGCAGCAGACTCTAAGCGGCCCCTGAGACCTTCTGAGTGATCTCTGTCAGACCTCCAGGACATCAACATCATCCCTCTGGAAGCAACATGCACGGCATCTTGACAAAGAGGCAAAGCTCACTGGCATGTGAAGCAGATGGCTACGGTGAGGCAGGGAGACCAGCAAGGACAACATTACTTCTACTTCCGTCAAAGACCGTCCTTAACAAAAGCGTGCCGTGAGCCACCATACAACAGACGCCACGCTACACCAA
Organism: Cyphellophora attinorum; assembly: GCF_001299255.1. NCBI lineage: Eukaryota > Fungi > Ascomycota > Eurotiomycetes > Chaetothyriales > Cyphellophoraceae > Cyphellophora > Cyphellophora attinorum. The sequence continues at coordinate 432,210 of NW_017253243.1, read as the reverse complement.
AGAATGGTACTTCCAACGCTTCCGACTAAGGTTGCGAGACCGGCTGATAAGTCGCCACCACACCACAAGTTCGAGAAGCCTGTCAAAAAGATTTACGACGGCGCCGATGTCTCGTTCTTTCTGACCTCGCTAGCCTACCGGGATCTCACAACATTCATTCTTCAATTGAATCGTGCAGTCGTCGCGCGGAAGACCATTGTGAAGGACGAGTTTGTGGCATACCCTCTCTACGCTCCGAATGTGAAGGCTGGATGGGCTTGCCAGAATATCTGTCTACGAGTGCTCCTCGAGAAGTTGGACGCTTTGATCGACGAGGCTCCTCCGGATACGGGACCGAGGCGTTTCGGCAATGTCAGCTTTCGTCTGTGGTACAAGCTTATGGAAGAGCGAGTCAGAGATCTACTCCGAACGTATGTCGCTAATCATCTTGAATGGGATGTCCCGGCAGAAGATATGGAATCAGCGCTGGAAGAGATCGAGGCCTACCTCCTAGGAAGTTTTGGCAGTCCACAACGACTCGACTACGGCACTGGCCACGAGCTGAGCTTCATTGCGTTTTTAGGATGCCTGTGGAAATTGGGACAATTTGGTTCCGGCGGTCCAACGGTTCCAGAGCGAAGTATTGTGCTCGGAATAATTCAGCCGTATCTGACACTGGTCCGGAAACTCATCGTCACCTATACACTCGAACCAGCCGGCTCGCACGGTGTCTGGGGTCTCGACGACAATTCCTTCATGCCATACATCTTTGGATCAGCACAACTCAGCCCAGCAATCGAAGAGGGGGGCGACACGCCAACCGAGGGCTCATTGCCTGGCGCGCCTGAGCCGAGCTCCATCTCGAAGCAAAACCTGGTGGAGAAGGAGAAGGACACCAACATGTTTTTCTCTGCAATCAATTTCATATTCGAGGTCAAGAAGGGCCCATTCTGGGAGCACAGTCCAATGCTATTCGACATCTCAGGCATCAAAGACGGGTGGGGCAAGATCAATAAGGGTATGCTCAAGATGTACGACGCTGAGGTGCTATGCAAGTTCCCTGTCGTTCAGCATTTCCCTTTCGGCTCGCTGTTTCGGTGGGAGAAGGATCCGAAGGCAAAGCCGCTTCCAGCTTCGGTACTCAACAGTTACCAAGTCGGAAGTGGTGGACCTGGAGCACAAGTCAGCACAGCGGCGCCTTGGGCAGTGGGAGCTCCATTACCGGGACGCAACGGAAACATTCAAGCACCAAGTGCAAGACCTGGACCACAGTCAGGCACGAAGGCGCCCTGGGCGGCGACGAAGCGGTAGTGGCCAATGAGAGCCAGACACCAAGGAGCACACAGCCACAGCTTGTACTGTGCAGCTCTTCTTCCTGTCGAGGAGGCCGCCAGAGCGGTCAAAACCCATTGCACAGGCGCACTGGAGTCGTTGAATCCAAATTTTAGAATGGTCGGGCCACGCATCCAACTGAGGAGGGCTCTGTCGAAAGCGGCTTGACAGCATGAGTTCCTTGCATCAGCGTTCTTGAGCAGAAGAGAGTTTTCAGTCTCTGGCTGAATGGGCGGAGGGTGCTAGCAATATCCAAGTCGCTTTCTCCCCTCGTCAATGGAAACCACTTCACTTCCCAAAGAAGCTCGTAATCCGTTGAGTGCCTTTCTCAGTGTTCTTGTTCGGACTCGTCTTCATGGTTGCCCCTGCATTACTGGTACCGCTCCGAGGCGTTCTGCCCGTTGTTTTCTGCGGTGACACGGTCTTCCCTGCTGTGGTCTTGCTCAGTGACGACGCAATCTTTTCTTCCGTGGTCTTGCTCGGCGATGACGACTTGCCTGGCGAAGACAGCTTCTGCTGCTTGGCATCGGGTTGTGTGTCGTCTTCCTCCAGTGTGTGCTTCTTCCCTAAGACTGGCTCCGGAACGGGAAGTGGAGCGTTGTCCTCTGTACTCTCATGGTCTATTGTGGAGCGTGTCTCCTCTACTTTTCCTTCCGGGTTCTCCTTCATTGACTCCTTCTTCTTCGCCTTAGCATTTCCAAAGAAGTTGGCAATGTTGTTCTTATTCTCCTTTGAGTCGACCGGTATTATGAAGTCCGGCGAGTTGTTGCCGACCTTCCCGACCTCCTTGCTCACAGGATAGCACTCTAGCTCTCCCTCAAAGGGCTTCAGTAGCGACTGCAGCTCCTTCGACCACTTGTTCCGCTTAGGATCAAGCCAGATCTTTATTGCCTCCGTGTCCGGCTCGAGAATTACCGGCATTCTATCGTGCAGGAACTTAAGCTGCTTGTTGGAGTCTGTCGTGATGATCGTATAGGTGTACAACTTCTCCCCAGCACTTCCATCGCCACTATCCTCGTACTGAACACAGTCCCACAGCCCCGCAAAGCACATCAAATTCCCATCCTTCCGCTTAACGAAATGCGGCACCTTCTCCTTCCCACCTGGCCCCTTCTTCAGCCACTCATAGAACCCCTGAGCCACAACAAGACAACGCTTCTTCCGCTTCATGGTGGTCCACATGCCACGGTCCTCAATCAAAGAGTCGTCCCGGCAGTTGATGGTCTTCAGCATGGAACCATAGTCCGGCGAGCGCTTGGTCCAGAACGGAATGAGACCCCATTTCATGGTCTTGATTTGGTAGTTGTAGGACTCTGGCTGTGTGTTGGTGACTTCAGCGGCATCACCATTCTCCTCATTATCGGCGGGAGCGCCCTGGTCGGGCACGTCTGCACGGTAGACAAGTCCATAGGCGCCTGGAGGGAAGTTATATGTTTCCCTTGCCTCGTCGTCATCTGGTGCTTCGTCTACCGGGAGTCCTTGCTGTTGTAATTGATGTCTGACGAACGAGGCACGCTGAGGTTGTTAGTGAGTATTCCTGTGATCCGGCGAGCAACCTACGATGCCCAGTGCATACCGTCCACACATTTCGATTCAATGACAAGGACAGCGAGTTCTGCTTGAGGAGGAGCGACCTGTGGGGTATGGGGAAGGCGCGACTGCCTACGATGACGCGCCGAACCAAAATCGGTGCTTGCCTTTTCCGATGCTTCGATTTCAACGATTGCGGGTCGATTCACCATAGCTTGATTTTGTCGCTTGTCGACTGTTCATACTACCAGCAACAATGAGGCCCTCACGGACGGTCTTCGCACTTGCATCCAGCTGCACAAAAGCTGCGTCGGCGAACAGTGGGCTCGCAGCCCGTCTATCACCATTTCAAGCCTCACGAACAGCACCACACCGACAGATCTTCTCCTCGTCCAGAAGTCGGGTGCCTCTCAGCGTCAAAATCAGGAACTACACCGCCCAAGCCCGCCATGACAGCCCGATCCTTTTCCGCATGCTTCTCATTGGCACCTTCGCCGCGGTGACAGCCCTCGCCTTCGTCTCCTACGATGAGTACTTCCACCAAGCACCCAAATTCGCCGACTACCCGCCCGAAGTGGAGCAGATGCTCCGGCTCGCGCTGCACTACACCTACGTCAGGCCCGACAAGGACGCCGCGCTACGGAAGTTCCACAATGCAGTGAAGCTGGCGGAGGAGAAGAGGATGGATCCTTTCGGAAAGCCGTTCATAGGCCTGCGAATCCGGTTCGCAGAAATGCTGGAGACCTTCGGGCATGTAAAGGAGGCGGTCGAGAATCTGGGTATGCTTGCACAAGAATGCGAAGATAAGATTGAACCATCCTCGGGATCCATTGAGCAGGACGCATCCAACGAGCGTCGGAAACGCATGGTCAAAACCGTCATCAACTGCAAGAACCACATGGCAGAGTTGTACCAGGGTGAGTACTTGCAAGACACGGACAAGGCCAAAGAGACTCTCTCAGAAGCCATAACTTTGTTGGTCAAGGAGTCCCAGGACCCAAAGACCAAGGGCTTGAGCGACAAGAATGGCGCCGACATGTCGCATGAGGAGATTGCAAGTGTGCTCAACCATATGAGCACTTTGTACAGCGCCACCGGCGAGTATGACAATGCCCTTCAGACTAGGATGCTCACGCTAGCGCCTCTGCGCGCCGCATGCGACGGCTCCCGGACGTGTCGAGAGGGCCATCTCCTGAGCAACATCGCCCATGACATGTACGGAGCGCTCCAGCAACCAAATGCCACGATCAACGGTCAGCCCAAGACGGACGCCTCTGTAGCGGCTGCGCACGAAGCGATCCTCGGCTGGCTGGGCGCGGCTCAGGATACGATTCAACCAATACCACTGCAGCAATGGAACGACGAGTGTGCTCTTGGCACCTTCAAAGTATACTGGACCATGGGTCGAGTATACATCGACATGGGCGACAAGACTCGAGCCACGGCTGCTTTCAGCACGTTGCTCAGAGCTCTGAAGCAGCTTGGGCCAGAAGCTCTCAGGTCGATCGGCCAGGATCACTTGATAGCAGATACAGAAGACTTTCTACGCTTAACCGACCCGTTGAATACAGAACAAAAGTTAGACCAAGAGATTCAGGCAGCGGTCAAGGAAGCAACGGAAGAGGGCTTCCCTACAGCTATCGAAGAGCAAGAGAAGTACTTTCACCAGCAGATCGCACACGGAGAGGAACTGGCAGGCAAGGGTGAGTTCTCACGCTATGTAACAGCGCTTACAGTGCCAGAAATCGCGATTACTGACGGTATGAACCGCAACAGGCTCGAACCCAATGCAAGCAGCACTGTGCTTCTACAAAGGCCTTAAAGTCTACTCGGACCCAACATCCCTCTGGGACATCTACAAGAGCACCGTTCCTGGAGAAGTCATGAAGATTGTGAGAATCATGCTCGTACAGGATAAGGCTCTCAGAGGCAAAATCGAGGACGCCGACAAGTTGGATGAGGCAAGGGCCGCCTCCAGACTCCATGAGAACAGGCATGCGAAATAGTGTGACATTGCCACTGAGGCCCAGGCTTGTTGCAAACGACCCTTCATCAGCAGCAGGAGTATGAGTCACCAAACTTCGCGATCTCAAGCTCACGTACGTTAATGGTGTCACGACCTCTTATCTGCAATACATATCCTGCAATTTGGAACAGGTCAGGCACTGAGCAGTTTCGGGCCGATTGAATGGCAGCAGCAGATCCCGAAGGTGGGTAGGCTTGCGAGAGAAGAATTCGTTCGACTTACAGCCGATGCTCCAACATTAATGGGTCCATCACAACCTCGACCTATCGCTTTCATTACGGGCAATTTTCCATCACCCAACAGGCACATTGGACACCTTCTTTGAATGGTGGACTCTACGCAGGTCGATGGGCATTTGCATGGACTACAACACACCGCATGGAGCTGAGTCCGCGGACTAGGCAACATGCTCCGAGAAGGAGCGATATGCCAATCAAGCATAACCAAGCACGACCGCTGAAGGGGCAAGTCGACCGTTCCGGCAGAGCACCATCCATCATTTGCAGCACTCGGCCGATGCCTGCACTGTGACGAGCAATGGGAACCAGAAAGAGACTGAGGAGCTTCGCGGTCGTTGTCCCGCAAGCCTTCGAGCTGCTGAAGCAACAGCAGCCAGCTCGCGCGCGGCAGGGACGCCGGAGCATCCAACCCAAAGCCCCTTCCCATGCCGCGGTACACGCAGACCCGTCATGGTATGGACCCGAGCTGGTCACGTTATCCCGCCCAGCTCATCTCAGCCCGCTGTGAGAAGGTAGTGCTGCCTGTGTAGGCAATGAAGCTTTGGCCATCGTGCACAAAAGGCAGCACCTGGTGTGTCAAAGCAGCTTTATCAGACAGTGAAGAGAAGAAGAGGCACACGGTCCAGGAAAAGCATGATGGTCATGCAGATTTCGATATCTCGGAAAAAGGCAGTATTCTCGAAGAGCTCAGGTAGCTAGCCACCGAGCCAGTTATCTTGCTTATTTACTATGCGGACCAAAAAAATCATTATTCATACACGACCCCTGCTCATGTCTGTCTCCATCTCCCAGGTCTTGTCCTCTCTGTCTCATCAACCTTCTCTCTGGAAAGGCTTCACTCAGTAGTGATCCAAGATATTTCCAACGCCCTGCCCTCCTCCACCACCTCCACTTCCAGGACCTCGCTGCGCGTACCCAGACCCAGGCCCAGGTCCATTCGACCTGTACCCACCCATCGGCGGCGGCGGTCCACGACTCGGCCCCCTCGGCTCGGGCGTGAACGCTCGGTACCCTCCAACATCCTCTGCCGTCTGCACGCGCGCTAAAGGTGGGCCGCCGACGGGTGTGTATGACCGAGGCGGCGGTTGTCCGAAGGTCTGCTGGTGTTGTAGTGGTGGTGGGCCGCTCAATGGTGTGTATGAGCGTTCTGGCGGACCGAAGCCGTTGTTCGGTGATGTGAAAGCCCTGTCTCCTGGCGTAGGACCTCGTGATGGTGGGAGTTGTGGAAGTGATGGTTGCTGGCCGTTTGGTGGTGAGAAGCGTCTCGGTGGCGGGGGGCCTCCTCCATCCATCATCATGCCAGGACCTGGTGAGTTCCTGCCATTGTTGTGTGACTCGAAGATTGGTGGAAAATTTGGGTTGCCCAGTGGTGGACCGCGTCGAGCACCTGGGCCATCAGTAGGTCGGTCCCATGAGGGTGTGCGCGTTCCTTGACTTCGATCGGGTCCATAGATTAGTGATTCATCCGAAGCTCGTCGTGGGCCATTGCTCATAGCGGTGCCTGGACGACCGAGTGGTTCGAGGGGGTATGCTGGGCCAGGAGGCATGCCTCGTGGCGTGTTGATTCGATTTGGAGGTCCTGGTCTGCCGAAGGGACCGGACATGGGCGGACCGCCGACGTCGCTGTACCCCATGTCGCTTGCTGAGCTTATGAGGGGTGCGTTTGACGAGTAGCTTGCGATTGAGGAATCCGATTGCTGCGACATGAAGCCTGGACGACCGTTCGTTGGCATGCCGGGCATTGGAGGTTGGTCGAAGCTGTCTTGACTTCCTCGTTGTGTTCCTGGCCGTGAGTCGTACAGTGGTAATGTGGTGGTTGTGGTGGTTCGAGACAGCGGAGGCAGTGTTGGCTCGCTGTCCATTCCGAGGACTGGCAAGGTAGGTTGGACCTTGCCGTTCCCGCCGGCTCGTGCCGCCTTTGCGTCTTCCCGAGCTCGAATCTCATTCTCTTTCTTCAGGGCTATGTCGACCTTCTTGCGCACAACGCGCTCCATTCGCTTGTTAATCTTGATTCGGCAGTAGTTCTTCAATCCCCCAGCCTCACCTGGAATATGATGCCACAGAAACAGGAGGTACAGGATGACAGAAATTGCGAGCGACAGTGCTGCTAGGATCCAGATAAGGCAGGTCCACAGCATGCCGAACAGGACTGTTGCTTGTAGCTTGTCCTTGTCCGCCATGGCGCCAATGTTGATGAAGAATTGCTCGACGGATGATTTGCCCTCCGGTGCCGCATGCTCGCCAGTAGGAATGAAGTTGAGCTTGGTGACTGAATACAACGTGATGCCGTTGACCACAACTCGAGGGCCTTCAGCGAAGATGATCCGAATGGCCGCTTCGAACGAAAAGTATGAGAACAGCGCAACGTAGTCGGCGCCCTTCCGGCTCTTCGTCAACTCGGCGAAGACTAGGAAACGTCGATACCCTCGTCCATTCGCGCCCATCCGTATCGACTGTATTCGCACTGCGAGAGGGTCGAGATAGCTCTTCGCAACACCTCCCTGCTTCATAACTCTTACTGCTCGGATCCATCGCTCGATAAGGAGGATGTATGAGAGAATAATACAGCCAGCGAAGATCCATCGCGATATCGTGAAGGGAATAGCTGGCTCGATCTGACCGGCCCACTTGTTGAAGGCAAGCAGATTTATGGCGAGGAACGTGTCGACGACGTAGATTGAGATGGAGACGATAAGCATTATGATAAGGTAGGCATAACCGAAGCCGGTCCAACATGATCGAGACTTGAAGTCGTCGAGATTCTGGTAACGTCGTCAGCAAACATGGCCAGCTCAGAGATGTCGGGCATACGTACAACATAGTCCCACTTCTGCTCATCATGCACATCGCCGAAGCGCTCTCTCTTCCCGCAGCAACCCATTTCTCTCCGTGCGCTGCTCGGCAGCGATCGTAACGACTGACTTCAAGGCGGCGCAGCCGCGTTCAGAGCACAAGAGACCAGCTCAATTGCCTGAACAGATGCCGTGAGGAGGGTGCTCAAGACATAAAATACCGTTCCTTCTGCAGATGAGACGCGACGTTGCAGACCCGTTCCTCTTTCGAGCTTTGACAGACAGCACTCCGCTTAAGGCGAGGGAGGCGGTTTGAAGTCGAAAGACGGGGTAGATGAGACAGATTGACGTGCGCAGAAAGTCCGCAGTGGCTGGGGGAACAAACAAAGGAATGTGGATAGGCTCTGGACCTTTCTGTGCGTTGTTGAAAAGGTTTGTCGTCAATAAAGGAGTGACTGAATGAATGGTGCAACAACTTTCGGATTCGATGAAACGATCGGACACTGTCGATACAGTGAAGATAGCACGCAAGGAGACGAAGATGAGGCCGAGAGGACGCTGACTGCGCGCGAAACGGCTAGGAGAAGACAAGCCCGTTCGAGCTCCGATGACACGGAAGCTTTTTGTTAGCGGCTCCCAAGATGTTTCAGATCGGCCTCCTCGAATCACTGGCAGGGGCACCCGAAGAAGTCGGGTAATCCTTGGCTCTAATGCAGGTACAATTGCGCTACACCTGCCTGGGGGCAATCGCGACGAACACCCACTGGGTTGGGACGCAAAGGTCTGGCACAGGTACTTCGTCCAGCGTGCTCCTCAGGACTGGCATTTGCGTGACCTCACATGCAGTCGGTCTATTTATCTGCCGCTATGGGTATCAACAGGATCCTTATCATTGCGCCAATAATCCACCATCAATGCAACCGAGAGATCACGCTTCATCGCGTTTCATCATCCTCAGAATTCACCTTGATCGTCGCCTGCTATGATGACATTGTTGATCTTCAACAGCATGCGACACAGCTGCGTCGCCAATAACAGTTGCGACCGCTTGGATATCAGTGACTCAATGACAAAGTGGTCCTTCATGTCGTTGGAGCCTGTCTGCATACAATCCACTCCCAGTCGGCTATTCTTCTCGCGTACCTGCCGCGACTTCAATGCTGCCAGAGTTTCGATCGGGCTCAGCCCAGAATTCTCTGCCAATGCCATCGGGACGGCGTCGAGCGCATCAGCAAATGCTCGCATGGCGTACTGCTCGAGACCGGGGCTCTTCACAGCAGCATCTTCCACCGCGACCGAACATGAGATCTCCGACGCACCTCCGCCGTAAACGATGCGGTTGTCGCGAACCAGATTCCGTACCACGCACAAAGCATCGTGAAGTGACCTCTTTGCCTCATCGATGATCATCTTGTTGCTGCCTCGAACAAACACTGTGACCGCTCTCGTATTGGCACATTCTTCAATGACCAGCATCTTCTCGCGTGTGGTACCGAAGCTCATCTCGCGTACAATACCTGCCCGCCCTAGCTTGTCCGCGCTGAGGTCCTCGAATCGTGGCACTATTCGACCGTTGGTGGCGATGGCAATGAGTTCGATCTCCGGGCCACCAACCCATCTCACAGCGGGCAGCTTGTTCTGAAGAAGCAAATGATTCGCTTCGTCGTCGAAGCCCCACTGGCAAATGACAACGTTGGCGCCGGTGTCTTTTATCTGATCGATCATTTCTGTGAATTTGTTGCGCTCGTATTGTTGTAGCTTCTTGAACTCCTCGACCGAGGAGATGTCGAGCTTGTGCTTAGTCTTGGGCTTCGGAGGCTCGAAGGCACACGTGAGGATGGCAAGTCGAGCATCCCGGACCTCATCTGGCATCTGTGGATGTGAGAAGTCCTTGTCGACAATAACACCTTTCACCAGCAAGCTGTCCTCCAGCGAGCCACCAGCCTTGCCGTCAACTTTGATGAGTTCGAAATCAACATCTTTCCGCTCCAGATCTGCAACCGACATGACGGCATCAACTGCGATCTTCGAGAACTGGTCGTGTGCTTTGCTGACAATCTTGCTGCCCAAACTCGTCTTGGCCACCTTGAGGAGATTATCCTGGTCTTCGCGGGAGAACTCGAGTATGTCGCTGATGGTGTCGAGGTGCGTCACTGCAACCTCGCAGGCCTGATCATAACCGTCGGCGATTCGGATGGGATGGATGCCCTTGTCCATGAGATCGGCTGCCTGTTCAAGTAATGACGCTGCTAGCACGACCACACCCGTAGTACCATCACCGATTTCGTTATCCTGCGACTGGGAGAGCTCGACCAGCAGTTTGGCCGCGTGATTTGATATTTCCATCTGACCGAGGATTGTAGCTCCATCATTCGTCACTGTGATGTCTCCATCGGGGCTGATAAGAATCTTGTCGAGGCCTTTCGGTCCTAGACTTGTGCGTACGATGTTTGCGACTGTGCGAGCCGCTATGATATGTTGCTTGATGGCGTCGTTGCCGTGTGTTCTCTTCCTCTTGCCTTGGTCTCGCACGACGATGAAGGGCCGACCGGACTCATCCTTCATGACCTGCGCATTGGCCATGTCTAATTGCATCGCCATGTTGCTGGACGTGCCCCGCTCGGGGGACTTTTGCGACGTTTGATCGGCGCCTTAGATTTCGTATGGCCGTGCCGAAGGATTGATTGTATTGAAGTGCCAATGGCTATGACAGCAATAGTGACTTCAATGCTGCACTCGTGGTCTCGACTCGTGTTTCGACGTTGTGAGGAGTCCGGTCGCCTGGCCGAACAATTTCTAAGAATTTCTCGGACTGGAGCCGCTCAGCGCCAAGAATTGCGGGCGAGAACGCGCTAGCGACGTCCGGCTCGACTGCACGCTACCAAACTTACCCCGACCTCATGTTCCTCACATCTTGTTACACGCAAAGATCCTCTAAGGCGCAAACTTGCGGCGATCGCAGAGTGGTCGCGTAGGCGCGGTCTCTGTCGCCCTAGATGCCTCAGATCAACGGTGCGTGGGATCCATTCTGGCCATGTTTGCGCGAGCTAATGTTTGATTGCAGACGATGATGCCAGCGACGGTAGCATTCCCTACGAGGACCTGCCGGAGAGGCCAAAAGCCGGCGCGGAAGAAGACGAAACTGATGGCGAGGAGGGTGAAGAGGAAGAGTGAGTCCGGCGCAGACCACCTCACTGCTTGCGCGTCTGACTCGGCCACAGATTCGTCGTCGAGAGAATTGTAGGACACTCAGGCGAAGGTAATGTCCGTATTACTGTGCCCTAAAGGCGGTCTTCGCTGACAAGTAACAGGATGTGTTGTACAAAGTCAAGTGGCAAGGATACCCGGCCTCAGAGAACACAGACGAACCAGAAGCGAATCTCCTGCCGTGAGTATTCGCGCCGTTCATCAGCAGGTAGAAGCTGAGACCTTGCAGGGACGCTAGAGACGCTCTAGCAGCATACCACAAGAAAATCAAATACAATCCTGCCATAGAAAGCGGCCCAGACAGCAAAGGCATCAAGCGCCAAAAATCAAAGAGTAATCTGAAGACAGATACGTCTACTCCGGTCTCGAAGCGGTCAAAGATCAGCCATGACGATGATGGTGATGATGGAGGAGAAGGTGGCTGGTTCCCGAAGACTCAAAGCTGGGAGTCACAGATCAACAAAATCGAACACATCGACAGAGACAGTACAACCGGTCAACTAACGGCATACATCAGATGGAAGGACTCCGGCAAGCCGCACACGAAGGTCAGCATGAGTCAGATCTACGACCACTGTCCGATTGCTATGCTCAAGTTCTACGAGAATCATTTGAAGTTCACGGCGGAGCCATAGTCGGATTTTCCGGAGTCGATCTTGGATGCCTCTTGGTTGGACTGGAGAGCGGATACCGGTAATGGATCAGCAGCTGGCAATTGACATGGCCTGGGAGTCGCAGTCGCTTTCTCAACTGGACATCAGGCTAGAGATTTCAGGATATTCCGACTCGGTAAAGTGTCGACGAAGTGATGTTTGTATTATAGGTAGCAAGGTACGAGATACTGGACTGGAGTAACCTTGCCCAAGTCGAAAGCAATTTCAGCTAAAGCGGAAGGAACGCGTCCCAGAACGCATCTTGCAGTAGCTTCGAAGGAAAGTGCATTTTGCCCATCTGTCCTTTGTACATCGTCTCTTTCAGCTTGCTCCATCATCTCCTCTCTTCAACATCTGTTCTCTCCATGATCTTCTCTTCCAACAGGCCCACTTCCACTGCCCTTCATACCGACGTATTTATCTCAGCTGTCAACAAAGTCTTCTACCTCTCTGCTCATTACAATCACACCAGCTACGATGACAGCCACTCAACTCGGAGAGCTATATGACGATCTCATCTGCACGATGGCCGCCATACTTCCGCCGACGGACGCCATCTCGTTCTCTCTATGCAACAAGCGCCTGCATTCACTGTCCGATGCCCGTCTGCGACTTCACCGAGAGTATTGCGTGAAGTACTCGGTACTCTACATCAGCAATAATCCGAACCCGCCTCCTGGGGTATGGGCAGTCCACGATCCCCTCACTGCTCTCTATCAACTGTTCCTCGATCCATGGCGAGCACGTTACGTCCGTCGAGTGCAATATGATAGAAACTACGATGCTGATCATGGTCATGAAGAGCCCGATGACGAAAACGATGCGCTGTTCGAGTTTCTGGGTGATCCATGGTACTGGTCCGCCTTCGACCCAGCTTTCGAACGCAAGGTGGCTAGATACTGGCGTCGTGACATTGAGATTAGCTTCATCTACAACTTTGGGGATCCTGAGGAAGAGCTCTCGCCACACGAAGAAGAACAGAAGTGCGAGTGCGGCAAGTGTCTGATCATGTTGTTGACTCTGCTTCCAAATCTCGGAACGCTGGAAGTCCTGGGAGAACCTTTCTGGGATAAAGCTTCGAACCTATTCCTACACTATGTGCAAGAGATGCAGGAAGGAGACGATACCACTCTACCGCTGGCCAAGCTTCGAACTATCCTCTACAAGGACGGAATATCTATGGTTTCGATCCTGCCCTGGGCTGCGCTGCCATCTGTTCGTCAGCTGTATGTCGCTCGCCTCGACGAGCAGTATCCCGACATGGCCACTCATGTATTGGAACACTATCCACCTAACCTATCCATTCTTGGTATTGCGGAGAGTCGGATCCATCCCTCGCTAATCAATGCCATCATTGACGAATGTCCCAGTCTCCAGCGGCTCACCTTTGCCGTTCTGGAAGAAGACTGGGTGTTTGGATGTGGCTGTTCAGTGGAAGACTTCTTCCCCTTCGGCATCGGCGAGCTAGAGGACGAGGATGACCCAGACGATTCAGATGCATCCGACGACTCAATCCGTTCGGACGGTGACGAAGACGCTTACGATCGACTGGCCGCTCCGCATAGAGCTGGTCTGGGTCAGACTAGCGATTCTGGCAGCCGCATCTCCCTAGGCGAAGGGTATCCTAGCGCTGGAGAGGACGGCGGCTTCGATCATCTCGTCGGTAGATCGGATTTAGCATCACAGTTGCAGGCTCGGAACTTCGTCATTGAACGGTTCTTGACGACAGACCAGACCACTGACGCCTACGTCTATGACTTCAAGAAGCACACAAGGTGAGTGAGCCGCCGTGAACATCGTCGGTGTTACTGATTTTTGTCAAGACACGGCATTTGCAAGTGGCTCTCTCTACCATGCGCAAGCGATTATGCTCCTGCTGAGAAAGCCGAGATCTGCACTCGAAGACTGGTAGAAGAGGACGAGGAGGTTTGAGAGCAGGTGTTGGTACAGCGCGTTCACACAAAAGGCATAAGCCGTGGGAGCGTTGTGGTGGCATCGTGGTGTCGTCAAAAGCGTGAAGAAGGCAATCACTGAGATGCGGACGCCCGAGGGTTCTTGCAACAATATGTCATCTTGCTCCAGCGTCGACGGGGCATACATATATGTGTATCAACGAGTTCGTACGGATCGCATCACATACACTCGTCACGTTATGCTTGCACGCATGAATGTCTTGTCTCCTAAGCATTTTATGGATCGGAGTAGTATGATAGCCACCGCCAAATACTTCATGAAATGCTCGGCTCGATCAGCCCTTGAATGTGGCCCAACGGTGCTCAGGTAAATGCAAGCATCTCCGAATTGGCTGCCACAACGGCAGTGATGTTGCTTCAAGGACTATATCGAAAACCGGTTGACAAAGTGTCGGGCTCCAGGCGAAGGTTTCTCCACTCCGCCCATCCCCTGCATCACGAACTCCAACGAAGTCGCGATTGACAAGGTGAAGGGATGGTATCTACTCACCCACAGTATCTTGGTCCTCATTCGTTGTAGCTGCACAGATCCTCACGATCGCGCCACTATGAGCTCCTGTATCAACGATCGTTCCGTCTACTGTTCCTTATAGCAGGACTGCAAACAAGGCCGCATCTCGACACAGATCTACTTCCCCGCCGGGGGACTAAAGTCGCAACCATGGCGCTCCTGAAGCTACTGTCGTTGTCGCTGGTCATGGCGATTGCATCGTTCCTAGCGGGGATACTGCCACTGACGCTGACGCTGTCGCAAACGCAACTGCGACTGATCTCGACGGTGGGCATGGGAGTTCTGGTTGGCACATCCCTGATTGTAATAATACCCGAGGGCGTCAATGGACTGTACAGCATGCCAGGTGCATCGCATGTGCACAAGAGAGGGATGGCACAGCACGAATCGCTCGATGTGCGGCGGATGCAGCAGCCAGAGCCAGTCTATGCAGACGACTTGTATGCGCGCGAAGCGAAGGAGAGGCCTGATCCATTCGCTCTCCCTGGACCTGTCATACCAGGCGCGCTGTCCGACCCTCCCAAGACGCCTACAGAGCCCGGCGTCATAAGCATACTGGCTGACGAGAAAGCGAAGGACAGCAAGGGTGAGCACAAGGAGAAAGATGAAGACAGCTCACCTCATGCCTGGGTCGGAGTTGCGCTGATCTCGGGGTTTCTCCTCATGTACTTGATTGATAAGGTGCCACAATACACGAAGCCGTCCAAGACTAAGACGCCAACACACCACATCGCGCTGAACAACCTAGGCCGGAGATTTAACCTGTCGACGTCGAACCAGCGCGAGGAGGATTCGGAAGCGGAAGGATTTCTAGCCTCGGACAAAGCTGTGGTGAATCACCAGCGAGGATTCGCGACGACTATCGGTCTGGTCATCCACGCGGCGGCCGACGGCATTGCTTTGGGCGCATCTTCGACGACAGCCACCAGGACCTGAGTCTCATCATATTCTTTGCCATCATGGTCCACAAAGCGCCAGCCGCTTTTGGCCTCACGTCCATTCTGCTGAAGCAAGGACTCTCGAAACGCTCAGCACGTGGCCATCTAGTCCTGTTCAGCCTAGCAGCACCGGCCGGAGCGATCATCACGTATATCATAGCGAATGTGCTAGGAGGCATCACGTCTAGCACGGTCGAAGGTACGACGTTTTGGACCGGCATGCTACTTTTATTTTCTGGCGGGACATTCTTGTATGTGGCGATGCATGCCATGCAGGAGACGTCGAGGAGTCATCATGAGTCGAGCAGTCAGGGAGGTGCGAATGGGTTCGTCGACGGTGGGAGGGATTCGCAGCAGTCGGAGGAAGAGAAGCCTTCGATGGTGGATCTCGGGGCGGCTGTGTTTGGGATGATACTGCCGCTGTTCTTGCAGATAGGGCACGCTCACTGAAGCGGGCATTGGGTTTTAGCATGCTGGGTTGGTCTATTCTTTGGATGTACTACTATAAGTATCAGAGGCACATCAGAATGTGATTACTGCTGAGGGTATCTGCCTTTGTCTCCCACAGTGCCGAGGGCATGGTACTGTGCTGAACCTTCAGTCGTAGTTCCAACCTCTTGCAGTACCGTAGGGACCAGTAGCAGGTGAATGCCATCTTCACGTGCCCTGTCACCGAGAATAAAGGTGACTTTTGTACTTAACATGAATCAAGAGCAGTTGCACGTAGACATTTTGACCATGCTAAGAACACCTCTACTGCAGACCAGTGAATGGGAAAGGAGAACGCCTGGCGCGGAGCCTCTAGCAACTTTGCTTGGACTTGCACGTTTCTGCCATTGAGTTCTACCAGAACTGCACGCAGGACACCCGATTCATCCAAGAACTGCAGTACCAAGCGACACGACGATAATGAAAGGACCAACAAACAGTAAGTGCTGGCCGCAACACTGGGAGAATGTGTCACTGCATTGCTGCTGCTGCATCCCAAGGCTGCCCTGTGCTCGCCTGTGCTGCCATATCGAGGCAGTCTAGGCTTGGACTCCCTCGACAACATGGAAATCGCCGGCCTTATCCCGCGAGGCCGCGCTTGCCAGCCTCTTCCATCATTGTTCATGGTCCTCCCTGCACTGACAACACAATACATCTGCGACCACAACACATCATATTCGGCGAGATCTGCCTGTAGTTGAACACAGGACGATCCGTTGTCGATCTGCGGGCCATCTACCCATCATTCGCTTCTGCAGACGCCGCCTGGAAGCCGCAAGCGCCGAGTGCGTCACTGCAGAAGTTCTTCTCCCGCCACAGCGCTTGACAACACCAGGACTCGACAATCCTACAGCATTCGGCTCTGCTACGAGCGACGGCGACAACAATGAGCGCGAGCTAGCCATCATATACGGCCCACCTCGCGTGCTCTGTTGAGTGACGGGCACTTGTCTGTTCTGACGTCTGTAGCGCTAGCACGTCACAACCCTGCCATCCTACTCCGATTCTCGACCAACATGGATTCAGACGACATGGCTGTCGATCGCCCTCTCTCTCCTCGTGCAAAGCCTCCTCCAATAGACCCAGAGAGACTCACACAATACCCCGAGTACCTCCCACGGGACTCACTCGACCACGATGGTGATTACCAATTCTCTGCACCACCTGCCACCGCCCCAATAGCCGACATGCGCGCCTACAGAACCAAACCCTCGATGTCACACAGCCGTGTCAAGCGGCTGTCTACCTCCAACAAGCCCAGTATGTCGACCATGGGTGGACTGCCATCTGCTCCGGCTTCACCACCCACACCAGCACCGTCACCAACCCCTTATCAGAGAGTGCCGAGCTGGACGTCTGCTGGCGAGAATGAAGACTCATCCTACGGGACACAAGAGTACACTTTGGCAGTCTTAATCCAGCTGAACGGCAACGCTATCTTGCTGAGCTACTTAATATGTGCGACAACAACCTGCTGAGCTTTGTTCACCATTTTGTTTCTCCACGTCTGAAGAAGGATCCGTTTGAGCACTTGCCAGATGAGCTGTGCTTAAGGGTATGTTCACCGTTCACGCCGAGACACTAGTTCACGTTGCTGACAATTTCAGGTGCTCTCTTTTATCGACGATCCTCGAAGCCTCGCACGAGCCTCACAAGTGTCAAGTCGCTGGCACAAACTACTCAATGACGACATGCTGTGGAAGAACATGTGTGACAAGCATGCATACCGAAAGTCTTCGGACGCCTCGGAAGAGATCGAGCCACTGTACCTACCACAAGCCGCACGCGGCCCATACTCATTCGCCGGAAGGACGCCGAAGCGAACGATCGACGGAGCATTAGTCGGTCCCTCAAATAGTGCGCCCAATCTCACACTCGCACCAGACGACACACCATTGAGCCCTCGCTCCAAGAAGAGAGACTCGCGCACATATCACCACCAGTTCCGACGAAAGTACATGATCGAGGCTGCCTGGCGAAAAGGTGGCGACGCTCAAATTCATCCCCTGCAAGATCCAGGTGTGGTCACGAGTCTTCACTTGACTGACAAGTACATTGTCGTCGCTATGGACAACGCTAAGATTCATGTCTTCGACACTGCTGGAAGACCACAGCATGTTCTGAGAGGCCATGTTATGGGTGTCTGGGCGATGGTTCCGTGGGACGACATTCTGGTCAGCGGTGGTTGTGATCGAGATGTCAGAGTCTGGGATATGTCGACCGGTAAGAGCGTGCATACTCTACGAGGTCACACTTCAACAGTACGCTGCCTGAAGATGTCGGATGCTCATACCGCCATTTCGGGTTCAAGAGACACAACTCTACGTATCTGGGACATCCCGTCTGGCATGTGCAA
Source organism: Cyphellophora attinorum (assembly GCF_001299255.1). Taxonomy (NCBI): domain Eukaryota; kingdom Fungi; phylum Ascomycota; class Eurotiomycetes; order Chaetothyriales; family Cyphellophoraceae; genus Cyphellophora; species Cyphellophora attinorum. Next base: position 414,185 of record NW_017253243.1, on the reverse strand, counting down.
GACAGTCTTAGTCGGCCACCAAGCCAGCGTTCGATGTCTCGCCATTCACGGCGATCTTTGCGTCTCCGGCAGCTACGACACAACCGCCCGAGTCTGGAGCATATCCGAAGGCAGATGTCTGCGAACCTTGACCGGCCACTTCAGTCAGATCTATGCCATCGCTTTCGATGGTCAACGTATCGCCACTGGCAGTCTCGACACTAGCGTCCGCATCTGGGATCCAAAGAATGGCATGTGTCAAGCCATCCTCCAAGGTCACACCTCGCTCGTCGGTCAACTCCAGATGCGTGGCAACACTCTCGTGACTGGTGGCTCAGACGGTTCAGTCCGGGTGTGGTCGTTGCAGAGAATGACGCCGATTCATCGTCTAGCAGCGCACGATAATAGTGTTACGAGCCTGCAATTCGATGACAACCGTATTGTCAGTGGCGGAAGTGATGGTCGCGTCAAGATCTGGAGTGTGGAGACAGGTCAATTGGTTCGAGAGTTGAGCCAGCCTGCAGAGGCGGTGTGGCGTGTGGCATTCGAGGAGGAGAAGGCGGTCATTATGGCTAGTCGCTCGAATCGGACGATCATGGAGGTGAGTCTTGCTAACTTTCCTTCGCGGAAAGCCTTCTATCCTATGACCCGACCATGCTGACAGTATGCACAGGTATGGTCTTTCTCGCCACCTGGTGATGAGCTAGGCGCAACGAGATCGGACACGCCGTTGAGTCTGCCTGACAAAGACGCAGAGCATGAACTTCACCAGAACATGGACGAGCGAGTCGCCGAGAGCAGAATGCGAGCATTCAGCGAAGTCGCCGTCGTTGCTGGTCCATCGAACGACGTCCACATGAGAGACTGAGCAGGCCCCATAGAACCTCGGTAGGGCTAGATCGAACCTCACTGTGGTCTTGCTGAGGCAGCCAGCACGAAGAGCATATTATTATCGACACCAGTGGTTTTCAGACTCACCAGCGTCCAACGAATCAGCAAGAGTCGACGGCGAGGAGTAACGACAGCATAAAGCCGTGAAGAATCTCCAGGCCAAGCAAGGAGCAACGACAGCATAATGCCGTGAAGAATCTCCAGGCAAAACAAGGAGCAACGACAGCATCAATGCCGTGAAGAATCTCCAGGCCAAGCAAGGACAACGATCGATGCGACCGATGCTGGTTAACGAAGTCATGCGTTTGCAGTCGAGGGCCAGTGAATGCATAGAGTGTCAAACGAAGGCAAGCAAAGCCGGAATGAAAAGCATTGATGGCATGATGCCACGCACGAATGAGCCAACGAGCAAGCAGCATGGGCTACCACGCACTGATAACTGATGGATTGGGCAGACAGCATTTTGTCGCCTTTTGTATGTATCATGTGTCTAGCGTAGGAGCACGCGCGCGATCCTAGTACGCTAGAGTACTCCGAAAATGACAGACTTCATTCTCTACCATGATTTATATAGTGAAGTGATTCATACTGGAGACTGTTGTCCTCCAACGTCCGATAATTACCTAGGTATGCTCTCGGCAGCGACTATAACACTTTCACAACATTAACCCCTCCCAAAGACACCTTGAGCCGGAAAAGTCGGCTCACTCAGTAGTTGAAATTCTCAAACACGATCGCCCTTTGCGGCAGCCAACTTTGCACTTCTTCGCGCATCGCCGGTGCCGTGCACAGGTACCACTCATCCACACCCTTGTCCGCCTCTGACAGATCCTCCTTAGCGATACGCCGTCTGAACACCTTCAACCCGGACGGCGAGTTCTCCGCCTCGTTGGCTAGATCCAGGACTTTGTACAATGCCTCCCGTGCTTTGCTGTCTGACTTGAGCGCAGTGGATTCGTCGCCGCTGAGGAAGACATGCAGGTTGCCGTGCGTCAGCAGCGCTGGGTGCTCCTTCAAGAGGGTTAAGAGGAGGTTTACGTCGCGTACGCCGAGGGACCACATCGTTGTGGTGCGGTCGATCAGGTGTGCATCGTCATCGCCAGACTTCTTGTCTAGCAGCGTCCCAAACTGGCCGAGTAAGGGCGTGATGCCGATGCCCGCGGCGATGAAGCCTACTGTCTTTTTCTCGTCTGTGCCGAAGTCGAACTTGAACTCTCCACCGAACCCCTTCACACCAATCTCAACCTGCCCAACCCTCTGCAAAGGCGAAGCCATCCAAGCAGTAACGCGCCCAACCTTCCTGACAGTAACCTCAAACTCCTCCCCATGCACCCCCAACGCCCCCGGCACACTACTCACCGTGAAATTCCTAATATAATCATCATTCAAACTCAATGGATCATCGTCCCGCATATGGCTGTACCCCATGTCCAACTCCTCAGAGAAGTCGAGCGCCACGAACTGACCGGGCAGCCAGGGGCCGTGGATTTTCGGGTCGGAGAGGGAGAGGCGGTAGCGGGTTATTGTTGGGGTCAGGGGGGTTTTGGAGGTGAGGGTTGCTGTCACTAGGGGTGTGTCGGACTTTGTGGTGGCGTTGGGATCGAGGTTTTCGGCGAGGAGGTACCGGACGCGTGGGTTATAGGGGGAGCGGCCTTCGAGCTTGTCGATGGATGTAGGGATGTTGGCGCCGCGGAAGGGGAGGCCTTCGGCGACAAGACGGCAGGCGGTGACGGTGAAGCGGACCGCGAGGAGGAGTGCGAGAGCACAGAGGACACGAGTTTGGCCCCAATGAGGATCTCGGCTGTGCCGCTGAGGTACAGAACGGTGCCAGTGGTGAAGTCTGGAATGCAGATGCCGCATTCGGGAGAAGTGTAGAGGTTGCCGAGGGATTGGTAGAGATTGTTGCCGGAATATTCGGGCCAGGTCAGGGTGGTGGCGGTGGTGCCGTTGGCAGTGGTACTGGGTTTGGGGTCGGCGCGTAGGAAGCCGGGTGGGCCGCCGCGGTGGTTGCAGTCCATGTCTTCGTTCTTGTGAGCGGAGGCGAGGAAGAAGAGGTCGGCTTGAGCGATTGTGGCGAGGGATTGGGGCCCGAGGAGGGCGCCAGATTCGAGCAGTTGTGGATTGGGGATTGCTGGGGTAATGGTTTTGCGGTTGAGGTATTTGGGGCAGTTGCCGAGGGATTGGGTTATTTTGAGGACAAGTTGGGCTTCGCCAGCGCCGGTGGCGGGAAAGCTGGTGTCAGAGTCGTCGTTGGTGTGCTGCTCGCAGGCGCCGGCCATGACTCGTCCGGCTAGCTTCATGCGGCCACGTTCTTCGAGGTTGATGCTCAGTCCTGCCATGAGCCTGCCGCCTGATTCCTCGTCTGCTCGCATCACCTCGCCATTCACTTTGCCACCATAGAGTGCTTCGACTACTGGGTCGAACTTGGTGTCAACGATTGTCCGAACGCCCAATACTGAGGGTGCGATCTGCTGTGCGAAGGGCGTCTTTCCGCCCCACACTGTGCACCATATCTCGTCCCTTCCTGTGGTCGGGTTTGTGGTCTTGGTTCCGAGTGCTAGCAAAGGATATCGAGCTGCCATGTGAGCTGCGCGAGGCTGAAGGAACGAGGATGTAGGATTGTCGCCGACCAGACGACCCACGCCGGTCAGTCGGTGGACCTCTTCCTCGCCTTCGTTCCAGTCCAGGGCCCGGTGGAACGCCATCTCGTCGTGATGACGGTGGTTGTGATTATCACGAGAGCTGGCCTTGAAGTGCGGTCGTCTCAGAGTGTTGCGTAGGGCGGAAAGTCTACCTGACATCTATGGTTAGGTCCACAGAATTGGTGAGGAGGTCCCGAAGAGTGAATGGATCATCCTGTGGCAACTGTAGAGCCATTCTTATATCTCACCTTTGGGACGCCGAGAAGGATCCAGTACTTCCTGCGACCCTCTCGCTTCATGTATCTAAGGTAGTCATCAAGCGATACCTGACGAGTATGTTCGTTTCGACCGGCGGTGCGTTTGTTGTAAGAGCAGCAATGTCACGCAAGAAGGTCAACTAATCAGCAGTTCAGCTCCAGGTATACTTCATGGTTCCTGGGGAAGGTTCCACCTAGGAGCATGCCAAAGTAGCGCCGCTGTAAGATTCGTTATTTGGGCGACGGATCAGGGCCTGGTTAGCTAAGCACGCATCCAGGTTACTACGACACGTGGGACGAATTAGGCTTCGAGTACGGTTGGCTGGACTCGATCAAGAGGCTAGGCGGATTGAATGCTGTCATATTTGGAAGGCGCGATGTAAGTCGATGTTCAAGCTGAGCAAGTGGTTGAGAAGGATCATACGACGTAGAGTGAGATGAACGAAGTGAAGTCGACGGGTCGCTTGGCGAGACTTCCGGCTACCTTGGTAGCTTTACTGATGCGTTCATGCCCCCTAAGATTCGCCGCATACGACATGCAATTCCACGTTCTCCAAAAGCAAAGTATTCCTCGTGTGCACGAATACCATCCGATTGTAGACGGCATTTTGTAAATGATTCTTATTCATTCACGCTGACTAGATAAGCGAGCCCTTGGGATCTCCCAACCACGGTCATTCGCGAGAGCCCGCGTTCACTAAGTCTCTCACGTGAGCATTCGAGTATTTGCAGACAGTGCCGCCTCTGGATAACGTCATCGACCAGGCTGTCAGTACACCAAAAGCGTGAAGGCGACAACGAGGAGCATGTCTGGAGTTGACACTCGACAAGTGTAGTTGCAAACGTGGCTCAGGTGTCTGAACGAACACTTATGGAGAGGCAATATGGCTACAACTCTGTCACCTGGTCAATCGGCCGCCTTGTTTGACATACTTTCGCACTATGACACGTACCAGGAGATCAGAGATTTTCGAAATGTCGGTAGTCTGGCGCATTATGGGCCGCCATTTACCACACACGTCGGACAGCCATCTACTGCTCCAGCACTCCAGACGCTTGTCACCAAGTATCTGCTGACCCTTCCTGGGCTAAGGGATCTGCCTGGAGACTGGTGGAAGGTACAATGTCATGACATTATCGAGAATTTCGAGAAGTCCAACCTCAGCGAGAGCTATGACAAAGGTTCCATCGGCAGTCGGAAAACTCTGGCCACAGCCATCTCAGCACTCATCGAGTATCCCGTTCGCGGCACATTCGGTGGCTTTGCGGAAGTCAAGGACAGTGATTCCCACTACGACATCTCAAAGGCAGACGATCTCGCCCGTGCTTTCCGAGACTTCATGGACGGATGCATCTACGGGACTGCTCTGGAGGAGACAGTCATGAAGGCTTCCGAAACAGATGATCTGAGCCAGCACAGCTCGCTGATCAAAGGTGTACATGAGTTTGTCCTCGTAAAGTGAGTGCAATGGCAAGGCCTTGCGGTTGTGTGCTTACTCGATATAGTGTTGCATCCTTGATGCACTACACGCTTGTTCTATCGCCCAAGGGGCAATATTTGCTCAAGCTGATCGAAAATGCCAACAAGCTGATACCCTACCTGGTCATTAGACAGACACTCAAGATCGGCAATGTCGCTTCCATGATCAGTGCGATGATGCGGGTTGTTCTGGCCAAGATGAGCGTAACCAGTGTAACCAACTGGATAGGCTTGACATCAAATGCCGACGATGGAATGAACTTGCTCCAACAGTAAGTGCTCTTTCTACCCTTCTCCAGCAATTGCTCATATGTGCAGCATTGTCTCAACAGTACTACATTGGGACACGAGAGAGCTCGATAGTCGGGCAAGTAAGATCGAGAAGGAACGCGGCAAAAGTGCCAAGGAGCAGTTACAAATCCTGAAGGAGTATCCTTCCTTGCCGCGAGAAGAGCAGGAGCGAATACGAAGCAAAAGTCAGAAGGAGTCCATCTCCATTGTGACTGCCATCTTCAGAGCGAGGGACATTGAGCATACACTCAATGAACACGAGCATGAGATATCACTGGAATATCTCAGCATACAACTCTCGATCCGTGATAGGCAGGAGATCATTCGAGTCTTGTGCCACACTAGTCCGGACTATTTCACCAAGTCGATACGAGAACTCGTCGATGCTTACTATCCTGTCATAAGGGATATGCACAATGCTATCAACCTGTCGGGTACTATCTCAGACATGGAGTCATTCATCCGAGATATGATCAAAGTCGGCAAGATTCAGTCCGACAGCAAGGGCAACACCATAAACCCTTCGGTGGGCGATTTCGTGATGCTCTTGCGTAAGCACCAGTTCTCGTGCCACACTTTCATACATCAAGCATGCAAGAATGGTCCCGAACTCGTCGACTGGTACTTGGGCTGGGCCAAAGGTGCCGCCGCTGAGTTCAAACGAGCAGAAGGTGCCAAGGACGAAGCTGGCCATACTGATGCTGGCAAGCTGAATGCAGAGCTCAACAAGCTGTTCGAGAGCCTCACGAAGGAGCAGCAAAAGCAGATCACTCCAGTGCTGGATGCACAGATCGAGTACTTGGACGAGATGCACGCATCCTCTAGGAGCCGACTGGAGGCAGTGCTGCATTCGCAACCCTCGAACGAGAAACACATTGCGAGCGTGCTTTCAGGCATCAACAGCCGTCCATCAAGTCGACCTGCATCGAGAGCTCAATCTCCCGCTCCACAATCCCCCAAGGAACGCAATGCTCAACCGACACATAAGGATCATAGCCTGCCAACTCCGAAGGTATCGTCAGGCGCGGGCCCGGGTGCTTTCCTGTCGCGGTGGCAAGACATACTCGATCACACGCCCATCTCTCCTCTCACGTCCGAGGGCAAAGTGCAGAAAGCGAGCAGCACGGTTGTCGTCAATGCAAGTACCAAAGACGTTGACGGTCAGACGCTGGTCGAGTATGCCTCGAAAGAGGCCCCAGGCAACCAAGTCAAGCCGCGGGCGAAAAAGCCCGATGCTCGCATTATTGTAGACTGCATGGGCGTGGAGTTCAGACGCCTGCTTGCAGAGAAGAGCTGCTCATGGTAGCGGTTTGGCTAGAATCGCTGGCATTCTACACAACAAAGACGACCATCACGTCCCAACATGTATATATCCTTATGTTCTCCGTGGAGGCAACTGCCTCGTGTTCCTAGCAGCAGAGCACCCGCACCACTGCCTGATTCGCTGTTCGCAAGCTTACTCATCCTTAGCTACAGAACAAGCTCAAGCAAGGTTTCTCCAGTGCTTCGGCTGGCGGAACCCTGGCCCACAATGACTTCATCTTCGTCACCGCGACCATATCCGAGCCTCCCGAATTGCAGAGATAACCAGCTCGCGAGGATGAGTAATGCCCGTTCCTGGCGCTCACATGCCGCTGATCACATCCTTTCAGAGCTTCTCGCGTCACCGACCGCTTCGCACGGCTTTGAACTTTGGTTCGTGAGCTTTTTAATTTTCTCGTTGAGCTCTTTGATATTGCTGCTGCTCCTAGCTTCGAACGTGCTGTCGCCGTCAATTGTCCTTCCACTCCCCGCTCCCAGCCAGTGCTGATTCGCCAGCTGTGTCGCCGGCCCATTGCCGTGTACACAAGTCGGTTGACTATAGCTTCTCACCTCTGATCGACGTAGACCTCAACAGCTTGCCTCGACTGGGCGCAGCCACCCGCTCAACCCTCAGGCCCAACCTCGCGATTCGCCTGCAGATACACAAACAATGTCTTCATCGACATTAAAACCACCAAAGCTATCAGCACCGCCCAGCTATCCATTTGGCAAAATTGAGCCCAACTCAACAAAGTACTTCACAGCATGCATGCTAGGCGTACGTGCTGCCTTCCCCCTCTTGATTATGACCCAGTACTGATCACCTCCTCCAATAGGGCGTGATAGCATGCGGCCCAACGCATACCCTCGTAACACCCCTCGATCTCGTCAAAACCCGCCGACAAGTCTCTCCAGGCATCTACAAATCCAACATACAAGGCTGGACCTCCATCTTCCGCAATGAAGGCATCCGTGGCGTCTTCTTCGGCTGGTCACCTACCTTCGTCGGCTACTCCTTTCAAGGGCTCGGCAAATACGGCTTTTACGAGGTCTTCAAGCACGAGTACGGAGACAACCTGTTCCCTAACATGAATCGCACAGTCGTCTTCCTAGCGGCTTCAGCCAGTGCAGAATTCATTGCCGATGTGCTGCTTTGTCCGTGGGAGGCGCTCAAGGTGCGCATGCAGACAACGCTGCCGCCGTATGCAAAGAACTTGCGGGAGGCGTGGTCGAAAACTGTGGCCAATGAGGGAGTCAGCGGCTTGTATGCAGGCATTGTGCCGTTGTGGGGTCGCCAGATTCCGTACACGATGTGCAAATTTGCAACGTTTGAGAAGGTGGTGGAACTACTTTATAAGCAGATGGGTGGTCGGAAGGAGGATTATGGCAAGCTGGCCCAGACTGGTGTGTCGTTTGCTGGTGGTTATATTGCCGGTATCGCCTGTGCGGTAGTCAGCCATCCTGCGGATGTCATGGTCAGCAAGTTGAACAGTGATCGGCAAGGTGAGTCTAGTTCTATACGGTCCGGGGGTCCCTTGAGCGGAGTCGAGACTGACGTTTGGCAGCTGGCGAGAGTGCTGGCAAGACGATGTCCAGGATCTACGGCAAGATCGGATTCGCTGGGCTGTGGAATGGACTGCCCGTGAGAATCGGCATGATTGGGACCTTGACGGCGTTTCAATGGCTCATGTATGTCTTTCTCCGGCCTACTGTTCTGGAATTGTGCTGACCCTGAAACAGCTACGACTCCTTCAAGGTCTACCTCGGACTCCCGACCACTGGTGGTCACTAGGTCCTGTCATCAAGCTGGCGTACGGAGGTATCAGAGTTTTCAGCAAGATGGCAGGAGTCATGAGGTCGCTGGAGAGTAGATATGGAGTACTCTGGCTCCGGTATCGATTATCAACTTGCATATCGGAAGGCGTGGGTGTATGGGTGATGTCGTACGGACTAGGACAACTGAAATATCAGAAGCCCTTCGCGTCAAAAGAGTGACACGATGTTGTAATACAACTGCGCGACTAATGGGCATAGCTCGCACAACAAGACACTTCACAATAGTCGGGATAATATCCCGGACTGTGTGAGCCACGGACAACGCACATGCTTCTTCGTAGCGTGACTTGGACGCGTAAAACTATTTTTTCCGTTGAGATCAAGAAGATGTCATCTTGGCCTGTGGACATTTAGTGCTTCCGGTACGCTAGCCAAACCAGAAGGATGCCGTTGCTTTGGTCGCAATGGTGGCCAGAGCTGCTTGCGTTTGAGCACTGCTCCTGCGCTCGCATGTGCCTGTAGTTTCCTGGAAAGTAAGAGTGTACTTACATCGTAGGGTCGCTCGCTGTCAAAGCAGATGACATAGGCCAGAGCTACCCGGCTCTTGCTCAAATTCCAATTCTTGAGGGCAACATCGAGGCGGCATCACGTCCTCGTGCGCAAACTCATCTATGTTATGACAAACCTTTTGCTCGATCAAGCAACCACCACGGGACTTTGTTCTGATGCGGCACTAATTGTACCGTTCGTGCGGAAATGGCTCGGCCCGCGTGAGAGTTCGACGCCACCTGATCATCGGTCTGGTATAGACTTTGGGCGCAGAGCCACTGTTCGGTTGACCCCTCACCGCCATCAAAAGTCCACACGGCCACGATGCGTAGATGGTCGTCTGTTTGGTGGTACTATCGCGTGGATAGCACGACGTGTTCGACAGCATGGCATGGCGTCGTTGGGGAGCGCAGCCTCCCAAGTCAAGCCGGCAAACTCTACGAAGTAAGAAGTGTTTGGGCTAGGCCAAGCTCTCGCGAAGCTCTGTGTACTGAAGCTGAAGGATGGGCCTGACAGATCCGGTCCAGGACTAGAAGCTCGAGTGGTGTAGGCGGAGCAACGAAGTACCTAGGTAAACCTCTGTGGCTTGAACGTTGTTTTATGCAGATTGCTGTTGTTCAGATGGCATGGGCGTCGCCGATCTGTGTTCTCGCATTCTGGATTGCTGCAGCCACCTGAGATGCTAAGTGGATGCACTGCACGATGCGATTGCTGCATTGAGCCCTCCACCGAGCGCAGTGATCGGGCGTGGTATCACTGTATCGTAGCATGAGCAAAGCGATCAATGGGCAGTCGAGCCAGTATATGTCCTCAGAGGAGATCAGTAATCAGAAAATGACAGCATAACTCGAAATTTACTTGGAAACTCAAAAGCGACGTTTGCACAATTCTTCATATTACGCTCTGACTCGCGTGTGCGCTTGAGCACGATAGACTCGGCCGCGCCTCGTGTATGGGCTTAGTCCGTGCATTGACTTTATACCCCGGACTCAGTTGCTTTGACAGACATGCTCCGTTGCATCGGAACAGCGAAATGAGTGGAAATTCCGATCTGGCTTCCACTACGCTTTCCGCTAGAGACCGTGAAGTCTTGGATTCGTGGGTCTGACATCCGTGTTCATGCGAAGGCGGCGATATCCCGAGATTCAAAGCTTCCCACGGGTGTTTTCGATCGAAACCATCGGGTCGACTGGCTGCGTGTTCGGTTCACGAGCCGAGATCGATATAGATCATCATACTCGGCTTGCGACGTCACGACGTTGAGATCTGTGCGACCACACCTGCGGGTAGTGCCGGACCAAAGTTGCAGTGTGTTTCGGTACATGGTCAAGCTTGAATCAAGCCGGCCGGTTGTACGTACATCAAGCGTCAGGGGACACAAGCCACAATGTGGCGACTAAAGGTCTCTTCCTTCTAGCAGAAAGTGATTGCCACAAGCCAATATCCAACCTGCGCAGATCATGAGACACTCTTTCAGCAGCGGTGGGTGCCCATGAGGAAGGTGCGAAACATGCTTGGGACGATCGCAAGTGACAAACTTGCAGCTATAGGAAGCATAATCGCATTACGTTGATCTCGACCACAACGGGTGGCTTGAACTTTCATGTATCCGAGTTCAGGATGTCCATGCGGAGTTGTCCTTTCAACAGGCGTGGGCATTGAGGACGCTTATTCGACTAATTGAATGGTGTCATGGCTCGACCATCACCGCCACAACGTCGAAGTCTTTACTCGAAGTAGGTGGTGCGTTACCTATGCTAAAACGGACCTGTATTAGGTAAGGCATCGCAGCCGAGGCGATCGAGTGGACGGTCTCCATTTGCACATCAGATACTGCATCATGTCTGCGTCTCAGGTGGATGGCTTTCGATAAGCGTTGACAGGACTCTTCAGGGACCATTGGCTGGCGCTTGGTGCATACAGACACATTGAGGTCCTCCATCTTGTCCGCGCTTTGCCGTTCGCACTCGCTGGTCCCAATCGGGCCTAAGATGGCTTGACAAGGGGTTTAATCAGACCCAGATCTGCACAAAGTCTCGTCTTGTCGCACCACGCTTTGACTACGTCCATAAAGCATGTCATAGCACCGAGCAGTCGGTGATTGCCTGTTCTGCCAATCGGATTGTTGATCAAATATTGACTACGTCCCTCCATTGTAGATCCTTGATAAGTCGCAGAAACCAGCGACGTCCCTTCAGGAGCAAAGACTGCACCGAACTCTGAAACGGCAGCTCGTGTTCGGCGTGGGATCGAACTTTGACTTTAGCATTCGTTACGACCCGCAGGATGGCGCACTTGCGTGGATTGGGCGACGATCGGATAGCCAGGATGAGGCTATGCCGGCCGTTGGGCGATGTTGGTGAATCGTGAGAGCTCACTCTGCATTTTCGAAGAAGCTCGAGCTGTAGTATGCGACATGACCAAATCTTGCTCACACCATGTTGAGGTTGCGGAGAGCTTGTCGGGCCTTTATAAGGGCTAGATTTGTGATGATCGTACCGAACTCTCGACAGCCGTTTAGGCGGCGGGCCGCAGTAACATCTCTGTCAAGTAATAGGCATCAAGGTTGACTCGCGCGAGAAGTTGTGAATTCTCAGCCTTCATCGTCGAGGTCCGAGTCATCGTCATCGCTAGCACCTTGATCGTCACGAGTGTTTCTCCTCCTTCCTCCCTCTCTAGTTCCCTTTTTGAGCTTGAGAGGATATCCAGCTCCACGTTCAAGGAGCCCCTTCACCAAAGGTGTGCTTGGATGGACCTGATCGAAGTCTTTGGCGTTCACCACTCGAAAGACATCGCTCGTAACTCTGTTCAGTATCGGCAGATCTCTGCCAGCCATCAAGTAGATTGGGTCCATTTTCATTAGGGAAAATTCCAGTCTGTATTCGCCTGCTTTTCGCACAGACAGATCAGCGAAGATGAAGAAAGCGCCAGGAGTGCGGTTCTGGGGAACAGTGGTACCCTGAGAGAAAAATCGAGAGCTCGGGGACGGCGGGCGCTGGCTTTGCCCCGTAGAGGACGGATGGAGTGGCATCGTTGGAGGATCCGGATCGTCCTTGGTGTGGAAAGGGCTAGACACATAGTTCCCTAGCAACAAGCGCTGTACCTCGCGCGAGCCATCCTCCGCAATGGCTGCCCTCGTAGTCATATCACGCGTGGTGATGAGACCGATACCAAGTTGCAGTGTACCACGAATTGCGCATGCATCTCTGCCTTATCTGCTTCGTTATCAGGATTGAAATCTGTGATCATCAATTGTAGCACCGGAGGCGGGTCGACAGGCCTCCTGTCCTTTCCATCAGGCCCTGCTCGTGCAGCTCGCGGCTGTTGGCGAATGTGAAGGGAGCAGCGCCTAGCATAGGGGTTGACATGCAAGTGGGATTGTTGCGACGACATAATGGAGGGACTGGTCACTATGGGGGCTGATGGCGGCCCTTCGACGCTAGCATGCGTTCTCAATGGTGGCGGCTGAGAGCGCCTGTTCTCAGTCTGTCTTTGTCGCACGTCGAAGGGAAACACGGCTTGTTCATTATGGGGGCTAAAAACCTGGTCAATAGCTCCTCATGTTGAGGATTAGATTACCCACCTGACATCAGCAACTTCGTCAATTCGGTCGTGTCGACCAGCGTGTGGTCCATGGACGCCCGCGGTAAGATCACCGGCAGTCGGAAATTCAGCTCTTGGAGTTCGCTCGAAGCCCAGGTGAGCAACACGAGTATGTCGAGGTTGTGGGCTGAAAACTGCTGTCGAATACTGAGATGGGTAAGGTGTTTCTATCGACCACGTGTCTGGCTGTCGCCGTGGATGGCCATACGAAGGGTAAAGGGAGCCACGTGTAGACAGTGACTGTAGTGGTCGAAGAGGAGGAAACCGCGGGAAGTCTGCTATAATATGTGTTTGTGGGTTCGCCTGACGAGGGTTTGCAAGCATGATTGGGTTTTCGGAGATCGTGTTTGGTGGGCAAGCCACTCCAGCGGTTGCGGTAAGACCTGCTTGAGGAGAGATGCTCCGGGAGTCTCCAGTTCCTGCGAGGCTTGAATGTAACATTCGTTTTTGTGCCAAACTAATATGCAATGGTTTTTCGCCGCAGCAATGAAGTCACAGAGTACACAGGTTGCTACTGTGGTTCGGAGGGTCGTCAATGTGTGGTGACCCTCACATGCAACGGAGTACGCTGTTTTTGCGTCTCAGACGCCCATCCCGGGTAGTCACGTATTGAAGACCTTGACTGACTATTGAATCGTATGCCGTAAAGCCTGGAACAACGCTGTGGTCCTGAGACAACCGTTTTAGATGCCTGATGGCATCCCAAGGTAGTGGATAGTCCCACGTTCTCCGCGGGTGCGCAACTCAGTATCGTACTGAGATGTGGGGCGGATAGAGTTCGCCTGGCTGCGCGTTATGGCTGTGTGCTATGTAGCTATGTCCTTCCGCTGAGGTGGTTCGAAGCTTGTCGAGGCTGCAGAGATACCCTACTCGAACATCAACGACCGTTGCGCATGGAGAACTTCCCCTTGGCAACATACTGTGAGGCGTATGAGATATATATGGCTTAAGAGACGCGTCTCGTTCACCTGTGCGCAACACCGTGGTTGACTGATTTTACTTTGACGGGACTGACGTTGGGCAGTAAGAACGAAATGGGTACTGTACCTGATAGTAGACACGATGGGATGATCGACGTGACCATTGAGGTATTGGGATTCCAGGTTTGGGTGAATCGTGAAATCCCGAAAGGCTGTTCTCGGAGAGCAGAGTTTTGATGTACACCTCTACCAGTCAATTGGGTCGCGCCATAACTGGCAGACCTGAGTCGATCATTGCCAACTTTAGTTGTTGGTCTGGTCAGCCACTGGAGATCAGCTCGAGTACCGTTATTGGTTGGGTTTTGATGAAGAGGCAGCTGTCTATGCCTTGCCTTGAGCGGAGGTATGTGGTATCGGGGTCGAAGATCAACTGCGACTTCTGTTCCCATGCGTGGGATCACGAGCCAGTGCTTTGCAGCGCAAATAGTGCACGCCGAAAGTCTGATAAGTGCCAAGTTCATCTACCTGGCTCAATTGACCCAGACCTGGCACCATGTAGGCATGGCAGGCTAGACAAATCGATCAGGCAACGCCGTGAAGGCTGGGCTTGCAATCGGGACTGTCACACTTGTGCGGAGCACGAAACATGCTTCAATCGAGGATCTCCGGGCGAGACCGGGCGATCAGAAGAGTCAAGCGCGTCTGCGTAATCTTGCAGTCTTCCTGATTTCGTGATGGAACAGCGAGCAGATGTCGGCTCTGCAAGAGCGAAGAACAAGAGAGCCCTCGTCGGCAGTTGACTGATGACACTGTTGCGTACGGTTGCAAATACCGATAAACAGAAGAGAGAAGCGCAGTTCTCGGCAAGCCCAAAGACTAACGGCGATCGGGACAGGGGCACGACTTCCTGGGCACGAATGGAGACGGAGCGTGCTTACCTACGGTGGTACTCCGAATGCAAGCCTCCACCTTGCTGCAGAAGCAACCAGATGTCAAGACTACGTCGATGCTAGACATGAGTAGTGAGGACTGAGCGGCGGACGGAGAGCGTTCGTTCACAATCACGCTCGAGTCAAGTGCTGCTGATTCTACAGCCAGTAGTCATCTTCGCTTCGTGAGATTTATTCGGCTTCCACGGCATCGCACAGGACAAAGGTGTCCGCCAAATTTGTCGACATGCCCGCGGCCGAAGGAGGGATACGACCTGCCGGAGATTCGCATCACTTCTGTTATGGAGCAACTGCGGCATGACTCGCATCGAAACACTGGCTCTCGGGCGAAAGTTGGTATAGCGCGAGCTCGTGATCCTCCCGAGCAAAGACCAGTGGTGACGACTAGCTCCAATAATTGCTGAAAGTCGGATATCTATCGACAGGCTGGCGTTCAACTTAGCTCATCTTCGCCGCGCAGCTCCGACTACGGGCGGCCTCGCGCTGCAGCGCAGATCAGTCGCGTTGACCATCCCAAATGTAGTTTGGGCATTTACTCTATAGACTGAGAAGGTCGGAGAATTATTGTTCAGCGGGGCAGATCGCCTAAGCGCTGATAGCAGGGATCACTTCTGCTGTTGGAGACTGTGTGGAGGACGGCAGATCTGGACATGAGTGCGTTTGACTTGGACTCGAATCAACGTCTGATTGACTGGCGATTCGCAAAGTTGATCTGCAGAGTGCAGCAGCCCTTGGGATAAGCTGCTCGCCGTTCACGTTTGCCGCTGGGTCTTTCGTTGGTAACGTCCCATAGCGGCATACAGGATGCCGCGAGGCCCGTGACCGAAATTCGATTATTAACTGAGGACTTCGGACTCGCGTGCTGGAATCGGGCAGCAAGCGGCGACAATGGAATAGGTGTTTCAAGTGCTCGTGGGAACGGCAGCGCAACATGACAAGGTATACCAGGATTCAAGCATGGTCTTGGCTTCTGGAAAGGCCGCTCGGGGCATTTTACGCGAGACTCTCATCTCAAGTGTTTCAGGTCGGCAGTTCTGCATTATCGCCTAAGGTACCGCTGCCAATGACAACAGCTCATATGGCGTTCGCAACGCGGCATGTGCCGCAAGTAGATCTGGCTCCCGACCGGTATGAGGTAGTATCATTTGTAGTTCATCGTTCCTCTGTATAGTTGCAAGTTATGCTTCTGCTCACTTCACAGAGCTCCGGAAATGATCAACGCCTGTACGAAGATATGCATAAGAGAGAGCATGGATGCAAGAGCCGGGCATATCTGAGAGTGGGTTCTATAGGTAGCCAGTTTCTGGAGATCTGCGGCCAGGCATATAGTAATGGTGCTAGCCGGTGCAAAGGTTGGACATCCTACACTGCAAGATTAGCGTCCTCGGGATCATCAGGTAAAGGGTGAGCGATACTCAATAAGGTTGCCGTCTGGATCTCTGCAATACTACACCAAGAGTCAGCAGAGGGTTCATCTTCGGAAGCCAAGTCTGTTGGCAAAAAGAACGACATCGCTTCTGGTTGTTTTTTGTGCGGGCACGTACAACAGAGTTGATCTTCCCCTGGGCACCAGTCCTTTCAACGACACGACTATCCTCAAGGACGTCAATCCCTCGATCCTTGAGCCCTTTGAGGACATCATTAACGTCAGTCTCGACAAGGAAGCATAGATCAGCACTGCCAGGCATGACATTCTGTCTTGGGTCAACGGTTTGTGTCAAACGAGCGGCGACTGGCGTTACCAACCTGAGCTTTGGGCTCGAACTCCTTTCGGTGTACGTGCAGATTGATCTTAGAAGAACCGAATTTCAGAGCGAACCGCGACTCGCCTCCGGACGAGAAGGTCTCGACCTGCATACCCATGACCTCGGTATAGAACTTGATCGTCGCATCTAGGTCGCGCACGGTAAGAACCAGGTGATCGAGCGATTTCGTCTTAGCAATGCTGTCAGAAACGGCCATTTCTGCGAATTTGTGGCTCAAAGAGCTCCAGACCTCGTATCGATGTGCCACTTTGCAAAGATTGCCATCAAGACCCTTTGACCGAAAGTGTGGTCACACCTGCTGGTCGACGAGAACGGGTGCCTGTGACGTAGGCGTGGGGTCTCGACATGGCTCGCGCCAAGACTCGCTAAAGTCCGGGCAGGTACACATCCGTCAACCCTGTTTGACGTTGTGTTGCTGAACTCTGAAGTAATCAGGGCATGAAGGAAACCTCATGAGGATCCCATAAACCTTGCAGCTGTCATATCCGAGAATCTGGAACCTACGCCACAGCTCGTTAAAAAAAAGTTGCTGCCCAAACACCATGCGAACATGAGTTAGGACAGGCGGCGATCCTCAAGAACCATGACGAATGGAGAGATCCCACTTCGTACAAAGCCAATTGGCCTAGTTGAGGAGAGTCCGACTAGCATCGAAAAGGTATTATCACACTTCCGACTTCAAGACCCCCTAATCCCCAAGCACATCTCGGAATTTGCAAGCTGAGCCTGTCTGGCTCATCTCAACTACGACCACAGCAGCGAGTATTGGTCGATGCCCAAACTGATTGATTCCAGATCAACAGTGGAGTGGAGGATCCTTCACATGAAACAGCAAGGTCAGACAATGTTCAGAGCGTCACGGCGCCAGCAACCAAGTCTGTGAACGAAGGCGCCCGTACAGACAATCGTCCCACGCATTCGGAGGGATCTGGGCGCAGCGTTGTACAGGACAAAACAGAAGAAACCATGCCTGCAGCAATGGTCACCCTGTTATTCAAGCCTGGTGTGTCGAACGGACACCAAGAGCGCACCGACAATTCACAGCTAGCGTCGACAGTGGTCCCCAGCACATCGGACACTGTCGTCCAGCAAGAGCTGCCACAACAACATCTCCACGACGTACCAGAAGTCGATACTCAGAACGCAGACTCCTCAGCGCGGAAGGAACACTCTTACGCCTGTTCAAGATTCCTACGACCTGCTCATGCCCACGCCCGCAGCTCTCGAACTCATCCAAGTAAGGTTATCAAACCTGGTGATCTTGCTCGGCGCACAAGCTTGGGGGCTTTCAGGTCCAATAAACTAGATCGATGTCGAAGGTCTACCGTCTGGGGCGGACGACAGACTTCTTTTGTGCTGGCATGACACGCGAAATGCTCGCTGAAGCGGCGAACTGGGCAGACGCACTTCTCTTCATGGTCCGAATCTCGGCTCAATCGAGTCAACGCGGCACTATGGTAGAGCATAAGTCGCAGACGAGCATTGCGGCGACGAATAGACAACGGGACACGCGATCAGCAGGCGCGTTTCTATGAAGCGTTCGGGCCATTGCTGCACTGGGCTAAGAGTCTGCTGCCGCCGGTGGGGTCGTCGAGCGTTTTGGCGCATGGCAAAGGTGTGGGCACGCATTTGCAAGGAAATTTCATGGAGTTGCAAGGGTATCGGATCATGCACTTGAGACTCTGCGACCGTGTATGGCGTCGTTGAGCGTGCCAATAGAAAAAGGTGCCTTTTCGCTTCCATCAGCCGCCAAGAGCGGGCGACACCGAAGCGATCTCAACGAATGAGATAAAAATTCTCGCTTCTTCTCCTTCCCAAGTACTTCGTACACCGCACAGCAGCAGCTGATGTTGCTTTTGACCCTAGCGCAGTTTGAAGTATTGCATCTCTTGAGCAACTAGGCCTCTTTGTGCAGGCGAAGTTCAGGCGGCAGAATATAAGCACTTCCCATTCTCCACCTATACGCTCGGCGGTCAGAGTTCACCAGGATACAGCAGAGAGTTCATGCACGTTGCTGCAGCAGGCAGCGGTGTTCTTGGATTAACAACCAACATATGATATAAACTTGGACCGTGTAGTTATGTCGACCAACGACAACGATCCGCACAGCGACCCGGAGAAATGCATGGAAATTCTCCTGCGTGTGCCGCTGACGCTACACTATCTCACCGAAGGCAACGCTAACGTTATCTATAGCATAGCACCTAACACCACCGACCCTGACCTCGCTCTGCACGACCACTGCTGCGTTTTACGTATGCGCAAGGATCTGCCAACCACGCGGCCCACCCTGGTCAACATGACGGCCATTCGCGACAGGATCACGCCACTATTTGGACCGGAGCATGTGCATAATTTGATGCCCAAGGCTCTGTATCCTTTGACGGAGAATACATTGCAGCAGGCGGATGAGATCCTTCGAAAGCTGGACAAGCACTTGGCAGAGAGCAAGGCAGGTTCACGCGTGCCTGCAGGACGAGGCCCTGGGCACCCACCACTTAACGAAGAGCCACATGCCGTTCTGATGCCCAACTTGCGGCATGGCGACCATACACTGTTCCATGAGTTCAAGCCCAAGTGGCTGCATCAGAGCCCGAGTGCGCCTGCAGGGGCTCGACGGTGTCGTACATGTGCGACTAATGCGCTAAAACGTTCCAAGGGAGGAAAGAAGGGCAAGGGTGACTCCGGCTTCTGTCCCTTGGATTTGTTCTCAGATGATCGAGCGATCATCAAGGGCATCTTGCAGAAGATCGATCCTGAGCATGGCGATTCCGACTGGTTCATCGATGCCTTTTTGCAGCAGATCCAACCTGTGATACAGCACCTTGCGACGTTGCAGGCCGAGCACAATACGGAGGTCTTGAAGACCCCAGCAATCCTGGCGCACACGACTATGCTGTTGCGATGGCGTTAAGAGATTGTAGTCTCTTCCTGGTGCTGGCTAAATCTGCTCAAGGAAGGCTGAAAGTCGCACATGTCAAGCTCGCCGACCTGGACCTCAAGCTCATGACCGATGAAAATCTGAAGAAGTGGGCGAAGATGGAGAACGAGCTAATCTCGAGCGGAGTGTACACCAGCACCGCCATGCCTGGCTCAGCCTGTGCACTAGAGCGGCAGCTAGACTGAGGAACAGAACAAGGCCGGTGGGTTCGACGGCCGATGTCTGTTCCAAGCTGTGTTGACCTCGCCCCAGCGAAATGCAGGCCAGACCAGCGTTTTCACCAGTCATGCTCAATCTGGAAGATCTTGCCAGCCTGCTCGCGAAACGCGTCATCCTCAACGCCTCGCATTGCGGCTTTGATGCTCTCCAGCAACTTCTCACTCAAGCCGCCCTTGCGTCTAGCATAGATGTCGATTCCGGCGGGAGTAAACAGTGTCTTCGCGAAGTATGTCACCACCCAGCCGCCGTCCTCCTCGCCCCAGCCGATGACCTCCCAGTGGCTCGACGCGATTTTGAGCCAGCCCTTACCGCGCCAATTCCATGCCGCAGGGACGTTAGGATCAGGCGTATCAATGCCCTTGACGGTCTTCTGCTTCGAAGGGTTGTTATTGGGCGCGTAGGTCACGAGGTCGTCGATCTGCAGGTCATCGTTCGGGGTCTGATCCTGGGTCGCGCCGTCTGTGAGGTAGGTGTAGGTGATGACAACGTTGCGGTTGGATTTCCACATAGGCAGCGTACTATGTGTAACGTGCCACGGCCCGGAGAGGAAGGAGGGTGGCGGAACAGCGAACGAGGTGGATGGCTTGGATGCCTGGTAGGCAGGGGAGGTGGAGGGAGGGCGGAACGTGAGGCTTGTGGGCGCGACTGCTGCGTTTTGAGCGCCTTCAGCGCCATGAGGCGCCATGGGCGGACTGATAGCTGGGTCAGCCATCCTTGTTTATTTGTCTTGAGCGAATGTGTATCTGTGGAGGAGTAGCTCACTGCAGTACTCTCGTATCGACAGTATCGGCATCAATTCCAGGAGTCGCGTACCCCAAACATGACGTGTGTCGTGCCTTATCGATTGGGGCTTACGGGCTGCGGGCTTTGGTTCCGCGGGCTTTCGACCGGCTCGCACCGTTGCGGGCGGTTTCATTTATATTCCATGTATAGTGCTCGATAGCGGCGCTTGTAGAACAATAATGATCACCGTCGCCCATCTCAAGCACAGTTATACGATTATCTTAAGGCCCGTAGGCCTAGACACATGCGGGAAAAGTTCTCTTTTCCCAATGCAAGCAAAGTGCAAGAGAAGTGACCTTCGGCGCCAGTCTACCTACAGGATCATGGTCATAACACCAGCAGCGACCAAAAATCGTCGCTGCGTGGCGAGCCAGCAGCAACTCCAAGAAATGGACGTATTCAGCACCACTCGACCCTAATGATGTTGAGATACAGCATAGGTGCCCTGGCTTTGGCTCGGCACAGCGACTGACCCCTGGCCGCTGCGAGCCAGCCGCTACCACAAGGCGGAGGCTGATCGACAGACTCAAGTAGCACGTCTGCTCCAGTTGAAGCTTACAGCCATGGAAGTGCCTAATCAACTCATGTCGTGCAGCTGCCGTGGAGATGCCGACCACTTTTAGCTAGCACGACACGATCTCTGACCACTCGACAGGCTCATCGGCAGACGAGGCCCGGTACCTTGTGGCTTACTGTCTGATCAAAGCGGTCAGGGAAAGGTAACTCTTTGTTGACACGATTCCAGACACAGCGACGCCCGTCGTGCAGTTGTTCTTGCCAACCCTGGAAAGACATCATGCTTCTTCCGCTAACGGCAGGTCATTGTGCGGTGACGCGCAATATGTGGAACGTCCAGTCGAGCTTCGCAAAAGCCTCCTGTTCCGTCCTCGAAAATCGCAGTGACAACATGGTCGTGACGCTGAGCATTGCGGCTCCATGGTCGATCTATATTTCGCGCGTAAGTATCGATAGCAAAGGACACCGTACCTCAACTGGGCTGCCTGTTCCATAGTCGTCAGCTGTGCATCATTGGACCCTGATGGTCTGGAGGACTGCCACAGCGTTCTTCATGACAAGAAAGGAAGATGCAGGTGATAGTCAGAAGCAGAACGAGAGAAGGAAGTGCTGAGCCCCATTTCTCCACGCAAGCGATGCCAAGAAGCGATGACGCCGAGCAGGAAGGCGTCCTCGGCGCAGCTGCGAATGTGACTCGCGGTGGTGGACTTAGCAGAAAATCGCTACCTCGTCACTGGTAGCTCGCACGCCGCCTGCTTACTATTGCCGTGCGAGAAGTATTCTGTAATCAGGCCTGCTCCGGCCACTGTTGAGAAAGTGCACTTCCTGCCGCCCAAATAAATATCATTGACCAACTGCTGGCCCCGCCACCTATAGTGCTCTTGTCCCACTATCCATCTGTCCGCATCACGATCGCAAGCGGACCATCCGATATATCGCCTCGTGAGAAGAGATAATAACATCGCAAAAGAAGACAGTGACAGGAACACCGCGGAGAGCTAGGCTGCGAAAGCAGGCACGATGCCGCTCAACATCCATAATCCTCTGCCCGCTTCCATGCGGAGTAAGCCATCTGACCCATCGTCGCACAGGGACCTCGCTGACGAAGAGTAGGCGAGTGCAAGAAAGCAGGCAGAATCTTGGCTTCATTCGTCGACCCAAGACAGTCATTCGGTCCGGACAAAGTGATCCCGCCGTCCGTGCTCTCAAATGCAAAGGTAGGAATGCACAACCTCAGCTGTTCGTCTTGGCTGACTTGTCCCAGGGTCTGGCAGTGATCACGGTCTTCAAAGCGGGCTTCTTAGGCTCAGGACGATTCGGATCCGGCATCGTCGTTGCGCGACTGTCCGATGGCACATGGTCGGCACCTTCAGCGATCGGTACTATCGGTGGTGGTTTCGGTGGCCAGATCGGTTTCGAGCTGACGGACTTCGTCTTCATTCTGAACGACTACAACGCAGTCAAGACCTTCTCACAGGCAGCATCTGTGACACTAGGCGGTAACGTCAGTATTGCCGCTGGACCGGTCGGCCGAAATGCCGAAGGTAAGACAAGGTATCAGTCAATCAGAACTTGCTGGGACTGACGAAATCACAGCTGCGGGTGCCGCCAGCATGAAAGGTGTGGCTGGAGTCTTCGCATACAGCAAGACCAAAGGAGCCTTCGCAGGTGTCAGTCTGGAAGGCTCGGTACTCATCGAGAGGCGCGATGCGAATCAGAAGATGTACAATGGGAGAATAACGGCAAGGCAATTACTCGAAGGCGCAATCCGCCCTCCGCCGTCTGCAGACCCTCTGATGAACGTCCTCAACACCCGTGTGTTCTCGGGCAATGCAGCAGGCGCCGACAGCATGTATAACGACATTCCTGTCTACGATGACAACCGCGACAACGTCGTTTGGGAGGGCAGGTCTGGCGATGCGTATGGCGCTGGTGTTCGCACCAACAGAAGCAATACTGTTGGCTCGCGAAACGGCGAAGACGAGTATGAGTATAGGGACAATCCAAAGCGTGCCAATACATGGCAGGACGATGTATACGACCAGGGCTTCAACTCACCGCAGCGGACTGGAACTGGGACGTTCGGCTCAAGGGCCAATCCTTCAGAAACCTTCGATAACATGGGGAACAGGAGGAGCCGAGCAAGCACTTTGCAGAATGACTACACTGGTAATAGCTTTGGCGACAAGCCTGCACGACCTACTGCTCCGAAGCCAATCTTTCGTCAGAAAACTGGTTTGGGCGATCTGAAATCAGATCAAGCGGTGGCCCTCTTCACGTTTGAGGGCGAGCAGGACGGAGATCTGTCCTTCAAGAAGAACGACATCATAACGATTACGAAACGAACAGAGAACAAGTCAGACTGGTGGACGGGGCGTAGCGAGGATGGTAGAGTCGGTATCTTCCCTTCAAATTATGTCGAGGCTGCATCTTAGGAAGAGTTGCTGTCTGGGCTCGACTCGGTGTATGAGGAGCCACTACTACGAACGCTCGAGACACTTCTCTCGAAAGTCTGGGACTTGCAACCGCGGCTCGGTTCACATGCACAAACTTGATTCCCCTGTAGCTAGGCGCTCATTGGTCTGTCAAATATAGAACTCAACAGTACTTCAATCTCAACTTCTAGAAGCGCAATGTTGTCTCAAGGCCCGCCTCACCTTCGTGCGTACCCGGACCTCAAGGTAGTCCTGACCCACTGTTGAACGCGATGAGGTGGGACGCAATCATATGTGTCATTTGAATATGCATTTTTGACGAAGTGGAGGTCCACACGATTGCGAAATCTAAGGGGCCATTTCGTACCTGCCAGTAGTCTTCAGCTCCTGCTTCTTCCTCGCCAGTCGTTGGCCTCGATCCCCGTTCGTTCATGCCTCGACGCCTTGCCGGTGGCGAAGACCTTATCACATCTGCCAATCATGACTTGATCTACGAGGCTGCCCGTGTGTTGGCTGCATCTGGATCGCTGCAGCCGGCCCACTGGCAGCTTCAGTACGCTCGGGTCAACATGACTGTACTCAAGCCACGCAGATGGACATCTTTCTCGAACTCGAGAGAATGGAGCCTTTGCTGCTATATACCATGATCAAGAGCTCATGGCACGGGTCTTACCATTATGACTGCCAAATCCGCGCGTGGGAAACTTCGATAAGGCACAGAAGCATTATAGAGCAGGTACATCCAACACTACAGATAGGCAGTGAACATGCAATCATCGAAGTTCACTCACAGAGACTCGAGGAATTGGCCATTGTCAAGCCATGGGATCGATGACTTCTCCTACCACAATACTTACGTCAACGCACTGCCAGCTGTTGACGCCGACAATTCTGGGCGGATCACAAGACAAAGCTTCTACGATGATGAGGAATACAGCAAGCCTACCCGTGAGAAGAGCTTGATCTTGCCTTCCATCGCCGTAATACTACCCCTTGTTCTCCTCTCAGGGGCGTTGCTCGGACTGGTATTCGGATACAAAGTCGAGCAGCAACACGACGACCTTTCGACTGATCCACCCGAGCAATATGGCAATGGCACGTCAGTGATACTTGTGGACTTTTCAGCGAGTAAGTCCATCACTGTTATTCTCTAACGAGTACTAACAATCTCGAAAGCCCGACTAGTCTTCGCAGCAAGCTTCTTGTCCACCGTCGCGCCACTGCTGACAGGATCTGTGATGTCCTTATGGAGTGTCATTTCCAGCGCACACATGAGCGAAGCTTCCAGTACCTCTCAGTTCGACATGCTACCGACGCCATATCAATTATCGATCCTGATAGGCTTGTGTCTGGCCTCAATGGAGCAACTTCGGGCATACGTGTGGTATGTCTGCTCGCCGAAGCGGGCTATCAAGACGCCGCCCGTGCTCAACAAAGCCGGCATGGTGATGCTGGCTGCCCTAGGCATATCGACAGCTGTGTTCGTCTCCGACACTGTACTTCACTATCTTACAGCCACAGTGATCATCGATCAGATCGACGTCTCAGGAGTGCCTCAGCACGAAAGTGGTCGAGGTCTGTCACAGCAATGCTTGAGCCTGGATAGACTCAAGGACAACGGCGGCTTCCCTTGCTCACTGCCGGCCGGTCAGAGGTTTATTGACCCAAATGCGACCGCAAGCTACAACGAAATCAGTCGACTCGGAGCGAACGATTCTTCCATAAGTCAGATACGCATCGCCGCAGTTCCCGATGTTCCAGCCAACGTTGCAATCGTTCTGCCAAATCCTGAGACGCTGGACACCAACGACGATTTTCGCGCTTCGACCGTAGGCGTAGCCACTAGTTGCTCATTGGTGCCTCCTTCTTCTTGCGACATGCGAGTAGCAGGAGCAGGAGATCTTTATACGGCCTTCAATTGTTCCGACAACTTTTTCGGCCTGCTTGGGAAGCTGCCGAATAGCACTCTGACAGAAGATGGGTCCAAACCAGATGACCCCGATCTGTCACCTCTTGCCTTCAAGTCGTCGCAGAATCTACAATATGCCTTCTTCACCGACAGCAATCTGAGCACAATCTACAACGCAGAGGGCTGGAACGTTACCACCAATATTCCCAATTTCTCTGGCGGACTTACCGATGCACAACTGCTGAATCCGATTCATGTTGGATTCGCTGTCCAGGGATATCCGCCAATGTTCGGCACAGGCTCCGAAGTACTTGCCTCTGGACTTGTCTACAACAACAGCGACAACATAGTTGCCTTGGTCATGTCATGCTCGATTACTACTTATGAAGTCGATTACGTCTGGCACAAATCAAGCCTTGAATCAGTGACAGCAAGCCAGTCGCCCAACGGCACGCTGTTGGAGGTCTTTCATGGGCATCAGGTCTATTCGACAATTGCCGGAGCATTTGACCTGCAAAATAATCTTGTCAGCGCGGGCTTAGCTGGACCGAAACTCTCAGACTACCTGGGCAAGTGGCAAGATCTATACTCGGTCAAGGTGCTCAGTCACATAGGTGGCCATCTCACGCCTCGGACGAATCTCCAGGAGCAGCATCGAGAATCAAGCTTGGTCGCTCAGGTTCCAGAGGGAGCTCTTGGAGCCTTGATCGGGTTCTCCTTGCTCTACAGTGTACTGGGCGCAGTCCTCGTCATCGCTGCATGTCGAGCCCGGAATTCCCAGGTCAGCTCGATCGCGGTACAGCTGAGTCTTGCTGGCCTTACTCAGATGGCCTTCGGCGACGGCAAGGAAAAAGAGCTTTCTGGCAGTGTGACTCCACATGTTGTCAGGTCGAACTCCAGCGGGCCTGGAGATTCCCTCGGCTCTGATGCCACGCGTACGGAGTCAAGAAGGGTGCGTATAGATGGCAGTGACTTCACAGTATGGGTATGATCTACACCTTATCGACTCGCAGGGCATATATGCTTGGGCTAGCCCACCTAGCTGAGCTTAGCCCATGTTCCAAACTGTTGTGGTTTGGTTGATGAGACAGACTGGTCGATGAGGCTCATAAACCGTTCGTTCACCCTTTAACTTCTGGATTTGTCCGAGGTGGCTCAGATCTCAAGCATCAAGCTGCCTTACGCTAATCCTTGCTTGCAAGTCACTCACCAAACTTTTGACGTCCTCGAGTCTGCCTCGTGTCGGGGAGAACTTCAGTCAGCCAATGAGAAAATTCGTTTGCGCTCAGTCGCTTCAAATGACGATCCGCTGAGTATATTCGGGACCATTTCTCGGGTATGAAGGATGTCGCACGTTCCAAATCCCGAATACTTGGGACAGACACGTTATTGGCTATCGGAATCATGTATCGGAACAGGCAGCAGATCGCCTTGTGGACGAACAGGACAACGAGATGCCCTGTGCCGCCCTACAAGGCCGAGTACGCAATGGAACATGCATACAGCCACTACTAGTGGTGTGGCCTATCAGCGAAAAGGTACTGTACCTGGCCCAAGTGCAGACAGGGCATGGAGCAACGTTCGTCTCAGACTCTTATCGTTTGCTCGAACACATGCTAGATACAGCATCATTGTTGTATCTCGGACCTCAAGGCGTCCAATCGTCCTTTTGCGCACCATGCATCGTTCCAGATAACTCAGCTGTTCGTGTAGACGCCTGATTGGCTAAGCGAACGTTGATCCTCTTTCAGCTTCCCACGTGGAGGGGTAAATCCCAAACCTCGCAGAATCGTTGTGGAAAGGATTCGGCCTGCATTCTGGCAAGCGATAGTTGCAGCTGTCTCCAGAAATATGGATAGGGACACGTGCGAAGAGACGTTTCGTGAAGCAAGAGTTCTACCAAGCCACCACCACTTACCTAGAATATCCTGTGTGCAGCCATGTTTTCTTCGCAACGAGGTAAGTGTGCTGTTGCTGGCTCCGGATTCCGACCTTTGATTGGTGTAGTCGTTCAACTTACATTCAAGCAAGACTAATACACGAATGTCGGTCAATGCCATGAATCAATCAGACTATTACGAGCTCATCGGTAGGAGATGCCACCAGAACCCTGGCTCAGGGGCTGAGCCGTTGGTAGCATCACGAAAGGCGTGGTTCTAGGTTTCTGCCGAATGCCCACAGCCTTCAGCCGTGCACAGGGGTGCATCTCAACTGCACGATAGCTCCAGACCGCATACGTAAGGCGTTCTTTGGCTATAGAGAAGTTTGAATATAAGTATCGCCTCGTGGGGTCCGTCGCCTCGTGATGTTGACCACATATGCCAGACACCAATATTTGCATTATCAAGTAGCAGAGCACTCTGTAAACAGTCCAGGACCAAGTCAGGATCAGAGCCAGTCTCGGAAGTCACGCTTGACGCTGGACTACCACACTTTCGGACGACCAGAGTTTGGCAAACGAATTGACAGAATTTGGCAATCGCGATGGTCGTCAGCATGAGCACTGGCATGAACGCCGTTACTTCGCTCTTTTCCATCACCACCCTGTTTCTGTGCCTGCCAGTTCAGATCAATGCCGCAAAGAATGACCAACAGCCGCTGCAGGAAAGCGCGACTGCCACCAACAGCAATCTAGCAAAGATCTCTCAACTATTCTCATCAACAACTGCTACTAGCAACAGCGCTTCTGCAACAGCCACCACTGCCCCATGCTGCGGTGCTGACTGCCCGCCAGGCTACTGCAACATTCACCACCCTGCAATCGACTCCATTACGGATGTTGCCTGGCTGTATCCAACACCTACTGCAGCTGCTCCCAGCAGCAGTCTAACCTTCCCATGCTGTCATGCCGCCTGCCCAGACGGTGCCTGCCGACCATCGCCTGGCTACTCATCGGAGCGGCCGCCGATCAAAGCGCGCCAGACGCCAGCACCAGAATCTCCCGGTGGTGGTAATGAGCTGGTCCCTCCAGGGCAGCGTCATCCAATCTTCGGTCCTGGGCGTGGACAAGATCCGGACAACGCTGGCTGTTGGGGCTGCGCTCCCGGCTGCGTGGGCTGTATCTTCAGCCTAAGGCCTCATCTGCCTGGACAGGCAACGGATACTGCTGCGGCTAGAGCTCCGAAACCCACGGATGCGCTGAGTATCGAGAAGCAAGCCGATCGGTGTTTCGGCTGTGCGGGCGGTTGGTGCTACCCTTGTCGTGGGGAGAAAATTATCGATGTCGTGGGCCTGCCGCCTGATCAGCTGCTGCAGGACGCGTCGTCGAGTGCTAGCGGGGCTGCAGCGAAAATGACTGACGCGGTCAAGTCTGCTGTTGGAGCCCAGGATAAGGATGGTGATGCGAATGGGCCACAGCTGGCCGACCCATCCCTTCTGCTGGGCAACGACGTCGTGGACGGCATCATCGGCATCGATCAAGATATCGTACCCATCATGGTGCAAGGATTCGCATCCAAAGCAGCCGGCAGCATCGCCGAAGTCTCCGGAACCGAGACTTTCGAGCTTTTGACCCTGCTTGCAACGTTGGACACGAAGGTCAGTGAGAACTATATCTCCCTAAGGGTCGTCCGTGCGCTCGGTCAAGAGGACAAGATCACTGCCTCAAAGTTCAAAGAACCCAAGAAGGCAGTCTTGAACAGCATGCTCGACAGTGTTCAGACTTCTGGTTGGATCGAGATGGGCATCGTCATTGGGAGCATAATCGGCGGCGAGCAGGACTCGCACAGATTGCTGAAGGGTGTGAAATGGAACGTCTACGATGATGAGGGTGTGAGCAATGTGCCGGGCTTCGTGCTGGGCACGAAGCTGTTGGGTGAGGTCGGTGGCTTACGGACTGTCGAATCTGTCAGTCGCGAAGTCGAGGCGGGTGCTAGGATTGTGGGCGTTGCTCATGCCATCATTTCCACAGGGGGAAACGCCGATGCAGTAGAGCAAAGGAAGGACGAACTATGATGATGGTGGCATCAATTGACTCCCAAGATATTTGAGACATTATGGACCGCGGACGTATGGGTTTGTTGGATATCTAGTCGTAGCACTCAAGCCATAGGAATTGGCAGGCTCTGCTCCGGATGCTGGAACATCTAGTCGAGCAAGCCAGCGAAGTCACGATCACGGGGCGCAAAGTCGTATAGTAAGTCTCCGTGATGTGCAGCGGCGTCATGCGTGGACGACGACATCAATCATGGCATCATATACCTACAGCCACCAGCTCCAGTATCTGCGAATGAAAGATGAATTGGAAACAGACGCAAGTACGTGGCATGCTCCTTTACTTCGTACAGGGCGTTGAATTCAAGCCTTCGTCTAAGGCGAATTTTTGGAGATTGTTCCGGCGCCGAGCACCCCTGGCACAAGCCCAGGCGCACAGATCGAGTACGTAAGCGGCGCGAACAGCCTAAATCACCGACATGCGGTTCCAACTTTCGGGAAG
Organism: Cyphellophora attinorum; assembly: GCF_001299255.1. Lineage (NCBI taxonomy): Eukaryota > Fungi > Ascomycota > Eurotiomycetes > Chaetothyriales > Cyphellophoraceae > Cyphellophora > Cyphellophora attinorum. Next base: position 384,541 of record NW_017253243.1, on the reverse strand, counting down.
CTGCGTGGGTCGCCATACTGTACGAGTTTTGAATTCATCCCTACCACTGACAAGCCAGGCAACCATGTATCTCACACGTGAAAGGGCCATTCCTGTCACACCGTAGGTTGGAATAGTGCGACAAGGACTCGCATAATGACATATCAAGGAGCTAATAAAGCAAGTTGTCAGCACCATGCTCGGGGACCAAACTACCCCGGCCGAAATGATGGACGAAGTGAAGCGGCTGCATGTAAACAACGATAAATTGACATAAACCAAAAGGCGTCCATTCCCCTCTGACGACTTCATAGTTCGAGGAGAGCGTCTGAACAAGCTGAATCGACATCATGGGCGTCGTCAGCGCCTCATTCTTAGGTTCCCTGACCGTGTACCAAACAGCACAGCTCCTTCTCGCAGCCTTCACCATCATCTACCTCATCCGCTGGAGCTACACCGCAGTCTACAACCTCTACTTCCACCCACTCGCCGCTTTCCCCGGCCCAAGCCACTGGATCATCTTCCCCATCCTCCGGCAAATTGACATCATACGCGGCGTTCGCGAACACAAGACCCGACAATGGCACGAACGCTACGGCGAAGTCGTCCGTTGCGGCTCGGACATGTTAACCTTCACCCATCCAGACGCCTGGAAGGACATCTACGGCCACGGGCACGCCGAGCTGCCCAAGTTCCTGGGAACGAACCAGAATGGAGTGGAGAGCATCATCAATGCTCGCTCCGCGCAAACGCATTTCCGGCATCGAAGAGCGATGCTGCCGGCGTTCAGCGACAAGGCCCTGGGCGAGCAGATGGGGATCATGAATCGTTATATCGACCTACTCATGACGCGCATCAGCGAAGCCGCTTCCGACAAAGAAGGCACGACCGACATCGACCGCCTCTACAACTTCACAACCTTCGACTTAATCGGCGACCTGGCCTTTGGCGAAGACATGGGCGGCCTCTCCAATGGAGAATCCACCCCATGGTTGAAACGCATCAAGACCGTCATCCGCATGTTGCCCGTCGGTCTGCTCATGTCGCAGTTCTTTCCATTCCTTCAACCCCTCCTGCGCAGGACGCTTCGCAAGTCTGGGAATGAGCACCGCGCTATGGTTGAGGCGATGGTGCGGAAGCGGATTGGGAATGCGGAGTTTGAGCACCGGGGCGATTTTATGGATCAGATGATGCGGAACCGTGGGAAGGAAGGGGTCGATTTGACTGATGAGGAGCATGCTGCGAACGCGGATATTATGATGATTGCTGGAACGGAGACGACTGCTACATTGCTGAGCTTCGCGACGTACATGCTGCTGACGCACCCGGAGAAGTTGGACCGAGTGAGAGAGGAGGTCAGAGCAGCGTTTGAGAGTAGAGAGGAAATGACGTTTGCGAGCGTGAGCAAGAGGCTGCCGTACTTGTTGGCGTGTCTGCAGGAGACATTCAGGCTGTATCCGCCGGTGCCGATCATTATGTTTAGGGAGACCTTGGAGGGGCAAATGACGAGTATTGCTGGGCATTTGGTTCCTGGGAAGGTGAGCTGCTACTGGTCGCAACCTGATGATAGCGGCGTGTACTGATCTCTGTTTCTCTAGATCAAAGTCGGCGTTCCCCAACTCGCCGCGAACACCACCACCGCCAATTTCCACGACCCTCACAGCTGGACGCCAGAACGATGGCTTCCTTCCGCAACCACAGACCCCAAGTCAGTCTACTTCAACGATCGCCGCGAAGCAGTCCGCCCCTTCTCCATTGGTCCGCGCAACTGCATCGGACAGAACCTCGCGTACCACGAGATGCGGCTGATTATGGCAAGGCTGATGTGGGAGTTTGACCTGGAGTTGGATGGTAAGAGTGAGGGGTGGACGGAGGGGATGAAGGTAAGGGTGTTTTGGGATAAGGAGGGGTTGTGGGTCAGGGTGCGGGAGAGGGAGGGGATGAAAGGAGAGCAGTGAGCACGGGGTTGCAGGAGACAACGATACGTTGGGGTTGAGGGACCAGAGACAGCGCCGTGGTCGACCAGCGCCGAGATTGACTGGACAGTCTTCACTGAGCAATGGTCTATATACTCAGAGCTCTCAGAATTTGCTCATCAATCGTCCGTCATCATCAACATGCTCATCTCGGCAGCATGGTGCAACGGCGAGCACATCAGCGAGGGCGTTAGGTTTCGACCACCGCGGAAGCTAAGGGTTCTGATGAACCTCGTGCAACCCCTCGCATAGGAAGATCCTAGTTCGATTCTGGGTGTTGCCATCAATTTGTCTTTTTTGCTTTTTGTTGCTGCTGCTGTTCGCGATATGCACTCGTGGACACTGGATGGAAGTGAAGGTGACGGGGAGACCAGTGACTGCTGGAGGGTCAGAAGCACGAGAGGCAAGGATCGGGTACGGGTGTCAGCAGGCACTTTTCTCTGTAGGTAGAAAGTTCATCATTCCCCTTCGGTAACTGTTACACACTGTAGCTGCAGATGTATCCTGACTCAGTGGTATACTCATCCAACGATTTCTGTTCCATTTCCGCGTTCATGCAGACCAGTGTCCCGTGCCTTCCAGGAACGTGGAGCATCGTTACACTTCCCTTGTGGAACCCGGCACAGCCTTTCTCCCGACCTGCAGTAACGAAGGCGGCCTTGCCCCTGAAGCCTCCGCCTCGTGATACGTTGGCGATGTCACCGCATTGCCATATCCACCGTATGACTGCTGCTGCGGCGCCTCGTATGGTGTGGCATACTGTGATGGTGTGCTGTTGAAAGAATTATAGCTGTTGCTCGTAGGCATCGTACCTGCTGGAGGCGGCGAAAATGTGTTTGACCGCGGCGTTGGAGCTGGCGGAGAGAAGGACCGGTTATTGTAGTCGTCGTGATATGGTGAATCGTGATTATATGGAGTGTTGCTCCCGTGTTGCGGCTGTTGTTGCGATTGATAGCCGTATGGCGATGGAGATGCAGCGCCGGCTATGAAGCGGTCGCCGGACGGCTGATGTGCGTGTGTTTGATATGTCGGTGCGGGTGATGTGGGTACTTGAGGCTGATCGTAGTCGACGCCTCTGTAGCCGGTGTGTTGCTGGTTGAGGCGCTGATTGCCTAGGTCTGAAGAGGAGCCATATCCTGTTCCTGCTGCTGCTCCGCCTGCAACGGCTCCAGGTGGGAAGTAGCCTGGGATGGCGTGTGTTGGAGACGTGGGCGACAAAGGAACCTGGTCATAGCCACCGCGGCCGCTGTGAGGGTTGAGACGACCCATCTCGACATCTTCATGCTTGGGCTGTGGGTCGTGGACTTCGACTCGGTGTGAAACCGCGTTGTCCCAGCTGGGCATTGCAGGAAGAGCATCACCTCCTTTCGTGTCTGATTCGAATCTCGCGGTCTGAGGGGCTCCATAGGCGGGAGCCATAGCGGCGGGCGGCTGATAGCCTGAATATGGGTTTGGCTGATGAAGTTGGTGGTAGCTGCTGTCCTGGTACTTCGATGATCTGTCGTCCTTGTTCCTCCGTCTATCCTTCCCTCCGCAATCACAGCCGTTGCAGCAACAACAAAGCATCTTCGCGCACGAGTATCCACAGCATAGGCACTGCACGAGGCAGAAGAGCACGCTGAGGATAATCAATGATCCAATGACTATGCCTGCGATCACCGGCCATTTGCAGTAGGCCTTGGACATGCACTTGTCCCATGATGTGAAGGTCTCGGGCGCGCTCTTGATGTCGTTGATTACGCCTGACATCTTGTCAGGCTGCTCAGTAGAGCGTGGTGTATACAGAAGACGGCAAGATGATTACAACATCAGCCGGCGTCTCTCAGTTGGGCGTCGGGTGTTCGTCAGAAGGGGCACAATCGTGGAATGCGGCTGAGGGGCTGGGGAAGAAGTGAGTTGTGGTGGATAGTCGAGAAGTCCTTCAACAAAGCGAATGTGAGTGCAAGCCAAATCGTCACTGTAACGAGTGAACAAGAAGTCGTAAATTGTAGTATACAGACACCAGATCTTTGCTTGCGCAAGCGACCGTGAGGGTTATAACAGGATGTGTAACGAAAGGAGGCTGAGTCTGGGGGATGGACCTTCTGGTAGGGGATTTTGCGCGGGATCTGCGCCTCATCTAGCCCTAAATAACGCGCTGAAACGCGCCAAGCCACAGCAAAGAGGAACGCATCAGCTTCGGAATTTGCTGCCCAGCTAGGGCTTTTGGAGGGGCAAATAAATACCGGGAAATCACCATCTTTTCAGCAAGAAAAAAGATGATGACGAGAGATCGGGTTCAGTCACATGCACTCACTGAGCAAGGTACTGCAGTTTCGCTTTTGGCAACAAGTGTTTCGGTTATATGGCAATGCCTTGTATGTACAGCAGGTATTGTCACCTATCCAGCCTTCCCCAGCGCCGATTGATCACCATGCATATCGCAATCTGCTACCACCACTAATCACATCCTCGTCCCGTTGTACCGTAGTTGTACATATGATAGCACATTGCTCCTGAATAAGAAAATCGACCGCCTCGTTTTGCCTCTTTTAGTCCAATTCCAGTGTATCGAGTGCTCCGAGTTAAGGCATCGGGTGCACAAACATCATGCTCGTTCCCGCTCCCGCTTCGCTTATGTCCCGATTTTCGGGTCGTCGCCCGACTACATCTCGTCCGTGTGTTGAGCATCGTGAAATGAACCTCTGTTGATCATATCGCTTAATGCTTAGCAGGAGGCGGGCCAGCAGGCGGCGCATAGTCGCCACCACGGTTACCACTGTAGTAGTCTTGCGCAGCGCCAGTGTTCTGTTGTCCACCGTAGTAGCCACCTTGCTGTCCGTATGTGGGAGGCGCGCTGGTGTTGTTGTTGGGCATGTTGTTGCCTGGTAGCCATAGTTGGGTTGCTGAGTGTTCTGATAGTTGGGATTGTACTGCGCCTGGCCAGCCATGGGAACCCAGCCGGTACCGTAAAATGGCTTGCGGCCGGCCTTGCGTCGTCGGCGTGCTGTTATGCACCTGCGATCGTGTTAGTTCTGCTGTTCTAATGGGTCCCAATCGTGGGAACCGTGGACTTACGAGCAGAGGAAGAAGAGCACGAGTGCAGCGGCAATGATGACTCCAACCGCCACCCACCGCCCCCAGTTATACCATGAGCTGTTACACTGATATACTCTGCCGTAGCGATCGCGGCAGTATGTCGCGCGTGCGACGAGGTCGCGGGCCTTCAAGACGGTGTCTATTGCCGGCATGATTGTATAGTCGGTAGGTATAGAATATATATGTTATAGTCGTGTAGAATGGTGCTGCGCTGATAGTAATACGACGAAACCAAGATGAGGCCGCACTCGTATATATTGGTGACGATGGTAGCGCAAAGAGCCAGGGAAGTGGCTTAGACTGGCAGATCAACTTCGCAAAATGAATGACGTCGGAGTTTCCTTGGCCGTCTTGGAACTTAATGCAACAAGTGGAATCAATTGGCTCAACTTGACCAATCCTGCAGTGATTTGGCTGCTATTCGGTGCCGGGCACACGATGTGGTTGCTGGCGGACAAAGTGCCCTCGATGACGGCAAAGCAGAAGATACGATCCCCAGGAGAAGTCGCTCTCCTTATACTGTGTAGCCTCAAAATGTAAGATCCTGATACCGGCTTCGACGAACGCCCGGAGTAAAGTCCCAGGTTTCAAGCTTGGCCAGAGCCGGAAGGCGAATCCTCTGGGGGCTGAGCAGCGTGATGAGCTGGGGGTTCTTCCAAATCTCAGAGCCAATCAACAGGCTGTGCTGATGATGGAATCGCCCCCGAAGGATCCGTAATTTGAATGATTCTCATTTCGACCAACCTCGAATGGAAGTGCGCGACGACGTGCATGTTGTCGAGATCAGATAGACTGAGATCAATCTGAGCCATTGAGTCCACGGATAGTATACTGTACGCAGTCTTCGCTCTGATGTCTGTGATTGCGAGACCAAATCCAACAGATGCCAAGTGAACCTTGATGGCGCTGAATATGAGTGTCAGTCGGCCGAATCGGTCGAGACTCGTTCAAGAGGCAGAAGCGGACGATGAATTCGAAATGTTGACGTCTATGGCACCAGCATAGTTCATCAGGCGAGCGATTGCCACGAGTCTACGCCAGAGACTCTCGGATGTCGTCGTCACACACCAAATTCTCGAAACATCTGAAGCTCGGACCATGAAGCAACAGATGATGCTAGGTTGGCATGGCAAGGTGGATCACCTGGCTTTAGGTCTTCTTGACGAACAGAAAGAAATGAATATCAAGTCCAGAGCGACACGACCTACCTATACCTTCTGATCAGGGTGATCATCGAGGGCAGGTATAGAGCAGGTACAGAGCAGTTACTCAACCGACTCGGTCAGGCGTTTTTACTCTTAAGTCCATGATTCACAAGTGAGCTGCTTCCTGTTGCATTGAATGGAAGGGCGTGTTGGTAATGGGACGTTGAAAGCAGGCTGAATGACTTTCTCAGAGACACCAGGTCAAGTAAGTGGAAGGTCGTCGCTGCCGCCGAAACCCTTGGCATTCCGCGCATGCCTTGCCGGACCTCTAGATGCCATTCTGAGAGATCCCGTGCATGCCGTCGCAGTTGATCCTATATAACCTCGTCAGCGCCAGTTTTGCCCAACAATTCCACCACAGATCGCGGAGTTCATCCTTCGTATCTCATTCAAGGGGCCCGCGCCGAGGGTTCTGCAAGCTTCCTATCGCACAGCTTCCTCGACCTAGGTACGAGGGCCGGGTTCGACTCCCGGGGGCTCCATCAAGGTTCTTGTTTTTGGTCTTGATGGCAAGGGAGGATGTGGTGACAGCATAAGCTTAATGGAATGTATTCACTACCTCCGTCACATCCCTGAACCAAACCGAACGCCTGGGTGTGCTCCAGGAAAGTCAAACATATGAAAGAGCTGGGGGTATCTCATAAGCCATGTATCGTAAAACCATTAAATATCCTCGCACCGATTCTCATACTTCCCAGCTTGAGCTGACAAGATCGAGCATGTCACTCGCATAGCTCACCTCGAGCCAAGCGTATCCTCACTTGCGTTCCTGCTCCGGTACATCTCAATAGCAGCCTTCTTGTTCATGATCCGACTGTCCCTCTCCTGCCGGCGTTTGATCGCAAGCTGCGGGCTCCATACACCCGAAAATAAATCCTCGCATTCATCCTCATCCTGCGAATCGAATTCAATATCTTCCAGATTCTTCGCTGTGCCCCTCTTCACGCCACTGGGACTGGGACTTCGTGTTCGTGCAGGGCTGCGTGAGGAGTTCCTGCTCCGGTTCTTTGCATAGATGCCGGCACCACCACCTCCTCCTCCGCCACGCCCCAATCCATCGAGGCTTCTCAACTGATCTGGCGGCAACGGCAATAGCTCTTCAATATCGTCGTCCTCATCCCAATTCTCCCACCCAACACCAACCCGCACCCTCTTCGTCTCCAAAATATACTTCCCGACTTTATATCTCTGACCCTCCTCACTCGCCGCCACATACTTCCACCCGACACAAACCCCACAGATCGCACAGCTCACATTGCTCACCATATGCTGCCCCGTCACCAGATTTCTAGGCACGGCCTTCTCCTGGTATGTGTTTGGTAAGTTCGCCGTGGATGTGTAGATATGCGAGGGTGTTCCCTGGACGAGGTAGGCGCGGCCGTGCCGCCCAACGAAGCCCTTGGAGATGATTTGGGAGGAGAGGCAGAGGTCTGTGGAGCATTTTGCGCAGTGGATGCGGGAGGTGTGGCCGGAGAGGAATTTGGAGTCCGGAGACGGTGGACTTATTGCGAAGTTGGTGACGAGAGCGGCGGGAACGGGCGTTGGAGAGCGATGGAACGGGTTGTTGCTGCTGCTGGCGTGGATGCTATTGTTGGTCAGGGTTGAGGCGGTCGAGGATGTGGAGAAGGTGCTGTCGTTGCTGTCTGTGCTGGATTGGCGCGATTTGCGGCGGAAGGGGGCGGTTGCGTGGAGGTATTGTGGGAAGGGAGATGGGATTGAGTCGGAGTGTCGGCGGAGGAAGGACATGGTTGTCGTCGCGTGCTTCGCGTGATGTTCGTTGACGATCGGGTGCGAAGTGGGGATGCCGAGGCGATTACGCTATCGGTTCCATATAGTGTACGGCGACGTCTATAGCGACGGGAAGATGTCGTGGGCCAGCCACGGTGGGACGTGCAAAGGGTCGGAAGTGCAGGATGCAGTGACGAGATGGGATGATCGCAGCTGAAGTTCCGTCGATGACAATGCGGGCCCCCCTCTCAGCCGTTATAGACGAGGGTCACGCGCGCGGTGCTCGGTCAGATCGCGAATCTGGAGCGGGGAAATAGATGATCAATCACGTGCTCCTACACGCGCCCGACCGGCACAGTGCAGTGCTGGGATACACATGTGGGTAGGTAAGACTGGCACAGATGCGGCGTTTGGGAGGGTGCTCGAGTATTTGTCGAGAGTATTGCTACAGACTACCTACGAAGAAATCACCAACGCTTGCGCTGCCAATGTGAACCGAACGTCCTCGACCATCACAGCCGTGTGCCCTGTACAGTGCCATCGAATCTTGCCTCATATATCGCATCATAATCGACCGTGTCTTGCCCGGAATATCGATACTTTGTCCTCGTAGAACAGAATCTCTCGCAGCCTGAATGTGACCTTCTCAGAAGACACGCCTTCATCTTCGGTTTCCTCCCCATGACTGAACTCCAGGTCAAGTTGACTGGCATCGTCTGCCTCCTCGATTGTATCGTCATTGTCGTCGCTATCGAGCTCAGGGGACGGATTGACCACCATCAGTCGTTGCGGGCTAGCACCGCGTTGTGCCGGGCATTCCAGAACCTCGTAGCATGAATTGTGAACCCCTAAGTAGCAAAGCTCGAGTTCTGGTCTAAGAGACACGATGTCCGAGACTTGTAATGCTGTCTCACGCGAAACCGGCTCCCGCTGAGCAAAGTTCGAGGTATGAGCAATATGGAGAGCTCGGAGAGTCTTGAGCTGCGGCAGACGTTGCAAGAAGTAATGCCAGTCCTTGTAGTCGATACTCAAAGAAAGCTCGCGCAGCTTTATCCTTCCACTTGTCAGGCAGCCAAGAATCTCGCGGTTGAGCACCCATTTACGCCAGCTTGTGCCTCGCTCCTCTTCTTTGCGAGAGTCGCTGTCAATCAAAAGCTTTCGCAGGCTGTTGCGATGCCGTCGAATCGCGCCCTTGTAGATGGTGTCAACACTGACCGTAGACCTTGAGAGACCGCTATCCTGCAGGAAGAGCCATTCAAGGCTATCGGGTGCAAGACCATCTTTTATGAACGCTATCAGGGCTTGGGATACCGTATCGGTGTGCAGCCGAGTAATCTTCAGTCTGTACTCCTCTCGGGGGATGTTGCTCGAGGGCGTGGTGTTGCGAGGAGTCAACACGCCGCCAAGACTTGTGGACAGCGTCCTCGACACGGACGATGACGATCGTGGTCGAGAGGCAGGTGCGAATTTCCGTCGAAGCTCTTTCCAAAACTGTTCATGATTCCGACAGCCTAGAAGTGTGATTGATGTCAGACGTGTCCAGTCTATTCCACGAGATAATGCAGACACCGACAAGAATACTCTTTCGAGGTCCAGTGAGTCAAGCTGCATTTTCTTGGGTGGTATCGCGTCTTTCTCAGAGTCACCCTGCGTCTTGGAGCTGGAAATGCTGGCGAAGGTATCCGTCCTCCTGTTCTTGCGCTTTGACACATGTATACTCGGCGTTTCCACTATGGTCGAGTCGTCCAGATGTTGCTCGGCCAGAGAACGACCAATCTCGTCGACGTCGGCTTGATCTGCGTCTTCGACGGCGCTCTTGGATCCCTGATTGGCTGGTAGCTGCAGATCCAGCAGTGACACATTCGAAGCTGTTGCTTCGGCAGGAGGTTCATCCTCGGCCATGGTAGCAGGCGCGGGCTCGGCGAATCTGTGGACCAGTATTCCCAGAATTCCTCCCCTGTGCCGTGGGTTATGCCCATCCAACATGAGTTGGGGAGGCATTACGCGACGTTCCTCGGCAGGCATCGTCCAGGACTCATGTTGTGCATGCTCGGCTACGCCGACACGAAGCTCGCGAAGTACGTGTAAAGAGTTCTCGATCAATACGCTCATTTCCTCGATGTAGGATACTTCATCGATGTCGAGAACGGTCAAACTCCTCAGAGGTGGGAGTATTGAGAATGTCGGAAATTCGACGCGAGGGTATGGCGGGACTTGGAACAGCGCAGAAGCTGTCCCTGCGAGAATAGCAGGAATGTTGGGCGGCTGTTGCTGACCAGGGCCTGCGGGCGGTGGTGGCGAAGCAAGAGGACTGCCTTCTGTGTTTTCATGCCATCTTACCCAGACTTTCTCCAGACGCGACCCTTCGCCATCACTTCGAGTCCCCAGGGAAGCTAGCGCCAACCAGACATCTCGCAGGACGCCTGTAGGCATATCCCAAATGAATGTCTCGAGATTTCGCATCCTGCCTATCGCCAAAGCGACGAGTGTACCCAGCATTTTGCCTCCTTCTTTGGTGATGAGATATTCACTGACCCATTCAGCGGGTCCATTGCCGAGACTGAACTTCTTGGTATATTGACCAAAGTGATTGCCTCGCCGGATTCTTCGCGGATCTCGCTTCGCCTTGTCGGGCTCTCTATGTGGATGTGAGGGCTCTCCGAAGACATCGTTGGCCATGACAAGAGTAGCTAGCCCGTAGGTCAGCGCATCTACGCCGACTCTGGTCTCGACGTTAGAGTTGACTTCTGGCCATACGATGTCGAATCGTGAGTAGATGTGTGGAATGACCAGGTTGTGTAAGGTCGAGTGTGTAAGAGCCAGCGCAGTCAGGTCATTGGTATGTGTGACTTCTTTCAAGATGCTCTGGAGGATGTCTTCGGGAAGGTCGAGCAGTTTGAGAGGCCCATCTCGGGCAGCCAGAGCAGCCATGTCGGCGGCTTTCGTATCGACCTGCGGAGAGAGGGCTGGCGATGAGTGCTCGGTGATTGCGCTATTGACTGCCTTTGGTCTGCTATCAGGCTCGGGTTGAGCGTCGCTCTCGTCGGCCTGCGCCATGATAACGTAGGGCGTCAGTTGGGCGCTGTGCTACCCAAGGCGTTTGGCTGTGCTTGCTTCCAGCAGGTTCGGGAATACAAAGCCGCATCAAGAAGGCCCAGAGCGCTGGCTCCGAGCCGTCAAATATGTGCAGATCAGGTCATCAGATCTTCCCCTCCATGTGAGAATGAAAGGAGGACTGCACAGCTGCCTTGTCGCTGAAGCGGCTGGAAAGTGAAGTCGAGTCGAGGTGGTTGGCGGAGAGCGATCCGCCCCGTCACGCCGTCACCCAGCACGACGGGCCTTAACGCCAGTAACGCCTAGCGTTTTCTCTGCGGGGCAGTCAGTCGCGTAATTTGGCGCCCCGCTTTGCCTGGAAGAGGCGCGTTTCATTTTCTTTCTTGGGTGGGGAAGGCAACTTCGACCGGTCAGTGCTGCAAAGGCAGTTACAGCACATTTGTCCACATACTGAGGTACTCACCTTGTATGAGAGTCAACTAATCTTCCAGCGGCCAACATACTGCAGACAGATGTACGCACCATCATCTTGACGCTCGCTATGGACGCTCTACCTCCAGAGGTCATCCTCGTCATCTTCAAGAACTTGGACTTCAAGGAGGTCGCTGCCTTACGACTCTCGAGCCGTCGATGCGCCGAGCTTGGAGCAGAGTTCTTGATAACCAAAGTCTGCTTCCATGCTGCGAAGGACTCTCTCGAGCGACTGTCGTTCCTGCTCAGCAAGTTCTCCAAGACCATCGACACTGTTGTTTATGAAGGAAATACGTACGCCGAGCGAACTCTTGAGCAGTATAAGGATCACTTCTTGGAGCATCACCATGCTGATTCCGCCGTAAGTATTACGTAGCCAGACACGATGATCCAGACTGACGGAGACTTGCAGCCTGTAAAGCCCGCAGATGACGCCCCTGCACGAGACCAGCGTCTGTACAAGCGAAATAAAGCCAAGTACGACGCCGCTGTTCTCAACGACTACAACAACTTCCAGAAAGCCTACAGAGGCCAGCAAGCCGTTCTGACGAGTGCTACGTACGCAAACGCGCTGTCGTGCCTACGACGTCTGCCGAAGTTGCGACACCTCACGCTCACTACCGGTACCCGATGCATTCATTCGATGTCTCGTCGTTACCAGAAGGCCTTTCCGATGACCTGCACCATGCCGACTGGACTGTGCTCCAAGCCCACGATCACTCAGCTACGTCGACTGCTTATTCCCAATGGCCCATTGCTGGGCTTGCAGTCTCTTACTGTGCATAATCTCAGCCCCAACTTCTTTCGCAATATGTCCATCAAGACTCATGTTCTAAATGTCTTCAAGAGCCTACAAACCATCCGCTTGACACTACGCATGGAGGAGTCTCAGCGCGAGGACCTGCAAATCCACGGAGTCGGGCCCCACGCTGCCTACAAGACGATTACTCAGGGCTACCTTCACGAGGCTCTGGCTGCTGCCCAGGGTGCAACCAGTATTCTCATCAACTTCGACGACCTGGGTTACTACGGTCCCGCCACCACTATCACAGCCATCATTGGCAACACCGTCTGGCCCAAACTGGTACGCCTCGATCTAGACTGTATCAAGTTCACCCAGAAGCAATTCCTTGACACTCTGAAGAGACAGCCAAAGCTGTCTGCTGTTTTTCTTGGCTTCGCCTTCCTCCTGGATTCCGACTGGCCAACTCTACTGAAGAAGCTGAAGAATTGTGGCCGCAACAAGTCATTGGCGCTTGACATGTTTGAAACCATGGGTCTATTGGAGGACAGCGACAATTGCTACCCTGTCAGCCAAATCGATGCCGGTGCTTATGCAGATGAGCGGATGGAGATCATCCTCAGTAACGTCATCAACGATTTTGTAACTACAGGTAAGTTCTCAAACACTTCACGTACGATCGACTGACTCTGGAAGCAGAAATCTGGGACGACGACGATGAAGAGTTCTGCCCGATCAATTCTTTCGACTGGCAAGAACCCGACGAGTTGTACCACCTCTATGGCGGTCCTGAATCTGATTTCGATTACGAGGACGACATCGACAGCGACTCCGACGGTTCCGAGTCCGAAGCGACTCCTGATCTGCCGGATCTGGAGCCGATGGACATTGATGACGGTGCCCCGGTGAAGCAGGAGGAAGATGCCAACGAGACTGGCATACCAGAACTTGTGCCGATGCAGATCGACTAGGGCGGCTTCTAGCGGCGCTTCACGATGTTCACAGACGACTGCATCGATTCCGGAGAGCTGCAACACAGACACCGATGACCATACGTTGTGTTTTGCATGACGTTCGAATCACTAAGAACATGATACCAAGGATATTGTACGATACCCAGCATAGCGAGAAGGAGTAATACCACGGCACACGGCAGATCTGCATGAAGCATCACAAGGGCGTTTGGGTGTTCACTAGTCCACAATGCAAGGAACTGCAGTAGTTACTGAGCGGCATACTAGCTTGAGATGGCGTGAAAAGGTGTATCTCGAGGCGTTACCAGTCCGCATTGTATGGCTAGTATTCGAGATCAAGACTCATTCCTTCAGATACTGCTAGCACGCAGAACAAATTCCAGCTCTTTTGTGGAAAATTTGATTGCATTCTCTTCTGTGTGACAAGTGCTTCAATGATGCCCACCGAACGCCGACGCTTGCCACCGTCGCAGGTAACCTAATGCTTTCTAACAACACAAATCCCAAACGTGTATCGCTCTCACTCTTTGCGCCGTTGGCCTGTCTTGATCCTCGCCCATCGGATCTCACAAGCTCTGTGATGGCACGGGCTGGTAGCTCTGCCTCTCGTATGCCGCCGGCTGCTGCTGTTGATGCTGAGGCTCAAGAGGCCACTGCTGCTGTGGCTGCGGCTGCGGCATCATCTGTGCCTGATGCATTTGCGGACTCGCTTGTGGGACTTGGTGATACTGTCCCTGCTGCTGTTGCTGATAATATGTTTGCGGCTGCTGCTGGTCGAACTTCATCACCTCCGCTTGCTGCTGCAGACTCGCCACGCTAGCAGCCTCACTGCTCCCCTTACCCTGCCAGCTGGCCCTCGTCGCATGAACGGGTCTCCATCGCGGCTTTTCAGGATCAACTTCCTTGAGGCCAGCAAACTCCTCACCATGCGCAGTAACAGGCACATTCCCACTCAGATTCCGCCACTCCCCACCCATCCCGGCCCCCTCAAACGCCATCCTTTGCACCTGCAGTTTATCGTCCATGACCCACCTCACCCGTCTATAGTCGCCCCAGCGCATCTTCCTCTGCAGGAACCCAATGCAGGTTTCGAGGATCAGGTAGATGAAGATGATCAGCGCGCCCACGGCGAAAATGATCGATATGCCGAGGACGGAGAACGAGACGGTCCCGTCCGCCGACCTGACCATCTGGCTGCCACACATTGCTTTGCTGATCACATCCGTAGAGCCGGGACGCTGGAGGTAGGTACCCTCGGGCAGGAAGTCTGGTCCAGTAGCATACTCAACAATACTCCGCTGCAACCTCGCCAACCCAACATCGAACCAACTATTGACCTCCACCTGCCACTGGTTCGGCTTGATCTCCAGCTGCGCGCGCTCACTCACATACTCCGTCGCGCGGAGTGCCGAGGCGCCGCGGCCGGAGATGCCGTGGTGGATGCTCAACGCCCTCGAATTGAGTGCGATGCGGGACGCGACGAGTTGCTGGACGTCGTTGAGGTTGAGCTTCGGGTCGTAGATTGAGGTCCAGGCTGTGGCGTAGTCTGTTAGGGGTGTGCATTGATCTTTGTTGTCGGCGGGGTTGGAGTTGGGGTGGCAGTATTGGTATTGGTCTGTGCAGGCCATGATGTTGACCCAGTTGTCTGAGGTGTAGTAGGTGCCGTCGATGGAGGCGGTGCTGCCAGCGTCGAATTTGGTTGTGGCGGCGAACATAGGGTCGGTGTTGGGTTTGTAGAACTGGATGCTGTTGGGCGCGAGGAAGATAAGGGAGATGTCTGCGTCTGTGCGGGCGAGTTCGTCGATCGGGTTCCAGCCTGCGCTGGACCCGGGGGAGGCGGTGATGGATTCCAACTCGTAGCCCCAGCCGTCGAGGAGGGCGTGGGCGTTGTAGAAGTAGGTCGTGTTGAGGCCGAGTGCACCGATGCCGCCGTAGTGGTACTCGATGATGCGGTCGCCGTCGAGACCCAGCCGTCAGTGCCGTCGGAGGTGCGGTTGGTCATGAAGCCTGTCTGGGAGATGGGTGCGCAGGTGGATACTTTGCGGAAGCCGACGCGGCCGGAGGTGGGCATGTTGATGCCGAGGTCTTTGTGTGTGTCGAGTAGGCCAGTGTCGAGTTGGTAGACGAGATTGTTCAGGCACATGGACTTGTCGAAGGGGCAGGAGGCGTTGGTGACGGCTTTGTAGGTCAGCGCGGGTTTTTCATACGTGGAGCATTGCATGACGTTGAGCTTGTCGTTGCCTTGATAGCATTGTCGGGAGTAGGCGGAGGCGATGAGTGTGTCGTTGAGGTCTTTTGAGACCATGGCTTTTGTGCGGATGGGTAAGGAGGAGCTATTGTCGTAGGCGAAGAAGCCGCAATTGTCGGAGGTGATCAGTCTTTCTGACCCGGAGGACTTCGCGACGAGCGAGGAGAGGATGGAGCCTGCTGTCAGCGCGCAGCTGAAGACGATCGCGAAGAGGGCGAGCGGCAGTGCTCTGACGAAGGAGTGACCAGTTGATTTGCGCCAGAAGAAGGCGGACTCGAAGAACGCTCGCATGGCTTCTGTTGGGGAAGCAGTGTTCCTGAAGATGAGTTGGTGCTGGTGATGCTGTCCATCTCGAGGTCGTTCGGAGGCAGAGCTCTGGTGAATGACAAAGCATAGTATCCTCCATAGACAGGCGCCGACGACTGTGATGAAGAAAGCAAGGAATGCCGTGAAGATCGGCGCAGTCTTCGAGGAGAGGGTGAGGGTGCTGCCGAGAATTGGTCCCCTCGACCAGTCCACCCACGGACCGGTGTAGATATCGACTTTGGCCAAGGTAGACATGATGAAAGAAATGAATGAACTGTGATGCTGTCAATTGGAGTGGCCAAAGCGATGTGAAGTGTCGACGTCGTCTCCTTCATATAGCAGCGTCTACCATCTGCCATCACTGTCAATGCTTTGAAATTTGACCAGCATCCAGACTCCAGCAAAGCCTTACCATACAACGCCAGTGTAGCAGTATAGTAGCAAACGGCACATTTTCATATCGAACCATACCATATCGGGGTTGTGATAACACGAAGAGCTCCATGGCAGAATGTATGGCATTGTCACCTTGCACCAATCGCAGCCTGCATGAGATCTTGTCAAGTCGAAATGTTGCCTTGCAGCCACAAGTCTTGTCTTGATGGACTTCTGAGACGGCCATCCAAGAATAGGGTCTGGCGCCTCGTATTCATGCATGCCCTGCCAAGATTTCGCTTACCTGGTTCCGGCATGCCAACGCGGCGGAAACACTGGGGGATCCCGGGACGGGCAGAGCGAACAATTGACTTGTTCAGAGCTTCTAGAAATCATATGTGGCTTGTCAGCGATGAATGCGGGTCGTTATATGTCGGAGATAGCGTCTGTGAGTAACCCTGTGGCGTTCTGATGTTGGCCTTCTGGCTGTCACGGGGGGGAATTGGACCAAAATCATCCGGCTCGCGACCTCATCTGAATGCCTGCGTCTCCACCGAGACGGTCAAGTCTGAAGCTGAAGCATTGCGCTGCTGAGCTGCAAGGCACAATTTAAGGCCATGCTCTACTCAAGTACTGTAGTGCATGTGATGTACCCGAGATTGATGGAACGGAAAGGGCAGCAAAGCAGGAGAAGCTGAAATCAACCTAGAAATCGGTGCCCGGAGGGAATTTTGGGGTAGCTTGTGCCAAGCCGAATTGCACAAGAAGCATTCCGGCGAAACACGACTCGGATACTGTACCTTCTGCGATCACGTGGAAAGCAACACTGAGCTTGATCCCTTGATATAGCACGATAACGCCTGAACCGGCCTTCTTTAGGTGCTTTTCGAGGTGCTACTGGGTGTTGAGTGCCTATAGGCCCTCGAAGTAATTCTGAGCTGCGAGCAATGTATATCCAGGAACCTTGAGGCCAGGTTATTCCTGTGTGCTTACAGCCTTTCCCCCTCGTCAAGTCAATAAGCGCCTGCGGCTTTGCAATCGCATGGGGCGTAGAGACCGCTCTCAAACCATATCAGTGACAGCCCGCTTCGTAGCAAACTTCCGCGGCTCAGGAACTCCACGAAGCGCCTCAGGATCCTGCAGAAGCTGGGGTCTTTCTCTCGAAGCTCTGCTTCCTCCTCTGAGAGAAGTGCCATCAGCCAGTCAAGGGTTGTCTGCGTCATCTTGCCGCGGAGGGTGCATCTCTTTCAGTGTAGCTGACTTGTTCTCTCGCTGTGGTCCAAAGTCATTGAGCTTGAGGCCCTTAGCGCGGAGGATGTTGAAAATCTGCGGATCTTGACACGAGTGGCAAGCAACCCATAGGCGAATATCGCCACAATGATCAAGTCCCGCAACATCGGCGCCTTGTTCGAGGAGACTTTCGACCCAACTAGTTCGGTTTTTGAGTACAGCGAATGCGTAGAGCTCGTTTCCCACCCAAACCTGCCGTGACTTGGGGAATCGCGTTTCCCATGACCTCATCTCGTCTGCCGTATCGGTCCTACGCATACTTGACATACATTGCCCTAGAATGAGGAGCAATCCTCGAAGATCGACACTGCTGTCATTTGTGACTGCTGGGACGCACCATATTCGCGTGTTGGGGACCTGAAAGTCGAATCCATAGTCTAGCAGATTTAGGACTGTGTCCATGTCGCCATTTCGACGCGGCAAAGCGTCTCAAGCGTGACGCATCATAGTCAGCCGCTCCTCGTCACTCTTCGTAGAAGGTCCATGCGCACGTTGTGACCTGATAGCCACTGCATTACTGACCTGGGCCACGAAGATCAAGGGCCGTCGACCAGCCGTATCCGGCGCACTGGAAGAGCAGAAGTAGAGTACGAGTTCCAGGACGTCGTTTCGCTTGAGTTAGACTGCCCATATGACAGGCGATCTTGACCTCTCGGTTATTGACTGATTAACTCAGAAGTCATTTGGCCAGCACTTCTCCTTCGGCCACTGGTCGTTGTGGGTGCTGGCATGCTGCCTGGCGTGAGGGTCAGCGATTGCGGCAAAAGGAAAGTGATGAACTTCAAGTTATGGAGGAATAGAATGGCCTGGAATACAGGGAGAGCTATTGCTTCGACCTACTCGAGAATCTTCTTGTTGTCACGGGCGAGCTCTTTACGGCAGAAAGCACATATCGACATTTCCTTCTTCGCCTTGACTGGCGTGCCGTTGGGGTTGACTGGCACACGCGTTCCAGCAGCCTCCGCCTTCTTGTGCTCCCTGTGGACGCGGTCTTTCTTGCTGATGGGCATCGTGGGCGCTGTTGATCACGGATCCTTTAGTTCTGGGATGGTTGCTGGATGTTGAGGTTGGTGTCACGAGAGAAGATGGTCTTTAGATCTACGAAGGTCGCCGGGTCAATTTTCATCAGTGGAGACTGAGGCCTCTTGTTGATTGGCGGACTTGCCAGGGCCACGATAGGCATGCCATGGTTAGAAACTAGGCACAGAGCCCCTAAAGCCATCCCTGGACTTGACTCAATACAATGCTATGAAAACAGGGACTCGCTACAACGCTCATCAAGAAAATGCTGACATAAAAGATACAGTCCTGACGCACAGAACCTCATCGTTGACAGTGTCCAGCCTCCAAAAACAGCGGCCTTCTCCTTACGGTCGGTTTCCAAGACTGCTAGTCCGACCACCAACAGGCAAAGGAAGCATACTCATGCGCTTTCCACGTCCACTAGACAGCACACTTCCCGGTCTCGTGATAGTCCTCCGCGACAGCGGACTGCTTCCCGGCTCCGAAATAAGCTGATCCTGTTCCTCGTCGAGTATGTCGCTTCTGTTTTCTTGCTCAACTTCGAGCTCCGGAAGTGACGGCTCATCCAGCTCCAGGCGAGCATTAATAGAACTCATTCGCGGTACTAGCGACTGTCGCGGACTTCGACTGAGTGCAGAGGGTGATCGTGGTGTTGGGATATGGCTCGCCGATAGTTTACGTCCGCCTGTCATCGCCATAGCCGATGGAGAGCGGATCGTGCCTGGGTTATGGGTAGATACACTTCTGCTGCGCGCATATGGTGGTGGATCGAGCAAGCCGCCAGGTAATCCGTTGGTAGGAGAGCCTACACGCTCTGCGAATGACATATACTGCGGGTCTCTTCGTGCTGTGATCGGTACTGGTGACGACGAAGACTCTCGCCCAAGTGGACTCCGCAGTGGGAGAGCTGTGGCTGACGATATTGACCGTGGTGTGTACGCTTTTCGATATGGACTCGGGCTGGTGACCGATCGGTATGTTGGTGCAATCGTAGTTCCCGTCGTCTCATTCATCTTCACGGTTGAGCTCCATCGAGGCTTACCCACAAGAGGTGTCGGATCCGGTCGTTGGGGCGCATTCTTGGGGGGTATGTACAGACCTTGTTTGTAGATCGATGGCGGTCCAGGCGCCGGGGAAACGCCTCGCCGTTGGTATTGGGCGACTGATGAGTGTGCGGATGATGGGGTCGTTGGTCTTCTGCCCTGTGGAAGTAGTGATGATCTTCGATTGCTTAATGGCGGCGGTCTCGTTGAGGAGACTGCTCTAGGCTTGCTGTACCCGTTGAGTCCGTATCGAGGAGTCTGCTTGCCGGAAGTATGGCTGGCGAAGTCTATTGATGATGCGGGAGATGTGCCTGGCGTGCCTGCCATGGTGACACTCGAGAATGACCGATCTGCAGATACTATGCTGGAGATGCTTTCTCTGAGGTGAGAATTATGCTTCGAGGTGACTGGTTCAAGGAGTTGACCGAGGTCTTCCATCGCATCGGTGAGCTCCCTCATCCTCGAGGACAGATCTTTGTGCAGACGAAGGATTTCGCCATTCACTGTCAAGCGGTCCTTGAGGCCCTTCTGAATGATACCCAGAACTCTCTCGATGGCTGGGATGTAGTGCATCTTCTTCGCCTCAAAGCTTTCAACGCGTTTCGCGAGTGCTGCTGGGTTGGTCCGCTGGAAGCCTTCTCCTACAGCTTCCTGAACTTTGACAACACTTCGTTCAACAGACTCGCACATCTTCTGTGCTTGTCGAGCGGCATTGCGAAAGACGATGACCCAGCGATCTTCGCTGAGCTCCTTGCGAAGATTGTCTGCCTCTTTCTGCAAATCTACCCAGTTCTTCTCCAACCGCTCCTTCTTTTCATCTAGCTCTTTGCAAGCATTGGGGAAGATTTTCTCTGCTCTGGTCTGGAACTGCGCAGTCCGCATAGGCAAGAAATCCAAGGAGGCTCTGAGCGGCTGCATTCTCGCAAACAGTGACAACAGCATCGAGTCGTCCTGGCCCTGCTCGATGATCGGGGATGCTAGCGGTGAGCCTTCGAGGGTATGTCCCAAGTTGAAAGCGCCGTTCGAGGACTGTTTACCCTTGGGCTCATCGACCAAGTTCTCAAGCTCGTTGATGTCGACGTTCTGCTGGTGGTCTGTCTGAGGGTCGGTCTTGTGTGCTGTGTGTCGCTTTTCTTCCATCAAAAACACCAGTTGACTCAACGCATCGAGCTCAGCACCAACTTCTGCCAGTACTGTCGACCACAATTCTTCCCACTCCATAGCGAGCTCGACCTGCTTCTTGACCTTCTTGACTGTCTTGCGCACGCGCTCCCAGCCGTCCAGAACGTGTTCCATTGTTTCCACCACAGACTGTAGTTCATCGGCCTTTATGTCGGCGATGTCTTTCCGCGTCTGCAGCTCTTCGATAGAGAGTATGTAGACGTTGACCAGGTCGGAGAACTTGGTGATGGTCTTCTCTGTCTCGGTCAGACCATCGCGTCCGGCCGCCGCAGCCCATTCCACATCTTCGTCGGCATCGAGGTTCTCAAGAACCTTGAGCGCCTTCTTCGTCCACACTTGTATTTGCTCAGCAGCAGCATTGAGTGTCTTGACGGCCTTCCTAGCAGACGACAGCGACTTGATGCTTGCTGCGAGGGTTTCGGCAGAGGGCAAGTTCATAGACGAGAGGTTTGCGATTTGTGTACTGAATGGCGCTCGAGAGAAGGAGTAGATCGAGTTGCTCCTCGACAGGGCCTCGGGGATGACGAAGGAGCCCGCATCGCTGTTTGGTCCCGAGGAGGCAGAGCCGGAGTCGCGACTAACATGGAACTCGCGTGTAGGCGTTGGAACCAGAAGTTGATGCAGGTCGAACTCGCTCTGCATCTCCGCCATGGCGGTTGGCTGTAACTAGGCGCAGCCAAACGTGCCCGTCGCGGCGGGTTCGGAATGTTTGGTACTTTGCGCCAGCGTTGAAGTCATACGGAATGATGCGACACGCCTTCTTTTGGTGTAGTTGATTCGCGTCGGGATTTGAGAGAATGCGTAGACGGGTCGTCAGATAGTAGTGTTGTGTCGTTGTTCAATGCAACGCGAGCTGTTGGCAGTGCGGAGGATGTTCGTCTAAGGATAATAAGATGGCCCCGTGACTTCAGGCTTAGGCCATCGGAAATGAATACCGCAAGTCAGCGAAAGGAGATTGGATGTACTTTAGAGCGTCGAGGACTGAAGTCTCTCTCATCGAATGAGTTCACGTCTGTTCGACGGAGCCTCGAAATTGAACGCGTTTTGAGTTGTTGCGGGCTGGCGGAGGTGGCTGTTGACATTGGTCGCCCGAAGAGGATTCCTCCATCATCGTGCAGCACAGATGGGCCCGCCCAAAAACAAGAACTTGAACATCTACAAGGATCTCACTTCTTCTCTGAGCACCACTGTTTCCCAACGTGGTGCACGTTCCGCGTGGGATATCATCGTATCTAGGGTATCAAAGGGCGGTCCAAGACGCCTGCTGGTAATTATACAAATACAATATCTGCAAGTCGGCCTCGGACGCAATAATGTATTTGTGCCCCTGGACTGAGCATACTTTCTGGCTGATGCATGAAGTGCATGTGTACACATGGTGCAACCTGTCATCCAGCCGAGTCCACGTTCCTGCATCCGTGGAGGCCCTCGTGGTCCTGGGCCATGATGGTGCAACTCCAGCACTCGGGAAGGCACCTCGTGGAAGTGCAATAATGTTTGCTTGCAAAACTTTCTTGGTGGAATTGCGAATCCGGCCTTTTGCCTCTCAAATGACCTCCTCCCGCTCCCAGCCAGTACTTCGAATATGCTCGATACCTTTGCCGGGATGAGGCTTTGTTGGGTCCTTATACTCGCTGACGAATGGATTCGGATCTGTCTTCTGCTCAAGATTGCCCAAGGTATGATGGATCTCCCGATGCTTCGCCTCATCAGCGCGAACATAGTACAAGAGGTCCTTCATCGTGCGGTGGCCCTCAGGCATGTTCCAGTACTTGACGGCGATCTCGGGAGCTCGAGATTGTCCCACTCCGGCAGCAGCCCCTTCTCCACGTCTTCGATCGCAAGAGTGTATGTGTGAGTAGCCTCCTCTTCGAGATATCCGACGAAGCGGTGGCAGATCCTTGGCGCGATCAGGTAGGCCAGAAAGAAGCCATTCGAGAAGACGCCTTGGGCTCCGAGGATCATCAGCTTCATGAAGCGGCCGGGCTCTGCCATTTTGAGGAATGTCAAGAGATGCATCCGCTCGTTATAGGCGTCCTCCAGTAGCGTCTCAATCCATCCATTGTCTCGCTTCTGTCATCGCTGTCAGTGTGGAGTACTCGCTTCGGAAGAGTTTGCTTACCAGTCGCCGTAGGGAGTGGAAGTGACGGATCATCGCTCCAGCCATGCCAGGCACGCCAGCAACGGTCTCCAGAAATATGAACCGGGTCAGCCACTTGCGCTCGTTCATGACATATGGCTTGTTTGGGTCATGTCGGTAGCCTGTAGCGAGATCTGTGCCCCATCTCAGGATTCGGACCATGTTGTATGCCGTCCAGTCTGACCACGTCCTCGGCTCTCGATGAGCAACTACAATGCCCTTGAGCTGTTCTTCGGTGACCCCTTCGTGAGGCCATGCCGGTGGCGTGAGCTTGATGTGTGGTGCATTCTTTGGTGGTGGAAAGTACTCGAGCTGGCTCTTGCGGGAGGTTGAGAACTGTCGAGAAGTGTTTGCGGCTATGGGTTTGAGTAGGGCATGGCTAGTACGGAGTCCCAAGCTTGTTGCGCCTGGTCTGCATGCGGCCCTCGAGATGTTGGTTGTGATGGTGGATGAGAATACTGCTCGTGATGGATTCATAGCAGTACAGTTAGTACGAGGTAAGGATATGTTGTCTTCAGCCAGTAAGGTATCGATGTTATGGTTGTTTGTGATTTGGGTGCGGCAGTCAATCACGAGCGAAGCATGTAGCAAGGCATTTTATACAAAGCAAGCACGCCGCGGAGTCCAAGCGTCAAGATTTACTCGTAAGGCCAGTGCAGTCACGGTTTCACTCGACTCACCGTGTGTCATGCGCGTGGCTGAGATTATTTTGGGAGTATACAATCGGGAAGAGCAGGGATTAAGGTCCATCTTAACGGCCGCTTCGCTACACCTGGGCCGCATCCAATCACACCTCGGGGGTTACACCTGTGACTTTGTCAGCGGAGACCTGGAAGCATTCCCAATGCTCCGTTCCGCTCTAGAATACGACATCATGCCGCTGCGAGCATTCGCTTCTCCACGGCTTTCGCTGACCATCACTGACTGTCGCGGCTACTCAATCTATGTCTACGCGTGCTTGCCCGAAGGAAAGGGCTCCAGTCGCCGTCGTGGGAGGAAATACCTCATTGTCGCTAGGCGCCTGAGGCTTGCAATTTGGTAAGCGGAAAATATCGGCTTCGCTGGGTAGCCTTGCACATACAAATTTCGGGAATAATCGCTTTCAGTACGAGGCTGAGCAAGTTTTTCCTGCTCATGTGAGTTGCTCATGAAACATGTTCGCTGGTCGTTGCCATTTGTGTCGTGTCGATGACCGCTTCTCTGGCAACGGCATTATTCCCTTACTGAGACCGCAATCCGCGGAGCCCAAAAGGTGGTCTGATGAATGCTCCTTGGAGTATCATAGCCAAGTCATGCACGCTGACTATACAGATTCGACCTTGCCAGATAGAGAATCCACTGCCTGTTACGGTGTGTGCATCACTTGCATCACTGCTCCATGGACAGTAGTGTACCTTACGACCGAAATTCGGATTCGCCGTCCTTCGTCGCTATATCCTTGGTCTCGACTTTGACCACATGAGAAGCCTTGGACCCCTCGTTGAGATCCTTCTTGAATTTCTCGAGACCTGCCTTGTCGCCTTGAGCCTCGCCTTCAACCTAGCATTGTGAGAAACTCGAAACATTCGGAGGTCGACGACCGTACCTTGCCGTCGTTGGTGTTGCGCACCCAGCCCTGGTCAGGAGTCAGTACTACTCAGTGTTGAGTAGCGGGCGAAGACAGTGTTGATGCGGTCGGACCGAGCGATTGTGCAGCAAGGTACATGTTGCTGTGAGCGTGCCGTGTTGCTTGTGGGCGTCAGACACTCATGTCATGTGTCACTTACAGTGAGGCCGTAGTCCGAGGCTTTGGTCTGGGTAAAGTCTCTAATCGGACTTCGTCAGCCGTTGCACTGGACTGTGAAGTAGTTACCAAACCTGAAGAACACGCCCTGAACCTTCCCGTGGACGAGAAAAGATATTCTTTGAGACATGATCGCCTGGATCAGGGATGGCACTCGCACTTCCGCAAGCCAGACAATGCGTATCGAGCAATAGTAATATCGGCGTGTGGTACTCCAGTCGCAGATGGGTACCACTGAGTCCGCAAGACTATGCGCGTCGCCTTGACGATTCAACGATATGTCAAAAAGCCTATGACCTCACATGCAGGGCACCGCTTCCCCACGCGCATGGATAAGCTTTCGGAGATGGCGGGCGCGTTTTGGCCGCGGCTTCATCTGGCGAACGTGTCAAGACATCAACATCAACACATCAGTGTTCAGCATGACCACGTCGTGACTGTCGTGGGTCGGGCCTGCAACATCGGGGCACGGGGTTGACGAAAAGGAGTCGCTGGCGTCGTCTCATTGAGAAGTATGTAGCAATATGTGTAGAACAAGGTGCTGTCAGATAGCAAAAGAGTTCGCGAGCGACATGCCCCTTTTCACTCTCCGAAAAGTAGATCCAATTTCCAACCCACCAAACTGCAACGGTCTCAACAACCACCGACACCTACAAAATTCTACATTCTACCGCGTAGGACTGTGTACATTCTCTGTCGATATATCCGCATGCCCTTGACTGTACACAAACACTGTGCGGGCACAATATATAATCGCTGTTGATCAGCGCCATACACCAACGTCCCACCACGATGCCTGGAGAGCTAGAACTGGCAACGACGGTGTCACAGACCTCTGCCTCGACTTCACCCAGCCTCCTACCCACACCGACCGCCTCATGCTTCTCGGAGAACAGATCAGTATCAGGTGTATCATCAATATCCAGCCAGTCAAATGAGTCAAATTCCAGAAGGTCCGTGTCAGGTTCAGGGTCCACAGCAAGAAGACGAGGATATGTCCGACCACAGGGCGTCAACTTCGCCCCCTCCGCACAGCAACGAGAAAGCGTGATGAGCTTGGGCAGTATAGCGCATCTACAGTACTACTTCGCACGGACTGGTCTGCTCGATGGGAAAGGCGGACAATTGGCGAAAAAGAAGAAGAACGGCGAGTATGACATACCCAAGAACGACTTCTCGGACTCCCCGATCGACGAGGAGGCCCAGATGATGTGGGAGGCAATGCAGGAAGACGGCGACGACATCATGCTCCCGCCCACTGTCTCGACATACAGCCACCGACCGCAAGACTTCACTCCATTACCCGACCAGAAGTCGCTGAAACGCGAATTGGTCGAAGCGCTGGAAAACGCCCTACAAGCAATCGAATCCTGCGAGAAGACAGCCTACGACCCAGACGAGGCCCCAACACAAGGCTTCTACGAAATTCAAGGCCTGCACATCCTCGACACGACTACACTAGCCATAAAAGCAGCACGAGACTACTATACCCAACATCCCAACCCGCAACGACTTAACGCCATTAGATCACCCTCAGAACTTCGGAAAGAGCTATACAACGTCCTCGAAGTCCTGCGACAAAGCGCATCACGGAAATTCGAAGGGGGCTTCTCCGAAGTCGAGCGGTTACAGGTCCTGGTGTGGGTGAGCGAAGTCGGCGCCATGATCGACAAAGAAGCAAAACTGGAAGAGAAGGAAAAGAAGGAGCGGAAAGACTGGGATTGGATGGACGACCGCAAGTGGCTTGGCATCGATGAGGGCGTGCGAGATATGGCGTTTTTGCAGTTCCTCTTCAGGAAAGCCAAGTCATTACCCAGATCCGAGTCTCTGGCGTCAGGCTCAGACTTCTTCCGACAGCTCTCCGACGGCCGCGACCTCGCCGCAATGCACAACATTGCAGTCAAGGAATCGAAACGGCAATTCCACCTCATCGAGCACTGGCACAACGACATCGCGAAACCATACCGTCGAGCCGACAATCTCCGGTACTGGGTCAAAGCGGCTGAGCTGCGATGGGAAACGAAACTCAAGTTCGACATCATGGGCCTCGCCAACCTGAAAGACGATGACAGCGTGTGGACCGGCTTCGAGAACGCAGTGCGGTCCTGGGCGCAGATCGTGCGAGCGGAGCTCTCGAAAGACTGGAGTGGTGAGGAGGAGCGGAAGTTGCACGCCCGAGCGAAGAGTTTGGCATTGGCGAGTCCGATAGGCAGCCCTTCGAAGATGCACGTAGCGAAGATGAGTCGCGAGAAGGCGCTGAGCGACGCCAACAACCGCGACAATGGAAGTCCGTTGGGCAGGAGTCCGAACAACAGCTCTGCGGAGCTCAGTGTTGGTCTCGGGCTGGGGGAGCCAGGCGAGGCTATACCAGAGGTGCCTCCGCTTCCTGCAGAGCACCTTGCGGTATGAATATCGGAGCGAGCGGGATAGCAACCTCAAGGCTGTCTTGAATTGCCTACTGCCCGGTCGCTGGGAGCAAGAAGAACATCATCTTCATGGCATTGAACACCAGCATCATCTCGCGTCCGGCACGACTTCAACATTGTCTGGGTCTTTGGTCCTCCTCAGCAGAGTCCCCAGTATATCTTGATTCGTTACTACAGCCGTGGCACAAGAGGGACGTGTGCCTTTTGATACCTTAGCAGTCATACCACTTTAGCGAAGCATCAGTCTTTGGAGTTAGAGCTCATATTGTCGAGAGCACATACGTACCTTTGGTATAATGTCATTACTCTATCAGTGTATGATGCATTTTCATTGTAAGTCCGACCACTTGGAGCCTCGAATACAGGACAGCCCGAACGTGAATAGCTATCGAATGGCCTTCATGCAATCCTTATGTCGAGATATGTCTGCACCGACAAGCATGCTCCCGCATCGGATAGAACCTTGTGCTACCTCCCGCCGACGCGTCTCCGTCGCTGAATGATCAGCAAGGCATGCTTCATCGTGCTGCTCTCGTCCTTTCCCCTCGCCCTCGGAGTTCGGATGCTTCTCGCCCAGGGATCAGCCTCAATTGAGCCCAGCAGCTGGTTATGTAGGTGGCGCATTGGCTTCGGGCGGTGACCGCACAACAGCTAGCCAGTCAGCGGTGCAGTTGGCCTCTCTCCACTCGCAGCCAGTGCAGCCTGAGCTCGCTGGTCTCTACTCAGTCATCCAATCCACAGTCGGGTCGAAGAGGCGCCGGAAAAAGTGCTCCTCCACGTCGAAGACCACCTCGCCTGTGCAGCCGTCCTCTCGTTGAAAATTGTACTCATGATGAACATCGTACTGGACCAGATCCGTAATACTGTCGACCAGCAAATAGGCAGATTTGTATGGTCGTTTGAGAACCAGAGGGTTCTGTACTCGCAGTATTCGTCGCCAGAGTTGCCAGAGCTCTTCCGGGGACGGTTTGGCACGACTGAGCCATGTTAGGAGTTCATCATCGTCGTCGTCGTAGGCGTTTATGCAGGAAACGATAGCACAGTCGCCTTCGCACAAAAGTACTCGACCGA
Organism: Cyphellophora attinorum; assembly: GCF_001299255.1. Taxonomy (NCBI): domain Eukaryota; kingdom Fungi; phylum Ascomycota; class Eurotiomycetes; order Chaetothyriales; family Cyphellophoraceae; genus Cyphellophora; species Cyphellophora attinorum. The sequence goes on along the minus strand of NW_017253243.1, from coordinate 356,447 downwards.
TTGCCCAAGGAAGGAGATTGGCGCACTCGTTTCGCAAGTTCCAGTTATACCCGCGTGTGCGGTCCATCATTGTGAAGAGGGAAAGATATGCTCCGGGACTGATTTTGACGTCCGAGAAATAGTCGCGAACAACCGACCACACCTCACTTTCAGACCCAGTATGATCCTGCATGACGTCCTCTTGGCGACCATTCGCAGGTACAAGTTGCTGTTGCAGGGAGAACCGGACTCCGTGATATGTTCCAGTCAGCGTCTGCGTGCCTGAAGAGAAACTCACAGCTCGAGCAGACGTCTCCAGAGCGTCATCGATGGGTGGTACAAGCCAGAAATCCACCGTAACCCTGATGCCATCAGGTCCGTTGAGCAAGTCGCGCAGCCAACGTCGCCACCCAGGCACTGCCTTAGCTACTGCACGGCTCAAATCCGGCGAAGCATCCCGTATCTGGCTGAGAAATCCGGATTTTGTGTCCGAGAAGTTCTCCATGTTGCCGCCATCCTCGACGTGGATCGATCTGAGGTTCGGAAACTTGCGTAGAGCTTTGCTCATGAGTAAGAATGGCGCACCCAGCACATCATAACACATCTGGAGGGATTGTATGCCGTCCACGCGACTAATACCTAGGGCGAACGCTGCCACATCACACTCACAATCAAATAAGATCGTCGCGCAAGCCATGAGTACCTGATGTATGACCTGAGTCTGAGACTTGCATAGGAACAGTAGAGCTAGGCGTGAGCTGCCAATTTGCACCTTGTGCTCGGCTACGTTGTGGGGATTGTCCGCGGACCACGGCCGCAAGACGATTTCATCGAAGTATTGATGATAGATGTTGTTCAGGATCTCTTGTGGGAGGTCTAGAAGGTGGCGTCTGGCATGAAGAAAAGGGAGTCGACGACGAATTTGCGCTGCAAGTGCGGACAAAAAATCCATCTTGCTTATCGGGACGATGAGATTGATCGGTTGGCAGGGTATGAAGATATTTCGAAGCTGTCAAGAGATCGAGGTAGTTGTGAGAAGATATTCAAGCTCGATTTGACGCCTTTCTCGGTCTTCGGTAGCGGCTTGCCCTTTTCCTTTCCCTCTCGAACGTGCGTCACACCACGAGGATCAGCGGTGACGTGCCCTAAACATCCATGACGACTTACTTCGAGTCAGTATGTAGTCACGGATTCAACCTTTGCGAGAGCCAACAAAATTCGCTGAAGAGAAGGATGAACCGTTTAGTGAAAAGTTGGGACAGCAGCTGGGGTTTAGATAGCTTCATAACATCGCTCGAAGTGACTGAAAGCCATTCACTGTGCCTCGAAGTGAATCTCGCTGTTCGTCGGTGAATACCGTTTGCATTTGAAAGTGTGAGTCAGTGGTATCGATAGAACCTTGCGGAACCGCTCGCCGATCCATCCTCGCCGCCTGCTGAGGACGCCATACTGCGTCGCGATTCCCCCTTTCACTTGCCTCAACGTCGCCGGTCGAGAAGGTGGACTGGTTGTGGTCTCAAGGACAACTTCCAGGCGGGCTCTGCAAGTGGCGGTATCTGTCCAACCACAACCATTGGCTGCCAGATGTTGACGAGCTGACAAGTCTATCTGCTCACCCATTCCAGCTCCGGATCAAACAAGCGTGTGAAGAAATGCTCCTGCTCGTCGAATCCCAGCCAGGATCCATCATTCCATCCATTTGTCAGCCCTCCCTTCGCCTCCACGACGAAGCTTGCAATGAGGCCATACACAGATTTCCAAGGTCGCTTGAGAACTGTCGAGTTTTCGACCCGCAGAATTCTTCGCCAAATATGCCATTGCTGTTCCAGCTTTGTGTCACATCCGCCGCAGAAGCGGTACCCAGGGTCCGGTACGACATCGTACCTGCCGCAGAAGCCGCAGAAGCCGCATCCAGACCCCGGCAGGAGAACGACACCCACCTCCCATGCAAGACGCTTGAGCCGGGTCTTCTGCGGTACAGGCGCCTTTCCGGGGAAGTGCTTATCCTGCATTAAGCCAAAGAGATCCACGTACGATCCTGTGCACAGTGGAATGTCTGAGAAAAAGAAACACCTCGTCTTCGCATTCGGCATGACGATGCATAACATGCAGCAATGCACCGCGGTCTTGGGCGACATGGCTTGAATCCTCGAGGCTGGTCTGAGGGACGGAGAAAGCTTTGCCTTTGTGTGTTCCAGTCAGCGTCCATGAGTCATATGAGATTTCCACAGGTACATCGAAGACTTCCAAATCGCCTGGCACAGATGCGGCGAGCTGAGCATTTGCCCCTGACCGCAAGGAAAAATCTACAGTGATCTTGAGTCCATCGGACTGAAGTAGCAAGTCGTGCAGCCACAGAGAATGACCCTCCAGCTTGGCGGCTGCCTCCCTCAGATCTCGACATGGATCACGCATCTCTCCCAGCAAGGTGGTATGCTGGAAGTAGAATTCGTAAATAGAGTTCTCGATGCGGAAGTCCCCATCTTTCATGTCGACTTCAAAATCCCCCATGCTTATCTGAAGCGACTTGAGATTCGGAAGTTTGAGCAGGGCTTTGCTCATGAGAGGAAAAGGCGTCCCGTGCGGTCTCATCACTCGCTCGCAGACTTGGAGATTCTGTATTCTGTCGACGGTGGCGTTTCCCATAGCAAAAGCTGCCACATGCAACTCGCTGTACATCTTGATTGTTGCACAATTGATGAGGACTTGATGTATAGCCTGCTTCTGAGACTTGCACAGAAGTAGCAGTGCTAGGCGCGAGTCGCCGTGGTCAAGGCCGTCTACTGAGAAGTCCGCATTCCATGGCCTGAGGATGATGCCCTCGAAATGTCGCCGGTAGATCTCGTTCAGGATCTCCTGTGGAAGATTCAGCAATCGTGTTGTCTCATGAGCGATCGCGTTGCTCTTGCTGGTCGGACCCGTGGTACTCGGAGAACAGGTGCGCTTAGTGTAATTGGCTGTCTGATCTTGCTGTAGCTGCCGAAGGAACTGCTCCAGGTGTGCAGGGCGACCTTCAAAACGCTCTACGACGTAGGCCGGCTTGTTCATCGTGCTTGACTGGATGATAAGAAGTTTCGTTGGCAAGAGGTGCTCAGGCTGCAAGCCTACGAAGCGATCGAGGTGATTGGAACTAGGTCTTGGACCTTGGATTTAAAACAGTGCTGTTGCGCAAGCGCTCTCTTCAGCGCCGATCCTCACAGGTCCATCTGTTGTCACGACTCCTGTGACGCTATATGACGAGGATTAGCTGCAGTATGCCTCGAACACCGGAGAGCGCTTACATGGTGTCAGTGCGTAGTTGCGGACGTCGAAGCAAAGAATGCTGACAAGTGCTAGCGGTGCACAACTTGGTGCATTGTTGTGCGGTCGAAGACTTGCCAAGAGTCGGTTTTCGATAGCCTGAAGAGCGAGTGTCTCATGAGGTGGAAGTCAAGTAGGAGTCAAGGTGCTGTGCCTCAGGTAAATCTTTCCACCCGCTGCGAGAACCGTCTCGCAGACTGCGATCTCACGGAACATGTCGCGCCCACACCTTCTCATCACCACGAGTTGCTACCATCGAACACCGATTCTCACTTCCGCCATCGTACGCAGCCGCCGGCGGCGACGGCAACGGAAGCGGCCGATTACTAGAAGCTGGCGAATACAATGTCGTCCACGACTCTTCCGGCCTGCTAATCCTCCTCAACCTCTGATCAGCCTTCCGTCGCCTTGAGACCTGCCAGCATCCATATATCGTCGGAGAATTGGCCACAAAGCACGACACCAACATCTGGACAGACGCCCAGAAGCTACGGACTGGCTGGTGAGAGTCGTCGGCGTAGATGTATGCTATTCGTATGCATGTGGTGACGATGCAGAAGGTTCCGATGATGAAGAGCGCTCCCACACGTAGTTTTTGCAACAATGTGCACCGAACAGCGACCAGTGGCCAAGATATGGCGAGGAGGAACAGGTCGAGGATGATATTGCAGATGCCTTGAGCCAGGAGCTGGGCGTATGCTTGGACGCACTTTCCTGGACTTGGAGTGACTTGCCAGTAGAGGCGGAAAGGGCGACCTGGTGGCATTGTCAGCGCCAGACTTGCGGTACATGGTGATGAGACACCTACATTCAGCGAACGTCAAGACCACAACGATGATGTACGAAACAACAATAGCTACCCAGCATGCCTTGATAGTGTTGACCCAGTGAAACTCACGCACCATGGCTGAGTAGAAGTGCAGCAAGAGACATATCTGCAACCAGTAGAAGGTGGTGATTAGCATCCGCGATACGAGCGCCAGTATGCTCCCCACGCGGATGTTGTCAAGATCAGGCGGCGACGTGAAACTCTCTCGACCTTTCGAGAAAAGGTAGTCCTGTGAGGTGCCATAATGCAGATAGTAGTATACGATGACAACTCGCGCAACAAGCACTAGCATTGACGTTGCCGTCAATAGAGAACCGAAGCCGAACTTCTTGTCGCGATGTCGGGTCAGGACGAGTCGCAGAGATAGTAAGAGGAATGAGGTAGACGAGCAGACATAGTTTCCGAGCTGTGCGTCGTTGGCGCTGATCGAAGTCATGTTGGTCGGTCACTGGCCTCGCCCATCACGGGAATGGTCAAATGAAGTCTGTGTGAGGAAGTGGCCTATCGATTTTCGTGGTTCTTGTCGACCTTTTCCTCAACGGTGGTGCATTGAATAGAAGTTGAACATTGAGAAGCTTGTTCGGCTCGTCATGAGTCTTGTACGCCTCCAGGTGTGACAAGCTGAATGAAGGTAAAATCCTGTGCATGAACGACAGGATCCAGACGTCAACAGAAACAAGGCCTTGGGTCAAGAGATGTTGTGACATCGAATGGCGACGTTCGATGCTTCTCGCCCCGAGTGCTGCCGGCGACGGCTGTTTGAGCCACTCACGATGAAGGTATCGTCAGGCCTAACTTTGGCTACGACCAGAGAGGAGATGGTCGCTGGATCGGCTGGAGTTCACGACCCCTCCCCATATCTCCATTTCCTTAGCCATCCGCATTTTCGTTGACGAGCGCACATGAATCTGGCTCTGCCGTGCACTCAAGTTGCAGTTGTTGGTTTCACGAACTGCTCAGGCCCTCATGTCACAAGACTGCGCGGCCTGCGTGGCAATGATATCTTGACAGCAGTTGTGTGACCGCCTGCGGATGGGATGACGAGGTTGTTTGCAGCGGTCAGTGAGTTATTCGCAGCAGAAGCGAGTCGCGGTCCAGTCAGCGGCACGCAGACTAGATTGATAGTCGCAACGCATTGACACATATGGAATCCGCTTGCGCTATCGTCGCTGTGCATTGCAGATTACTAATGACAAAGCTGGTGGCCGTCGAACACCATGCCGTGCATACACATGGTCGACAGACGTGATCCATCGAACTATGAGAGCGGAGACAGGATGGGTGAAGGCCGACCTAGGGAACTGTTCACTCAAGCACAAGGAACACCTTATACGATCTTGTCAGTGCTATGTCGGACAGTGTCGCCAACCATGTTTGAGGGATGCCATGGGATCTGTGGGATTGAGTGGATCGAGAAGAACATCAACTCAGTGGTCATCTCAACATGTGGGCTTGGGGCTTCGCGATCGCAGTCGTGGAATCGTCTTGACCCGGCTTTCACTGATCAATAGTCGGAGTAGCCTCCTAGGAGCGTCACTGAACCGGTTTCGCGTGGTGATTTGAGCTGTGGAATAGCCCATGGTGCCTCGAGTACAGCGGTGACAGTCCGAAGGACCAATGCGCCACCTCGATAGCTTACTTGTAAGATGTGATCCACGAGCGAAGATGGAAGTAGAAGCCCATATCAAATGCCAAGCTTCAACGCGTCGCGGAGAAAGGGCAATCGCGTCCCAAGTTGGAGTGCCTGTGGAACTCACCTCATCGTCGCATTTCATGAAGTCTTCACTTACAATCACTGCCATCTCTATTGAAGGTTGTTGGACCACGTCGCACTCTCGTTGACATTGACATTGCTCTCGTCTGTAGCCAATTCGTCTCCTCGTCTCCTACAGTTCGCGACGTTGTCTACGAACGCTGCCTCATTGCTGCGCATCTGATCTCCCATCTCGACCGACGCCATGGAGGGCGCCTCCGAGGAGTGGTCAGTCAGCTCCAACGAAGCATGCACACTGTCTCTGATCCAGCCGCCAGGCGGACCGCCGGCGCACAAATTTCATCCCGAGTTCACGTACCCCATATTCGGCGAAGCAGAACAGATATTCGGCTACAAAGACCTCCAGATCGATCTCAAGTTTGCGGCGCATGACATGCGACCGAGCCTGCAGATATCGTACGGAAAGAAGTTCAAGACCGTCGGTGACACTAAAGCTACTGATCTCAACGAGTCACTGAGGGAGTTTCTACCACCCATCGCTTTCGAGCAAGGCTTGGAGCAAGCGCTACAAAATGATCCAGATCTGCCATCGTGGAAGCCACCCGGAGAGCGCATCTCAGAGTACAGCCGGAACGGCGAGACATACGAGATATGGGCAGCCTCGCTCTCCGATCCACGGATGAAGACCTTGGTAGGCAACATACAGGTTCTCATCACGATGTTCATAGAAGGTGGCACGCATCTGGACTTGGACGATGTCGAATGGACGCTGAATCGATGGAAAGTGTATGTCGCTTACAAAAGAGCTGCACCAGAAGTCAACCCGAAGGCATCACCGTACAGCTTCGTGGGCTACTCGACAACTTACCGCTTCTACCGACTTCAGCTGCGATCTCCGGAACAGAAGTCTGTTGCGAACAAATCCGACTTCCTCGAACCATTCCCACCCACGAAACCGTTGACTGCACAAGAGGTACCCTCGAGACTGCGGATATCGCAATTCCTCATCCTCCCAGAGTACCAGAGAGCAGGTCATGGCGCTGCGCTATACTATGCCATCTACGACGAGGCACTCGCCGATTCCACCATAACCGAATTGACCGTCGAAGACCCGAGTGAGGAGTTCGACAAGCTAAGAGATGTCTGCGACTTCAGGAGACTGCGGCCAGAATTCGAGAAGCACGACATCAAGCTCGACACAGAACCATTCATCCAGGCAGCACGAGGCAGTATTCATACCGTGCCGACCGCAAAGCTACTTCCCCGCGACACACTCAAAGATATCCGCCACCAATACAAGATCGCGCCTCGCCAATTTGCCCGCCTCACAGAGCTCTACCTCCTCGCCAACATCGCCTACTCGCATCGGTCCTCGGGAGGTGGCTCCAAGACTGCCCTCAAGATTAAAGGCCCCAGAGCAGCCAACCCAGATGACCGGGCGTACTATTGGTGGAGAGTGCTGTTGAAGCAGCGGATATACAAGAAGAACAAGGATGTCTTGCTCCAGCTGGATGAGGACGAGCGGAGGTCGAAAATGGACGATACTGCCAATGGGCAGGAGGACGAGTTTGAGGGTCTTCTGTTGCTTTATTCCACCGGCCTGCAGAAGGAAGAGGCTCGGAATGGAAATGGTGCTGGCCCAAGTGGTTCGTCTGGTGCTCGAAAGCGGAGAGTAATCGATGATGAAGAAGATGAGCATGGCGAGAGCGATGGTGCTCATTCTAAGCGGGTGAAGGCATAATGAGATGCCCCATCGCACCTAGTGGCCGGGATTGCTCTGCGATTCCGATCCATCTATTCCCTATAGCGATAAGCCTGGTGGTTCGTCCACCTCCGCTTATCGTAGTAGCCCGGGTTGCGAGTGCTCCGAGGTCCACGAGGGGCATTCGAGATGTCGATACCAGAAATCATGGATCCCAGGTCGACGTCCACTGCTAGGTAGACGCAGACTCAAATGTAGCGCGATGATACCTCGCAAACGTCAACCTCTCCTCGGCCTCCTCTTGCGCAATGACATAGTCGTCCTCACCCACATCACTCCCCTCCTCCCACATCTTCTCCAGCTCTTCATCATCATCCCCACTGACAGCCCAGACATCCTCGCGCAACCTCTTATTGCGCATTCTGTCCTCTTCTATCCTCTGCTCGATCGCCTTCCGATCTCGCTCTGTGATCTCTCTTTTGGTGGCTGACTTGCTCTCCCGCCGCGGCGTGACCTTCTCGTTGAGAACAACACCCTCCATGGGCGCTTCGGCCACTGCTTCCAGCGCTGCTTCCGTGTTTTCCTGCTCCAATAGATCGCCCATCTGCTCCTCTTTCACCTTCAGATCCACTTCGATCCCCTCCACCATCTTGGCCGGCAACACCCCCTTCTCCCTCAAAACACCCACCACCCTCCTCGCAACCTTAACATTCGCCCCACTCTGCGCCACACTGTCCACTATCCTCCCCAGATCCCGCCTCACCATGTCCAGATACGCGCTATGTCCGCCCTCTCGCAGGTTAACATCTGCGTGGTGCTCGAGGAAATACATGATGTTGGCCCTATTATTCATGTTGTTCTTGCCCTGCTCTAGGTTCTCGAGGATGCAAGAATGGAGGTCTTCGTCCATGTCGCGGTGTTTGAGGGCATAGTGCGCGGCTTTGATTTGGGAGGTGGTGGAGGCGGAGAGGTGCGAGAGGAGGGTGGTGAAGCGCATGCGGACTTCGAAGGGGTCTGCCATGGTGAGGTAGCGAGCCGTAGGCCTGGGGAATCGAAGGTTGTCCCAGGCAGCCGTCCACCGGCACGGTGGGTGAGCGAGCGAACTGATGCGCCGCGGGAAGATAGGGAGAAGTGCGCAGAGCGAATGTTGCGCCAGAGGCGAGAGTGTTGAGAAGGGTAGAGGGAATCGAGTCCGGCCGATTTGTGCACCGCAGGCGTGTGTCGAAAGACGTGAGTGTGAGCAAGATACGCTGGTATGTGTGAATATCAATGAAGGTAGGGTTTCACGTCGTGTCTCGTAGAGATGATGGAAATGATGAGTTCTCCTCAGTGTACAGGCGTCGTTTCGGATCTAATGCGTGCTATCAGGAGATGCGCAGTGGCCAAGTGCTCATATGGGAGTCCCAATGTGATATTGACGAGAGGTGTTCAGCTGATGTTCTTTGCATTGCAGAAGACCGGAGGACAAGACGCAGGAAACAAGGCTCCGCATTTCCGGTACTTCCATTGGCTGCTGAGCAAGAGCCGATCTCGCAAGGCTGCTGACTTCAAAATATTTCGGCTTCGAAATCTGGGGTATCTTCACCAATTCTGCATATCCCAAAAATTGCGACGACAATATCCCTTCTCAACATCCGCCAATTCTCCCAGCAGGGACCCTACACCCTTATTCTTGGATCACGTTGTTTGGATACCATGGACACGACATCCGCGCCTCTACGATTCAACACATCTGGTAATCTCGCCGTCATGGGCAAGTCTCCTCCAATGACCCTCACAGTACTCGGGTGCGGGACTCTGGGCATAGCAATACTATCAGGAATCCTGTCATCGATATCACATCACCCGTCAACAGCTCCATCTCCAGCATACCCAGACTCAGGTACTGCCACTCCCACTGGCGACGGCCCATCCACACCATCTCGAACCCCGACTCGCTTCATCGGCTGCGTGCGACGGCCTGAGTCCGCAAAGCGCGTCAGGAATGCAGTTTCAGGCTTCTCAGCAGCAGCCGGCAACGTTACAGTCCTGCAGAACGAGAACGTGAAGGGTGTTGAGCAAGCAGATGTCGTGATCCTCGGATGTAAGCCATACATGGTATCCGACATCCTTTCAGAGCCTGGCATGAGGAAAGCGCTGGAGGGCAAACTGCTCATCTCGATTCTTGCCGGCGTTACAGGACAGCAGATTGAGGAGATACTTGCGCGCGAGCCGCAAAGCAATCCCACCAGAGTCATCCGTGCGATGCCAAATACTGCTGCTGTCATCAGAGAGTCTATGACTGTGCTCGCCACACCATCACCACCGCTGGCTCCAGAGCAGTCACAATTGGTCGAGTGGATCTTCACTCGCATCGGTCGGGTCGTTCACCTTCCGCCATCGAACATGGACGTCTCCACTGCGCTATGTGGCTCCGGACCAGCGTTTCTCGCCCTCATGCTCGAAGCACTGGCAGACGGTGCTGTGGCTATGGGTCTTCCGCGCGCAGAAGCGCAGCTCATGGCTGCACAGACTATGCGTGGAACAGCTGGCATGGTTCAAGCCGGAGAGCACCCTGCATTGATTCGAGAGAAGGTCAGCACGCCGGGCGGGTGTACGATTGGTGGCCTGCTTGTGCTGGAGGAAGGTCGCCTTAGAGGGACGATCTCAAGGGGTGTGCGCGAGGCTGCTGTGGTTGCGTCGGAGCTTGGCAAAGGTGGCGTTGGCGTCAACGGAACACGATTCAATGGAAGGTGATCACCCTGGCAACAAATCACTCTGAGGAGTAGCGTATCGTCTTTTCGGACGGACGAAGAACTTCGCATACATTTGGACAAGATGTGTTGGACATGCATGACTGACCAGAAGCGATGCTTTCAGAGCCTGACCTCAGGAATCTATCTGCACCGGCCTCGACGACAACTGAGATCGTCGGACAATGGAAGTTCGCCCCACCCAGAAGCAGCAGTTGCTATCTTGGCATGGCAATGGGGCTGTGGAATTATGCCCGGGATGAGAGGAAGAAAGGAAAGAAGAAGTTGGGGGAACTCGACTACTTATACCTCATCGACGCAGTGAAGATCAGAGGCAATTGCGGAACGATGACTCTTATGACTCATCCAGGACGCATTCACTGTTCGACGCGTGGGTTCAGGTCCGAGTGCTGTGCTGCGTAGTGTATCTACTTGTTCACGAGTGGATGCGGAAACTCATCACGAGACACAAGACTGAGAGACCTCTCAGAAGGCGGCGAGGGACAGCTAAGTCACCAGATGCTCCTCGTGGGTGTGAAGACAAACGTCCTGCAATGGAGCACCAGGCATGTGGCAAAGCCTGCAAGTGGCCGCTCTTGCAATGATATTGCGGTAGGAGAAGTTGGCGGTCACGGGAGCCAAATATCTGACGCAGGTATCTCCTTAGCTGACCGTGCCAAAACCCGAGTTTTCTTCTCGGGACATATTGCTATTGCGTTCGACTTCGTCCTTGTTGGTGTCTTCGACTTCGTCCTTGTTGGTGTCTTCGACTTCGTCCTTGTTGGTGTGAATGTCTAATGTGTAATGACAAAGATGGAACATTGCAAACTTCGATTGCGAGCACGAAGTGAGTTCCATATTAGAAGTAGTGAATGTATTCGGGTGGATCAGTCAAGTCCTCATTTCGGATTGCCGCGGATCTGTGCCCGGTCGAAGAGGTATAAGTATTGGTCTTGCCCTCGACATCGTCTTCTTTCTCTTCAACGCTTACATGAAGAAGCAGTACTTACTGTCATGCCACCGCAGCATCCGCTGTTGCCTGGTGAGACGAACAGCCCTGTACTAGTGTAGACGACTCCCGCTGCCGGACCGCGTTGCTGCTACGTCAATGCTTGGCAGAATCCTATGCCTTATCTTCCCATGTCATCATGCTAGGGTTCGCTCTCTTATCGTCGTGACCACATCTCCCCCATTCTATCTGCAATTGAGCACGTCTGGTCGACTCGATCGACCAATGCCATCTTCAAGGATGTTGAATCCGCTGCAGATACTGCTCAACTCCGCGGCGGTCATCGTCCGGGCCAGCGGCCCTGTGAATTCAACCAAGATGGCACTATGTCATTGCTAGTGTTGTGGTAAAGGCAATCCGTTATACTGCCTGTCTACCTAGGTATGCTTCTTTATACGACACCTGCTGTGATACGCCTTCGCAACCCCAAAAGACGGCTTTGACTACCCACATCACACCCCAAGGATGGCTGCCGCCCAAGACATATCCGCAATAACAACCCTCGCGACCCCCATAACCCTCCCATGCGGCCTCACTCTCCCGAACCGTCTCGTGAAATGCCCAATGCAAGAGACCCTAGCACAAGCTCCATTCTACGACCCGCCTGTACCATCCTTCAACAACCTCTACGCCGAATGGGCAGCAGCAAACTACGGCCTCATCATCACAGGCCAAGTTCAGATTGATATTCGCTTCCTGTCCATTGCAGGCGACGTCGTGTGCCATTCCAAGTCGCTCGAGGCTCCCCATCTCGAGAGATGGAAGGCATGGGCGCGAGTCGCCCGTGGGGAGGGTACGCGGTGTATTGTGCAACTGGCGCATCCGGGACGCATGTCCCCCGCGGGTGCTGGGGAGAGGCCGGGTAATATGCCGGCGATGTGTCCGTCTGCGGTGCCGGTCGCGTTGCCTGGGGCTGACTCGATGCTGAATAAATTCGTTATGAGTAAGGTCCTGGGGACGCCGAAGGCCATGACGCTTGAAGAGATTGATGAAGTTGTGGGCATGTTCAGGCATGGCGCTCGCGTGGCTCATGCGGCGGGCTTCGACGGCATCCAACTTCATGGAGCCCATGGTTTCCTGCTCTCACAATTCTTGTCACCACGCACGAACCAACGCACAGACACGTACGGTGGCTCGCCCGAGAAACGCATGGCTTTGCTGAAGCGCCTCGTGACCGAGATTCGCGAGGAGTTTCCTCCTCCATTCTGCGTCTCCGTCAAGCTCAACTCGGCGGACTACATGGCCGACGGACAAGGTCTTCAGACGAGCGAAGGTCTAGAGCAGGTGCGCTGGCTGATAACAAGCGGCATGGTTGACATGATCGAGATCAGCTGCGGCAATGCAGAAAACACGACATCCAAATTGCACAATTCCTTCGGCGCCAAGACCATGGATCGTGCGCCGGAGCGGAAGGCAACTACGCGTATTCGCGAGGCATTCTTCTCTGATTTCGCGGACGAGGTGCAGAAGCTGCAGGCTGCAGGCTCAAAGGGGTATGTTCCCATTCAATTGAGTGGCGGATACAGAAGCAGAGTCGGGATGGCAGACGGCATCGAGTCTGGCGTCACGGATCTCATTGGATTGGGAAGGAGCGCTGTGCTTGAACCGACTTTGCCGCGGAAGACACTGCTCAATCCAGCCGTGCCTGACTCGGACGCGATAGCCATGAGCCACATTGTCAAAGGGCAGTGGTTTGCTAATGCCATTCCCATCAAAGTTGTGGGCAGCGGGCTTGGGATTCAGTTCTTCTACCATAATATGCGTCGCCTGGGCAGAGGGTTGGCAAGTGACCCGGACTTGAGTATACCTATGATGCTGGTCAAGGATGTTATTGAAACGTTGAGGAGTGGACTGGCTACTACGCTGGGTCGCATTGTACAGAGTATAGACTACAGACCAGCTCAGAAGCTGGACTAGATGAATAGACGCCAATCGGGCTTGACAAACTACGCGGAAGCCGCGAATGACGATGACGATGTCACAAGCCGCTGCAAGGGACGTGCAGTCCAAACAATAGAAAAGCCTCGAACAATACCATTGATAGCTCAGGCATGGTTGACGGCATCCCTTACTTGGAAGCAAACATGACATCTGATGACCCCAGCTTCCAGTCCTTCACTTTACATTCGGACTTCACACTTTTGTCTTCGTCTTGCTTGAAGCCTGGCTGCAGGTTTTGCGACGATACACCTTGCATGCTGTACGTCGTCGCCGTATTTGCGCCTGGCAGACCAACAAGCACATCCGAAATTGCGTTCAGAAACAGTCACGCCAGTTCCAAAGATTACTGACAATAGGAGCTGCAGCGATCGTGGAACTAAGCGCGCTCATCTGCAAAACGTTCTGAACAAAATCACGAACACGAAAGCAGGCGCGAGACGTACTTTCTGGACAGCTGAAGCTACAATAATATAGGTAAATGGACTGCTCGCTCGGCATCCAGCAAGCTCGACTACGAGTGCAACCGAACAGGCACACCCAAACGCGCAGCTCGTGTTTCCGAGATCGCCTGGAAAGCGCGTGTCGATGCAGGTACCGAACTCTAACGATCTCTGAACCGAGCATCCCTGCTTGTCGCGCAACCCCTGACCAAATGCAGCGAAAATCTTCGGTAGACGACTGTGCACATCAGTGTCAGATATTTCTTGCGCATCGTTTAGGATCCCTCCAGGCCCCAACAACGAAGTCTGCCTTGAAATTGAACACTCGAATGATCAACAACAAAGAAGAAGAAATTGCAGGCTGAAAGCACGATGCACAGCACAGACGAAAAACAAGAGTAAATTTGGCATCGTCAAGCGGTGAGCTTGGTAAACCTTGATCCTTCTTCCCACCTCCTGAATCCCATCACAAGTTCATCTCAAACAGGGGTAGCAGCTCGAAATAGCCGCAGCCACCTGTGCGATACCCACCGGCGACAGCCTCTCGTCCAACCAAATTTAATCACTGACACTACAGGTCGCTTCGCCAATCTCCTCGTACACGAAGGTGCAACTCGTGTGTAGATCACGGCAAAAGGGTGCCGTGACCGTGGAAAAGGCAGGCAGGTCATCAGGTGAGTACTGAGCTTCTCGTCACAATCATCGTGATGACAGGTTGACAAGTGACCTAGAAGTCGACGCCCCGGACCAGAGAACAATAATCTCATGTGAGGGATGCTGCAGCCAAAGTCGTCTTCCTCAAACGAAACAGTGGAAGCGTCTATCGACACATCTCCACGAAATTGGCATCGCAAGCCGCCCGCGTCGCCACTCATTAGTCAAAGTTAAGCTACAACCGAATTGATGCTTGTTGTCGAAACGCTATTGCTTCTTCGCTTCCCCTGCCCGTTGAGAGTTGCATCCTTTTGCGGGCGGTGCTCCAGACTGCAACAGAGTGGACGACGGGCCGATCGTACGCGGAGCACACTCACGTACCCAACCATACACGAAGGGCTCCAACTCTCATGAGGTAAGGTCCAAGGAGAAAGATGTCTCAGCGAGCCGATGGAGATGAGTCCATCCACTTGACAGACGGCCTGATACGAGAGAAGGCTGACGCTTCCCTTCAAAACTGCTTTTCCACCCACATCCACAGGTTTGTCTCGCTATTCTTTCTCACTGTCGATACCAGCGGCAGTTTGCTTTTTGTCGGGTTTCCTCACCCACCGTCACTCTTTCGTCAAAGGGACGTAAATCCTTCACTCTCGTTACATTGTTTAGGGATCAAGCTCAAAATCCCCGTCCTTTCTTTTGCACATACAGATAGCATTTCTTCATCATGAAGTTCGCGAAGAGCTCCAGCCTTCTCCTCCTGGGTCTCGCAGGGTCGGTCCTCGCAGACTGGACCGACGCACCCGCACCCGTCGATGGCGCGACCACTACCTCTTCATGGGCCAAGCCCAGTGGCGATATTGTGGTGACCGTCAAGACCACCGTCACCCGTACCAAGACCATCACAGCTGCCAGCTGCGGTTGCACAACAACTGGCCTGGGCGGGAAGCAACTGATGTCAGTCCTGCCTCTGGTACTGGCTATCCCGCCGGTGGTTCTGGCTGGTCAAGCCCAGTTGCACCAGCTGGTCCTCACAGCCTCCGCCCTGGCATCCCCGGTAGCATTATCGGCACGGACGGCGAAGTCTGGACTTGGCCTAACGCTGCTCCAAGTGAGACTGTGCCCACAAACGTAGCCGCTCCCACATACTCCGGCTGGGGTGATGTGCCGGGCGGCCCGCAACCAGGTGACGACAAGTCGAACTGCACCAAGCCCTTCCCACCTCTCAAGGATGGTCAGTGCCCAGACAATACCCCTGCGGACCGCTCAAAGTGGTGCGGATACAGCACCTCCACCGACTACTACAATGACGGCCCAAAGACTGGCAAGATCTGCGCTTACGACTGGGTCATCACCAACACTACTCTGGACTTCGATGGCGTTCCTCGTCTGGCTTTGGCCATCAACGGTCAGGTCCCAGGTCCTCTTGTTGAGTGCAACTGGGGTGATACCATCCAGATCACCGTTACCAATAAGCTGCAGAACAACGCCACGTCTATCCACTGGCACGGTATCATTCAGAAGGGTACTAATGACCAGGACGGTGTACCCGGCGTCACTGAGTGCGCTCTTGCTCCTGGTGATACCCGTACCTACACGTTCGCTGCCAGCCAGTACGGCACCGGCTGGTATCATTCCCATGCTCTTGCTCAGCTAGGCGATGGTGTCCGTGGCCCCATGATCATCCACGGCCCTGCTACAGCCAACTACGATCTTGACATGGGCCATGTTATGATTGACGACCTCTTCGGCAACGGCACAAACGTCGTGACTGCTGCTGCTCAAGATGCTCGCATCGCTCACTTCGGCCCTGGTCCTACCTGGAACTACATGCTCAACGGCCACAACACTTTCCCAGATCTCTCCCGTGGCAAGCACGCCCTGTGGAAGGTTCAGCCGGCAAGAAGCACTTGTTCCGTCTCATCAACAGTGCTTCCCAGAACATGTGGTCCGTCCATTTCGACAAGCACACGATGACTGGTAAGCTGACATCCCACGATGAGCGATCCCTGCTAACATTTCTCAAGTCATCGCAACCGACTACGTCCCAATCAAGCCATACAAGACTGAATGGCTCAACATTGCCATCGGTCAGCGCTACGACGTGATTGTCGAGATGAACCAATCTCCTGGCAACTACTTCCTCCGTGCTGTCACCCAAACCGGCTGCCCATCCGGCTGCGTCAACACTGGCCTCGGCTCCGCCAACGGCATCATCCAGTACGATGGCACCCCATTGACCCTCCCAGTCTCGGACTTTGGCAACAAGACAATCGCCGACTTCGCCTTCTGCGCCGACGAGCCCATCGCCAGCCTCGTCCCCTTCCTCGAAAAGGGCGCCGGCTCCCTGGATGCCTTCCAAGCCTCCGCATCCACCCTCCCCGCCGGCAACGTTGCCAACGTCGCCACCGCCGACGACGGCGTCGTCTTCCGCTGGTTCCTCAACAACGGCGCCATGAAAGTCGACTATGAACAACCCACTTTGTTGTCCCTCGCCCAGGGCTCCATCAGCAACAACTCCATCTCCAACCCCGTCATCCTCAACAAGAAGGGATCATGGTACTACTTCATCATCCAGAACCAGTTCTTCGCCTCCCACCCCATGCACTTGCACGGCCACGACTTCTCCGTTCTCGGCCAGGGCACTACCTCGTGGAACCCCAGCTTGGTCAGCACACTGAACTTCGCCAACCCCAACCGTCGCGACACCGCCATGCTCGTCGGCTCCGCCGGCCCCGGCGCTCCCCCAGGGTACACGGTCATCGGCTTCCAGTCCGACAACCCGGGCGCGTGGCTCATGCACTGCCACATTGTGTGGCACGTTGACGGCGGATTGGCCATGCAGTGGGTTGAACGCCCCGATGATATCCATGCGCAGCAGTATACCTCGAAGGATGCGTTCCAGAAGGAGTGCAAGAATGTGAAGAGCTACTTTGCGGGTGGTGGGCAGAAGGTCACGAGTGGGGAGAGTGGGTTGAAGGTCAGGAGCTACTTTGATGATATGCTGGCCGCGCGGGGTGGGGAGAATGTTGTTAGAAGGAGTGAGGGGGGTGCTAAGAGGAGGTATATTGACCAGCATCTCAAGCGGAACCACCACTTCTAAATGGTAGCTGCCCGGGTGAGGCGAGTTGGCGGATTTTGCACAGATGAGATGTGTACAGCACCATCAGCCGTGTGAAACAGTGATCCGAGGGGTCAGAGCTAATGGCGAAGCGAGCGAGTGTGTGGTGTTGCGCTGTGGGAAACGGAAATATTGCTTCTCCTTGTGTGTGTATGATGTACCAGGATATACTGTCTAGTCATGGACATCTTCATTATTATGACTACTTTGCTGGCGTTGATTTCCTGCCAGGAACGTCTTCTGGTGTCGAGTGTCCTGCGTAACTGAATTGATGGGTGATGAGAGACGACACGTCTATCTGCTTTCTTTGTAGTAACGCAATGGCAGTCGGGAATGTGTTAGCGTACCGCCAGACGGCCACGATGTCGACCTCCCGAATAGCGGCTGCTCCCAGGCTGATCTCTTGCAATGGCTTGTCCATCCCAACGACGACGAAACTGATCGCTTTAGGCACTGGGTACATCAGCTCGACTGGGTGGGTATAGAGTTCCTGCAACGATCCTTGAACTGGTGGATTGCTACTGGCTGGCCCTCCGAATTTCATCTTGCTGCGCAAATTCTTCTGGCCCCGTCGGCAGCTTGCGCACTTGAAGGATGGCCGTTGAGGCTCAACAACCACTCGATCTCCAATCCGAACGCCCGTCACGCCTTTTCCCACCGCGACCACTTCTCCTGCGCCTTCACGGCCCAATATCAGTGGCTGAGCTATGGTGAACATGCCGTTCTTACCCTCGGCATAGTAGTGTAGGTCGCTTCCACATATGCATGTCGCGCGAGGGGCAATTTGGACTTCGCCAGGACCTGATGCGGCAGTCTCGACTGATTCAAATCGAAGGTCCTGACGGCTATGTGGAGCAGCAAGTGATCGACGACATCGACTCCATGGTTTCGCTACAATGGTAGTATCAGACTGTCAGCTGCCGAGTACTATACAAGTATACAACTATCGCTGCTTGGATCAACTGCAATATTTCTTCGAAGTCTTGTTCGCAGATTCAAGAGCTCCCGGTTGCATAGGTGTTCTTCGTAGAATTGGTTTACACCCAGGAATCGATGGAAAGGCTGACACTGTGATAAAGCTGTGATGATACGCTGTCGAGGCCTCTACTGATGCTTGACAGAATCAGTCGTCCAGAACAGGTACATAGCAAGCCAGGAAGCAGTCCCTAAGGTATCCTGTGTTGTAGAAGTGGCTGTTTGATGCCATGCTGCTAAATGGCTGACAAACCTGATACAACTTCTCCGGACATTCGACACCTCACAACCGGCCGCCTAGTCTAGTCTGCAGTGGTGCTCGCTCCAATGTCCAAACAAGTCTGCAAGACGTTGCCCTCGTCCCAATCCTCGGGTTTGTCGGGTAACACATAGCCTTGGTACTCCTTGCCTGCCCGCTGTATCACTTCCTCAATACCTTTCCCGTTCGCAAACGACCATATTCTGACGAACATACTGGAGAACTTGATCATAAAAGTCTCACCAGCAGCAATTACGATGGTCTGCCCTTCTCGAACATCACTCCACTCGTCGTCGCCCTGGACCTTGACGCTGAAGACACCTTCCTTTACCACGAAACAGTGGTCGACGGTGGCGAAACTCAGCCATCTCGAAAGCGATGAACGAGCGTATGCTTTCGAGGATTCGATGCTCGAGATTGAGAATCTATCGCCCGTCTGAGAGGAAAGTATGAATGGCCTTGACATGACGCCTCCCAGAACCCATCTCGGTCCTGTATTCGCCCGCAAGAAATAAGCCTCTCCCGCTTTACCAAGCACATTCTCCTCTGCAAGCCATTCACCAACCTCTGGCGGCTGATAGTCGCGCGAGAAGTGCACGTCAAAGCGGTCCTTGGCCGCCATAAGTTTCGAGATCAAGGCGTGCTTGAGGTCGCGGTCATCATGCTCCGGCGTTAGAACGCCTTCGTACGTCTCGCCTACATATCGGAAGAAGTCGACCCAGTCCCCTGGCGCTACGAGCCCCAGGAGCTCGGTATGAGGGCCAAGTTGTTCAGGGTTGTGGATGACTTTAGGTGGAACATAAGCAAAATCTCCGGGCCCGAGGATCCGACACTTGTCGCCAGCCCACAGTTTTAGGAAGCCTTTGGTCACGAGGAATACGTCGTGTGCTTCCTCGTGCCAGTGAAAGCCTGGCGCATCCGCGATCACGGAGCCAGACGTGAAGATTGCCATGCTGCCATTGGTCTGTTTGGAAGAGGCGAGCATTCGGAAAACGCCCTTGGAGCCGGGTATTGTGATGCGCTCGCCTTCGAACTGGTCGACGATGTAGTTCGTCCTCGCATTGGGAGGCGTTGCGCATGTTTGGACGACCATCTTTCCGACTTCTATTGCGCATTTGCCTGAGGTGAATGTCCAACAGCTGGTGCGGGGCCGCTACATTTATTCAAGGCTCCCCATGGCTGTGTCGTGCCCCAGATATTCCGGAAATCCCGGGACGCATCCGCTCGGTCGACTTTATTGGTGCTCCGTTCCTGCTTCGATGCAATATTCGATCACCACAGTAGAGTCTGCGAAACGACCAGTGTACATATCAACAGACCACAATGGCCAGGCTGCCAAGCTATAGAAGGGTGTACAAGACCATTGGTGACCAGGAGATCGATGTCGATGTCTACGTGCCGAGCAACGCCAATAGACGTCCTGTTAGTAAGAACAACAAATTCCTCTGCACGATGGTACTTGCTCAGAACTGACGATGCCAGTCATTAACATCCATGGCGGCGCTTTCATGCTGGGCTCGGCTAGGATGATCAACCAAGATCAAGTTTACGACTGTCTTGACCGTGGCTGGATTGTGCTTGCTCCAAATCATCGCCTTTGTCCCCAGGTCGACCTTCTCGAAGGGCCAATACAGGACTGTAGAGACCTCCTCGCATGGCTTCATGCTGGTGCGCTGGACGATATGGCTGATCTGGAACGCGTCTTCGCATTCGGCACGTCTTCCGGCGGCACGCTGGCTATGTGCCTGGGCTTCGGCGTTCCGCATCCGGTCGCAGGCATCTACAGCATGTATGGTGCTTGCAACTTCTCACATCCAATCTGGAAGAAGCCAATCCCAAACATGAGACTGCCAACATTCTCGGACGATTTCTTACAGAAGATCTATTCGGCGAGTCCTGTCCCCATTGAGGGAGGCGTGTCTCTGGAAGGTCAGGCCACAGGTCCTCCCGACTTCACTGACCCCCGCCAAGCATTTGCCTTGACGCAGATTGCCAATGGCAAGGTCCCAGAGACCATCTATCCGTCTCAGAAATGGGTCGATGTGGATCCGGCAGAGAACATTAGTCCGGGATTCCCGCCTACATTTATTGTGCACGGAACAGCAGACACGAAAGTGCCGATCCACCTAAGCCGAATGCTGTACTCGACCTTAAAAAAGCATAGGGTCCTTTCCGGCATGCTGGAGGCTCCTGGAGAGGAACACACCTTTGCCGCGCAAATGAAAGTCGGATCGAGCACCTGGCATATCCAGCGGCAGGGTTTTGACTTTCTCGAGTCTTTGATGAAACCACGTGGCCAAGCATAAGAAGCTGGAAACTGGCGGGAATTCCGGGCAACCTGGGGTGGGCGTCCGGGGACTCCAGACACAATAGACGGTCCAGTATTTCTTTAAGACTTTCCTGCTCCCAACCTTGCTCGCAAGTCTGCATTGACACACGCTCAGAGCGAAAATACCCTCAACATGTCCGTGTCGATCGAAGCAAAGCAGACGCCTTTCCACGACGAAGTGGCCGAGGTTGACACACCACCTGAGCTCACCCCATGGCAATGCCTGAAAGCCAACCCCAAGATCGTGCTATGGACGCTTTATGCCAACATTGGCTCGACTATGGTCGGCTACGAGAACCTTGCGCTCTCGGTGTGCCTTGCCATGCCGGCTTTCCAGATGACCTTTGCATCTGAGGTCAACGGCGTCCTCATCATTCCAGCGTACTGGCAGTCACTCTGGAACGCACTCTACAACATCTTTAACATGCTCGGCTCGGTCTCAGCCGGCCATCTGCAAGATTGGTTCGGACGTCGCTCCGTCTTCCTAGCTGCCATAATCATTGGGAGTGCTGGCGTCGCGGTCAGCTATATCTCCAAAACCCCAGCCGAGTTCCTGGGTGGCAAGATCGTCGCTGGCTATGCAGTCGGCCTCCTCCTGGCCGGCACGCAGACGTACGTGTCTGAGATCGCACCACTGCCAATGCGAGGTTTGGCTCTGAGCACCAACACCGTCATGCTCAACTTGGGCCTCCTCATCGGCATTTCAGCGACGTTCAGCCGCGTGAGCATCATGGACCAGTCTGCCTTCCGCGTCGTCTTCGCCGCTGCCTGGGCCTTTCCCGCGCTGTTGGCCGCGGGGCTCGCCTTCATGCCAGAATCCCCGTACTGGCTGGTTATGAAGGATAAGCACGACGCCGCCCTCGTCTCTCTCCGCCGCCTATCCCGCAAGGGCGAGAATCTCGACGCCCGCCTCGCTGAAATCCAAGCCACCGTCGAAGCTGAGCGACGCATGCGCATCGCCTTCAAGAATTCCGGCCTCGTGGAGATCTTCAAAGGCACGAACCTGCGCCGTACCTGCATCATCCTCATCTGCATGTACATGCCCCAGATCGTTGGGGCCGTGCTTTCAGCAAACGCGCCCTACTTCCTCAGCCAGACCGGCTTGCCCTCCCACACCGTCCTCATGCTCGTGCAGGTCGCCGTCAGCGTGGGGCTTGTCTCCGCCCTCATCAACATCGTCCTCATGATGCGCTTCCGACACCGGCCCTTGATGTTCCTCGGCGTCTCCATCTGCGTCGTCATGTACCTCATCATGGGCATCGCCTCCGCCCTCCCACGCTCCTCAGCCACTCTGACCGTTATCGGTGTCGCCACGGCTTTCACCTCCATCTCCTACGGCCCCGCCGTAGGCGCGTCCATGGCCGTCGCTGGGGAGGTCTCAGCCGCGAACGTGCGTGCAAAGTCCCTTGGTGTGGGACAGGCTTTCTCGTCGTTCGCCAGCGTCGTCTGGACCATTGTCTTGCCCTACCTGTTTAACCAGGACGAGGCGAACCTCGGTGGGAAGATCGGTTGGATCTTTTTTGGCATGGCTGTTGTTTACTTTGGGCTGATGTACTTCTTCGTCCCGGGCACCAAGGACCGTACCTTCGAAGAGTTGGATATCATGTTTGAGAGGAGGATTTCTGCGAGACGATTCGAGAAGTATCAATTGAATGAGACGAGTGCTTAGGAAGGGTCCAACGTGGTATTGGTTGTTGTGGAACATGCGCTGCATCGAGTACTAGTATTACGTACGATTCATCATACCAATGTTCTCTATTTGCTGGTCATCACATTGCTCACATATGGGACCAAATCTTAGCAGTTGTGATCATCGAGAAAGGCCATAAGTAAGCCACCAGTCATCCGGAGGTCGGCTCTTTGGCGCTCGTGGAGTTGAGTGACTGTGCTCTCTACAGCAAGCTTGCAGAACTCGCGATAGGCTTAGGTTCGGGATCAATCACCTCCATACGGTCTGAACTGACCTCAATTACTGCAGACGAATTTATACATGGTTCCAAATCACTTCCTCCACAACCGTGAACTCAGCTGTCCGGCCACCAAGTTCGACCCCGTACACGCCAGGCTCTAATCGCCACGCCTTCTCGCCCTCATCCCAATAGCTGCAAGCAATCTTCGGGTCCAGACCCAACTCAACAGTCAGAACCTCACCCGGTGCGATCAAGACCTTGTCGAAGCCCTTTAGCTCTCTGCGCGGCCTCCACACCTTTGTCTGCGATGGCGGACAGATATACACCTGGACGACCTCCTTGCCCTCAACGGATCCCGTGTTCTTCACATTAACCGATACGCTGATTTGCTGCTGCTGCGACAACAGCCTCACACGTAGCTGAGAATACTCAAAGGTAGTATACGACAAGCCGTGTCCGAACGGCCAGCGTGGTGCCTTGGCTGCGTCGTCAGCACCAGGGCATCGATAGCCGACACGCAGGCCCTCGGAATAGCTAATCGCCACACTACCATCCTCAAGCTTCTTTGCAGGAAAGTGCTCATAGCTCGGGCAGTCTTCGAGCACGTTCCACCACGTTGTCGCAAGCCGACCGCTGGGGTTCAGGGCGCCGATCAGAATGTCTGCGGCGGCCTGTGCGCCTTCCTGGCCTGGGAAGTGAGCCAGCAAGACTGAGTCGACGCTGTCGATGAAAGCGCTGGTGTCGATTGGGTTGCCGCAGTGGAGGACCAAGATTGTCTTTTTCGAGGCAGCAGCCACGCGTTGGATCATCCTGGTCTGGTTTTCGGGCATGCGGATGTCCTCCAGGTCGAAGCCTTCGGACTCGTATTGCTCGTCGCGGCCTGCGTAGATGATAGCAAGATCGGCCTGCTGCGCCACGGCGACTGCCTCGTTTATAGCGGCGTCCTCGGCGTGGTACTCTTCGAAGCACAGCGTCGCCGCGTAAGGCGTTGGCTCGCCTTGCATCATTCTCTCAGGACCTTGCATATTCAGGCGGATGTTGTAGTGCTTGCCTGCTGTCATGGGGACCTGCACTCGCGATTCCAGAAGGGTGTGGTTGAAGATGAATTGCTCCGTGGAAATATACCGAGCAGCGCCTGTGAGGACAATGTCGCCATCGACTTCGAGGGTGAATGCGCCAGTGCATCTAACTGCCAGTGTGTGATCGCCTGTGCTGCGCGGCTGAAGAGCGGTTGTCATTTCGAGCCTGCCGCCAGGACAGCGCATCCCTGGCTTGAAGGCCCCAAGCATCCACACGGTGGCTTTGACGGAATGTTCATGAAGGAAAGGCTCGATGTCCCCATCGTTGAAATATGCGATATCAACACCATGGTTGCCGTTCTTTGCCGAGAGGAGTGCTGAGTCAGCCACAGGGATTATACGCCGTGTGCGGACGCCAGCAGCATACTTGACGCCTCCCGCAATTTTCTTGTCGAGGATGTCGCGCGGAGAGTGTCGATACTGTGGTATACAAGACGCACTCCCGCCGCCTGTAAACACAGGCTGCTGCGCTGCCTCTCCGATGAGAGCAACTCGACAACGAAATGGGTCGATCGGAAGTGCGTCGTTCTCGTTCTTGAGGAGGACCATACCGCCACTTGCGAGTTCTCGAGCGATTCGATTCGTCGACTCATCTACTACGGACGTCTCGACCCCCTCACTGTGGCAAGCCCGTGTCTGATCACGGAGCTTGAGCATCTTTTCAACTCGCTCATTGATCTCGTCCTCCGATACATCTCCATTCTTGACAGCTTGAACCAGCTTCTGGCCTCGGAAGACGGGAAAGGGCATTTCAAGATCCTGCCCAGCTTTGACCGAGGCTACGGTAGAGTGCACGGCAAACCAGTCGGACATGGTCAGGCCGCTGAACCCCCACTCACGGCGCAGAACCTGCATGAGAGGTCGATGCTCGCTGCAGAACAGGCCGTCGACTTTGTTGTACGCTGTCATGATGCCCTCCGGACTGGCTGTCCTCAGAAGATGCTGCCAAGCCGCCATGTAGATTTCCCTTAGGGTCCTTCCATCAATCGACTCTCGGACATCGTAGTAGTGGCGCAACGTTTCTGAATCGTTGCAAACAAAATGCTTTGGACACGCCGCCACGCCCTGTCTCTGCACACCCTTAACAATTGCCCCTGCAAGCTGTCCTGACAGGAGCGGATCTTCGCTGAAGCATTCAAAGTTGCGGCCCGCACGAGGGTCACGGTGTATGTTGATAGTAGGTCCCAGTACGACCTGAGCGCTCTTGAGACGCGCTTGACGTGCGAGCTCCTCGCCCAAGCGGCCAAGCAGGTCAGCGTCCCATGTGGCGCCATAACACGCTGTGTTGGGGAAGCTTGCAGTTGTCATCTCAGCTTCGATCCCTGCTGGCCGGATGCCACTGACGGAGTCGGCAACGCGTACATGTGGAATTCCGAGTCGGGTCACACCCTCAGCGGTTGAGAAGTCCTTGCCGGAAAGAAGAGTGCATTTCTCTTCGAGCGTTAGTTGTGGAAGCAGTGAAACGAAGTCCACTGGCTCTGATGCTGACCCCATGATGTATTCTGTAGCTCGTTGTGTTGATCTGGCACAACTGATACTGTAGTCTCTCAATCTTCATACATATGGCTGTATGTCAACCGTCGATCGTGGGCCTCCTTCACGGTGCCGCGATGTACTTGCCGTAACCTGGTAAGGTTCCAAATTTGTGGAGCCGGAAATGCCGGGGTAAAGCTAAGCAGGCCCGGAACTGCCATCGGATGGCGAACCATGCCGAACCTCGCTCTCGTTTCATCATGTTTGGGACAAGGTTGTATCGCCTTGCCAGACGAAGTGCTGCTCCATGCCTTTTATGATCGGTCGCAGTGCCATGCCGTAATCGCCACCATTGGGGGTCCTGAGTAAGGTATGTATGTGGAACTTGGCCGGCTCCTTGTTGGTCAGGAAGACACCTGAGTGATGATCGAATTCAATGATGATCACAGGACTCTGTATGCGATAATAGAAGGCATCGTCGTCACCATACCCTCCGATCCAGCAGAAGTAAGTCTCGTGAAACCGTGATCTCACCTGCTCTGTCCGCATGGATCGTGCCGTGGTGGGCAGATAGAGTAAATATTGCTCTACGATCTCAAGCACAGTAGCCTGTTGCTCAGGGGTCATCTCGCTGACCAAAATACCCTCGTACGGAACGATACGGTTATCGCGATACGCACCGCAAAGATGGCGCTGATCGTCGTGGTTCCAACGACCCTCCGGCATACGTGGGTCTTTCAGCAACGCGTAGATCTGTGCCTTGGCTTGTTTGTCTTTCGGAAGATCTTGCATCAGTTGGAGCCCAGCAGCTTCTTCAATGGAGAGAATTCTTGTTCCAGCAAGTGGACTGTCACCGTCCATGATATTGGGCTCTGCGCCTGTGAACCATGGAGAGATGATTATCTGCCTTTGGTACAAGAAGATATTCAAACACAAGTGATGGCCATAAAATGAAAAGCCCCAGGGCTGTGATCTGGACGGCTGGCCGAACAAGACGAAGTTGTAGGAGTACTCGTTGCATATGCGATGGGCTTCGACAAGCTCGCCAAGGAATCCATTGATCCTCATGGCACCAAGCGCTTTCGCATAGCCTTCCGGGGACAATGTGGCCTTGAGAACATCCAGAATACTCTGGCGAAGGTCGGGCATCTCGTCCAGCTCATCAAGACGCACACCTTTGTTGCTGAGTAGAAATTCAGGATTAGACCATGAACGCCATTCGGGCGAGTCGAGATGGTATTTGACGCGTTGACGTTGCACTTCAGTCATTTTGGTCAGCATCGAGTTAGCGGCTACGACGATCGCATCGATGGGTATACCCTCATCCTGCAGCTGATAGAGGTCCGGTCGAATCCGACCGTCATTTGTGATGCCTCTGAATGGCTCCTGAAACAGTCTCCTCCAGTGGAGGTACAGTGCGTGTAGCCAAGGAGGGGTGCCTTTCTGCTTGAACTCGTCGGCGTATTCATGCGCATTCTGTTTTTGCATGGAAGTAAAGCGCGGTGTGCTGAGATCGGGCAGGAACTCTCGGAAACCGGTGTGTGAAGCGGCCATTCTCGCGGTATGGTAGCAACAAAGCCATGCTCATCGAAGGCGCTGCTATATGGTCGTTGAAGGTATCGACCGGAATATCCGGAGGTGAAAGACCGAGCCGTGTCTCCGAGCTTTCCGAGACCGGAAACGGCTGTATGATAGATGGACTGCTGTTTAACAACACAGCGACGCCGCGCCAGACTTTCGGCGGTGTTGACAACGCCAATCTTCAGTATGACTATACCTCATTTTCGACGGCTCATACGTTTCGTACCGAAGTCAAACAGCCGCAAAATCATCATCGGCGAGCCAAGAGACGGCAGCGTGGATGTGGGAAGCGCTCTACGTCGAGGTCTTCTTGTCGAGGCATTTGTCTGGACAGGCGCTTCGGTCATATCGCCGGGTTCCACAACAGGGCAAGTCGAGACAGTTGAGCGTATTCTCTCACCATTAGCTGCTCACGAAGTTGGCACCATTCGATGCATCGGCCTGAATGTATGTCGGACACCAGAAGAGAAAATTGAATTGCTAATGAAGTCAGTACATCCAGCACGCAAAGGAAGTCAATGTCGAACTGCCTTCCGTCCCGACTGTGTTCTTGAAGCCGAGCACCTCTTTAGCTGATCCGTGGCCAGCACCAGTCTTGCTTCCAGCTATCACTCAGGTAGACAATACCGGCGACTATGAGGCTGAACTTGCCGTCATTGTTGGTCGCGAGTGCAAGAACGTGACAGAGGCAGAGGCTCTGGACTACGTCTTGGGATACACAGCTTGTAATGACGTGTCCAGTCGAGGCAGTCAATTCGCGCAATCCCAATGGTGCTTTTCTAAGGGCTTCGACGGGTCTTGTCCGATTGGGCCCTGTATTGTCTCCAAGTCGCTTATTCCGGACCCGGGAAAGCTGCAGGTGCGCGGGTTACATAATGGCGACGTGATGCAGGACTGTGGCACCAGCGACTTCATCTTCGGCATTGCCAAGCTCACCAGCTACCTATCGCAAGGCACGACACTGGCAGCTGGCACTGTGATCATAACCGGCACACCAGCAGGCGTTGGTGCTGGAAGAAATCCTAAGGTGACCATCAAGGCGGGCGATGAATTTGCTGTCGAGGTACTGCCCCATATCGGCACGCTCGTCAACGTGTTCGAGAACGCATAACCTCTCTTATTGTGGTTCAAACGGCATCAAGAAATTGTCGTTGTCATAGCCACTAAGCTGGAACATCATGTCGAAGTCCACATCTTCGGTGCCCAACTCAAGCCGGCCCCAGTACTGGTTGAGAAGACGGCTATCTTCGATAACCTCTACACTCACCTCAGGACCTTGCTCCACGGCCTCTTTAGCTCTCCTGAGCATCTTTGCGGCCTCTTGAGCTACCACGCTTTCGCTCATAAGTTCCAAGATGTCAATGGCCAGACCAACGAGTCGGTGCAGCGGCTGGGAAGTGGCATTGGATGCCTCTCGTGTGAGGTAGACCAGGATGATGCTGGCGGCAAAAACTATGTACGTGGTGTTATAGAACCAGGTCCGGAAGAAGTCGTTGTGTTGCAAAGTCTCGTATATAGTTTCGATGGTCCGCTTCGCGGAATCGAGGCATTTCTGAACACACTCCTGCGAGGCTGGGATAGCCAATCGCTCCTCTTTCGTGGACCGAAGTAGCAATGTGCCGAACATGAGAATCCGAAGATTGTGATATCTGATTGTCAGTACCAGCCGTTGTCTCTTCATCCATCGAGGCGCTCTGGCGTCTTGCAATGAAGGCATCAGGTCTGTATAGAGCCGTGGACGGATATCTTCAGGTAAGGCTGATATCCAGTTGTTGAGAGACTGTTCCATCTGTATGGCCGTGTCAAGAGTCCGGGCAAGGTTGAATTCAGTTAGGTAGACACCAAAACAAACCTGTCTTGTGATCCGAGAGAAGTCGACCATACTCTTTATGATAGCACAGTGAGGTGGTTCCAGACGATCCGCTTCACCCAGATCCACACCTCTGATCAATGGGTAGCGTTGATTGTGGTATAAGTCCGCGCCAAGGGTGTCTGGTCTGCCCATAGCAAACGACGTTTCTGTTTCCAGTGAGTAGAGACCCCACCACGTTCGCGACTCAGCTCTGAGCTGAGCAGGTGGTTTGCGGGTATTCGGGCCCGACGATCGGTTGATTCCTATCGCGAGAGCCGTACGTACTGCCATGCCGATGTACATGTATGCCCAGTGTGGCATGATTTCGTTCTGGCAGACCTTTGCAAGGAACAAGTAGCTTTGTACCATGTTGAGGTCTGTCACCATGTTCAGCTGCCCACACCTTGACGTAGCTTCCTTGAACAGGAAACGACTCCATTGAAGGTTGTCGAGGCCTCCGAGAGGCTCATCATCGCGAGGACTAGTTATTGCGCCGACCGATAGTACGCTGTAGTAAAGCGCAGTAAAGCTTGGCGACTGATCATCGGTTGCAGTCCACAGGGCTTCGCAGCGCTCGAAGAACTCTGCCTTGTCCAGGACGGGATGGATGTAGTGTAGAGCTGAGAAATGATTGTCCAGGAAGCCTCGGCATTGGGGAAAGTGAGCTGCTCGGCCAGGGACGTCATCCTTCGCCGTCGTGGCGGCTTTTCTGTTGGTTTCTGGCGGAGTGAAAGCTGGGTTGTGTAGATTTGAAAGCAGGGTGCCACTTTCGGTATTACCGACATTTCCACCATGGACATGGGACAGCAATGCCATCGAGGATGAGCTGCCGTAGAACTCCATGTTCCTGGTGTGCTGGTTGACTCCAGAGACTTCCTCATTAGGTGGGTGCATCAACGAAGCGGGTGTAGGACCTGCATCGAGTGTCGGTATCGCTTGATGACTAGACCTGGGAAGTTCGATGTGATCCTCTGCAGGATCACGCGCAAAATCATGATGCACGTCTGCGTCGGCTTGCGCTGTCGGAGGGTGAGTCTGCTGGGTCTTCAAGAGCTTAGAGAGCGAGTCGACCTGGGCTTCCAGCTGGCGGACATAATTAGAGCCATGTTGAGTGTTGGAGGGTCGCCGGCCCCTGTAGAGACAGTCGACGCCACGGCCTATCACTCTCAGAGCTGCTCATTGTGTAAGGGGCAAGTAGACCAACTTTTGCAATACGTGCAAGGGGAAAGCTCGTCGCACTTGTTCTTTTTTACACGACAGACATCGCAAGCACGCGCTGCGCGAGGACGTCGAGCTGTTTCCATAGCAGCAGATCACGTGAAGATAGCTTCGAGGTGAAGAAGTAGAGCAATATCAGCATCAAGCGAGGTTAGGTCTAGTTCTAACGCCAGTAGGGGCGGTTCTCTTGGCATACCCCGCAACAGTTCTTCACCAGAGATCAGCCCCGGTCTAGGTAAATCACGGGCTAATGGGCTTCAATAACTTTGGTAATTCCTGAACCAAGTGCTCTACAATTGCGTCTGGTCCCCTCTCTACTTGCAGACCTTGAGGTATAGCATGCAGTCTGACCTCTGGTCTCACCAATCGCGCAATGCTATGAATCTTAGCAGCTTCCGCCGGTGACCACATCGACGCTGAGCACTGTTGACGTAAATGTCAGACAACAGCACATGGACATGATATGGATCCTTACCAAGACATCTGGCTTGAACTCCCGGACCTTGGACTCTACCTCCTGTATGGCTGCTATGGTTCAGCTTGCTGAAGTTGCCAAGGCAGTCACGCTTACATTCGCAGTTGCCGATATGATCAATGATGTAGTCATCCTTCAAAGCCTCGACAACACGTCCAATAAGGAGCTTGGCACGCTGCGGTGCCGTGTTCACTGTCACCAGTCGAAAATGGCTTCTTGGCTGCGTCATGATCGTGAGTGGTGCATAGGCAGAAGTTCTAGACTCAGCAAACAAGTCAAAGGTATTATGTGCTATGACACCGCCGCCGGAGTCCGGAAGACGGCATGCGAGCTGGAGTCCGGGGCTCGGAAGAGCCGCGGCAAAGCCGGATCATGCTGTCTGGACTTACCGACGTGGAACTGAGCTGCTGATGCCTTGATATTTTTGAGCTAGTTTCAGGCGAGTCCCGTCATCGGGCATGTTCGAAGCCTCTCTGGCACCTCACGCATATGATGGCTACCAGATTCGAACAACCCGTTTCCGCCACCAAGCTTGACGTTATCGTTGTTGGCGCCGGTCTCAGTGGCCTCGCCGCCGCGATCTCCACCAGGCTCTCCGGCCACAACGTCACAGTGTTTGAGTCGGCAAGAGAGCTACAGGAAGTTGGTGCAGGTCTTCAGCTGACGCCCAATTGCACACTTATACTTCAACAATGGGGACTACCTGACCGATTCTGGGCGACTGCTGCTGAACCGACTGAACTACTTGTCCATCGCTATTCTGGAGAGATCCTAGCCATAGAGCACGACTTCAACAAGAACATCCGGGCCAAATATGGAGCGCCTTTTCTCGACTCTCACCGCGTCGACCTTCAACTCGCTCTATATGACCGGGCTAGAGAATTAGGTGTTCACTTTAACCTCGGTGAGAGAGTGAGCACGATCGATTTCGACATCCCTGAACTTGTTACCATGTCTGGTCGGTCGGCACGCGGCGACCTTATCATCGCAGCGGACGGACTGTGGTCCAGAAGCCGCGCACTCTTTACCGGAACAGATGAAGCGCCTCGCCCCACCGGAGACCTTGCGTACAGAGTGATGCTCGACCTTGACCAGGTGAATGATCCAGAGCTACGGCAATGGATCCAAAACCCGACAGTACATTTTTGGATCGGACCCGGCGCTCATGCGGTTGGATACTCTCTGCGAGGAGGCAACATGTACAACATTGTGCTGTTAGTCCCAGATGATCTTCCTGCGGGAGTAAGTCGACAACCTGGTTCTGTTGAGGAAATGAGAGCACTCTTTACCGGCTGGGATCCAGTTTTGACAAGGCTTCTCGATATGATTGATTCGGTGGAGAAATGGAAGTTGATGCACCGTAAGTCAGCACTCTCTCTTGCTACTTCAGACTAATATGATAAAAGGCGAGGAGTTGCCTACGTGGATCAACGAGAAGGCGAACTTTGTCTTTGTGTAAGTGCGATCCTTGGTCTCCAGACCCGACTGATGGATAGTGGTGATGCATGTCACCCGATGTTACCATATCTAGCACAAGGTGCGAACTCGGCAGTGGAGGACGGTGCTGTACTTGGACTTCTACTTGGCCACATAAACTCCAAGCATGAGTTATCCAAGGCTCTAGGCATGTATCAGCAGTTGAGGAAGACGCGAGGTGATGCAATCGTGCGAGAGACCTTCAAGCAGAGAGAGGCCTTTCACATGCGATGCGGCCCAGCACAGGAAGCACGCGACCAGGTGTTCTTGTCGCAATTGCACAAGCCGCTCAAAGGACCCTTCCCCAGCAGATGGACCTGTCCAGAAGTGCAACCTTGGCTATATGGATATAATGCCTTTCAGGAGGTCCAGACGGCAATACAGATCAGCCCCTTCAGGCCGACTGAGCCGTTACGAGGCGGTATCCCAAGCACCAACGAGGCTACTAATGTCAAGACTCCTACTGTGGGCGTTCGTTGCCTCGTTTCGGAGTCTGCGAGGATAGTACCTACATTGATTGGCGCTCGAATATAAAGCCCTCCGCTGACCGTGATTAGCATCATCAGGGACTCGGACGCCATTCGCTTTCAGGGGCGGTGGCCTGTAGGATCTCCTAATTCTGGATTGTGCCCCTACTGGCAATGACGTTGGCTTTATTCTAAATGGCACTTGCATACACACTGTGTCACTTTCTCGCTCTCTTCTTGTTGCTGTTGTGATGAGCCAATGTCTTCAATCAGGAGCTTGGTCCTTAATGCAAGAAACAGCACGTGCTATTGGAATGCTTCAATGTCCGCCCAGCCCCCAACGACAGGTCTAGTACTAGCCCCTCCACTGACTCTTTCCACGCTCACTACTCCAGAATCAACTTTCACCCGCATCTTGCGCCCGTCACCATCTCCAATAAACTCTCCCGTACTTTTGCCGTCTCCCAAGATCTTCACCCTGGGCTTCACGACCTCCTTCCCAGACAGAACCCCAGGAACGATCCCAAAAATCTCAGTCCCGATCTCCCACAGAGGCACAGCGCTCCAACCATGACAATCGCTTCTCACCCCAACATCATCCTCCGCAAACGTGACGAGATCCTGCGCCAACATCTTCTCCCAAGGCGCGATCAACTGTGGCCACAGCTCTTCGTATAAACCCGTCATCGCTGCCGCTCGGAAGACATAGAAAGTCATCGCATACGAGCAGCGGGGCATTTTAGCGGCCGACATGGTTCGTCGCAGCAAGTCGGTTGCCTGCTCTCCGTCTACAGCTCCCGCCAGGATCGCCCATACCTGAGCATGTTGCGAATACGTATTCGATTCATGTTCGGGAACCGCCGAGTAATGACAGCAGGAGTCCGTGAAAAAGTCTCCGCTCCAACACCATGTCTTCACTGCGTCCGAGATGCTCATCTTCCGTTGTGAGTACTCTCGTGCTGTATCAGCCCTGCCGACGAGACTGCAGAGCTCTGCCGCTAGCCCGAGCGCCCAAGCGTAAACCAGACTATGCACCGTCGCCACACTGTCCATCTGTTGGGAATAACTTGGCGGAACACCCATCCCATGTAGCCCGCCCGGTCGCTGCCACTCTTTCACCCAGTCCACGAACGCCCAATCCTGCTCATCGAAGCGGCCTACTAAGCCCCGCTCGCTGACTAATCCATGGTAGTACTCCAGTACGCCATCAATCGTGGCCAGATACCCTCTCACCAACGCCAGATCCCCGAAGAAAGTATAGTGGTCGTGCACCATAGCTACGAAGAACAAGCTGAACATGGGAATATTCACTGTGCGGCCTGGCGAGGGAAAATGCGCTCTGAGGAGCCCGGTCGACAAGCGACTGGCATGAAACTCATGCATGGTCTTCCGCGCCAGTCGATCGTCTCGTGAAACCACGTATGTGAACAGCATCTGCAAGCGAGAGTCCATGAGGAATTGGTTCTGCTCGTAGAACGGGCAGTCCTCGTAGGTCTCGTGCATGCAATTACGGAGAGTGGCGATTGAGGTCTCCCAGAGGGCGGCTAGTGTGGGATTTTCAGGCGTGCTGATTGTGGAGTGGACGCGCAAAGGATAGTATGTCGCGCGTATGTCTAAGGACATCAATTTCAGGGCTGGACTGTCCGCTGGCGTGGTGATCTCGAGGCGTAGGAAGCGAAACGCTCGGAACCAGAATGGGGTGTAAGTATTCAGACCGTTACGTGTGATGTAGGTGTCGTGTGAGCCGTACAGCATTTTGTTGACATGATCGCTGCGGTTGGCTTTGACACGCTGCGCTCCCGGGCCTGGACGGGACATTGGACGTTCGTAGCATTCCGAGTAGAGCAATCGGATCGTGGCACCGGCTGATGCGTGACACTTTAGCGCAATGTATGCTGTGGTGTACTCCTCGGCTTCATACTCTACCCAGATAGTAGAGCTCGGACGAACTTCAAGGGGCCGATCTTCTGTGGCAAATTGTGACCAACCATCGAATGCTGCCGGATCAGAGCAACGGATAACTCTTTTGAGTCCAGTCTTTGTCTCCGTCAGGAGCGGTATTGGCCGTTCGTGGAGATTCCATGCGTCAAGAACCGGCAGCATCATGCTTTTCGGACTCACGACCACAGCCGGCGCCCACGCAGACGATGAGACCATGTGCCAATCCTCCTCGAGCTCATTCGCATCAACTGTCTCGCCAAGCACGAGGAAAGGCGGACCCAGCGCATAGTTCCAGTCCTTTCGGTTCTCCAGTGTGGTGGATCGGTCCACTTGAGCGAGCCAGCCGACGCCGGTGTGAAGCTTCTGGCCCTCGACTTCGCCGTGGACAATCAAGCCAGGGCTAGCCGTACGCATGAAAGACATGCTGCCAGGATGCTTGTCTGAGAAGCGCAATACTTTGGCGCTAAGCACATTCTCACCAGACCTGAGGAATGGCCGGATGTCCACTACCTCGAAGTACCAATGTTCTGGATAGCTCTTGCAGGGTCCAACGCTCACCCGCATGCCATTGACGTACAGACAGTAGCGCGTATCTGCTGACACGCGAACGATCGTTGGCAACTCGGGTAAGTCTTTGATCTTGAAGTGGCGCCTGAATAGTGCTATCCTGCCTTCGGCAGACGTGTCGTGGTAGTCTCGCGCCCAGATCCAGCAAGCTTCGTCGTACCACTTTTGGCTTGCCATTGTAATGGGTCTAGTAGTACGGCAGCTCGTTGACGTACACAGCGGCTAATCTCGTAAGGCTCGCGTTGGCTCCTTGAACTATCCTCCAGACCGCGTCCGTGACACTTCTCGTGGCAGTAGCTGGAAGCCCGCCAACTATGAAGCGAACCAGGGCTAGGTTTCGGAAATTCCGGGACAAGTCCAGCCTGGCCTGGGAAGCACTAGGGAGACCTCCAGGCTTAAGTCCCGCATCGCCCGGAGTGGCTTCATGACCTTGGGCTTGCTAAGTTGAGCCAGAACCGCGATTTGCTACCATGATGCTGCTCTTGATGGATTAGGCACCAGCAATGACGGCTTTGCCGACCCTCGCCTGAACTATTTTGCAGTCCGTAGTGGAGCGGAAGAGTGACATCTTTGGTCGCACAGAGGATTCGCAATTGGCTACATTTTCAGAGTTATTGGTATGCACTGGTGATGATATGAAAGGAGAGAGAAAGATAGGCACACTTAGCAAAGCCCAAGAAATAGGTCTTTACACAAAATCTTTCTATTCCGCTCCTGTCTACATTCCATAGTCTTGTCACTCTCAGAACGTCCCCTTGTATAGTCGCGTATGATAGAGTGTGGCGCGGGACGAGGAGTAACAGACAATAGTGTGGCAGATAGACAAGGGTGTCTAGAAGATGAGTGGAAGGTGAGTAGGAAAAGGTGTGCCGACATTTGAAGCGGCGCGGACGTGAGCTGGACGCAGATTTCACCCTTACTTGGATGCCAAGCAGGGTGAAATCTGCATCGAGGGCAGCCCGCGCCGAGACGAGGATAAGACCGCTTTACGCGCATCCGCCCCCTTCCTGCTTGGGACGACTTGAGCACAACTCTTGGTGCGGCTGAGGGGTTGGAGGATGAGTCGCGGAACAGCTGCTGATATGGGCAGTTGCGTGAGGAGTCGAGTTCCGATCAGGAAGTTGCAGCGAAGAGATCGCGGCGTTGTAGATACTTGGTGGCCTGTCGGTACCGCCTGCTGCTGTACAAATGGCTGTGTCGAGCTGGCTTGCTCTGTGCTATCCTTCACGATAGAGGTAGGCCTCAGCATCCTGACTATGCTACTCGGTAGGAGTTTATGATGGCATGGCCGTAGTGCCGCGACAGTGGCATCGCTTCTTGTCAATACACATGCGTGCGCAGGCGGCGTAGACACCAGCAGACTCGTTTGAATATGTATCAATCCATCATTGCAGAATACCCATGCTGTTGAGCATCGATCAATGTATACCATAGAGACCACGATAGGTTCTGTTGATTGCTATCTAATGTCGCTGCGGACTCTTGTATTAGCGGTCCATGTTCTCGGCTCTATCCATGGCCTTTTCCGAGTCTTGACTGTCAAGGCATTATTGGGTATCCACGCAGGCCTAACATCTCTACGTCCCAATCTCCTCCCGTAATGGTCCCGAGACTGCGACGGCGTCCTGCAAGCATGGCTGGGAGGAAGCAGCATGCTGTCTGCCTTTGAGATTGCGGGGGAACGTTGCGCGCAAGGACAGGAAACCACAGCCTGCTCATACCACTTTTGCGAATATCCCGTGGTGCAGCTGAACAGAGATACCAAAGAAGTGTTCAACGGCAATGCATGCTTTTTGGTCCAATCTCACCTTCAAGTGTGCCAATGGACTTTACATCCGGTACCTGCCAAGATGAGTGACCGTAAGACCCTGTCCGGCTGCGCTTATCTCAACTGCAGCACCGAGATCTGGAAGCTCCTGGAGACAAGGGAGGTCCAGCGATCGAGTCTGTGAACCGTGATCTCGACATACTTCAATTGAGCACTCGTCGTCGAGGTCGTGAAGGCCGAGGCCTGGAAATTCAGTATAAGAGTCAGCAAGAGTGCTAGGGTGCAGATTGGTAGATCTGTTCAACGCGAAGCCCTCTACCGCCTTAAACCGCCGTTTGCATCGACAACGTGGGGTCGAATGTGGCCCTGGACTTCTGGAGTACTTCCCATCGAGTGATGAGCGTTGAGCTTGGCGAAGCAGCCTTCCTGAACATCAATGTAAGAGCCGACAGCGATGCCAGGACACAGCGCAGAAGACCCCTTCAACGTAGACCCACGCCACCATCTGAGACACCATTCGCATCAGGGTCCGCTGCAAAGTCATCAAAAGGAGCGGGAGGAAAAGCATTCGCAGCACGTCGCAAGCACGACACAGGGCTGTCCGCCGAGCAGGGCCAATTCGATCGGTTTCGGACAGCCGCGTTCCCGTCGAAGACAAACGGTCTCTTCCGATGGTCCTTTGACGGAAACACCGACGTTGCCCCGAATCAGATGGAGCAAAACCACCATGTTACCTCCAAGTACTGTGGTGATCGAGACGGAGACGCCGAGCACCCCGAGCTGGGCGGCCCTCATGAGAAAGCTTAGCGACGACGAGCGACCGATTCCGCAGGCGTTGAGACTTGAGAAGGACTTTGTGCTAGAATGATCAAAGAGAGAGGAGCACCAACTTACGGAGAGGGTGGATAAGAGTGCTATCATCGAATACAGGGAACTCAAGTCATCTCCGCCGATGCTGCGGCGAATAATAATGGGCCACCACTATCGCACCCGCAAGATCTGGTTCGCACCCCCGTGTCTAGCCTGGGTACTACGACTGCTGTGTGCACTTTCGTGTTACCATTTCGTAAGGAGCTGGACTGAAGCTAGGGGCGGTACCAGCTTGCTGGTAAACGTGACCGTGGCGTTATGGGAGCTCAGCGCCATATCTTGGGTTCTTGGCACAGTGCTCCTGGTTGCCGAATTCAGATGGAGCTTCGAGAAGCTTGAAGACGGTGGCGGAAATGTGTGAGTCTCGACATGAAGGAGCCTTGGCGTGTGTCCCGATGGGATATGTATTTACGTGAAGTAGACAGCCTTTAACCTTCTTAGAATGCTACAATCCGAACATTGTTGATGGATGGTGTGAAAAGAAAGGTCTGTCGCAGCGGGCGTGCGTGGTGTTCTGTTCGGTGTGGTATCGTCTGGTACCCTGCGACTCTGCAAGGGTAGCGTGGCGAAGATCATGATCATGATCTGCGAGCGCTCCCCATGAGCGACTCATTTGTCATTGTTGAAGTGTTTAAATGCTGTATAACTCCTGGTGGAAGGCGCTTCGAGGGCTCGCGAAAGGAGAAGCGGGGAAACGCTGAGCAGGAGCCAATTATGGCGTGGCAGCTGCGAGTTGCCAAGAACTTTCCCCTAAATGATTTCGCGGACGTCCAGGTGAATTATCCAACCTTCCAAAAGGCATCTCCGATCGCGATTATTGTCAACGCTGCCTTCCATCGCAGCAATGACTGCTGGCTTTGACCGTCATCACAATCACTGCGCGGCAGGTCCAGGTGACGACACACCGGATTCTCCTTGCTGCGGGAATCTTCGCCAACCCGTCCTCGAGAACTCGTCCATAGATCATCCTACCGCTGTCGCCATCGTGCAACTCGGCAAGACGTCGGAACACAGCTTATGGAAAGTATGCCTAAAGCGCTCGAGCTTCCACGATCGACTTTCCAGCAACTACGATCGAGAATCTGATACCAGGCAGACTCGGTCGTACCCCTGTCCAAGCCACGTGCACAGGGTAATTTCCTCAAATGTAAACCTTAGTCTTACATCGACCGGTACCTTTCCCATTTCATGCTATGTAGTCTGTTTTGAGACTGTCTTCCTCTGATAAGACTCTATGAGGTTCTGGCCAAAGTTCGCCATCACGCATCTGTGTGGCTTTGTCCTTGAACTTTGGCTTCTTCAGCCCTGCTGTTGTCCAGTCATATCGACGGCAAGGCCTCGGAAAAGCTGTCCGATCGATAAAATCTCCCCTAAAGCCTCTTTAGGATGCAGACTTCTATGCAGTTATTGCCACGTCTTGGCTCGGCGTTACTGTCGAAGTCCAGACCAGTGGTTCTGCTCTCTGGCTGTGCAGACTTTCAGGTTCCGGCGCCTCCTAACTTTACAGGCACGTTGGGACAGCAATATGATAACGCGCTGTGCAAGGGGACTATCGAGACACGCTGTTGTGGTGGTGGGCGGCTCTGCAAATCCGTGAGCGCTGAGTTCTTGATACTCGAGTTCTTTTGCATTCAGTTCGTGCAGGTCTGTCCTTCTTCCTTCACGTTCACCATAGTCACTCATTCTGCGGCATCATGGCCGCGTCCATTCGTTTCAACGTGCTTTTGGCATTTGTACTTGCATTATTCGTTCTTTCATGTCACTCTCTTGGCTCTACAGATTCCCTCACCTGGGGCGGAAATAATGACCGAACAGGATACGAGGAAAATCATAATATGGACCCGGCGGTGGTCTCGAGCGAGCAGTTCGGTTTCCTGTTCAGAACACCGCTACCAGGCCGCAACTTCCAGGGCGGGCCGGAGCAGGTGTTCGCGTCGCCTTTGGTATACACAGCGTCGGACGGCGTACAATACGTGTACATCGCCACAACGATGAACAACATCTACAAGATCGATGCGAAGAAAGGCAACATCGTCGCATCCCGGAACCTAGCACGTCCGTTCCTGCAGACAGACCTTCAGACTTGCACGGATATCAGTCCTGTCATTGGCTCAACGGCCACTGGCGTTATCGATCCAGCGACTGGCACTTGGTACCTGACGGTGAAGACGTACGTTGACCAAAGTCCTACCGGAGACACTGGCCGACCCAACGGTCGCTATCAGATACACGCTGTATCGACGGATGACTTGTCCGAGAATCCCTCGTTTCCCATTGACCCGGAGTACACAGTAGCCCGGAACAACCCATTGAGAACTTTCACAGCGGGTATACACCATCAGAGGCCGGGCCTTCTACAGTTCAAGAACTTCATCTACATGGGATTCGCAAGCCACTGCATCCAGTACAACTACACAGGTTGGATCATGGGCTTCGATACCAACACGGCAAATCTCGTCGAAGCTTATGCCATGGAAGGGGCTGGTGTAGGCTCTTCAACAAGCGGAGCTGGCGTCTGGATGTCCGGAGGAGGGCTTGCCTCCAATGGCGTCGACTCGATTTATTGGTCCACCGGTAACGGCCAGGCTGCTCAGCTCGACCAGTCGCCTGTGTCTGGACGTCAACCTCCCACCTCACTCGAGGAGGCTGCTGTCCACGCTGCTGTCAATAGTGATGGCACGATTACCATCGTCGACTTTTTCATGCCATGGGAGAAAGTGCAACTAGATGGAGCAGACAAAGATCTGGGCACTTCTCCGCTACAGCTACTCCCCGACACATTCTCCTGTGGAAATGTCCAACGCATTGGCATGGTCACTGGTAAGAGTGGAAAGACGTATTGGCTGAACATGGACGATATGGGTGGCTACCGTAATGGCCCAAACCGGCTGGATAACGTCATCCAGATGTACCAGCACGAAAATTCTGTCTATGCTGTAAGTCATCCTGTGCTCGACCCAAGTTGAGGAACAACGACAGTCATGACTTTGCTTTCAAGTAAGCACCACTACCACAACTCAGAGCTGACTAGAAGTGCAGGGAGCTGGGGTGTACCCACGCGAAGGCGGGTATGTCTACGTCAACGTCATCAATTATCCCACGAGGGTGTTTCAATTCACCTGCCAGGGAGGCACGCCATACTTTAATCCAGTAGCGACCACCACGGAGACCAATGCCGGACGCCTCAGCGTTGGACACGGGACCGTCACTTCCATGGGCCAGGATGGCACAGGCTTGCTATGGGTCTCAGACATGGATGGATCAAATCTAAGGATATATGATCCTGTCCCGTATAATGGCAGATGACATTACTGAACTCCTTCGCAACGCCCGGTGTGACGAAGTTCAGCAAGTTGGCATTCGGAGACGGAGTCGTGTACCAGATCACATCTTCTGGCTACCTATACGCCTACGGCTCTCCGGTCAATCTGCCTATGACATGTTCAGTTCCGGACTTCCCTTCGACCAACATCAACTCAACGTCCATTTCGCAGAACATCTCGTGTCAAGCCAAGGTGGATCTAAGTCTTACTGGAGGCTCCTCCCCACAAAATTTCAACGTTCAGCTTCCAAGCTTCCCATTGCAAGTCCCTGCCGGATCAAACTTCTCGATACCGGTGACTTTCACGCCAACGGTTGTGGGGTCGCTCTCGTCGTCTTTGTTTCTGAACACATCTCAAAACGCGGCCGGCTATACAACTACAACACAAGTTCAGCTCAAGGGTAAATCGACAAGTCAGCGACCAATTTTGGCCATCAATCCTCTGACAGTAACGTGGAACGGTGTCATCATGGGTGATTCAGTCAACCAGACCGTGATCATGAGCAACCTGGGCAACTCCACTCTTAGCATCTCAAACATCAAGTACTCTGTTTTTAGCGAGACTGGACCATGGGTTGCGACAAACGGGTCCAGCTCTGCTACAAGCGTCGGA
The DNA here is from genome assembly GCF_001299255.1 of Cyphellophora attinorum. Classification (NCBI taxonomy): domain Eukaryota; kingdom Fungi; phylum Ascomycota; class Eurotiomycetes; order Chaetothyriales; family Cyphellophoraceae; genus Cyphellophora; species Cyphellophora attinorum. The sequence goes on along the minus strand of NW_017253243.1, from coordinate 314,854 downwards.
CCTTTCACCTTCTACAACATGCCATCCTCGATCCCAGCTATGTCCTCTGTCACCGTACCGATTAATTTCGATCCTTTGGAGGCTGGTGGCTACGCTGTCTATACGCGAGTCGAGTCCAACGGCGGAAATGCGATCTTCGATTCTTTCGCCACTGGTGCAGAATATGCTCAAGCACTTCTCGAGTTTGAGACTGCCAATGGTACCTGGACACCATATGACAACACTACATTATTCAGCTTTGGCGATGTCCAGGAGGGGACGACTCGCTATCTGCGCTTGCGGTTGAGTAATGTCGGCGGACCAAACGCTGCACCTCTTTCAGTGACTGTCAGTAAGCCTCCTTTTGGGATCAGTGGCAACATCGTTGGCGCCAGCAATGGTATCGATCTTGGTGAAGGCCAGCTGATCAATTCCGGATCGAGCAAGACTGCGCAAATGTTCTGTGCCCCACCAGGAAGCCAATTGAACGAGCCGAGCTACAATGTGGGAACGACTTGGACGATGAACTTGAACGACCCCAACTTCGGTCACCAGCTCATATCATTCACATGCAACGTCGTCACCCCACAGGTCGGTCCTTTGGACGCTAATGGGACGATTCTGTACCAGTATGCTGGATGCTACAAGGAGTACAACCCAGGCCGACAGCTACAGACACAGATCTACACTGGACCCAACAACACCGATGACTCTTGCATCAATCGGTGCGCGGCTGCAGGCTACATCTTCGCTGGAACTCAATTCAAGCAGGAATGTTGGTGCGGTAACAATCGTCCTCTTACCAATGTCGACGATGCGAACTGTTTCTATGAGTGTTCAGGCGATGCGACCCAGACATGTGGTGGGAGTGGCATAGATCGTGCTGGGACTTACATCTCTGTTTTTGGCGACAAGTCGCGGTGGGATGGAAATACCACAAATCAGCCAGGACCATACGTGAATCCTGGCACGTATGGGTACACCAGCATCGGTTGTTGGATCGACTCTACTGCAGCCCGAACGCTATCGGTCAGAAAGACGGCCAACAACACTGTGGGTTCCTGTTTGCAGGCGTGTCAAGGGTACAATTATGCCGGTGTGGAATTCGGTGGCGAGTGGTATGTTCATCTTACCGTTCTAGATAATTGAGCAAAGCTAACACGTGAACAGCTACTGCGATAACACGATGCTCGCTACCGCCATCCAGGAACCTATGGGCGACTGTTCCATGACATGCGGAAACAACTACACTGAGTTTTGTGGTGCAGCTTCGCGACTCAACATTTACCAATTCGGACTCAATTCTAGCACGACAACATCTAGCACTACCGTCTCACTTCCCACGCTGCCAGTCTCCACCTCGCTATTGGTGAATGCGACCACGCTGTTGACCACGTCCTCCTCCACGACTGGACAAAGTACGACAACGACAGCGAGTGAAAATGCAACGACCTTGACCCCAACCCAGAACCTTGCGCCGACATCAACCACGTCAACCACATCCACGAGTTCAACGCTCACAAGCACTACTACAAATGACAACAGCACTATCTCTTCGACTACGACCACATCTACAATGATCACGACTTCCTCGACCACTTCGACCACTTCGACCATTTCCACCAATTCGACCACGGACACCACGTCCACCACGTCGACGACATCTACCACGTCACCGACATCCACCACGTCCACCACTTCGGTTGCTCCGACCAATTCCACCAGTTCTGCCACGTCCACCACTTCTACTATATCAAGCACGTCGACCACATCTTCGGCTTCGCCTACGAGCTCAACCTCGACTTCCACAACGACTGCTTCAACTACAAGCACAACGACTTCAAGCAGCACAACAGTCTCGAGCAGCACAGCAACCTCGACTACTACCTCGGCGAGTTTGAGCACGAGTTCAACGACCTCGAGCAGCACAACGATAAGCTCATCTGCCTCGACGACAAGCTTAACGTCTCCCACGTTAACCACAACCACTACATCAACCACAAGTATCACATCAACCACGACCACTACTCCGAGCACGACCACTACCCCGAGCACGACCACTACCCCGAGCACGACCACTACCCCGAGCACGACCACCACATCGAGCACGACAATCACGTCGAGCACGACGACTATTCCGAGCACGACAACCACATCGAGCACGACGACTACTCCGAGCACTACAACCACATCGAGCGCAACCACTACTCCGAGCACGACCACTATACCGAGCACTACCACAACATCTACCACGCTCACGACGACCACGACGACCTCGGCCACCATCAAGCCAACGCCTACAGTCCAGCGTATCGCTGGATCCTACGTCTACGCCAATTGCTACAAGGAGGCAACGAACATTCGCGCGTTGTCAGCATCGTCTACGACCGCACCGGACATGACTGTTGCCAAGTGTGCTGCTTTCTGTGCCGGATCATCATTCATGGCTGTCGAATTCGGAACGGAATGCTACTGTGCAAACAAGGTCAACACTGCGCAAGGAGCGGTTCCCGCGACTGATGGCCGCTGCAAGATGCCCTGCGGCGGTGATCCAACCACGATCTGTGGTGGTAGCTACGGACTGACCGTGTATACACAAGGCCTACCGTATGTCGGATGTGCAATCGATACTGCTGGTAGCGGAGGAGGGAGAACACTGTCCGGTGGACAGTTGATCTCAAGCGACATGACGCCTCAGAAGTGTATCGACTTCTGCGCTACGATGAACTACGCGCTTGCCGGCATCGAGTATGGTCAAGAGTGCTATTGCGGCAGCCCTGCGAGCCTCAGTATAGGCGCCTCGGGATGCACTTCCAAGTGTGGTGGCGACAGCACTCAAATGTGTGGTGGTTCTTGGCGACTAAGTGTCTATAACAATACAGCCTACGTGCCACCTGTTGTGAAGCCAAACATACAGGGCTACACTTATCGAGGTTGTTATGCGGACGGTGCTGTCAGGGTGCTGAGAGACTACGTTAGCTCGGGTCCCTCGATGACCCAGGATGTCTGTGTAGCAACTTGCAAGAGCAGGGGCCTGAGTGTTGCCGGACTGGAGTATGGGAAGGAGTGCTGGTGCGGGAAGACAATGCTGGCACCGAGCACTAAGACCGATGACGGAGACTGTAGCTATAAGTGCTCTGGAGATAGTACGATGTTGTGCGGTGGAAGTTATAGATTGGGAGTATGGGCACTTTGATGGAGGCTTCTCAGGATATACATTTGTTAGCGGAACATAGATCGCCCTTCTGATACAAGTATACGACCGCAGGTTAGCCATATGACCATGTGCTTTCCACACGATCTCATAAGCTTTTTCTCGAGGTCCTTGGGTGCGCTGGTCAACACGAGTCGCATCTCCGCACCACCATTTCCTGTTTGGCCTCTTCAAGTTCTTAATGCTTACCACCAACTACCTGATCAGTAAGTGTGCTCCATCCTTGCTGCACCATCCTATTCGGGAATACGCCCGGATGTGTTGCTCCATACATGTTCGCATGCATTCAAGCTTCTGGACCGCCAAACTTCGCGACGTGCATCTTAGACGAAACAAACGACCACAACGACCACATTGCGCAAAGCCACAGCCCGAGAGCAGTAAATGCCTCTTCTAGCGACTGAAACTGTACGAGCTGCTGCTTAACAATGACAGCAGAGGTCTAACGTGAAGAGGCAAATGCTCGTGCTTCGCGGCCGATGGAAGTTGGGAGATTGCTTGATGAGGAAGGGGAGTTCCTGCTTTCTGTGAGTCGTCGACGCCATTGATGTTCTTGATGTGACTTCCTTATCGACAGACATGTCCAGAGTGAGAGCCAGTGCGACAGATGCGGCAGTCGCATTGGTCGGGCTTGAGGCAGCTGCACAGGCTGGCTGGTGCGGCTTGGCTCTTGCGATGACTCGCCACTTGTGGCTCGCAGCTCTGTTTCCTGCAACTCCAACAGAACACGGCTCTCGGATCTACCACAGTCGACAAGAGTCCTTCGAGAAAGTCGCCCCATCAAGTAGCAGAAGAACCTATCTTAACATGGCAAGTGGCAAGGCTTTCTCGTCACCAGTGAGGGGAAGATAGGAGCAGAAGAGCCTGGGCGCAACGACCTATTTATATCTTGCAGACGCAGCGAAAATCGAGGCAAAGGAAGAGCAATCACTCTATTCACTGGCACAGAAGGTATTCACTGTCGAGAGCATGAGTCAGACTCCCACTGCAGCCTGTTCTATTCACTTCAGCTGACAAGAAGAAATGAAGTGACAAGCTAGGACCGAAGCCCGACAGAGTTAGCGGTAGACGCATTTGGGGCCTTCATTCAGATGCGAGAACGTTGTCGACCACGTCGACGTTAGGCAAGAAATTGGACCTCTTTTCGATGACTCTCAGCTCGAAGTATCGCCGACTAACCAGGTCCACCAAGACGTCACTTTTGGGCGACGATCTACTGTGAGATTGATCAGTCTCCTCGCCTGTGAGAGCAGTGGCTCCCATCAGCACTCAGTCAGCCGTGAGTACGAACACAGCCAACCATTTGTCAAAGGTATTCGTCCGCATGTGTGCCGGAGCATTCGCAGCGACTATAAACTAGCAGAGTCAGATAGAGTGCTGCGTTTACGAGTGCTCAACACCACTCAATCACGTACCTAGGTAAGTCGCTGGATGTCGAAAATTGCAATCCGAACGCACAAAACTCATGGTTATCAACGAACAGCCGATCAATACGACAACATGCCCGAAGGCCAGCTGGAGTATTCTTCCTGCACTATCTATCACGATACCTTCGATGGTATATTGTCAATCCTTCGAGGCGTCTCTTTCCGGGAAGATGGTGTCACGATGCACAGCAATGACTGCTGACGCTACTCCATTTGCGAGAATGGCCTCGAATGATTAAGTAGGAAGGCACCAGGTATCAGTGAAGACCAAAGCAGTCGACAAGCAGCACCTTGTCAACTCGTCTCAGGCGTCAAGCTTGTCATGATACTGGTAGCTGGAAGAAGTGGGTTCTAATCTATTCTCCTACCCCAATACTGAGTTGACTATGCCAAACCAGAAGGCTACACTTTTGCAGATCACTTGCGACTGTGTTCGCCAGATGGCTGCAGACAACGAGAAGGATGTGAGGCTCCTTCTAGGCGAGAACGATGTGAGGCTGCTTCCAGCTGATAAGGGTCTGAGGCTCCTTCCATTGGAGTCAGATGCAAGGCTCCTTCCAGTCCTGGAATCATGGTGTTGCTGCCAAGGTGATCGTCGCTTCCCGGGGTGCTCAGGCCACTTTATTGTTCCTACCCAGGTATCCACCTGCCTGATTCGAACGTCCCCAACTTGAGAAGTGCCTGACTCCCAGACAGCTAAGGGAGTCAGTGTGGTAGTATGCTAGTGCCTCGTGGCTTGCGCAGACCGCGCCTCGGAAGGCGACATGACCTGTGTATCAGATCAGTCACTGGACAGAACCAAAACTTCGGTCGCTTCTCTTCCAATGAAATGTTGCAATGAGCTCTGCGTACACAGATCTGGTCCAGCAATGTGTGCACGCTTGAGGGACTGGGATTTAAGGGTTGCTGTCCAGCGACCCCTCATTGAGTTATGGCCAACTTCCACATCCGGCAAGGGAATCATCCCGACATTCGTGGCGCGCTCGAAGAGGAAGTTGTAGATGTTGCGCACCTGATAGAAATGAACGAAATGCTACAATACAGGCAGGAGATATACTGCTTTCAGCAGAGAGATGAGAGCATAGACAGCTAGGGCAAGAGGTTGTACATGGCCAAGAGCCAGAGCATTGGTCCAAGTAGCCTTCAAAAATGAGGTGCGAAGACGGTGCGAAAGCAGGTGAGCATCTACGATGGGGATGTTTCAGGCAGACTCCTTCGCCCGGGAACTTGACGCGCACCTGACCGCCTGCGATCGGAAGTATCGGCCACAGGCCATGACGCCTGAGGGCCTAGACTCTCGGAGTCTTCCCTGACGACTATCGTACACGGGCTGCTGCTCTATATCACATGTGTGTCGGACCACTGCGTCAAAGCACCATGTGCTCGACCAGACTGACCCACGACTTTTAGCAACCACCAATTCCTGCAATGAGCCCATGCTTATGAGCTTTCAGACCGACCACTTTTGACGTTGAGGTAGAAGCAGGCTTGACGAGTTGAGGCCTTCCTCACTCTTTGAAGGATTCGGACGGCGGCTGTGCCATAAGAAAATCGAAGTCGCAGCCTTCATGCGCCTGGTTCACCCGTCGTTCATACAATCCGCGATAGCCTCTCTGGCGCTTTCTTGTTAGCCACCTTTGACCATTCCCGCCGGCACCACTCGGATTGTTCTTCCGCTCTTTTCGTCGTCGATCGATTTCGCCACCATCAACCTCGAGCTCCAAACGCCGCTCAGCAACGTCGCAAATGATGCCATCTCCTGTCTGTACCACGCCAAAGACACTATCGAGGTCGGCTGCCTCGGGACTAACATGAAGCACAATCGTGCCGCCTGCTGTCCCGCTCATCCTGCCGTCGGAGATCCGAAGCATGTCGGTCACACCCTGTCGGCCCAACTTCCTCGGGATCGGGATCAGTCCTGCTTCTGGCATGCCCGGGTTGCCGACAGGCCCAATACCTTTGAGTACCAGCACACTGTCTTTTGTGACCTCCAAGTCGTCACTGTCGATGCGATTTGCGAGGTCTTCGCTGTTCTCGAAAACCACTGCGGTTCCTCGGTGCTTGAGCAGGCGCTGGTCTTTGCTCGCACTTTGCTTCATCACCGCGCCGTCCGGAGCCATGTTGCCGTGAAGGACCACCAAGCTGCAGGCTGGCCACAATGGATCTTCTAGTGATCGTACGACCTTGCGTGAGAATTCGAAATCCTTGAATGGGGACTGATCGAGTAGTTCACCTAGAGTCTGTCCGGTGTAAGTTCTGACGTTGAGATGCAGCAATGGCCGCAGTCGATGCATGAGAGCCAGCATGCCACCCGCATTGTGGAAGTCAGTCATGTAGTTGTCTCCTGATGGCTTCAGATCAACCAACAAAGGCGTCTTCCTCCCAATCCTATCGAAGTCCTTCAATGTCAGCTTTCCAGCGACGTCTGGATGTCGATTGATGATCGCCATCAAATGTACGACGGCGTTGGTACTCCCTCCTATCGCTTGCAGCACTGTTATAGCATTCTCGAAGCTCTCCACCGTCAGCAGTTCCTGCGGCTTCACTCCTGCCTGGCCCTCGTCCCGAATCTTGACTAACGCGACAGCTCTTTTGCCCGCCTCTTCTGCCACTCGTCGCCTAGCACTACTTACAGCAGGAGCCGTTGCGCCGCTTCGTAGATCCACCAGTCCCAGACCCGCGACGATGCATGCCATTGTGCTCGCAGTACCCATCACGCCACAAGTGCCGCCTGTAGGCGCCAATTCCTCATTCACCGCCATGATCTCCTCAACGTCCAACTCTCCAGCCCGGAACTTGGCCCAATTGTTCCGACAATCCGTGCACGCGCCTACTCTGACTCCCTGTACAGAGCCAGGCATCATCGGACCGGTCACCAATGGCAGAAACACCTTGTTTGCACTAATCCCACCCATCAACTGCGCCGGCACAGTTTTATCACACCCTCCAATCGCCACAACGCCATCGACTGGCTGCGCGGCGATCATCTCCTCTGTGTCCATCGCCATGAGGTTGCGGAGGTACATGGAGGTTGGCGACGAGAAGGACTCGTGGATCGAGATGGTGGGGAAGTCCACTGGGAGACCGCCGGCGGCAGAGATACCGCGCTTGAGAGACTCGACCAGGTCATTGGCATTGGAGTGGCAGGGATTGAAGGAGGAGTAGGTGTTGATTATGCCGATGATGGGGAGGGAGAGGGCGGCGTCGGTGTAACCAAGGGCTTTGATGAAGACTTTGCGGAGGAAGAGGGAGAAATGAGGATCACCGTACCCAGCAAGTCCCTGTCTCAACCCCGTCTTGCTTGTGATCGGTCGGGACAAGTCGTAATCCGCCAGAATCTCTGGAGGGATCCAGGACGATGCGCCGTTGGCAGTGCCATTTGCTTGCCTCCCTGTAGCGGCTGTGCCAGCGCTATCGCTAGGTGCTTCCGTCAATGGAATGACCGGTGCTTCGGGTCCAGCAGATGAGCTCATGGCTGCACGTTGTGCGTCGGACAGCGAACAGGTATATGCCATGAGAAGACCCGAGGTGCCTCTTCAAAGAGTGGTGGACTGCTTAGCTAAAGTACTGCATGGACTAGCGGAAGCTTTGCGCGGTGTGGTCAGATACTAGCGCTATTAGATGGATCGGCTCCTGCTGTGTCGCCTTGTGGAAGTCGTGCAGAGCGGGCATTGCAAATTGGTGCTTCCGGAATGGCCATCGTGCCGTCGGTGTCATGTTCTCCATGACACCAGTGGATTCGTAGGTGTGGTGGTGCGGGGAGCGCTGGGGCACTCGGCGAGCTTCCGGAAATTTCCAGGCACTGCATTTGGAGATCTGGGACAGAGGGACATTATTTGGTGGAAAATAAATCGCATTGGACGTGTGATCTAGCCGCAAGGGTGATGAGCTGATGGTACACCTATCTGTGCCTGCATAATTGACCGTCTCGCAGTAGACCTTGCCAGAATCAGAGATTCTCGCCCTATTGCTTACTAGTAGTTTCCCTCGTTTTAAGGTCGCCTGAGCTCGCCGGAGCTCGTCCGCAAGCACCCTCAGCTCAAGCCTGCGCCAGCGTATTCATGTCTCCTGCAGTGCGTGACCGTCAGAAGCCGTCCTAGCACCGAGCGCAGATGTCTCATGGTTGGCTCATAGACCATGCATGATATATGTTCTCCTTGAGTGGCTGGCTGGCTGCAAACATCCTGCACAGTCACCACTGACCGACCATATCGACACGACCACTGATCAGGATGCTCGAGATCTCTACGCAGCCAAGAGAGCTCAAGGCTTCTCGAGGGCGAGGCTATCGAAGGACCAGGCTTCAGGAGTGATGTAGGCCACTCTGCATGCAGCTCCATCAGCATTATGTAGAGGAAGTAGTATGTCCCTTGGAGTCGGGACCCTGAAGCGACTGACCCGATTTTTGCCGACAGGTATTGCTCGCCTTCTTTATGTTCTTCGAGAACCTCTTAGCACCCTTGGCAGGAGTTTGAAGCAGATGTATTGGAATACCCTGGCCGTACGACTTGTTCTTTCGTCTCTTGACGCCGGCACCATTAATTATAGGCATTGTCGATTGTTCGGGCCGGTTCGGTCGGGGATCGATGCTTGTCTCGTACTTGTTGCGGTAACGTTGGAGATGGTTGTCCTTGCGAGAATGGTATTGGTAAAGACGACGCAAGTGAGGCGTTCATAGTCGACATATATTCATCAGATACCTCGCCTCGTCCGGCAGTGAGGCAGTGAGGCAGTGAGGCAGTGACTCAGGGTTCCGCCCGGGTTTCGGGCAACTGTCACAGCGGCAACAAAGGACACTGTCACCGGGCAGACAATCCAGCCGCCAGAATGTCTGGGGTAGAATCGCTTTGTTTGTGACATCGGTTCTGTGTCGAGCAGGCTCGTCCATGACACTGCTCGATGCATTGGCCGTCTTCGAATGCAGAGAAGGAATCTATGCCTTCCGAAACAGCACACGTTGGCGTTGGACGTGACAAGGCCAGAACCACATCGGAAGACGGATGTCGATGCGGTATATACGAGTAGTGACAACCCTCCTGGAGGAGGAGCCTCAGACGTGATGATAAAAATGCTGACCACGAAGGACTGGCGTGTCTTTCCACTCCACGGTACGTTTATAGTGGGTGATGATCATCAGCGCGACAGGCCTGGCAGCACGGCTGCGGAGGTGGTGTCGGTGGAATGGTTTTCTGCCGCCCGCTGAAATCTTCACAAGCGCCCACTGAACCACGCTTTGGTGTAGCTTTGATGATGACGCAGAAGGCGCAGACCTCGACGTCTGTCGTTCAACTTGTCAAGAGAACTGCCTGCCATCAGGCGTTCTTGCTATTGTTTGAATCCTCTTGCTTGTCGCTGGGCTTCGCGTCACCCTTGGTCTTTGCATCTAAGTTCGATCCTTCGTTGGCTTTGTCAGACTTTTGCTGCTTCTGTTCACTTGACGGCCGACTGGACGAGTCATTCGCGGCTTTGTGACCTCGACCACCTGATGTTGACCATCCAGGTATCAGCTGATTGCTCCTGCCATCTTTCTCGTTGACCCCCTTCCGCGCGGCTTCCTTACCGCAAACAGGAAGCTGCTTCACTTCCTTCTCCCGGCCTTTTTCAGTGGTCTTGAACGTGTCAGGTATCAGCTTCGGGTCCAGAAGGCCGACTTGCACCAAAACTGTCGCTTGATCCCAGTGGATATGCTCGTGATACAGACGGCCACCTCGGATGCACACAACTGATACAAGTATTACTTCTACCTGTCTGTCCGTCGGAGGGATGCCTGGCAGCATCCATGGGATTTCTGTAGTGTGCCGAAACGAGACCAGCATCTCGTCGACGACCCTGTCAACACCAACTGTGCGCGAGAGTAGCTTCAGCTTCATGGTCTCCGGGTTGTTTGGGATAAAGAACTCGTCGTAGAAGCGAAAGAGCTCTCTGGCTCCTATACCGCCGGTCATAGTCGGAATATGGTTCACGTAGGGTTCTCGAACCATCGTCTTCATCGTGGCCTCGGCATCCTTAGTATCGAATTCCAGCTTGGTGTGATTGTCCCAAATAGCCTCGAGATCCCAGTGATCCTCCATACTGAAAGCTCTTCGAAGTATTCGCAGTGTCCGTGACCATGACACGCGAGCTGCTGTCTTGTCATACTCGTCTAAATCATGTTCTGCGAAGCCTTCGACCGTGTCCTGGTACGTATAAGAGTCCAGTGTGGTGCCAAAATTCTGTGACGACGCCAGATGAACCATCACGGGCAGGGTCCTTGGCCAGCCTGTCGAAGTCCGTGGCATGTAAGGTGGATAGTAGGCCACGACTGCCGCCAGCTTCGGCATTGGATGTATTGCTGCCTCTAGACACAGTGTTGCAGCATCTCCGTAGGCAACTATAGCGTAGTTCTCACCAAGCTCAAGATTGTCGGCCGCGTGGGACAATGTGTTTTGAAAGCTGTTTCGATTGCATCGTAGGCCAGATAGGAAACCTCGAAGCCCTCTAACTGGAAGTGGTTGATAATGTCCTCGTCGAATTCGTCCGTATCAGAGGCAATGATCAGTCTCGCATGCCTGGCCTCAGTCCTCCACGACACCTGCATCCCACCACCTTTCATCTTCTGCCGAATCCTGCCTTTGGCTTCTCGTATTGGATTCTCATCGTTTGGATCAATGACAATGTTTGGGAAGCCTCCCAGCTTAATGTTTACCATGATGACGGAGTTTGATCGGTCTACTTGACTCATACGTCGGTGAGGACAGTGAAAGAGTACACATACTGTTCTGCATCTCGTCCTTGGATACTCATCAAATACCGGTCGTTGGGTAACTTCCCCAGAATCTTGGAAACGAGATGTATGGGTGACGTCATTTCAGCAGGGATGTTTTGGGAGTAGTAATCGACGGCTTTTTCCCGGCGTCTATGGAGTAGCCAAGCATGCTGTTATCAATCGTTCAAAATCCCGTGAGGCAGCAAGCGACGAAGGTGGGAGCAGGTAGGTGCGATGAAGGGGCCGGCAGAGATGCTGCGATATGGGCTCCGGCGTGCCTGTCCATTTCGTCTGAGAGTGCCGCGAAGTCAACTCCGCAACCTTTCGAGCAGAGTACCACCCTTCCTTAATATTCATGAAGAAGTCCAGGATGCACTAAGCAGAGGGAAACCGGTCGTAGCGTTGGAGACCACGATCTACACCCATGGTACAGTTGTGAGATGTTCTGTTGTTCGTCGTACTGACTCTGACCACAGGCTATCCCTATCCAGAGAACGTGGCCCTCTCATCCCGGCTCGAATCGCTTGTGCGCATCCATGGCGGAATCCCAGCTACCGTGGGCATTGTAGACGGCGTAGCTTACGTCGGCATGGACCCAGAGCAGATTATCCAGCTCATATCTACTGCCGGAAGTGCAAATACCATAAAGGTGTCAAGGCGGGACTTGAGCTACATTACTGGCCTTGGTCTTACTGGGAGGAAACTCAACGGTGGTACCACAATATCCGGTACAATGGTTCTGGCACATCTGGCTGGCATAAAAGTCTTTGCTACTGGAGGTTTGGGTGGTGTTCATCGAGGTGCAGAGAACAGCATGGATATCTCGGCTGACCTGACGGAGCTTGGCCGCACACCCGTGGCGGTGATCAGCGCGGGCTGCAAGAGCATTCTTGATATTGGCCGAACGATCGAGTATCTTGAGACTCAGGGAGTGCCTACAGCGACGTTCGCCGATGGCCGTTCCGGCAATGTCGACTTTCCCGGCTTCTGGACCCGCGATAGCGGATTCAAAAGCCCTGTGACGATCCAGAATGAAGCTGAGGCTGCTGCCATGATATATGCTCAGACCTTGTTGCCTGTACATACAGGGTTCGTCTTCGCGAATCCCGTTCCTGCTGAATCCGCACTGGACAAGGTACAGGTTGACGGCTATATCACGCAAGCTGTGCGTGAAGCTGAGGAGAAGGGCGTGATTGGGAATGCCAACACACCGTTTCTGCTGAAGAGAATTCGCGAGCTGAGCGACGGCTTGACTGTGACAGCCAATACCGCACTGGTTGAAGCGAACATTATTCGAGGTACAAAAGTCGCTGTTGAATTGGCTAAACTGGAGAACGGTGCTGGCGCTCGGTCTCGGTGAGCACGAGTATGTCGCAGCGTGTGTGCGAGGCTGATTGCGAAGCAGTCATCAGCCTCAGATCTCGGTTCCATTAGCAAGGACAGAGCAGGCGATGTCCCCGGAGAAGCCTTCGCCAAAGGATAAAGGACAGGTCGACCTACTTGTCGTCGGAGCTGTCGCCAGTGACACAATTTGCGACTATGCACCCTATAGCACGTCTCTTGCGCCAGCGCCTGTTCTGCAGACGTCCAATCCAGCCAGAATAGGTCAGTCCGCGGGAGGTGTGGGCCGTAATGTGGCTGTTGCAGCCCATTATGCTGGCGCCCGTACCGCTTTGGCCAGTGTCGTAGCGGATGACATTGCAGGGCAATCTCTTCTCCGTCATATAAATGATGTAGGTCTATCGAATGCTTACCTTGAGACTGTCAGCTCAGCTGAGGCCACGACAGCCCAATATGTTGCAGTCAACGATGCCCGGAAAGACCTAGTGCTGGCAATGGCAGACATGACGATCTTTGGGAGGCCGGAACTGGAGCAGCAGTCACACTGGGACGGTATACTGGACAGGAGTCGTCCAAAGTGGCTCGTCGTCGATGGCAACTGGTCTGCCCCTATAATGAAATCCATCTTCGGAGCAGCACGAGCACGCAGAATACCCATAACATTCGAGCCAGTCTCTACGGCCAAGTCGATCACGATCTTTGATAAACGATATCCCGCGGTTAGTCTAAAGGATTGCTTACCACGACACGCTCTGAACCTCATTACGCCAAACCAATTCGAATTGGCCGCCATGCATACTGCCGCTCGTGAGAATGGTCACTTCGATTCACAGGAGTGGTGGACTGCTGTCGACAGCTTCGGGCTCTCGAGCTCAGGTACGCGCGAGAAGTTCGCTCACATCGCAAGCTCGGCTCTGGTCGAGCAAGGCATCCCACAACAATGTATGCAGTTGCTGCCCTTTGTTCCCAACATCGTGACAAAGCTGGGTAGCGAAGGAGTTTTGCTTGCACAAGTCATACGAGAAAACGATCCACGGCTGCGGGATCCTGATTCATCCCAGTATATTGTTTCAAGATGCCTGGACAGTACTCTGCCTGAAATTGGTGGAATCTATATGAGACTCTTCCCACCGAGCGCCAGGGTGCCAGACGATGAGATCGTAAGTGTCAATGGAATCGGCGACACAATGCTTGGGACTATCATGGCTGGTCTTGTCAACGGCAGAACATTGGAGCAAGTTCTGCCTATCGCGCAGGAAGCGGCTGTGCTGTCGTTGAAAAGCAAGGAAGCAGTCTCGTCCGAAGTACGGCAGATCGCAGCTCGCTTACGATGAACATTCGTATCTGGATAGTTCCCACCATTGCAAAAGGTACGCCAGTCATCCTTAGTGTCCAGGAGCCTCAGGACAAGCAGCGGCAGCAAGGGACACACAGAGAAGTGGTGATGGGATCGATCGAACATTGAATCGTAAGCTATGCAACGTCCAATCGGCAGGCATTTCTATCGCGTTGCGCCTTCTTGTTCAGCTGCCTAGCGCACCAATCCCTCAAGATTCCACGGCCTTCAGCACAGCAGTACTCGCGAGCACCATGTTGGTTGTCTCGCAGTCGTTCCCGTCTGTAACACAGTAGGTTAGCCTCGACTTGCACCTAGGATACGATCCGGACCTACCGGAGCCTGAGTACGCTTTGTGCACCTGACTGGTCCCCTTCGATGTGTTCGAACTCGGTGGTTGTTCAGGCGGAAACGGATTCATCATCGACCTCGTCCTTGACGTCGTTGTCGCCGTCGCCATCATCATCCTTTGGCTCTTCTTTGACCTTCGACTCGTCACCCTCTGCCGCCTTTGACTTCTTCTTGGCTGGAGTCTTTGCCTTGTCAGTGCCATTAGCCTTTCGCTTCTTCGGAGTGGCCGGGGCAGCTTCAGCAGTGTCGCTATTGGCGCCGACAGCTAAGCCAGCATCGTTGCAGATGTCTTCGTATGCTTTCTGCCACTCCTTCTTGATAGCTAGGTAGCGACTGCGACTATGCATGACTGGTCAGCGGCGCATTCACGTGGTCCTCAGGGATGACTTGCGTGGTAGAACCAGGCTCTCCGAGCTCTTTGGCGATCGCTGGATGTTCGGCTCCTGGGCGTGTTGAATGACAAGATGAAGGGTGATGGCCTTCTTCTTGTCGTTGGGGAGTGACTTAAAATTTTTGCCGAGCGACATCTTGGGGAAAGGTGTGGAATGGATCGGACGAAGTTTGAATGGTGTGAAGGCGTGCTTAGGATACGTGCGACAGTGGACGAGAATAGCAGGAAGGATGAGAAGAGGAGGCAGAAGATACAGGAGCGAAGAGAGATATTTATGATTGAAGACGACGACCACGAGGCTGCACCATTTGACGCTCGAGTGGATCAATTGCCTTTCGCTTCACTCCCTATTGTGCCGATTTCGATGAGACTGACTTCAAGCAGATTGTCACTAAGCTCTCAGCCATGATCCAAGGCCAACTTTCAACTGTTGACGAAGCTCTCCATGCCCTTATGGGCGGATTTCAGCAAGCCTGTATTCGAATCCATCATCATTGTCTCTGTGTACGGTCTCTAGAAATCTGGAGTTATGGGACTTCCTGGTCAGTCATCGGTCAAGTCGACGAAGTTGTCGGCCTCATGCTTGATAATAACATCCTTCAACTCTTCGTCTTCCTCCTTGGTAATCTGAACATTGACGTCGTCTTCCTCGTCTTCGTCTGGCGCGAACTCTGGGGCTGGCGTTTTGTGACGACCAAGCGACTTCTCGATGCCGGAGGTGCCAGAGGTTTCTCCAGCTGCGTGCGCGTACTTCTTCTTCAGCTTGCGACGGATCTCGGCTAGGTGGTTTTGTCTTCACGAAGTCAGTCTACTTCTCAGTCTACTTCGAGATAGCAGATGTTGGAGGTAAAGGTTACATACGCAGTACTCCTGCCACAGCCGACCAAATCAGCAACATTCTGGTTGGTGGGCTTGAGTTTGCGTTCAAGGAGGAAGACCATCGCCTCGAGGATCTCGACTTTCGACGTCTTCGTTGGCGACATCGTTATGGTGAGCGGGACGTCCAAGGTGCTCGGTGGCTCTTGTGGATAACTTGCAAATACCAGATAGGATGTGGAGGGCGGCGAGGAGAGAATCCCGGACAGTAAGATGCAAGAAGACGAGGTCATGAACCGATCTGAGAACCGGAAGTGCGTTCTCTCTACCATCACTTGACTTCACTACATCCATAGCTCCGCTACCTCCGGCTCATAGCAGGCTGCAATTGCTGCTAGCGCCAACCTTTTCACTGCTCAGTCAGTAAGGCGCGACTTCTAGCACATCCGCACCCATTGATTTAGCTTGGACTGTCACGAGCTGGGCTAACAATGTCATGACAGGCAGGAGATTAAGTGATGCATTTCATTTGTGTTGAGAGGACGCTTATGACCTCGATCTCGGCTAAGGTCCATCAGGAGCTGTCTGTCCATGGTCACGTTGAAGGTGGCTTGCACAGCTACAGCGGTGTCGTGTACTAACGCTTGCTGGCTTCCTCCTATGCTCGTGCTTCCCTAACACCCGGGAGTTGCGAGTGCGTTCTGGAAGTCTATGACGAGAACATAGCCATCCTACTCGCGGTCCTCCTCTGCAGCCTCGCCGTTGACCTCAGCGTAACCACTATCCTCGGCCTTGGCGGGAACGTCGAGCTCACTATCCTCGGCCTTGATGGGAGCATCAAGCTTACCCTTCTTGGCGGCACGACCAGCTTTGTCACCAGCCTTAGGAACACGCTTGCGCTTCGGAGCAGCGGGAGCAGCCTCGGCGTCAGCGGCACCAGGAAGATTGAACTCAGGGAACATGGCATCGAGCTTCTCGGTGACGTGCTTGAAACGAGTGCAGCTAGGTTTCTGTTAGAAGCGTTACAACATTGGGTGTTCTGAAATACTAACGAGGAGGATTGGCTGACGTTGAGAGCGGCGGCCAGGTCTTTGTTGCGCGGCTTGTTCTCAGTGATCTTGATGTAGGCCCAGAGTGTCTTGAGCTCCTCATGGGAGAGTGTGGCGGTGGGGGTAGACATCGTGTGTGGTTGGGTGGTGGTACGTGGAAGAGAACTCAAGTGGATGAAGAGGTTTGTGGTCGGAAGACGAATTCGATGGGAAGAAAGAAAGAAGTAAAGAAGAGAATTTGGCAGTGGAATTTATGATTGATTCGGTTTGCTCTGTGGGGTCCTTCGAGTGACGCTGCTACGAGTCATGGCAGCTACTTCAATATGCTAAGAGCACGTCATCGCTGCTATCCTGTGTGTGACGCACTGGACGAGACTATGGTGAGTGACGCTCAAGCTTCAGGTTCCGCCTTGACGGCCTCCTCGTAACTGATGGCAGCAGCAGTCTTCTCGCTCCGGGCAGCGACATCACTCTCCTCGCCCTCCACAGCGTCCTCCTCGACCTTAGCCTTCTTGGAAGCAGCCTTTCCGGCACTTTTGGGATCGCGCTTGCGCTTGGATTTGGCAGGAGTGGCCGGAGCAGCATCAGGGAGGCCTCCACCAGAGAACTTTCCATCTTCGCCGATTTCGCCAAACTTCTCCTTGCATTTCTCCATGATGACGCTGACGCGGTAGCCACTACATCATGTCAGCAATGTACCCACAGGGAGGACTCTGGCTTACGCAGTGGTGTTCTTGAGATCCATGGCTTTAGCGATGTCGGCCTGACGAGGCTTGCCGGACGAGAGCGAGTACATGGCGTACAGGAGCTTGAGATCGTCGTCTGAGCCGAGAGCGGGGGCCATCTTGGGCAGCGTGGTACTGGAAGTCGGATGGGAGAACAACTTCGAAGACTGTCAAGTGGAAAAGGTGGTTGTAGAAGATGTGCAGTGTTGCAGACTCGAGAGAGGAATTTATAGGCCTGCAGAGGAAGATTGCAAGCAGGCAGCGCAGGCTTGGCGCGGAGCCTTTGCAACTTCACTGTTTGACATTGCCCCTCCTTCTCTGCTTGCTTGTGAGCCGCACTGCAACTGCAGCTGCGTCTCCCAAGAGTCTGAAGCTGGAACTGAGACCAAAATGACCCAAAATGAAGTATTTCAAAGAAAATTTATGCCAAGACGGCAGCCACCCCTAGCGTGACGCCTCGTTGCCTTATTTCCATGTTGAGCTTTTGTGCACCCTCCACCCCTTGAGCACTGCACTGCATTGCAGCCACAGAGTGCTCCAGGTATAGTCAAAGAACTGATTGCTTGTAGCACAAAAGAGATGGAGGTGTTTCAAAGCGACAGTCGGCCATGAGTGCTCCGCTCCCCTTGTCGAAGCGACTTCTTTGTCTACGAATAGATGACATCTACGGTCTGTGCGCATTGTGCCGTACACTCAACTTCAGCAGAGCATATGCTATAACAGTCGTCAGAGGCCGCCTCGGGGCGTTTGATAGGCTGTGTGCACACTCATAATCATCTCGCTGGCAGAGATTGTCTCATTCAAATTTCTATTCTTTTCGTTTCGCGATGCATTTCCCCATTCCTGCCTTCCTTGGCGCACTGCTGCTGGCAGCAAGTGTGTCCGCCGGCCCCTTCCACTACTCAAAGTTTGACAAGTCGATCGACGTACAGTCGACCTCAGAGACTTATACGCGCCCCAGTCCTGCAGTCATAGGCTTTCCTCCCGCCAATACTGACTTCGAAGCAGGTGAGCAAGTATACACCGCAGCCGTCAAGGCTAACTTCAACATGCCGCGTGATGTCGAGGATCAGTCAAGCAACGATCACGGTAAGGCCCGTAGGAAAATACTGCTCGATAAAATTATTCAGTATGTCAAGTCTGGTAAGGGTTCGAAGACGAATGCAGCGATGTATCAGGACGTTGGTGGCGATCCCGGTGATGGCACTTGGGGTTGATTATCGATTGGCATGACGGGTTCTCGCGGCCTCGAATGGCTGTAGCACACTCGACAATCCGTTCTGGTTTTGTTTAACAAGCTTAGTTCTTATCGAGTTCAGATGCTGGACATCGGCTTGAAAATTTGAAGCATATAATAATTGCCCTCGTGGTCGTGGTTGTGTTGGTTGTGCTTGACAATCGCCAGCACACTGCAGACCGCGATAGGCTCCGGAGCACTCATCTCCAGTGACACGACTTTCGTATAAGATAGTTGATCTCAAGCCGCCGATGGCGGCCAATTTTCACAGATCGTGTCACTTGACAGCTTAGCATGCTTGACTCTCGAAAATTAGGAAGTCCTCTCACCTGAGCAGATAGTCAATGCGGGCACGGTCCACACCCTCCAGGGTCTCTCACTTAACTCTCAGACTCATCTGCTTGCTCTGAGATCTCGTGTTGGTGAACAATAAGAGATGTTCCTTCACTGTGATGCCTGCGGCTTGTGACGGTCTCTGAGGCAGTCAGTGAATGTTTGACACAGATCTCTTGCCTATATAGATACCTCTCCTCCAGCGACCATTTCACTCCAATGCTCCATCTGTCCACCAAGTACCTCCGCAGTGATAGTGCTTCCGACTCGATTGAACCAGCCCAAACCTAGACACCAGATTGTCCACTCGCAAGATGAAGACCAACGTCTTCCTTACCCTCCTGTTCGGGGTCCTGGCCTTCGTCGTCGGCATCAAAGCCTCCGACGAGCAGGCCACTTCCTCCAGGAACTCACACGGCACTTCACATGGCTCTTCAATGGAGACTGGAGATTTCCCTGGTAAGACTTCCACCGCTCATTACCCTTCGCACGTTGAGCTCGCTCTAACTCTTGTCAGATCCTCGTCCGACATCCATCAGCTCCCACGGCATTCCACATGGCTCTCCCATCGAGACTGGACTCCCGCGTAAGAACCCACCTTTGTCCATCATTCTGATCATATCGAGCTCACACTGACCGCTGCCAGATCCTCGACCTACCAATCACTCCACCACTAGCACTGGTGTATCATGGGAGGCTTCTCAAGCTTCTGACCCAAACATCCCTCCGTGGACCGCTCCTGCTCCTGAGCCGTTCAGCGCTCCCTTCACCACCCACACTCCTGGCTCGGTCATTCCTACTTTCACCACCCACACCCGGACCCAGACGCGTCCTCATGGCTCTCACAACACCACTCATACCAGTCATACCAGCACCTTCAGCAAGCCCGTCTTTCCCCCTATGCTGCGCGAGGAGGCGAAGAAAGTGCGGTGCTGACGATAAGCTTATGAGTATGACGTCCCGTTGCGAAGGCCACAAATTCTATGCTTGCTGCCCCAAAGGTTATCAAGATCTCTTCGACGAGGACTGTGTCGGCTTGCCCTCTTGCAAGCAGAAGGGCAAGTCTTCCGACAAGGACTGGCGCAAGTGGAAGGGCGTTACTCCCAACGGCTGTGTCAACTGTGCGGACGGTTATTCTGCAACTCCATTCTTCTATGGCGGCTGCATGGCTGATCCTCTGCCGGACGACTTCAAGGTATGTATTGGTGCTTTCCGACTGAATGTCTTGAGATTGCGGTGATAATGTGCTAACATGTCTGTGCTGTAGGACGGGAAGTGCACCGGTCCGACGGGCAATAAGTGCTGAGCGCGGGTCGATCGCGGGCATCAAGACTCGCCATAACACGGCCCGACAACGACGGCCGACGACGGCTCATCACCTGCGCAAGCGGTGTCGCCTTCCCCGTCAGCCATGTTCTTATCATCGGAGAGCACTTGTAGCCCAGGCGACGCATACCACCGGAACGAACCCAATATCGATAGAAAGCAAAAACATACCTTCCAAGAGTGTCAGCCTCACACCGGTATCTGGAGTGGACTGCATGGCGCTCCGCCGCATTTATTAGAGTGAGAGATGGATGATAGATAGATAGGATGACCAACCAAAACAATCATGACCACGTTGCAAAAAAGCTCAATATACCGAGTCGACTTCGCTGTAAGTTTCATTCTAAGGTAGCAAGGTTCAGCGACTAGGGATGCGAGCCGACCTGGGGCTTCTTTCCGTCAACGTACGATTTAGTGATCATGTGCAAGGAAGGAGCAGTAAGAAGAGCAAGAATACAATACCATCTGACGGCGTTGTCGCGCCGCCTAACGGAAGGCGCTCTTGCCAAGCAAGGCGAATTTGATCCTGTAGGCCCAGCGCCGGTAAGTCCACGACATGGCAGGAGCTACAGGAGCCATCAGGAAGAAGCAAGCCCTCTCCAGTATATAAGTTCAGTTGTCATTCATCGAGCTATCCGCGGAGTAGTGGTAGGAGTAGTCCTGGGGTATGGTGCATTCCCATCGCACGAAAACTTCCTTCGTAACGCCAACCAAAACAAAACCATCATTCATTCAAGGCAATCTCTTCCAACACAGATGGTGTATCGAGACCTCGAGTGATCAACTATTTGTCATGATAGACAGTAAACCAGAAAAGATGAGTTTCCGCGTGCGATCTTTCGTGAGCACCTGTCTCGAGAGAAAAGGATATGAGACAATCGATGACGGCAATGACAGCAATGACTTCCGTGAAGAACGACCCGGCGCAAGGAGACCATGGTGGTGCGGATGGTCACATCGCGTCAAACGATCCCTGGCCCAAACATAAATCTCCGTAGGGCAACGCGTTCAGCACGCGTCGCGCTCGAGCCACCTATGTTTTTGCTTTGTCATGACGGATTTAGACGACGACCTTGGGCTTGCGGCCACGCTTGCCATCAGTGCCCTTCATCTCCTTGGTGCCAGCAGCCTTCTTTGCGGGGTTCTTGGTAACCTTCTGCAGACACGAAGTTAGCACTGCATCACGACTCGAGGAATTACTGCGTCATTCGGAGCAGCAGACACGAGCGACGACGAGCGGCCGCTCTGCGCATCGTCGTCTCATCGATCTGATATCACCATAGCCGCCTGACTGTGACACAGCTGGGAAGTGAACTTACGCCCTCGGCCTTCTTGACAGCACCTGCGACTTTATCCTTGACGGAGGTCTTGCGCTTTTGCGTCTTTGGCTTGGTGACACCAGTGGTAGTCTTCTTGGTGGTTGGCGCGCGCTTCTTGCCCACAGTCCTCTTCTGGACCGGGTCGGTGGAGACAGACGTGAAGACGCGGGGCTTGGAATTGCCAGTGGCAGCGCGAGTGGAGGCCATTTCAACGTATGGGTGGTTGGGTGGGTGTTTGAGAATAGTTATTCGAGCTATTGACTAGTGAAGTGTTAGCTAGAGTCAAGGTAGAGCATGCGCGACAGGAAAGAGGATGACGCGGTCCTGGTGCAAGGCGGGGCGCGTCGCCATATAACAGGCGCCAACTTGTGCTAATGGACGCGGAATGATGGTCGAAGAAGATGAGTGCTTTTACACGTGCAGAAGATTGCACACGAGCTGCCTTGTAAGTTTTCATGCGCTGGCGCCGATGTAGTGCTGCCCAACAGACGTGTTGGCGGTGGGCGATGATGACAACAAGGAGATCAGTTCGACGCGATAAGGAGTGCGTACCTAGTGAAGACGAAGTCGCGAAGACTTGTGATTGCGAACACTTGACGATAAGTAAGACGCGACCGAGTTGGCGCAATTGCAAGAATTGGCGACGTGTTCTGGTGGTATGAGAAGTTGAGAGAAGGAGGGAAGGAAGGTCGAGTGAGGTTGTCAAAGCGGAGAAGAAGAGGGAATCCCAGGCGCTCAGACTCTCGGTCGCGCGATCGCCCCTAAATCAAAACACAACAACTCTGAACTCGCCAACTCAGCCACTTTTCTGATTTGCGATTGTCCCTTTCTCAATCTTCGATACATGTTGTCGACGATAGCGTAACCGAATTTATTATTGCAGTGATCGTGGTTCAATTGTCTTCGTCGCATATTCAGTACAAGCTCCCCACGCGAGCAGGCGCTGGATAGCGTCGCAATTACTGAATAGCCGCTCAACGTTGTCGCACCGGAAACGTCGTATTTGTTGGCCGTTGGTAATCAGCACATGCTGAAATATGCGCTTTGCGACTTCTGATCAGTCCCACCAGTCCTTCAGAGGTATCTGTTTATGCTCAGGACCACCAGAGAGTTCCCAGGCATTGCGCACTTCCCATTCAAACTCGGCCAATGCTCGCAACTCGGAACCCATAAACAGCCCTCCGATGAGGCCGTCTATCGTGCCTGCCATGATGCCAAACGTACTTACAATGAGCAGGATGAACGAAACAAAATTCCGGGGTGACCACCAGATTGCGACAAAGGATCCGATAGACACGACGGAGGCGACCACAAAATGCGACAGTCGCCATCGTCGTTGCTTGCGCTCCCGAAGCTTGTACGCTTCGACCATCTTGAGGATTTGTTCATAGAATTCGGTACCGACTTCGACCTTAGTTGGATTCTTGGACAGTGCCTTCTCGAGACTTTCGGTGTCCATCGCGATAACTTCCGTGCTAGCTCGACTTCGAGTGCTTCTCAGGGGACGACTTGCGGTAAGCGTCTCTTCGGGCTGAGGCGCGATCTCTGTGCGCTTCAATACCGCCCGCACGGCCAAGTGATCGCTCAAGGTGCAACGCAAGGTAGGATGCCTTCCTGTCATTGTCACAGATGCCTCGTGAACAGCCCAGCCCGAGTCGAAGCCGTTGAAGAAGATGTAGTCCAGCCGCTTCGCATGTGAATCGGGATCGCCGAGTCCTATCTCACGATCTCTGCCCTTCTCCAGTGCTTTCCGATCCTCCTTGCTCCATCTCCAGGTGTTGACGACAGTGTCGCATGTATGGCCGTGGTAGTGAATACTTTCCTGAACGTCAGGAACTTCCTTCTCGCCCAACTTACGTCTGCGTTCCTGCTCGGGTGGGTCGATGCTTGCACCAATGCTGCTGCCAGGTGTCATGAATCTCCACACATCTCGAACAGCACCTCTATCCTCGATGAGCACATGAGCAAAGCTGAGTGGGATCATGTTAAAATCGCCCAAGCCTAGTACAAGACTGCCTCGATCTGTGGCTGCTCGCATCAGCTTCGCAATCTCCCATGCTTGTGCGGTGCGGTGGCAGATGTAGCTGTCATTCGGTTCTCGTTCGTACGGTGCGTGTAGGTGTGTGTTGAACACTTCGATCGGAGACCCGTCTGGCGGCTGGATCTTCGCACATGCTACACCCTTTCCAACGTACCAGTCGCCTCTGAAGAACGCTGTTGGACGCCCATTGAGTGTATAGCGATGCATGGTAGAGTCGCGAATAGGCCAACGACTAAAGATGGCAAGACCTCCGCCAAAGATACCAGAGTGATAGAACTTGGAGTACGGCAAGACATCTCGGATAGTTGTACTGATCTCTTGATAGTCGGAATAAGTCCAGCATTCTTGTAGCCCAACTATATCCAATGGCGGATCATGTCTGGCAAGCTCTCGTCCAATCTCTGCCATTCGCTCCTTCCTGTATTTGCTGATGTACTTCAGGCCCCAGCAGTTCAACGTCAAGACGTGGAGTGATGACATCGACGCCGGCTTGACAGGCTCAGTCTTGTTGTTGGACATATCTTAGACCGGTTGACGCAACCGGCAGCTTGCCAAGGTGAACAGTGGCGTTAAGCCTGACTGGTAATTGTAGGCAAAGTAAGCGTTCGATTAGAGCTGGCAGCTAGTCTCAGCCGTCTGCATGAATGCATGATCCTCTGCAATCAGTAAACACTGTGCCGAACTGGCACTGTCGTCGATGTAGGAAGAGAAGTCATGATGAAAAGAAAGACCGAAGATCCACAGATGACGCCAAGACTGCTCCACACGCGCCGGTTGACTAGAGTTGCCTCAACGGACCTCGAATAACCCGTACACTATTCGTACTTGAAGGAAGGCCGGGCAACTCGCCTGCCTAATTGGGACTTCAATCTGGCGCGACTTGGCCTGTCAAAACGTTTTTGACAGCAACTGTTGCATGCGTCTGACGCGCGCCAAGATCCTTGCCCTACTGTCTGTACCTGCAGGCGATCTGGATGCCTTGTTCGTCAACACCTAATTGAGTACATGCTCGGGGTCAAATTCGCACGAACCGCGGGAGCTGCGCATATGTGGAATCACCCGGATTCCGCGTCGCAACGATGGCGCACGATATGGACCTGACGGAAGCCGAGCGCTGGCAACGTCAAGTCGCGGAGGGCGAGAAGCCATTCTCAAAAGCGCCCTACCCTACTCCTCCGCCCTTCTGGAAGCACTTTACACGCGCCAATATCGAGCGCTTGAAGAGCGCCCCAGCCGATGAGCCACTGCCTTATGACCTTCTTGTCCTCCGACCGCCGCCTCCACCGCCACCGTCGCACGACAGCTACCTCGCTTTCGACAAGCCGAATCCGATCGATACTACGCCTGAGCTTCCCTCTGCGGACACGCTTCTGTTCGATCCGTCCGATCCTGATCTGAACCATGCGGTAGTTCTTAGCCGGTTGACGAAGTCCCTTCTCCTGAACTTTCTGGAGTTCTCGGCCATCCTTGCAGATGCGCCGACCGAAAGAGACGAGAAGATGGAGGATATCCAGCGCTTGGTCAAGAATATCATCGTGGTAATCAACATGTATCGGCCGCATCAGGCGCGGGAAAGTGTCAAGGAGATGTTGCAGGGGATGCTGGATGATGGGCAGAGGGAGATTGATGAGAGTGATCGGTTGCAAGGGGAGGTGAAGGGGTTCTTGGAGAGCGTGCAGGCGTGGAATGAGGATGCTACAAAGACAGCGAACGCCAACGGGTTGATTCATACGAACGGGCACAACACTCAGAATGGAACTAGCGATGAGGAGAGTGCTGAGGTCACAGAGGCACGCAGACTGTGGAGGATCGTCCACGATGTTGCTGGGGAAGAAGTTTCAACATGATCCTGATCTAGGTCTATCCAATCTTGAAGAGTCTGCTTGATCAGACTTTGATCTCCGTGGCGGTGACGCCCTCCATCTGGTCCTTATATGGTGCGAGCGCTGGCTCCACCACGGCTTCCACGAACTCTTGAACCTGCTGGGGAGCACGGCCGACAAAGTTAGCTGGATTGAGCAGTTTCTCGGGCGTCAAATCGTCCCAGATTGGCTTGAAATAATCGTCTTGCCGTACTCGCTCGACTAGGTCGTTCGGCTTGCCCTCCTGCTTCACGACAGCACCTGCCTCGTGGCTGAGTACTCGAATGGCTTCGTGGGCTTCTTGTCGACTGCCCTCCTTCTCGACCATTGCCATAATCATCGATTCGGTGGCCATGAAGGGCAGCTCGGCCTGCAGCCGCATGTTGATGACTGCAGGATAGACTACCAAGCCGGAGGAGACGTTATCGAGGAGGATGCAGAGGCGTCTGCCAGAAGGAACATTTCCGGAATGTCGATGCGCCGAATGGCCGAGTCGTCTAAGGATCGCTCGAACCATTGATGGGCGTATGTCTGCGCAAATCCTTGGTTCAGTGTCTGCAGCTTGCGGGCGAGGGAGCAGATACGCTCTGACCGCATTGGATTGCGCTTGTATGCCATGGCTGACGAGCCAATCTGGTCTTTCTCAAATGGCTCCTCGAGCTCCTTGAATGTGGCTAAGAGGCGGATTGTGGTGGCGATGTGTTCGCATGTCGTGCCAAACGAGGTGAGGGCGTTAGAGACGTCGACATCAGTTTTGCGGTTATAAGTCTGGATGCTGATGATCGAGTGGTTTTTGAAGCCTGCCTTGGCTGTGACGAGGTCATCGAGCTTCTTGACTTTGTCGTGGTCATCCTTGAAGATCTGCAGGAACGAAGCCTGAGACCCGGTTGTGCCTTTGACACCTCGGAAGACTAGGTCGTCTCGGGCGCGTTCGAGATTGCGGAGGTCCATCAACAAGCTCTCGACCCACTGAGCAGCTCTTCGTCCGACAGTGATAGGTTGTGCTGGCTGACCATGCGTATAGCCCAGGCAAGCGAGCGACCGATGCTCGAGCGAAAAGTCTGAGAGCTTTTTGATGCACTTGGCGAGTTTTGGTAACAGAATGTTCAGCCCGTCTCGTAGGAAGATCAAATCAGCATTGTCGGTAACATAGCAACTCGTGGCACCCCAGTGGATGATCTTCTCAGCGGCCGGCGCCCTCAGACCATAAGCATACACATGCGCCATGACATCGTGTCTTCGCCGCTTCTCCTCTTCCGCCGCAATCGGAAAGTCTTCGTCGGAAAATACCTGGGCGGCCTTCATCTGGGTGATCGCTTCATCCGATATTGCAAGTCCCAGCTCCTGCTCGGCCTCTGCAAGCCAGATCCATAGTTGGCGCCAGGTGGACGCCCTTGTGCGTGGGGAGAAAAGTTTTAGCATTGCTTGGGAGGCATATCGCGATCCCAAGGGATTCTGCCAGACATCGTTGGGGTTGGAGGCCATGTCGTCGGCCTTGTCCGGATCACGCAACCTACACTGTGTTATCCAATCGCAGCTTGCACGGATAGCAGACTTTCCAAGGATGAGGTCGGTATCGATTTGACTCGAAGAAGGTAAAAAAAAGTGCCAGAAGACAAGTGGCTGCCCCACTAATCTTTCAAGTTCTTGGCCTCGAGTGGAGTCACTAGGCCAGCGCCCGCCTGAGCTAGTGTAAGGCACAAGGCAACCGCGAGTGAGACTCGTTCCCGAATTCGAAAGGCGCTCCTGCCTCCGACACTCACTAGCGTCGGTTGCCTACTTCCGCCTGCTCGTACAGACGAAATTGCGTGGCTTCCGAAATCATCATGAGAAACGTCCACAACCACAAATACTGCACACTCCTTCACATAGTCTGATTTCTTTCTTCGTCGACTTCCTTTTGAAACTTTGCATTCAGAGTCCAACTGCTGAAGGCCGCCTGCCGCCAAAACCGAAGCCAATTCGTCCTCAGTCGATTGGACAAGATGGAGCTCCCTCAGATTCCGACAGTCATCGAACAATACCTGTTCGAGATCGAAAAGTGCAAGGACCACGAGGAGATCCAGTCCGCCACGAGACCCTACGTTGTCTACGAGAACAAGCTTCGCGAGATCTTTGCTCAGCAACCTGATCATCCGGCTGTGGCAAAGTCTCACCTTGTAGGACTGTTCCACAAGGACAACCCGACACCAAAAGCTCAGCCTCGCCTACCGGACAAGCAGAGTGATGAGATTCGAGACAAATACCTCTTGCCGATCCCGAACACCGACCGCAAACACCCTGGCGATGCCGCTGTCGTTCAAAGCATTGCTCAATTTAAGACCAATTTCAATGTTTTCAGCGAGTCATCCCTTATCGATCTCGATTGGAGCAATGTCGTGGCTGCAGGCAGTAGCGTCGTGACCGCTTTGCTGCCAGTGCCTTTACCTCACAATGAGTCGAAACGCACCCAGCGTGCATACTATCACCAGACCCTGGCTCCTGCCTCGGATGTCGATCTGTTCATATACGGTCTCAATGAAGAGGAAGCAGTGGAGAAGATCAAGTCCATCGAGCGGGCTGTCCGAGACAGCATCCTGAGCGAAACGACCACGATTCGCACCAAGAATGCCATCACCATTGCATCCGAATATCCGACTCGTCACGTTCAGATCGTCCTTCGACTCTACAAAAGCGTTACAGAAATCTTGACAGGCTTCGATGTTGACTGCTCGGCGGTGGCATACGACGGCACTCAAGTCTGGTGTTCGCCTCGTGCATTGGCTGCTTTCAAGACCCAAATCAACACGGTCGATCTCACTAGACGCTCTCCATCTTACGAGAATCGTCTCTCAAAGTATTCACACCGCGGCTTCGAAGTCTATTGGCCATCTCTCGATCGTTCCAGGGTTGACCCCACAATCTACGAACGCTCCTTCTCTCGCGTCCTTGGTCTAGCCAGACTGCTGGTTCTCGAGAAGCTGCCACATCCAAACGATCGCGACACATATCTTACTCAGCGACGCGCAGAGCGTGGTCGTCCGCCTCTTCCGTGGAATCATCGATTTCGCCACGCCCTTGCTGGCAACGTGAAGGACTCCCAGCCAGATGATGTGGCAGAGTGGGTCGAGGGTGATGAGGTTTCCAACTATCACAGCTTCACGATTCCTTACGGGCCTAAATACTCCGCTAAGCGGATTGAGAAGCTATTGTTCACCAAAGACCTCTTGCTCAATGCGGCGGAATGGAACCGGCCGAAGAAGCGTGAGACTACTTTGCACCGCCATGTACGTATTCCCTGTAGACCTGAGATGGCCGAGACATCGATCTCCTGGCTCTGGCTTTTTCTTGATACACATTCATTCTAACAGTTGCTATAGCCTGCCTTCTTCGGATCGGTCGATGAGGTGATTCACGACTGCTGTGGTTACTGCCCCAAGCCAGAGACAGATGAAGACTTCGCTGCATACGAGGAAGAAAGCAAGACTTTCATCTCTGGGAACATGACATTTCTCAAGGATGACCCAGGACGTCAGGCTGTCGGTAGTTTCCATCCATTGACTGACGAAGACTGGACGGAGCAGGCATACGTAGGTAACACTACGGTCCTTTGTCAAGCTATCGTCGACCACGATCTAGAAACCGTCGAAGACTGGTTCTCCAGCATTCGAAATGATGGCGAGATCGCAGATCCAAATCGCCGAGATCATGCTGGACGGACTCCTCTGCTCCTGGCGACAATGTGCTCTACGCCGGAGATTGTGCGTTATTTGATTGATCATGGCAGTCGAATGGTCTCACGGCTGTATAATGGACTGACAGCTCTTCACGTCGCCGCTTACCGAGGCGAAGTCGAGATGGTGAAAGCGCTGCTCGACCGCAGTGCAGACAACGAGGAAGAAGAAGCTCGCAAGGCGGACTCCCGGAAGGAAGCCAGACGCGCTGCTGCCAGAAGCTCGGATCAACAGGACACGGCTATGACATCTGACGATGCTGACTGGGAGTCCGAAGACGACAGTGGTGATGACGATGTCGATGTTATTACGGAGGGTTCCTTTGTCAAAGTTTCAGACAATGTCGACCATGCAGACGATAGCGAGACGGATCCTGATGTGTTTGATGTGGACGTTCTGGCCTGGGACCAGCCACTGAGTCCACTGCATCTTGCTATCATCAACGGCAGCACTGAGGTAGTGGAGCTTCTCATCAAGACCTACGGCGCCGATGTGTTGCTGCCGTTCACCGTCAAGACATATTGGGGGCAGTCAAACACTATCTTCACGCTAGTCCTTGCTCTACAACAACCCCTTCAGCAGGCTAAGCAGATGCTAGCTACTCTGATGTCAAATGGCGCCATCACGACTCAGGCCGACAGCTCTGGCCAATCTGCATTGCAGTTCGCAATCGCTGATACCAAGTCTCAAATTGTCGAGTTCCTAATGAATCAGACTGCTCCCCAGAGCCTTCCCAGAGCCATCAACAAGGTGACCATGACCGACTCCTCCTGGACGCGAGATGTTTCAACTCCCCTTCTGGTCGCTGTACGAACACGCTCGCCGGAGATTGTGGCAGGAGTGCTCACGCATGGTGCTTCTCCATCTATCACGTACGAGATGTTTGCTCCGGCTTACATTGAGAAGCTCGGGCGTACACAAGAGGTCGACCAGACAAAGAAGGACTATGCAATGTCATGCGAGCAGCCAATCACCATCGCTGTTTACGCCGAAGTTCCCCAGATCGTTCAGCAATTGATTGACGCGGGCGCAGACGTCAATACCCTTACTACAAAAGCACAGAAGTATCTTCTCGCCAACGATCAGTGGTCCTACGAACATCCTCAGAGCCTCCTCGACGTGATTGATGAGAAGCTCCACCATCTTTCGCAGTATCTTGAATCAGGCGCCAGAGACTCAGGGAATCTGCCACCAGCACCACCAAAGCTCGACGAAGACCAAAAATATCTGGAAGCATTCGCGGTCGATTCGTATCAAGCGGCCACGGCGGCTTACAATCTACACGCAGCCAAGCGCGTTATTCGCTTCATGAATAGACAACACGCCGAAGAAGTCAAAAATCCAACAGAGCCCGCCTCAAATCCAAACGGCGAGAACAAGAGAGCTGCCATTCTGGCCATGGTGGAACGCTTTAAGGTTCTGCGTGTGAACATGGTGAAGAGAGGCGCAAAGACGTTCCGCGACTTACATCCAGACGCTCCGGACGAGAAGGATCGGCCGCATTATGGCTATCACCGAGCCGAGACGAAGCAAGCAAACACACCATACGAGACACAATTCAAGTTCGAGTATCTACATCAAGATACCGAGCGGGACAGACTGGTCTCGCTGTTTGAGGCTGCGTGGAGTGGAGACCGACAGCAGCTCAAGCGCTTGACTACTGGCGAGAAAGCACTGCCTGTGACCATCAAAGATATGAATGGCTGGGGTCCGCTATCAATAAGCGTAGCTCGGGGTCACCTTGAACAGGCGGACTTATTACTAGAAATCTGTGCTGCGCAGTATTATCCGGAGGAGGAGACTCGACAGCGAATGCGGCTTCGTGGTGATGAAGGCGAGATCAGCGACTATGATGAGGACGATTGCGAGGACGATATGATTGCTACCGACGATGACAGTGATACCCAATTCCACGATGTCGGACAACACGCAAATGCTGTCAAGTCCAAGGTATCGCCTCTGGAGTACTTGGACTGGCCTGCCCCGGTGTGTTGGTGCTCCATAAAGACCTAAGCCAAGCAGAGAAGATGATGGAACTCACTCGCGGTGGTAAGAACTACTCCGGCGTACGCATCAGCGACAAGTATTCATGGGCTTGGTTCCAGGCCGCTTTGCTGGAAGAACACAAGTGGGGTCGCTCACTTGAACGACTCGCCGTCGTGAAGAACGATATGAAGATGCTCATCTTCGTTCTTGATGCTGGACAGAAGTATTCGGACTTTCAGGTCCAGAGAATGGACGAAGATCAGCCCAGAATCTTCCGCTTCGACTCAGCTGTATTCGATCTTGCGCTGAGGTCGGGCCGAATCGAAATGGTCAGCGAAATCATCCGCCGAACCGGTCATGCGTTCCCACTGCAGAAGCTTGCCAAGCGTACTGGAATCAAACTCGATCAGAAGCCAAGATACTACCAGGGGCTTTCAGTTCGCGGTTCCAAGCGAGAAGATTGGGCAGCCCAGGGCCGTGGAGAACATGGTACCAGCTTGGGCGAGGACGATCTCTCTATCTTGCTGCGAGCGGTACTTTCTGGTAATGTGGAGAGTGCTGAGTACTTCACGTCCGACAGTCCTTTGGAACGCTATGGAGAATTCGCCGAGAACTTCAAGGATGACAAGCGTCTCCAAGTACTTGCCAAGGCGAAAGGCGGCGTTGGAAAAGCTTTGTCGACCTGGTATGGCACGCGATCCGATCTCTTGGTTCACATCGCGGTAATGAGTGGACCTGTCCGGGACGGCACACAGCCTGTCCTTAAGTATGCCCTGAAGACCGCACCTCAACTCCTCGACAACAAGAGCGCGTCAGGAGATACGCCTCTGCTGCTAGCTGTACAGCTGCAGAGAGTAGAGGCCACGAAGATGCTATTGGCAGCGGGAGCGGATCAGACGGCGCGCAACGCCAAAGGGGAGAATGCCATGCACATTGCCCTCTCTACCTGGAACCCGAGTCCCATACTCGAGCTATTTGACCCAAAGCTCATTCGTGGCATGCTGATGGAAAGAGCGGCATCGAGCGAGGCCTCAATGACTCCGCTAGCTCGAGCTGTGTCTGACACGGATTACGAGGTTTTCGTCTACAAGTGCGAGCTCGCATTCTCCTACAGCAAAGGAGAAGACTTAATGGTCCCCAACGGCGCAGGCGACTATCTCATCCATGACCTGGTGCGTGCTGGCAAGGAGACACATGTGAAGTATCTCATCGACTACCGGCCCGATCTGTTGTACATCGAGAACGCCACCGGGATGCTGCCAATCGACATAGCTGTCACGCGGTATCTTCGCCATGTCACCGAATGCCCTCCGAAGGCCTCCCCAGATTGGGGCTGGCCGGGTCAAGGCAACGATCACGCCAACGATATACTCCGTCGTTCAGACGTCGCATTCGAGGACAAGGCGGCAAAGACCGACCCGACAACCGTCGCGCAACGTGTCATCGACGAACTTCTCGACCTTGACGCCGCTGACCAGGATCGTCCCGGACCTTGGCGTATGCAGCGTCTTCTTCTCAAGCTCGCGAAAAAGTATCCCGGCAAGCGCAAGCTGGTGAGCGTGTTCGATGCCAACGAGGTGGCGAAACGTCTTGCCGCGAAACAACAGGAGAAGAATGCGGAGGCCCGGCGCCAGGAGCGATTTGGATTGCATGCCAAGGGTGCGTGGAGACGGGAGATGTACGATGGCGGACCGGCATCAGATAATGGTGACGAACGCAAAGATGAGGTGGATATGTGGATGCGAGATGCAACGGAGAAGCGAAAGTATGACTGGGAGAAACTGCTGGCGGAGATGCATCGCTCGGAAGAGGGTAAGGTGGCAGCAGACAATGCTGAGGCCATGGAAGTTGACTAAGGTGAGAGCAAGCGCCGGGCGCCCTGCATGAGAATCTCTGCAGCGCCCTCCCTGGTTGGGATTTATCAACACATCGTTCCCACTGCTTTGACGCTCAAGTGAGGCCCGTCTCAAGCCAGCAACTTGATTCCAGAGAGACTGAGAGGCCGTTAGCACCCTCCTGGCATGTGAATACACGATGAGCAGCTAAATACCTGGTCACGAAAAACGCTCAATGCTTGTGTTCCCAGCCTGGGTGTGCTATCGTCAGTATCACGCCCAGCCATAGACAGTAGTTTACGAAATGCGCAGCTACTCGGAGTCGAAGACCCGCTTGCATCCTCAGAACCACGCACAACATGGATCTGTACTCCCCTGAGCCTCTGGCTCTCATTCTAGGAGCATTCTGGGGCGCTCAGAAGTGCCACGATTACCGAAACGCGGTTTGAAGCGACCAAGGAAGCATTCCCAAATAGGAAGTCATATATCCCACATCCGGACTTCTATCGGTCTGTTGAGACGTTATGAAAGACACTTCGCTTTCTGTACGCTGCAATTTCGCCGCCCCGAGATCAAATACATTTGCGATGCCACGCATGCGCTACGGCCCCGCTTTTGACATGGGGGACACTTGGGGCAGTCGATTTTGAGCTCGGGCGGGAGGGTCGAAGTTTTGTATGGTGAAGAGTGTCTCAAATCACGTGATTAGAAGATTGCGAAATTGGAGTCGTCGAACACTGGATTGATTTTGGCGAAGTCCTCAAGGTCACAAATGCTTCGCTGAACAGCATCAACATCCGTCACCACGACTTCGGCAGTCACTGATGCACAAAATCATCCACTGGATGCCTCGTCCTGGGTCGAGCGTTGAGCTAAGATTCCGGGTGTAGCTACCACGTTGATTGCATAATCAGGCAACCGATAGGACCACAACGTCGGAACCCGCATTGAACTTACAAACCAATGCTATACGCGCTTCTGTGGGATAGACCCTCGTGAATGGTTTGCTACTGCACCTCAGCTGTTGAGCATACCCAAACTAGTCCCAAGCCCTCACCACAGCCACTTCTGCTTGCCTACTAGAGCCATGCCGCCAGCCACGGAGTCTTCCATAGCCTACACGGAGTACGGCCAACCAGAAGGCTTTCCGGTGCTCATAGTCCATGGCTGGAGCGTCAGCAGCGTCACCGAAGCCCACGCCTTCGAGCCCATATTTACCTCTCTGGAGACGGGGGCGCCGTTTCGGCAGCAGCATCAGTATCAGTATCGGCGCATCTACCCGGATCTCCCCGGCCACGGAGCCACACCCTCAAAGGGCATCCAGAATCTCGACGACATCTACGCTCACCTCACTTCTTTCACCGAGACACATCTCTCTGGCAAGCGCTTCCTCCTGGTCGGCTCCTCCTGTGGCGCTTATCTCGCGCGTGCCGTTGCACTGAAGTATGGCTCGCAGATTGACGGACTGGTGCTGCGTGTGCCGATGGTTGAGCCATTCAATCGGGACCTCGATCCATTCAAGCCAATCGTAGAGAATACAGAAGTTATTTCAGGCCTTTCCGACGCAGACAAGAAGGTCTTCGGCAATCAAGCATTGGTGCAAACGCCCGAGTATATACAAGCTTTGAAAGCTACATACGACAATGCGGTACCAGAGGTGGCGGAGGGCGATGCCGCGGTGCTTGGACCTATACGGTCTGATCCAAGCAAGTACAAGCTGTCATGCTTGGAAGGGTTGGATGCTGGTGACGCCAAACGGGTTGAGCTTGATGCGCCAACACTTATTGTTTGCGGCCGGCAGGACGGGGTCGTGGGCTACCGAGATAGTTTGCGTTTGTTGGAGCTATATCCGCGGTCTACGTTTGCGGTGGTAGACAGAGCGGACCACGCCATGCCAGTGGACGATCAAAACGATCTCTTTGGTGCACTGATTAGAGACTGGTTGACAAGAGCCGAGGAGTGGCGAGCACATAGAGTGGCTTGATTTCGAGATCTGAAATACCGTCGGAGCTGATCATAGACGACGGTTGCCTTGAAGCAGCAATTGTTAAACTTTCGTCTGACCGTCAGGTCATGGCACGGTCCCAACGATGGTCCCCACGAATCCAGTCATGCTTCCTGTAGACGAGACAGGCCCAGTCACAGGCCCCGCGGCACTAAATGTGGGGACCACCAGAACCTGGTCACCCTCACGAACGCACTCGACGGTATTAGCGAAGCGCACGGTGATGTTGACAGAACGCTGGCCGACGTCTTCCTCTCGATCCTGATCACCATCGAATGCAAAGACTTCTGCAAGCGAAGCCCCTTGATTTTCGCTGTCCTCGACAAGCTCTAGCGCTACAACCTTGATTGCAGCGCGAGCGCTATTGAAGTAGACTGTTGCATGGCCACCGAGTATCAGTGGAGGCGATGCGACCAAGAAGTCATTCGCGGGAAACGAAGCCACAAAGCCCTGTCTGACGTTGGCAGAAAGATCTTCCGAGCTCAATACCATGCCTTTGCGAGCCCGAGTCAAGCTTCCATGGCCAAATGCTTCCACACCGATTGTGCCAACATCGCCTACTGATAGTTGGCGGACAGGCAATCTGAGATTGCGGAGGGAAACAACCCGCACTCGTACGAACGCGTGCGATGGAGTTCGATCCTGGTCATTTGCCCTAAACGGCATATGGTCTGCGGAGAATGAAGGTCGACGCAGATCTTGAGCACTCAGCGACTTGGAGCGCGGGGCCGTGACTTTGGTCGTCAGCTCATTCGAGAAAGGTCCGAGAAACATGCTATCATCAACTGTGATGCTTTGGCGATCAACACGCCCACACAGTACGACACCACTTGGAAACTCAGCTCTAGCTTCATGTTCCGCATTGTATATTCGTACAGGGGGGATACTAAACACCTCATCGACCTGGAACTGCTTGGTCTCACCCCAACGATCGCTCATTGGGGCCACATCCTTTGACCTTATAGGCAGTCGACTTAGCAGCCGATGTAGCTTACCTATACCAGAACCGGATACAGTGCTTGTCATGACAATAGGGACAGATAGTGTTTCATCAGTTTCTGCTTGCAGCGAAGTTACGACGCTGTCCACTTCTGTACTCTCGTCCGTCGTGACGTGTTGGGTGTCCAGGAGAGGCTCGGTCGAGTCCAGGGAGAATGTCGATGTAGGCATGGGGCCAACACTTAGCAGTACCGGCTTCTTACCTGCGCCCTTTAAGCAGGTCAAGATCCTGGCAAGAATGGTGCGCAGTCTAGTCTTGGTAGCCAAGTCCATTTTCGTGATGACTACCACGATGCTGAGGCCGAGCTTGAGACACAAGTCAAGATGTGCGAGCGACGAGTCAGCGAAGGTTTCATTGACCAACGGCTGTGGGGTCGTGCCAACGTCAACGTCGTCTGCTGCAATACACACGCAGGTCCAGTCCGGCTTCCATGAGATCAGAGCTCGGTAGGTAGACTTACCGAATCTTGCCAATCCCGGCGAGTCTAAGGCGAAGCAAAGACGGTCAGCCAGGCCATGGATATCCGTCCAAGTCGACACATCCCCGGAGGAATAGTTCACGACAAAGTCAGGTGCGTCACCGGTTTTGTACCCGAGGAGTTCGTGTGCCACAGAACTGGTGATCCCGGAACTGATCTCGTGTCGATGCTTCAAGAGCGACAATCGACTCTTACCGCGACCATTATCAAGAGAAGAAGTCGTCAATGTACCAAGCAATGAAGATTTGCCTGCCGCGGATGACCCTGTGAGGACCACACGTAATTGCTCCGTCGCCGAGACTGGCCGCGCAGCCTCTGACGAATGTTGCGAAGTCTGTGCCTGGTCTCCTATTACGCCCTTCGCTGGAGAGCTGCGACTGTCTGGTTGAACAAGGACTTCGGCGGCGTATAGCGTTGCTTCGTGCTGCACAGGGTCTTGCTCATCGGAAGTGGTCGACCAGACGCAGTCGCCAACAACAACTTTCCGGAGTATGTCGACAACACATCCCAGACTAGCTGCCATGGCGCGCAAATTATTCAAGCTCTCCTCCAACTCATCCTCTATAAGACCGACCAAGGTGCCATCATCCGCAACGCCGATCTCGTATAGAGCCCCTTGGCTCTCCTCGAGACCCGGCAAAAGCCTTGCTGGGCGGTCAGGAACGCCCAGGCGAGGCGTTGCTTCCGGGAGCAACGGAAGGACCAATTCAGCGTTAGAAGAGGAATGGAAAGGCGAGGACTGTTGAAGCCTCCAAAGTAGCTGAGTGGTCAGCTGCTGTAGTCGTGCTTGTCTCGTCTGTGGCGATGGTTGGTATGATGCCCGCCGCAAAAATGTGTCGCTGACTGATCTTCCGCTGGTGGACAGGGCAGCGATGGGAGCGGGACGTAGTGGTAGCGGTGCAGTACTGCCAACCGAGGCCGTGGACGTAGACACAAAGTGCCGCCTGGGGCGGAGCAGGAGGTGCAATTTGTATTCGCACGGTCCATCTTGCTTCTCGGGCTCGAGTCTACTCCTCCCATCGGCATTCGCGCCTGGAACATTACCAAGATGTAGTGAGTGTTGGGTTTGTGGAGTCGATGTCCCAGGAGTCGACCATGGACTCTGGATCCGAGGTAGCTCGTCCTGGAACGTAAAGATGGAGGACATGGTGTTTTGTGCTGCTTATGAAGCGAGTGATTAGGATCTCTATGGGCTGCGCGGTTTTACCGCTTTAATATCTGTAACGTTCGTAAAGGTAACTTCATCAGACAGTTGAGGGTCTGCATTTGGCTCGACATTTCTGGATCAGCGGAGAGACACATTGTGACCGATAGTTGAATGGTTATCGACAACTATTCGATACGAAGCCTTACAGCTTAGGAGACGCAGACATCATGGGGCAAGGGTATTCGACGGATGGTGAACAGAAGGCAAGAGTCATTAAACAGTCAGTGATTCATTTACCGTACAGCTTCGAGAATTGGAGAGGACGTCCGCCCCCACAAGGTCTTGGCGCTGGTGAGTGGCGTCGACGTTGGCTGCGCCACAGTAAGATCCGACTGTTGATAACACTCACATTCTGCCTTGCTCGTCGTTGATGACCATCTGCGTCTGCAAGCCGTCTGCCTCGCTGCATTGTAGGGTCTAGAGCTGCGCGTTATACATATGAATCTGCGTCAAGTTCGTTGTTATTGGGACACGTGTGTCTGAGGTCCTAATTTCATCGTCGATAGTGGAAAAAAGACCGCATCCACATTGCCAGAGAGCGGCTCGCGAAGGTCTGCAAACCAGAGACACGCGATCTATGACACTGGGCGCCTCTGCGAGACCACTTTCACATTCATGCGACATCTCACCGCGAGACGGCCTTGACGGCTTATGTTTCCGTCTTGGAGACGACATGTGCGTATGATGGATACAATCTGACATCATGCGCGATAAGTCGAGCAGAAAAACAAAATGTAAGTAGGATAAGTACATACATGTGCCGAGAATCGGCGAGCTCGTCTATTGCAATCTCAGTCACGTTACAGGCCCCTAGTGCAAGATGCCTGTTCAAAGTGTGATACCGCTCAAATGCTACTGCAACAACTACCCTTGGGGGAACCAGGCAGCCGCCTCACTAGCCGCCAGGATGTGCAAGGCGCACAATCCGGATTTCACAATCGAGGCCGACAAATGTTACGCGGAAATGTGGATGGCAACGTATCCAGAACTCCCATCATACGCCCTTGACTCTGGTGAAGATTTGCAACAAATTCTCAACAATAACAAGGAGAAGCTAATTGGCAAGACGGTACTGTCCAAGTTTGGCGCGGACTTGCCATTTCTACCGAAGATACTGTCTATCGCCAAAGCCTTGCCTCTGCAGATTCATCCCAACATCGAGCTGTCGAAGAAGCTGCACGAGGAGGACCCTGAGAACTTCACGGATACCAACCACAAACCCGAGATTGCTGTTGCTCTGAGCAAGTTTGAGGTCTTCGTTGGCTTCAAGCCCAAGGAAGACATCCAAAAGCTGATGGAGTTAGACTCGCTCAAGCAATTCCTGCCCTCCGGCGATGCTGGTGGCGAGCCAACGAACGAGACGCTCAAAAAGGTCTGCGCCAATATGCTCAAGGCTTCAGAGGACACAGTCAAGGAAGTCGAGGATGCACTCGCCAAGCTCACCAAAGAGCAGCTGGGCCAAAATCAGAGCTACATTCTGGACCTGCTACCTCGTCTACAAGCACAATATACCAAAGCTGACCCAGGTACTCTAGTAGCACTGATTCTCATGAATTTCCTCACGCTTTCCGCTGGCGAAGCTCTCTATGTTCCCGCAGACGGGATACACGCCTACCTCTCAGGAGACATCGTAGAATGCATGGCGCGGTCAAACAATGTCCTCAACACAGGCTTCTGCCCACCAGCCGAGCGAAATTCTATCGACCTGTTCACCAAAGTATTGACGTTCAAGGTACACGATCCCAAAGAGCCCATATTGCAGCGATTGGACAGCGAGAAGAGCTCAAGTGGCAGGACGGCCGCATTCAAGCCGCCGATGAGTGAGTTCAATATGTTGGTCACGGAATTGCAGAAAGGCGAGCAAGAAACAGTAAAGCCAGTTAACGGACCAGGCATCATGTTTGTGACGCGAGGGGCGGGAGATATGAGGGCGGGAGGCGACGCATTCCAGCCCAAAGAAGGCAGCATCTACTTCGTTGGGCAGGGCGTGGACGTCGAGCTCAATGCGAGCAGTGATGATGGTCTGACCGTGTATCGGGCTTACGCCGAGTAGTATGAACGGCATACTGGACCCAGCAACATCTCTGGTGCTACAGGACAATTTCAAGGTCCTTCAGTCTTCATGCTTGGTCGAATCTCAAGCACAAGGCTGAAGAGTCCGGGGAGTTCAGCGGCCAGTCGAGTTTAGATTTGGTGACTTCAAATTGACAACTTGATCAACCGCCACACAACACCGCTTCGGATGACATCTGAAGGTCTCCAGCCGATGAACCGAAGACATTGTGTACGTCGAAGCTCAAGCAAATGTTGGACTGGGTTTATTGGTCTCACAAGAAGCCTCATTCGCTCATCGCCGGCGATCAGACTCAGTAATCTGGCAACACCGGGAGGCAATTGTCGGCTGCGAAAAGAACTGGCACGTAGAGTCGTAGCTATTTCCAAGTCCAGATCGAGACATTCCAGACTCGGTAGTGGGTCAACCCTGCAATCGCTGCTCGTACTATCTATAGAGGAGGTTTCGCAACAACGACCTGACGGTTATGCGCGTCGAGCGGCCCCAAATTGGGTGCTCGTCGTTTCAGGATTGATTCGCTGCCACTTGGGGCAATGATGTGCTGCCTCTCATACGAAGCTTCGTATGATCATCATTCGATCTTCCCAAGGGATCTCGAGTTTGGCGTTTCGCGTGGAGATGGCCCACCTGGCCGTCACCGTCACGGTGGGTACAGGTGACACGTGATGATCAGCCTATCTCCTGCAGAGAACTTTGGCAGCTTGGCACCGATCCAAGCATATCTGAGCAGGGGTTTGGGGTCGGTTCAAGTCAAGCAGTCGTCGATCTCAGGTTGTTGTGCTGGTCCATGAAAGTGCATACTCGTAGAAACGGTGGCCTCAGACATGCCAACTGACCTGTCTCGACTGTTCCTGTCCAGATGCATTTCAATGTTGCGTTTCTCGTCGTGGAGGTAGTGGCCGTGAGCAAATCGTCATGCGCTGCAGGCGCACCGGTAGAAAAATGGATCACACAAAACATGGCTCGATTGGGCCAGCAATCCCGCAGACAACTCGATGCTAACGGTTTCAGGCGAATTTTTCGAAGTCTATTATGCGAGCAGTTGACGTAGATCGCAATCGGGTCACGGACAAGGACGAGAGCCTAGGCCACGATTTCATGACTCGGGTTCAAGCACAGCGGACCCCAGACGGGTACATGTAGATGTCGCGTTGATGTAATGCACTGGCAGTTGAATTCCGCATCACTCCCACTTCCATGCAAGACAGGCGCTTTCGCTTGCAATAGTCTTGGGCCAACAATCCACAGCAGAAGCTCCCCTTGGTAAGGGACTGGTGCGGAAGTCCGACTGCGTTCGCTGCCGACACTCATGACCATGCAATGCATGGTCAAGGTGATCTCCATTAGCACGCAGCTCTAAGATCATTGGTCATCATACGGAAGCCACAAGCCAGAAGCACGTGGTCATCATTTTCCGCTACAGGCTGAAGATCGTCCTTAGGATCAGGAGCTGGAACATACGACATGCCAATGTACCTGACATTCTGGTCGCCATTGTTGAGCTTCTCGCGTGAGTCACCCTTTGGACTGACCTGGACCGCAACATGCATTCGCGAACTCATCACAATCTTGCAGCTTGTTGCTCAAACTGCCGAATGCACATCTAAGGAGAAGTCGTTGCAACGATTGGCTCGATAGTATAGCGGTCGGAAGCTAGGCAAACAAGTGATTCTACCCGCCCTGCTCTCCTGCATATGTGTGGCATCAAGGCTAGCTTCAGCGCGGACTGGTGGCTCTGGCGGAAGTGGATTGCTATATAGCCCATGTTACCTCACCCAGATGCTGTTCAGATGTTCACAGGGCTGCCTTGGCTTGCGGCCTCGCATTTGCGACTTCGTTCGAAGTGACGGCAACTTGTAGCTGTCCGGAGTTCATACACCTAGGTATTTAGGAGCATGGACTCGAAAATTGCCGCGCGGCTCTGCAGCTGTGCTGACTTGTCAGCGTCTAGACTCTAGACCAGATGATGTTGGCAAGAGGACGACGGACATAGGTCTGAAGAGCGACGTCCAGATTGAGGGAGTGGGCGAAGGCTCGTGTGGCTAGCGATAGGGAGTTGGGACTTTCCGAAGATTCGCCAGGATTTGTTCCCGGAATTAGAGTCGGATTGCAAGGTAATTGCTCCTGCCGCCTTCAACGAGCCTATCGTGTGTTCCATTAACTGCTTAATGGCATAATAGGAAGGACGACTGCAGCCTACGCTGTGTCCTTGTGGTCGGAGTCGTTGGAGACGGCATGAGCGAGAACCTGACGACTTAGCTCGTGGACTCCGTATTCTTCGAGCTCATCCTTATCACGCCCGGCAAAGGGGGCCGATGAACACAAAGAGGATTTTCCATGTGACTTGGCTGCTGAGATTGTGCCCACGACGCTGTGCGAAGAACGCGTTGGCTAGGTCGAAACGTCCATACTGCAGTATCTCGCAATTACGGGACTGCATGGTAAATTTTCCGTAGTCTACGCAGTCTCTCGTCATGATGGTTCTTTCTCGCCACCACTCTCCGAAATTGTTGAGTCCTCATCCCCTCGCCCCTTGCACTTGCCGCCATACATGTGTCCATTTCTCGCAGTGGTCCGCGTAAATTCTGTTCCGCAATAGGGACAGATAGCTTTCATAGCACTTCCGCTCTTCTCCCGCTGATGTCGAAGTAGATTACTGAAAGTAGAGAATTGCCTTCCATTACAACCGTGCTCCCAGCATTGTGGCTTCGGTCTCGATGGCATGATCTCAAAATCCGTGCCAGATGACGCAAGAGTCGCTGGTAGCGACCCGATCATGGAGAGCTGATCTCCGCCCGCATGAAAGGCATCAGTTCCGTGGTGACCGCCATGTGGCAAATAAGATTCCTGAGGGTTCATTCCCGAGGATACCGATGGGTTCATTGATGCTACTCGGGATAAGGGGTAGTAGTCCTGATACCCGGGCTCCGCTTGAAAGGAGAAATCTGGTATTTGATTGAGATGTGGTGCTGTCAGCGAACCTGCAAAATAATCATGTACTGTCGTTACAGGAACATGTGACCCTTCTTGGACGTCGGAATATGACGGACCAGGTAGTATCTGCGGCGTTGTTGGTGCAGACTGAGATGGGATGACAGCCAGCGATGGCTGATGGCCCTGCAGATCAAATGCATTCGAGTGTATCTGATTCGTCACGTATGTCATTAGTGCTTCGGATCGACTCTGACTCCTCGATCGTGGTAGATCTCTTTGATGATGTTGTATAGGCGTTCTTTGTCGTTTCGGACCAGACCGGACTTGCTGAGGGGACAGAGACGGTCTGCGGGATGACTCGCTCGAGTGCAACATATTCGGGTGAACGATGAAAGAGCTTGCTGGCTCATTGTCGTAGAGAGAGAACATATTCGCATCTGTCATCGTTTAGCAGCAACATGGTTGGAGACCATCTGACCTACCTATTGCTTGACCACGTATAGCTGGATCGAAGGAAAGGGGGTACTGGTCGAAGTGCCCATGCGAACGAAGAACTTGAGTAGCCATACTGTGGTGTGATTTAGCAAACGCGGGTGATGACCATCCTCCTGGAAACACTTACCTTTGGTCCACCGTTGGTATTCGGGCAGTAAGCCGCTCACGAGCGAGGCTATTGAGATGGCCTGCGTCTGCCTCTTCGTGTTGGGCTGAAACAAATGGAGCCGCGTTTGACCTGAGCACTGACTGCTCTGGTATCTGAGCGTAGACTGAGGCAGCTCTTGGTCGGTCAGAGGCAGGTTCGCCGTGGAATAGCTGTCGCTGGAGCTCGCTATTCGTGAGCAGGTGATCCTCCGGCTGGGCCCTTTGACCCGGCAGCGGCGGCCCTTCTGAACGTGATCGAGAGGCACCAGGTGTGCTGAGTCTCTTGCTGGCGTCTATTTTGAACACTCCAATGAGTGGACTTGCAAAGCAAGTCCTGCCGCTTTGTCGAATAGCCCACTGGTCGTTTCTGCAGTGGTACACAGCAGGCTTTCCAGCTTGTTCCTAGGGGTCGCCAAATGGACGAGAGGATCTTGGACGTTGACAGATGCGTAGGTGGTTTATTTACAGACTGGGCTCGTTACTCTTCGTTGGCGACAGTCTGGAGATGTTAGTGTAGTGACATTGCATAGATATATGATCGACCCGGAGTGGGTATATGTTTGGACATATATGATCTTGACTGGGGCAATCCCAGGTTGCCGGGATCTGCCACCTGTCGAACGGCTCTAAAATGGCTGACGCTCTGACTCTATTGATCCTGGGGGCCTAACGTTGAACTTCTGCAGTACTAGCCACAGACCCACTATCCGGGAAGTGTATCATAGTCTAGGTGGGCCCTGGTAGGGCACTGGGTAGCCTCGTTGGGCCCAATGGTGTTCAAATGGACGTAGTATAAACAAGCCAGTGGTCACCGGTACGTCTGTGAAGTTTAGCCAGTAGTGAGATGCCAGGCACTAGATACGAGCTCATCTCAGATTGACTGGTTCGCCTCTGCGATGCGTTGCAGTCGTAATTGCCTCGAGGGTAACAAGCGTACATTCTGTAGAGGCACAAGATAGAAGCGGATGAGTAGCCCCATCGATTTCCGATGGAGAGTGTGCGGAAGCAATACGACCAGATGATGACGAACGGTTTCAACCGGTGATGTGCTGGACGCAGGCACACGGTGGCACGACCAATACCTGCCGACCGGACCATTGTTAGAA
The DNA here is from genome assembly GCF_001299255.1 of Cyphellophora attinorum. Lineage (NCBI taxonomy): Eukaryota > Fungi > Ascomycota > Eurotiomycetes > Chaetothyriales > Cyphellophoraceae > Cyphellophora > Cyphellophora attinorum. The sequence goes on along the minus strand of NW_017253243.1, from coordinate 270,382 downwards.
GCTACTATGAGTCCCGATTCGACTAGCACACCCCATGACGATCAGCCCTATATGCAAGTTCAGTAGCCTTTTGTAGAAGTCGGGTACAGATCTTCAATAGGGCCCTAACGATCCTGGACGTTGGCATGTTCCGTGCCGGCAGTAGGAGAACTTTTGACGCTCCCAAAGAGCATTTGGCGGCTAGACGAAGCGTGAAGTGTTACCGGTCTGTCCTTTGATGGCATCCCATGGATTTACGACCCCAAAGACTGAATTTGCGACCTGCTATGGCGGGATAGTTGCGTCAAGCAAAGCAAATTAGCATCGATGAGGTCGACTGGAAAATGGTGGAATGATTGGCTCGTTCGTGATGCACAGAGTCCACAAGGATGGTCTTTTGAACACTGTGGTCAGAGCAGAATATCCCTATTGATCAAATTAGCGACTTGAGCTGAATCGCCGGAGAAGCGCCAAACTCATCGCGCTGCCGGGAAGTCAACTCTAGCACTTGGATGGGTGCCGGATCTGTAACCGGTGTGCTTGATGATGCAAGCCCACTCCTTGTTTAGCAAAGTCTTAGCCGGCGTTCACCGTCCGACAAACCGTCTGGACCGTTGGGATCGTACACACTTGTCAGATATCTGGTGGACTTTAGTGCAGATCCAAAACTACTATGCGAGGCTCTGTTTGCACCTTGCATGCGTCCCCTTAGCCTATTTCAAACGTGGATCTTCCTACCACACTTTGCCCTCCTTTACAGATCAAATGCTCTCTGGTATAGCTTCAGCCACACCTTCTCCGCCCCATGAGGCTGTGCGAATGAATATCTCCACATATGGTAAGGTCAAATACCTATACCACGATCTCTGCCTGTGCTCCCTCAACATCACCGTTCGTTCTTCTCTAACACAGCAATCAACATTCGCTGAGGTCTGGGTACGTATTGGAGCGTCTGCAGAAATCGCGGAGGCGAATGGTTTAGCTCTGTGGTAGTAGCAATGACGCGGGCTGATCGACCATGGTCGCATGGTATGACCCGCACTGCTCACATTGTATGTAGCACCCAGATGCTGGAGACCACGTCGGGCCGTTTCTACGCAGAAGGGCTTGATCCTGTGAGTAGTGCATCCGCATCTGCAGTGTAAGCCCAGGGGTTTGGCCAATTGCTTACCATTGTGACTTATCTAATCAGCTTAGCGCTCGTGCACGTATACCAATGCCTGCGACTGATCAAACATTGGCAGCAATTCTGCCGGTGTTAAAGCTGGAGTATCCGAGAGTTTGGTCAGCCCTACACAGCCGATTGGCATTTGACAAATGGTCCCCTTTTGTACGCAGGCGGGGAAAGCATGGGGCCAAGGAACGACGAGGCTGCTTAAGGCGACTCTATCGCTGGTTGGTGTATTGCACCATGCGATTGAGAAGAAATGACTGCCGTCCATCACGCAATGGTGCCCAAAGACCGTGTCGAGTTTGAGATGCTACCTCGTATCTGTTGGCCGTCGGGACTAGCAAGTGAATGTTCGAGCACAAGGATCATGCGACTTGCTCCAAATGACGACCAGGTTCCTCGAACCGATTCGGGCTATTTTGCGGGCAGCGCCTGCCAATTCGGAATCCAGGCGGTCTGCGTCTGACTCAGGAATGACAAAGACAAAATCGGGCATACCTAATCGAAGTCCGATGGCTTACTTCACAGATGCAACAAGATCTCTCCCTGCTGCTCCATGCCTAAGCCTATGATGGCGCCGGTGGAATTGAGCACCGTCTGACTCTTGGCTGTACCAGGGTACCCGACGGTCCCGCCGCCGGAATCAGCGAATATAGCGGAACCGAAGGCTCTCACCGCGGACGTGTTGGGCAATCAGACTCAAAGTTTTGTGTTGCGAAGTACTTTGCCACGCGTGGAGCGCATGAATTGATGTTAGCTTACATCAAGCTGCATTATCGTGAGTGACTGGTATGACCACAATCGCGACAGTAGCCAGCAAGACCCTGCCATACCTCATGATGGCAACCTGCTCGTACTCGGCCGAAATGACTAGAAGCGGTTGAGATTGGGGTCCATGGCAAGGCTGACTTTCAGCCTCGTTCTCCAACGTCACTTCGGAGTTCATCGTGATTTGGACTCGCGGCTTCTCACACCATGCCTCTACACAATATGACACCTTGAGACAATCCTGCGGCCGAGAGCGCCACCGCCTCTTGCTCACCATGTCCACTTCGACCGACGGAGAGCCGCCGCTCTCGTATGTCACGCCCGACTTCCCCTCCCTGTACTGGCCCATTCGCGCGTCGCCAGGCGAGCCGAAATACCTATACTATGCAGGTGACATGTGGCGATTCACCTTGTTCTGGACACTTATTACTGTGGGCGTTGCTCATGTTCTCGTGGCGATATGGGCGGTGCTTATGCAGTACTCTTCCGCGCTGCAGAAGAGGAAATGGCTCATGTCACCTGCCGCTTCCAAGTTGACGCCGAAAAACAGGAAACTGGTCGGCCAAAATCCCATAGCAGAAACTACACGATGGGTATGGTTGGTCCCGATCCTCTACGTGGTAATTGGCGGTCTTGAGGCGTTGCTCGCTGGTAGTATCGTTGGCTTAGTCCTCGGAGCTGTCTACGATGCAGGATATTTCAAAATGAGCACCTGGACGCCACTTTTCTGGGGGATCATTAATTTGCTGGTCTTGGTCCTCTCAAGCTTCCGAGTTCAAGGCGCGCTATGAAGACGCTTGGCTCCTCGACGTACGTCAAGATAATTTTTTAGGAGCACGGCTAGCTCAGTCGGCGAAGTGTACAGGTGGAGAAGCGTGGTCTTCTCGACAGCTTCAGTGCAGACTACAAGGTGGAGCCTGGTCATCTTGAGAATGAAATGGCTATCGCAAAGGATCCTGCATGGACGCTTCCATAATCTTTACGCGACCATGCTGTCGCAGCATGTGAACTCACGCGCCTTCCAAATGCGACGCGTGTGGCAACGTGGCTAGCTGTACTGCGGGCTGTACTTGGCAGTCTGTGAGGTCCCGGCCGATACGCAATCGATTATCACAGGATGTGGAAACCTCGACTTTTCCACGCCAAACCTGCAGCTCAAGATCATTCAAGCCTTTTAAATGCGTCTGCGGGCGGTCAGGACCCGAGCCATAGCCTCTAGCGGGGTTTGCTGGAAATTGAGCATGCTCAATTACACATCAATAGCGAGTCCCTGGGAAGAAACGGCGGTTGTGTGTCATCGAATCGACTCGGGTAGTGTGTGGAGCTGTCCTCGCTGTGATTCACGAATAAAAGATGCCCTCAGCCAGCAGCCACACACAGGTACAGCGACATCACGGGATCGTCGATGTGCACAGTGTCACGTTAGACTTCTCATTCATCAATTGAGACACGCTAGAACGCGCAAGGCACTCACTCGTACTGATCCGCTAAAGCCTCTTCCACAAAGAGCACTGTGTGTCTGGTTATTTGATGGCACTATGTGCATGTTGTGGGAGTGACGGACCATGCCATCAGAACAAAGCCCTGATGGCATTCAACTTGCAGACCTTGGAGCACCGACTCGGTCCAATCGCGAACTCGGAAATCAATTCGAGGTCAACAGTCCGAATTCCGATTTCAGCACACCCCGTGTCTTTCACACTCATTCTGCTCGGAGCGATACATCGTTGCTGGCTGCCTTGACACAGAGGTAGGTACTGTAGGTAGGACGCCGGCGCGCCAAGCCCTTTCGGACCTCCGTTTCGGGCTTTCGGCACGCCGTTCTGGTCCTTGGCATCATTCGCAGTCAACGGTCAAAGCTCCATTCCACATTCCTCACTCCCGCCGGCTGCCCCGGACTACCAGCCACACGTGTCCGCATCGAGACCGTTCTATACAGGTCTGCCGCAGCCAGTGGTTGGCTGTTGCCAGCCATCCAGTTGCACCACTATTCTCGGCTTGCAGATTCGCAATGCTGCAGACGGTGCGTGCACATGATGTATTGACAGTCAACATCCGTCGATGGTATATACACCAACCTCCTCCGCATCGCAAGATAGGCGCTGCTCTCGGATATCCCAACCTCTTCCTTCCGTTTCTGTGCTACTCTACCCTTCCCCAGCTGGAGATCCTGCTACAAGTTGAGGCATCAGCGGCTCATTTTTCCGGGGCAGCTGACCTTTTTGGCAGACTTGACCCCGGATTCGTACATCTGTGTTTGATCTATAAGAATTCGTTCGTCTCTTCTTGCTACCATCCCGCCCCATCCTCATTCCACACCATCACTCGACACCTTCGGCGTCAGAACCACACTTGCTGCCCTTATACTACACTCAACAAGTCCACCAGTCCATCAGCCCACTACCCCATCTCTAGCCCGTTGCGATCACCCATCCACCCTCCGACATCCACCATGTCCTTCCCAGCACTGTTCGCCCTTCCCTCTCCGGCAGACACTCTCCCATCCCCGTCAGATGCCCAACCCCTGCCCAACCTGCACCTCCACATCTCCCCTCCCTCATCCCAAGAATCATCTCCTTCTCACTCTCCTACCTCATCCCACCGCTCTTCCCTTTCTTCCTCCCCTCCCTCCCACCTCTTCCTCAACCCTATTCCCCGTCTCTCCATCCCTACTCCCCCGCCTCGATCTGCTTTCTCTTCGCGTCGCGCTTCCCCTTCGAATTCGCACCATGCCCAGTCAGCGAATATTTTCGAGCCATCAGCATTACCATCAGCAGCACACAATCCAGCAACGCCGCCCTGCTCGCCCATCGAAGCAACCAACCCGGGCCATCTATCCTTCCCGTTGATCGCGTCTATGCTATACACCTTCCCGACCGGGGCGAGCATGCACCCGAGAACACCATCAAGGAACGCTGGGGCCGCACGTGTGGGAACAGTGTTGAGTGCGGGGCTTGGAAGAAGGTGACCATTGTTCTTGTCGCCACACCGTGGTGGCGGTATACAAAATCGGCAAACATATCGCTTAGTACAACATGGCGGTATACTGTCCGTCATACGGCAAAATGGGCCAAGAGCTGCGACAAAGATGTGCCTGGAGGCAAGTCGAAAGTTGAACCGCAAGATTCGATAGTGGGAAGGCCACTACACAAGATGAGTGAAGGAACAGAAGTAGAAGCATCGACGCGGGTCATGAGGTCGAGCCGGAAGCAGACGATGTACTCGTTCACACAAGCTGAGGAGAGCGATAATCAGACTGATGGATCATCAAATAACTCAAATCAAGCAGATGTATCATCTAAAAGAGTGCTCCATATGCGCAACTTGTAATTGTCGTCGACGCAGTTACTCCGACCTTGAGCATCGCCAGTGAAGTCATCCGGCCTGACATGAGCCCCATCTCGTGGCCACTGTCATCCGGTCTTGCAGATATATTTGTGCTGGATCGCAACTGCCGCACTGTATGGTTCGCGCTCCTTACGTGCCTCCTAAAAGACCACTGCCAACGCTATCGACCGGTGTGGTCGTCTTCAATCTTGTGGGCCGATAGTTCGTCCGGTACTCGACCGCCGAGGAGAATCTGTTCCTGTGCCAAAAGCTTTTGAACGATTCTGTCCTTAAGACTGGTTGCATGGCACTATTCGTTGCATTTGTACAGAAAACGCCGACTGATGGAAAATGAGCAGTGCCCCATGTCCTTCATCCGCCGCATCAACATCGACATGTCTCGTTTCCATCAACTCATCAACACCCTGCCGTCTTTGAACGCCAATCCAAAGTAACGACATTCCCATTTCCCGTCTTCAGGACGAGCCAGTGATCCTCCTCACCCTCCTCCCGCCACCTTCACCTGTGACCATGATCTTGCCTTCGGCCTCCAAGCCCCTGACGGCCTCCGAGAACTCCCCACCCTCTACCTCTCCACCGCTATTGCCCTCCTGCACCGTACGATACAGATCTGACCACCTCACCTCATTGCCCCTCCTCACATTATCATCCGCATCCAACGTCCTCAACACTTCCCTCTTCAGATCCTCCTTTCGCCTCCTCTCGCTCGCGCTCCCACCCTCACTCAATAGACCCATGTCAATCAAGCCCGTCCGCGCATCCGTCGCAGATGCCTTGATAGCGGACTTGATCAGGCGCACAGCCTCGTTCACGTCAGACTCCTCGACGGTCTCACTGAGGCGCATCTTCGCGTGTGCCTCGGACAGGCGGATCATGGACTCGAGCTGACGGGTTGTGGCAGTGATGCGACGGTCGGTGGCTGCAACGGCGTTGCCGAGGTTGCGCATCGCCACATAGCTATCTGTTAGGATTTGGGCGGCGGCGGGCGTGATGGTTGGGTGGATGTTGTTGCGTGCGAAGGAGATGTAGGCTGTGAGGAACTCGACTGGCTGTGGGCGCAGGTGTTAGTGGGTGGGTGTCGCACGGGACTGGGCGGCACTTACTAGGATTTCTTGTTGAGCCGCGTTCTCGGGCGTGTCCTCAAGATACATGCCGACCATGTGCCGGGCGAGGCGACGGTCATTTTGCTCGTCGATACGATCGAGAACGAGGTAGACAAGGTCGAACCTGGACAACAGCGTCGGAGGAAGGTCAATGTTCTGTGGCACCGGCAGGTTGGGATTATACTTGCTGCCGATCGGATTTGCTGAGGCCAGGATCGATGTCCTGGCATTCAATGTGGTGATGATGCCAGCTTTGGCAATCGAGACTGTCTGCTGCTCCATGACTTCGTGCAGAACGGATCGTGTCGAATCGTTCATCTTGTCAAATTCATCGATGCAGCAGACACCGCCGTCTGATAGCACCAACGCACCTGACTCAAGTACGAGCTGCTTGCTCTCAGGATCTCTCGTGACGTAGGCCGTCAGGCCAACAGCAGAGCTGCCCTTGCCTGACGTATAGACACCTCGCGGGGCGATCTTGTGCACATATTGCAAAATCTGCGACTTGCTCGTACTGGGGTCGCCGCAAAGCAAGACGTTGATGTCACCTCTATACTTCGGACTTCCGCCCTTCTCGAAGCTCTTGTTCGTGCCGCCAAACAGCTGAAGCAAGATGCCCTTCTTCACATCGTCCATCTCGTAGATGCTGGGCGCCAGGCTCCGCGAAAGTAGATCGTAAATGTCATCGCGCTGAGCTGTCGCTCGGATCTTCTCTTCCTCTTCCTTACTGACCTTGCGGACTTGCTCCGTCTGCCCGGCAACATGCTCAGCCAACTCCTGCTCGATTGTGCTTGCATCATTGCCCATTCTGCGATTGTCTACCTTCTTGACGTGCAGAACATCGACATAGGTTTTGAAAAGATTCTTGACGGTCGCATACGCGGGTTGACTCGGACAGGATTGCTTCGGAACACGCCGGTGACCTCGATGCGATCGCCAGCTTTGCATACATCGACCATCTCATCGTAGACACAGAGGCTGACGCTATGCGGCGTCTGTCCGTCAGGTACAGCGTCAGGCGTCTCTTGCAATTTGATGACTTGCTTGTCGGCGAACATACTTCGGTTGTGTACGATCTCCATGCTGTTCTTGCTGCCGCAGATCTGTCGTTTACAGACGGTGGGCTCCTTGATCTTGCCTCGGTCGAGTCCTGCCCATCTCGTGTCGCCGCAGACAGCACATTTAAAGAAGGCTTCCTTCATGTCTGGAATGACTGGTGTGGTACGGATGACTAGACCCTTGATAGAGATCAGCTTATCGATGTCGTTCGGGTCCAAATCACGCATGTTGATGACTCCCTCCATTCCGAATGGCATTGTCTTGTAGTTGATCAGCTCCGCCTGCTCCACAAGGTTCGGAATCGCGGCCCCAGTGGTCGGATTCGCATTGTCAGCATCTGAACTCGGTTCCATAGGAGCAGAGCTGCCATTTGGGGCACGAGTTGCACCCTGGCCCGCGGCTGCACGTTGCAGCTCTTGCATTTCCTTGGCCGCCAGCTCCACGGCAAGGTCCTTCACAGACTGGTCCATGATTGGGATCATCTCCTGGGGATAATCTTTGAGCTGGTGATAGAACTTCATGGTCGACGGGTAGGCCTTGAGATTGCGAACATCAATGTTGAGTGTCCCGAGACCGAGCTGCAGCATCTGTTTGATCAGCTCAACGTATTCCTTCTGCTCAGCGATGGGACCAAGAGCATCAGTCTCCGCTTCGGTCATGCCATCTGCCCACATTCGGTACTTCTTCGTGTAGTTTCGCAGGAAGCCCTTGTAGGCTGCCACAGTGTCGGTGATGGAAATATTGGTGCCCCAGATCACGCGACTTGAGTCGCCTCCCAGGATGTCGGCTTCGGAGGTATTTGGATTGAGATTTGAGAAGGTTGCCTGGGACCCTGGCTCATCATCACGGACGGGCAAACCATCTTCGCCCACGAAAATGCGCCGACGAGCCGAGCCTGGACCACCAAAGTTGTCTGAGTGAATGTCGCCTCTCCTCGAAGTTATTCTATCATTTTCCCGAAAGAACAGTCCGCTGCTACTTGTGGGAATGTCACGGTTCTGCTGGCTTGCGCGAGGACTGGAGCTGGGATCATATCGGACGGGAGACGATTCTGAGCCATGTCAGCGAGATCGTACAAGTCAATAACAATACTTACCACCCGGCGCGACCTGACGATTGCCCCTAGGGGTGGTGTCCCCATCACCAGCGACAGAAGGTCCTCGAGGCGGTGAGCTGACCATCATCTCATCGATAGAGCGCTGGGCTGGGCGTGGTGTCTTCTTTGTGGGAGAAGACGACTGGAAGAACACTGGCGACGAGGATGGGACGCCGGCGCCATTTTTGGATCGCGATGACCCCTTAGGCGAAGATGGTGGTTGCTGCACAGGGGTGGATGTGACGGACTTGCGGGACGAGTGCCCTCTGCTGCGGCGCGATGAAGGCGTCGACATGTTGTTTGCAGATCGTCGACTTGTCCAAATGTCTGTATACTGCTACAAGCGTAAATCGAACGGTGCAAGCGGAACGAGGGGCAGAGTAAATCCATCGCGTCCAAGGCTGAAAAACGCGTCTTTCGCGTCGCGCGTAAAGTGGTTCTCTTTCGGGAAACTCAGCCGAGCTACGCTATCCACCACTGCAGACCTCGTGCACTGTGAACTATCTGTTGGACCAGATAGTCAAGTCGCGAAGGCTGCCAGTGTTCGTTGCAACCCTCGAGAGACTGCATCAATCCTTGATCTAATAATTGTGCCTGCCATGATGTCACAGCAGAGAAACGTCAGGAGTGAGAGCAGTACTAGACTCATAGTCTCAAATCCTTACGAAGAAGGCACGTCGTGTAAGTGTGCCCATCAGCATGCAGGGTTCAATTCCGAGAATCGTCGTCAGATCTTGCGCAGGGATGCTGACATCCTCTAGATCAAACGCCTTCACACCGTAGCTTTATTCCGTCGATAATGGCGCCTTGAACAGGACATATCTAATTGGTACAGACGAACACAAGACGGCAATGAAATTTGATGACAGCAGCTCCTGGAAGCCTCCTCATAATGGACGAGGTATGCTATGCAGTTCTCTAGCATCTGCACTTATGACCTGGAGACACGATAACATAACCACTCGCCTCCGTGTACGCATTCACGCTAGGGACGACAAGCCGTCCCGCAAGGGGCCGTAGCGATTTTGAAAACGGTCCTGCCGTTCGATTGGGTGCACTGCACACCTAGATACCTTGCGGTGACCATCGAAGACTACCAGACATGTCGAGGACCATGCTCGCCCCATGGCCAGCGTCCAGCCATATCTCACTCGATGACAGTTCACAACACCGAACAGGCACCATCAAATATAGAACGTTATTGGCCAGGCCAGTCCGGTGAGGAGATCTCCTCCGTTGTTGAGGATGATCAGCAACCAATGTCCAGGAGTTGCTGGACACCCGGGAACTGCGGATTTCATTGTCTTCCTTCGCAATAGGACCATGTTTCCGTGATCCTGAATAACTGAAGCATGTCTCGTGCCATTCCCGTGAACTCTTGCCGGTCAACCCAGAAGTTTTCGCTGCTGGAGCTCAGATAGACACTGACTGGACAAAAATTTCTGACTTATCATGTGAATTCACCGCCTCGAGATCCACGTGGGTCGTAAAAATTCCTTCAGCTTCCACCGACGGTGACCGGCGGTGACGACGTGATCAGAACTGCGTCTGCTGCACTACGATGCTGCCACGTTGCAGCATTACGGCTTCGAACAACCGCGCGTGGAACTGATGTGTTCAGCAAGCAAACAATTGGCCATCAGCTACCAGTCTCAGCAAAGGGAACAAGGCTGACGTTCACCAAGACGAGCCTCATTGGGCACGGGAGATGGTCAGGTACCCGAGACGCAGGGTCTGGCCGGGATGAACACCCCTGTCTCTACCCTGGAACTTCGGTTGTTGAGCACCGCGACATCTTAAGAAAAGATGTTCGTTCCTGATTTGATCTGAAATCAGCTGGCACACTTTCAGAACCCGAGTATATGTGAGCACGGCTGTTTTGACGGCTTCTAACTCGACAGTCGGCGCCCCGGATGCTCGGCCCTTATCGCCCGGGTGGAACATTCCTTCAGCCGTGCAATGCCCTGGAACTTCCAGGAGCATTCTCGGCACTGAAGATGGCCAGAATGGGCATGCCGCCATTCGCGAGGTCTTCGATTGACAACAATCTCGACAATCCACAGCCAGGAGATACGAGAATGAGGCAAGATGCTCCACTACATAGAACAGTCTCAATTCTTCTCGCCTTCGAAGCATGCAAATGGCAGGTTCTGTCACGGGAGGCTAATGATATATGGAACGCCGCATCCCTGGCTTGTCGTGCTTTCGGGTTGCCGGCGTTTTGGACGACGATTTGTGCCCCTTGTCTTGGGCACTTCTCCGTGACTTAATATGAGCATCTGTCCCATGTTTCCTTGTACGATCTTCCACGCATCCACATCTCGAACACTACACCACACATCAGCGTGAGCGTGTCAGCACATGACCCTCAAGCTGCATTGAGAAGAGCCGCCCAGATGAATTTATCCAGAGTCTGACAGCCCACAAGGCGAGGTCCAGACCTGACCTGACCCGACCCCGGCCGATGATCAGCCGTCCCCAGAGGCGACACCCGTGAATCGAAGCTCCTGCCGCACCCTCCAGTATAGTATATACTACGAGCCACGTCCTCAAGCGATCACTGCTCACCACAGTCGTCTGCCCCGATATCGTGCCTTGTGCTACTACGACAGTAGTCGACAGAGTAGGACTATCAGCATCACACGCTCATTTCACCAACTGCACCCACGGAAGGCCAACACCGGAATCGATACCTCTTCAGACCCTGACCCGCCCGAGGCCAGACTTTCACACAGCCCGACCGCCTCTTTGCGCAATCATCTGACCGTCCCATTGTTCTATACTCCACAGCCTATGCAACCCAGGCGTCCACAACTATGCCCAAAGAGGCTTCACGAGCCCTCTCTTCGGTGCCTGTGACCACGGCGACACCCAATCACAGCTATCCTCATCTCACGAGCTGAGGATTTTCCTACCGTTTTCCAAATTTCGGAAAATGGTTGCGGGGTCACACATCAATATCCTGCCGCATACATGAGGAGATGAGGTATGGTGCATATGGATAAATGTGCTCCCCCACCTCGAGCTCTTTGTTCATGATGTACTGCATCAGCTATACATTGTGAAATTGTACGCCCACCGTCAGTCCATACTCTCGACTTCCACGGTCTGGCTTCTGGGTTCCTTCTCGACCATCTGAGAGCAGCACCTCCCCAGGACAGCTGCACACCGACGCTGTCCTCTGGTCATCGCCCACCAACCACTCGTCCAATTTGCACTGGCCAAGGACATACGCCATCACATGCTCGAGGTCACTCAGGCTCACAGGCACCTCGGCGGTCAACCATATGTCTCACGTCTCATCTCACACTCTGGCATGAACACGTGGCGGTACACGGTCTATTCTTGCTGGTGCCATCATCTCAGGAAGTCATCTATGCTGATCGCTTTCGTACACCCTGTCGCCCTGCAATTTATCCCATCACTTGGTCACTAGGAGGCTACCGGCGTCCGGGCTCAACTCAGACAGCTACGCATCGCGTCACATCATCTCGAAGTCACCGAAAATAGCAGGCCAGGAAAGATAGGATTCAAGTTTTGACAGTCTCCATGCCATTGACACCAAGGCCTATCGATACTGATCAATTGACTGTTCCGCCACGCCATATGTACGTCCCCGCTCACTGCCATTCCGAGAGCACAGCGGCCACAGCAAATACTTGATCATACTGCCAGTCACGGCGGGAGTCCACTGCAGGAGGGACTGCTCGCCGGCCACGATGCAGCACGGAGCACTTCTGGCGGACCCGCCTGCTCTACAACCAGTGCAATAGAGCCACTTTGCGTCAATCGAAACGATCCATGCTGCAGTTTCGACAACCTGCCCAAGCTACGCGGATTCGCCGCCGAGTCTATGCCGCCAGAGATTTTCTCGTCCATGTAGGAAGGCCTCGAAATGCCGGTTTGCCCTTCCAGTCTGTATTCCCCTTCGCCGATCATGATATCCGACACACGCATTGCCGGCAAAAGAAGTTGGGTCTATTAACAATAATCCAGTAAAAGCACTTTTTCAGACCACCAGGTAGACGCCATTCCGTGAGGGTTTCAATTGCCCTCAAAATCCAGGTGAGTGAAGAATTTTGCAAAGAATGCAACATCCGCAGGAAATGCTCAGCGCGTATTGGAGAATGCGCAAGTGAACAGCCGCTGAAATTGCTTGAAGAAACGCAAGTCATTAATGTCGAAAGTTGCGAGTGTTAACCACTCCCGAGTCTGTCGATCAATCCTATCTGGATTGGACGACTGCCAGATTATCCTCGAATGGCCGTCGAGGTTGATGCTTCGTTCATCAATTGGAAAGTCCCAAGGTATGGGGAGCCAAATGCGGGCGAAGCAGATCGCGAGCTGTAGCACGAGCCAGGCAGAGGCGAATTGGACCTCGAGAGCTGAGGACTCGTGGACCGGATTGATGCAAGCTCTGTTGGCGGCGACGGGGACGCACTCCGATACACTGGAGTGGACGAGCCGGAGCTATTGAGGGAAGCAGTACTTCGATCCGAAATCGACACATCATCAGCACCATCAGTTGTGCTCACGGCCGACCTGATGGCTGCCGAAGGTGCGTTAAACTTTGGTGTGCCAAACTGTTGAAAACATGTTAGCCCTTGGATGGGATCGCCTCGGCTTTGTCGCGGGAACCTACAAAGCAGTACTTTTCCACTAGTTCCTGGTAGGATTGAGAGGTGAGTGGTGGCTTCTCTGTCAGAAGAGCAGCCGGCTTGTCTACTGGTTGCACAGCAGGAGCTTTCGAGACCACTTCAGCTTTCGCACCGGCACCAGTCTCAGGTTTGGCAGAGGCGACACCTGAGCTGGTCCCATTGACCACAGGAACATCGCGGGAAGTCTGCTTTGTACCTGAAATCGGGGTCAAGCCGCTTTGCTCGCCCAAAACTGAGATGGCTGTGCTCTTAGCTGCGCTCAGCGAGGAGTTGAAGTCGTAGCGAGTGCCGAAAGCATTGCCACTCGACCTTGGTCGGCGGACTGGAGCGTCTGCCACAAGTTCCTGTTTGGAACGAGGGCTGCGTAGCTTGATCTTGGGCTCGCCCATGATCTCAGCTGAGTCACGGAAGCTGGTAGAGAAAGTTTCGAAGCCTGTTGAGAAGTCATCGAACGAGGTGGGGAACGATGACGGGCGACGACCAGTTGAGGTAGGTGGTGATGGTCGGCTGCGAGGCAGCGCACTGAGCGGACGGGCGCCCAGTCCTGGCAAGCCATTTTTGCTTGAAGCTGGCTTGACTTTCTTGGAGAAGTCTACCTGGTAGTTGAAGCCACCATTGTTGTCCCAATGCTCAGTGCCGTTGACGGCATACTTGACGCAGAAGAACATGGTCTTGTTTTCCAGATTGACTTGATCAGCAAGCTTGATGCTGAAAGTGAAGCGATCAAGATTGTCGTCCTGCTTTCGTCGGACATCGTGGCTGAAATCTGCAACGACTTCTGAGGTGGTCTTCCAGTAGTCGAATGTGAATCTTGAGACAACTACTTTATGGAAAGCCAAGTTCTGTACGGCGATGGAACCGACCATCGACTTGTTGTCAGATGAGAGGAATATTCTCTCAACATGCACGGGCCAGTCTTTGCGGGCGTCGACCTCATAAGCAGGAGGGAAGTTGGACAACTTGATCTCCCAATCGAACGAGGTGCGAGAACGAGCAGCGGCTTCTTCTGATCCGAAAGGAAACTCAGACTCGCTCTCGTAGTTCTCCACTGGTGAAGAGCCCGCGCTGACTGCAAGCGGTCTATCGACTTGCAAGAAGTGCCGGACATGTTCAAGATGAGAGTCGAAGTGGACTGCTTTCGAGTAGGTCGGTGTACCTGGCATGCTCGAAGGCCGCCGCCGAGAGGATGCTCGAAGAGCGGGTCGAACAAGTTCACCCGACTTTTTCCTCACCATGGTGGGTCGAGACAGCTGTAGGCCCGCATCGACATCTTCGTCCTCGTCAGACTCTGGCTTGAAGGTAGGTGGTGATGGTATCTCCACGGCAGGCTCGAAGCTGATGTTGCTATCAGTGCTTGACCTCGAGTGCGAAATCTTGCGTGCTTCGCGAGAGAGCGGTGGCCGTGAGTCGTTGGCAGAAACAGTTCCAGTGTTGGGAGGAACGACAGCGCCGTTCTCTGACTGTCTCTGTTCTTCTCGGTTCGGCGAACCGGATTTTCTTTGTTGGATTCCACTAATCGCCAACTGAAGTTCCTTAACTTTGTCGCTTCTAGGTCTCGCGATCGGCCTCGCTCTTCATCTTCATCGCCAGAGTTCTGTGCAGAATCGGGAGGTGATATGGTCATTCCTGCTGGGATCAGAGAGTTGCTCTGCGGAGGAGGAGATTGGCGGAGGCTACCATGAGGATCGAAGTCATTGGCTGAGTACGCCTCGCCGTTGTGTAGCAGCTCCTTGACATCGTTCAGCGACGGGCTGCGTCGATGTCTTGACAAGTATGATGATGAGCCGTGTGAACGTGGCAGGTTCGGTCGAGTGGCTGCTGTTTCTGGGGTGAGCAGACCCTTCGAGTACGAGTGCGACCGGCTTATTGTAGGACTAGGCGTCTTGGATGCCTCTGGTGAAACTTGTGCTGGCGGTGTGTAAGGCATCCGGGCGGTGGTCGAGAGGACGTTGACCAGGGCCTGCGGGAAGATGCTGTAGATGGTAGAAGGAATCAAGTGCTCATCGAGAGACACCACGTATTCGATCTATGAAGGAAGAATGAAGAAATCTGTGCGCGGTGTTCATTAGCACGAGGTGTCTTGTATCGCACTGACGATGCGCATGAAATAGTGATTAGATAGATGAGTTCATATTTTTAGGAAATTGTACTCGAGCTGAAGGTAATCGGTGCCAGTGGAGGATTTTGCGTTCTGGGCGGGGCACCTGAGGTGTCTCCGTTCCAAGGTTGTTGCTGATAACGGCCGCGAGGACAAAGAAAATGACTGTGTACTCACATTCGTAGCGACTCGTGCCAAAAGACAAAAAATCGACTCAACAGAATACGATCGTTCCAGAAAGAATACCACGGGTTCAGAGAACAACCGTACAGTATCCTGAGTCGAAGAGAATAGCGATAAAAATCACTATTGCACCTGCACCGTGAAGGAAGCAACAAGTCGAGCTGGGAAGTGACTCGATCTGTTGCCTGCAGCTTCCTTTGTTGCTCTGTGTCGTCTCTTCACACGATTTTCCTTGTTTTGCAACACCGAGTATGTCCTCTCGGTGCTCGTTTGTTGGATCCCGGAAGACGCGGAGAGAGCTTGGTGAAAAGTCTCTCTACTCTACCTCGAGGAAAAGAACCAACAGGCTGGCAAGGCCTATTGTGACAACACCAGGGACGGAAAGGGAAGGGCGAGGAAGGATATGTGCTCTGCTGGAGAGGTGAGGATAGAGGGAAGCAATACGCAGGTAGCGTAGTGAGTGGTGTTTGTAAAAGCAGGATATGCGTTGAGTTCTGGAGTGGTCTTTTGGTGGGCAAGGTCAGCTCGATGGGCGCGGATGGAGCCTGTGATTGGGTGGCACCCCCAAACGTAGCGAGTTGTGGCGGACAGGGAAGATGGACTGGGGTGTGACGCTAGATTTTTAGTTCACTTTCGTTGTGCATATGAAGCTCGTGCTAGCTGCAGAATTGAGTGTGTCAAGCGGAGCAGGACGAGAGAGCAAAACGCGCAACGAAACCACGCAGACAGAAGGTATGCACAGGGCGTCGGTGCAATAATGCTTGCGGGAATTGCTTCGATGAGTCGATTGAACTACCAGAGCAGACCCTGCTTGAGAAAGTCCGATAAGCTGATGACTTAGTCGATGCTCGCAGAAAAACGATCACGACTGCGATGGAAGATGGCAGTAATTTATTATGCCGTGTGCAGTACCTACGGCCGCTGTCACGGGCACGGACTGTCACCCAGCCATTTCCTGGGGATACATTCCTTACGAAAGTTACGACGGACTCGGACATTAAAGTATTTTCGAATGACTGCGTCGGAAGTGCGGCAGTCTTGCACCTGCCCTAATCTACGAATGCCGTTGCACATGTCAAGGTTATTTCCCTGCTGTACAGCATCTTTGCTCACCACGGATATATAGGCGAAAATCACTCAAATGAGCATCACCGCCAGTGCACGAGATGATGCTTCAACCTCAGTGCGACACTTGCTTATCGACAGCTACCCTCCTGTCGTCATGGCCAACATTCGAGCGCTCGCCGAGCTGGCAGAAGCGTCATGAAAATCATGACGCCTACTTCCTTGAATCCAGCGGACGCTAAGTGACTTTGCTTTGGTGTAGGTATGCTTACGACTTGAAACGGCCTTGTACCACGTTCTCCATGGCCCAAGTACCCCCACAACGTTTTCCTACCTTTGTGCTGGCGACCTCTCCTCTCATCAATCACAGTGCGCTGTCACTGATAAGGGCTTTGAAGAGGCTCTGTGGGATATCTGCTGCTCGAGTGTGCAAGTCAAAGAGGCAGTATCAAGTAATGCCACTGACTCTGCAAGATGCTGAACGAGACTGATAGCAGTCGTCAGGCACCACGTTTAGTGGCCGTAGCCCCAACGCTAGGCGCGACTAGACGGCTGCCACAGCTTGTTCAGACCCATTCTTTGGCACTCGGTTCTGCGTTCTCTGCGGACAAAAGCCACCATCATGACCAGTCTACATCCATCACGGGATCGGTTTCGTGATGTTCCTGAATCTGCCAACATCCGCAAAGTGCCGGTACCTGACCACTATCACGGCACCATCTTTGCAGTCTCGGGCGTGGTCTAGTACGCGCAAATCCCAGCGAGCACATACTGATCAGGTAACCATGTCTTGCAGGAGAATTCAGCGCAAAAGGATCAGCCTCAATAACAAGCGACATGGCCTGGATGTATTCCGTGATCGTGCCTATCGCACACAATAATGGGCACCAGCTTGCCTGGCTACATACTTGAGCCCAGCTATTTCGGTCTCAGACGAGCTCGTCTGACTCGTCTTTTGATTTCATGTGGCTAAAGTTCAAACCAAGGACTCGTGTTGCTGTGGCTTTGTGGCTTCTTCTTCGCTTGGCGACGCGTGCACAGACCAGAGATCTAACATCACAGATTCCGGTTGACTAGGCTACGACTTACGAACCGTGAACCTCACCCACGAGAATAATCACCTCGAGACGCACAAAAGTAATGTCTCTCAAGACCGGCAGCTTTACACATCTCGAACGCTGCAGTCTGCCGGCATGCAAAGTGCGAGTCCCGAGGATATGGATGTGCCGCCAGCTGCAAGGTAAACGAGCGGTGAGTAGCGGAACCGATCATTGGTCCACTGCATGTGGCTAGGCATGTGAGCAGGACTTCAACGATATCGGTGTGGCAACTTTGTTTCAAGTCTCACAGAGCCTCCCATAGCAGGAGCTCCATGGACAAGAGGTACGTTTTGCATGATCCTCTGGACGAGACCAAACCTGCGCAGCAAATTGCGCCACTTTTGGCTGCTGATCAAAGAGCAGATCACGTTTTAGCACGAACACTGAGTCTTGAAGATTGTCGGTGGGTCAAAAGACCCCATAGTCAGTAGCAGATTACATATTATTAAGCTTAAATCGACAGATTATCTGGCAATTGCTCTGGTGCCACTGCTGAGATGTTGACAAGACCTTAGCGACATGATCGAGTCGGGTCTCGACATGCACAAGAATTGACAGCAGCGCAGGTTCCGTTCCATCGTTAATGCGGGCTACCGACGACAGTGGGTGTACGTGCAGAAGCGGGGGGTTTGAGACAGTCTGGCCAGCGCTTCGCGGGGTTCGTTATTGCCTTTCAGCGACGTATGTGGAGGACATCAGTCTCGTCCTTGGCGTAGCTCAAGGAGCCTGCGCTGGTTCCTTCCCCGCGAGTTTCTGCGACACACATGTTGTGCTACGTATCACCGCCAAATAATTGTCACTGAGGTCGTTGTTTATCGGCAGTGCGTCTAGACTTTTGCTGGCGCTGCCGATCTTCAGTCAGGGTCTCGCATTGCACGAAATCAGGGTCCAGGAAACGATCTCAGGCTGCCTAGCTGCCATCAGCTTCCGAATCTGATCGTCGCGCTTAGTCGAGGTTCGAGGGCTTCCGGTCCCAAGCGTGCAGCAACCCTAGTTCAACCAATCCAGCTCCTCAGCATTGCTCGGGTGTCACGTTGCTATCTCTCGATGCCGTATTACACTTGATCAGCGTCGCTGAGCTGCGACAGCATCACGGTACGTATCAGCAAGACAGTGACGCATAGCTTACTATCTGCCGCGAACCCACTAACGCTGCCAGTTTCAACGGCGGTGCACAATTACATGGTCTGTATAGGCAGGAAATCGGCTCAATCGGGACTGCTTGTGTGCGCAGCAGTCCGAATGAGGCGACTTACTCACCTGTCTGAGCGCATGCGATTAACCGTGAGATAAGGGGTAGTCAGGAACGACACTGGCCTTACGATGTACGAAATGTAAATGACCGCTGTTTTCAACGTCTACCAATGTCTCGACCGTGTAAGGAGTATCTGTACGCTCACGGGGAGTCCAGGAATGAGGACGTTCCTGCACTCCAGGCGCTCCGCCACAGATCAGATCATATGGAACCTGTCTGCCATTGACTCCATCTGGGGCAACTGCAATTTGCGAGCTCCAGCAGGAGCGCGGGCGCTTCGAGCTTGCTTCAACGACTGTTGCAAAATCCAGACAGTGCGTTATCTGCAGGATCAGAATTTTCACCTGGCTGCGATAGAGGGGCAAGATGCCCTTACCCCACCATCGAAGCGACAGCGACCATTAACGGCGAAATAACGAGGCCGCTAGTCTTACTAATGCAAGCCATGCAGCTTGCGCCATCTCAGGATGTCCTAAGCGGTGTCCTCCGGTGCGCTCCGTGAGTCGCTCCTTGCTCAGCAGCTGCTCGCGAACTTGCCATACACGACGAAATAGCTCATCGCAAGTTACAGTAGCATCGATCGTCGTCCTTCACGGCATTGAAAGGATTCGCTCTTACCATCAGGGCCACAGCACTCCTTTGACTCGTTAGTCCTTGCCCGTGGCCTTCACACTAGCACTCACTAGCTCAGGACCCTCAGGGCCAAATTCTCCGTCCATCCTCACCAAGTTTAATTCAACATCTTTTCACATGCGTCTCTCCAGACTTAACAACATTTTCGCCTTCTCGTGTCCTTATCGCCACTGCTTGTATTCCACTGCGCTTCGCGCCGTAAGGGCTCCCAAGGCGTTCCTCCCCACCCTGGCCATTCCGTTGGGAAGTTCAAGATTGTCTCTTACCTCATATCCCGGTTTTCTGCGGTCACATCCAGAGATACGAGTTGCATGATTGTTCCACCTTGGGGTGCAGTCTGGGACCTTTCTCTGTAGCCTCCAGGGCTACGTGGGTCCGTGGAGATGACTGCAACACAGCGACCAGGATCCAGTACAGGTCTGTCTCGACATGTGATAGTGTCGAGACACAACAGATCAACGCCTGGAAAACTATGACACACCAGTCTCAACATTGCCCGGCATCTCAATTTCAAGGCAAACACTGTATCACTATCGACATCATAGTACGCCTCAGCCTTTTGAGAGCACGCATGCTTTCTGCAAAAGCACGTCAGCGAAACCTTGCTCGATCATTTCAGGTTCTGCCACATACGTAGGTTGTCCTTCACAGGTTCACATGCCACGGGTTCGTGCGATGCTACACACTTGCTGCCCAACGGGGTCTGACTGGCCCTGGCTTCATGCACCCCGGAGAACTGGCTAGGTGCCACTACCAGCAGACATGCCTGCTGCCGCCATGGGCTACGGTCTGCTTCACTCCATATCAGTCCTCCAGGATTGATCAGATTCTCTCAGGCTGCCGCATCATGTTTCCGAATATTGATAAAGCACCCAATGCGCTGTTGGACTCATCCGAATAGGTATTCGAGTGCCCCCCACGCTGTTGCTCACGCTGCAAGAGTGTTCCAGGTTTGCGACCGCCAGCTGTCTCTCCGTACAGGTGTGGTCGCACAGCAATGCAAAGCGACTGTGGAGAAGCTCGATCTGTGAGCGACGATAGTATTGACTCCACCCTCATCCCCCAGACCACGCCCTCTGCAGACAAACGACTCTGAGAGCTTACGGATGCCCCAGGAAGCTCTGGATCATTTTTGGGACCCCTCAAATCTGGACAAGCCTGAGCCTCTATGATCCTGGTCACGCCAGCTGCTGCTCAGTTGAACCTGGGCAGGATGCTTACGACGTATCCGCACGGGCGGGACCTGCCTTCACCGGCGCGCTACATACGATGTGGATTCCAACCCGACTTGGATCTAGCCAGACTTCAATGCGGATCTCCTCTGACACAAGTGCGTCCGATGTTAACAAGAAGGTTGTTAGGGACTATACTGATCTCGACGACAAACGCGCCTTGCCCAGTCAGTGAAGCCTAGGTGGTGAGAATGATGTGCAGTCGATCCGAACCCAATTCTCCACCCCAACTCGATCACCATCTTCACATGCTCCGGGTCACCACATCATATCCCACGATCTGGACGACTGATCACACACTTTAAAACGTGATCAGCAAATCCGTCTCTCCACCCAAGCAGTCGCTTGCATCACCAAGCAAGTCCTTCTGTAAGTCATGTCTGCATGCAGGTGTCTCAACAAAAATTGTGGCTGCCACCCGTGCCAGCACAATGGCAAGGTTTCCCCACGGGGGCGAAGCGCCCTGCATCTGGCTCTTCTCGGGCAGTGCGATGCTCGTGTGCCCAATTGCCATGACTGCAGACGACCGATGCTGGCACGAAGTTTTCGTGAAGAGCATGTGAGTTGCTCTCCATTATCTTGGCTGTTGGCGCAACCGCAGCGTAGCATCGTTTCTGGCCACGGCTTGAAGACACGAACGCGAGGACGCCGCGAACACCGCCATTGATCATCCATCTCGTTAACCTGATGAGCTACGAACAATCCTTCTCGTTTCGGCCGGTGAGATCAATCCAGGCAGGTAGGAGGCCTTCTCATTGAACAGTAGCCGCTTGACCAGGAGATCGCGGTCCGTGTAAGTGTCCGGCATGTAAGAGGGCCGAGAACCGCCCTTGTGCGCTACCCACGGAGGCTTCGACTTCATTGCAGGCCGAAGATACTCATTCTGAGTATTATTCCAAACGTGTGGAGACTGCTGTTCGGCCTGCCCATGACATCCAGGATATCCCACCTACCCGGCCTTCAATGCTGTACAGGTAGGAGTACGCAAATGAGAAGTCGGGTGTTTCCTTTGTGGTGGACGAGTGGAGGTGAAGGTAAGTGAAGCGAGGCTAGCTTTGGTTGAGTGAGCGGCCAGGAGGATCTTCCTCAACGGGAAGGTCTCCTGCCATCTTGGGACTCCTATCTGTCAAAGTTCACCATAACAGCAAAAAAAAAAAGTGCTATTCGACCTGGTCTACTGCGGTCTTGAAAGACTCCCAGCATTACTCTGTCCAGCAGGAAAACGGAGTCTCATCGTTAGTATGACATGCCTACCAGGTGCCTTGAATGGAAGGTCGTCTACCTTTTTGGGACTTCTATCTGTTCAGCACAGGCTTTTTCCGTCGTTATTGCTGTTGTTCTCGTGGACCCATTCGACCTCTTCTACATGAAAGAGGAAAATGAAGGCCGCCTGCCATTCTGGGACTTTCATCTGTCCAGCACAGGCTTTTTATTCCTGTTGCTGCTGTTTTGATTTGATCTCATTCGGTCTGTGTGGAACGGGAGAGGCAGCTCTCTTGCCTTTTCGAGACCTCTATCTGTCACGCACAGTCTTTTTTCTGCTATTGCTGTTGTTGAGGATAGGTCCGAAGTGGTCTATGTGGGTGAGGACAGGGAAGTTCTCCTACCACGTTGGGATATCTATCTGTTACGCATGACTCGACAGCGACAGAAAGGAAAAGTTGCTGAGCTGGTCCAGGCTGTTCATCCCGGAAGTGACAAGGTATCAGGGTGACTACCTCTGGATCAAACTAGGAAGATACGTGTGAGTTGCCCACGGTCACTGTGGCCTTCGACTTCTTAACTGCCACTGCAACAGCGATAGGCACTTGCAAAGCCGCTGCGCTTGCTCTAGTCAGTACTTGCTCGACTTGCTCACGTAGGTCGCGTCCCTCTAACTGCGGTGATGAAGGACGGTAAAGTCCGTCACTGAAGGTCACTTGGCCATCACTCGCACCTCCATGCTTCGC
This sequence comes from Cyphellophora attinorum, assembly GCF_001299255.1. Classification (NCBI taxonomy): domain Eukaryota; kingdom Fungi; phylum Ascomycota; class Eurotiomycetes; order Chaetothyriales; family Cyphellophoraceae; genus Cyphellophora; species Cyphellophora attinorum. The sequence continues at coordinate 247,685 of NW_017253243.1, read as the reverse complement.
ATCCCTCGATGCAGTCACCAGCAGAATGTCCGCCGCCGTTCTTCCTCTCGACGGATCACTGTGGCATTGCGATTTCCATGCCTGCAGAGATTTACCTGCTCGTTCGTCTCATCCACGCGTATCGAATTTCCCTTGGCCTCCGTTTCCACTCTGCCAGCCTCTTCACCCGTGCCACGCCCGGATCGGTCGCTGGGATAGGGCCTCTGCGCGTGTGGTTCAGCACTGGTGGACCGGAAACCGTGCCCCCATAGAGACCGCGTCGCCACAGAGACATCGCCCAAGTGCGAGGGCAGTAGGTCGTAGAGCATGCATACAAGATACACACCGTCGAGCAGAAACGTAATGCAGACGACCTCCTGGTGTCATCGTGGGATATCGATACGTTCATTCTTAGTGATCCAGATAGCCAGTCAGCCTATGAAAAAGCATCGATGTCTGCCAAAATGGACCTCTCTATGACAGCTCGACAGCACCCTCATTCTATCCATATCCAATGATTCTTCTTTCCATGCTTGTGCTTCCCAGATAAGTCGGTGCGTATGTGTGATCGGCGTCGATGCCGCTGGCGATGATGTCTGTCAAAGTTCCTGGTAAGATCTGACACAACATCCACTTTCCTGCGTGCACATGGACCACCTCTTTTATGCCAGATGTCGTAGCTGGACACCCGAGCAGAATGCTGTTCCTTCGTGACCACCTAGTTCCGCGGTCCCTTGACCGAGTTTTGAACCACCCTCACAACCATGTGTTCCTTCACCTTGACCTTCTTCACCATCTTGACCACCCCAACTTCCTGTCCTTCCTCAACTGTCTCCTCCTCGGGACGCTCGAATTCCGCTTCCCAAGGACCAACGACTGCACCAGGTAGATCGGCCACGCCTTCCAGTTCTGCCCGCCTAGCAGCCTCTTCCTGCCCTAGCATACCGCTGTACTCTAGGTATCTGTCGGAAGGACGCTCGTGCTCGGGACAGAAAGAGGCGTACCAGTCAATGTAGATCTCTTTCGCCCTCACGTTGGCGTGGTACGAATTGGTATAGAAGTCTTGTTCCTCCGGTTTGGGGCAGTATGTCTTGTGCTCGACGTCAGTGTTGATGTCGATGACGGTCTCTGTAGCCGCTTGTGTAGAGACGGATGAGCTGAAAGAAGTTCCGGCGCTTTGTGGCGGAGGTGTCCCACCGAAAAGGCTGTCGTTGTCCCGCATGTCGGCTACGTCTTTCGTCAAATCGCATGATGGCTGTGCGAGCCTCGTGACGGTCGTAGTAGTGGTGGTTATAATGTCCTTCTGCCAATGAACGATCCACTGATGGCCGACATGCTGTGGGATCATGTTGCGGGCCTGCTTTGCTTGACGCTTGGTGAGATCAACAATTGTCTGACTCATGCGGACTATGGTTGTGTTCCCGTCAGGCATCTCAAGGGCTATGCTGACAACCATATCGTTGCGGATCTGGGTGACAATGTCGCAGGTGTGTCCGTACTCTTCGTGTTGTTGCTTTCGGATCTCCGTGACTATGTGCCACATCCGCGCTTCTGCCTTCTTGCGTTGGAAGAAAGATCCAAACGAATAATCCCAGTCATCCTCGTAGCCGGCTATGCCCCGGAAGTTGGCTCGGACTGAATACCTATATGCTTGACGGTCGTCTTCGTCGGATGACTCTGTCTCGTCGCTTACGGAGGCGGAAGAATCAAGGTCGTCCAGGTCTTCTCGGAGCCGACAACCCCGGCTTTGGTGGTCGAGTGCGTTGAGTTTGTTTTGGTATGCAAGGCGCTCGTCGAAGCTTTGAACACTGGCTGGCTGGGGCCCTACCGAGACTTCAGCTTCTGTAAGATCTGGCGCTTCTGGCGATTCTTGCTCTTGTTCGATCTCCAAACTCTCGGATTGAGCGAATGCTGGCGGCAATTGACTGCCGAAACCTGAAGAAGGTCGCTGAGCTGCACCATAGTAGCCCTCGCCGTCCGCATCCTCTTCGCTCTCTTCTGAAGATTCCTGATCTTGAACTGTTGAACTAAGCGGCCTCTGCTCCCGCGACTGCTTTTCCGCCTCGCGCTCCTTCTCTGCTTCCTCAAACAATGCAAGCCGACCTCGGATGCGTTGAATTTTCGAGAGCTTCTTGGCTTTAGGCTGCTGGGTCCTGACATTGCGTGCAATATCATCGCTCCTGTATACCTCATCGGCAGAAGCAAAGCGAACACGCGGCTGATCACCACCAACGCGTTTTCTGGCACGATTTCGAGCCCTTTCTTCCACGCCCCTCCTATAGAGAGCCTCAAGCCATTCGTCAATCGTAGCCATAGACTCGGGAATCTTTCTGAGCGCTGTCTGAATTTTTTCCGCATGTTCAGCACCACAAAGCTCGTGATAATGAGCTTTGACATCTTCGTAAACCTTGTCGATTGTGCTCATTTTGTAAGTCAGCATTTCGCCCGGCAGAGTCCGCCTGGACTGATCTTTGAGGCGACTTATCTCGCCATGAACCACATTATGCGGCACGCCCATTTTCATCAACTTGATGCCTTCCCTGAGCAGATTTCTATGTATTTCCTGCTCGCGCTCGGCAAAAAGTTTGCCCGAAAGCCGGATGAGACTCAAATGGATATAGGCCAGGTTCAGGTTGTTGACAACAGTACCAAGAGACTTGAGGCGCGCCCGCTCGTTTTTCATGGCCGTGTCATCAGACCGATCGACGTCTGATGCTATTTCGCCCACCGGAACACTCAGGGAGGCCTCTGCGGTCTGCTTCCTCCATTTAGCAGCTAATGCTTGAGCCGCAGGACTAAGTGTCTGTCCCGAGTCGTTCTCGAGCCTCGAATCGCTAGGTCTGGAGAATTGCACAGGCACGTGTCCAAGAACCGACTGGGGTCCGCCCTGACTGACCGGCATGGTGCGTCCTGACTTTGCTGCGAGGAGGGAATCTTCGTTGACCGCTTGGCGTCTCTGAAGTCCGTGATCGAATGCACCGGTCTCAAGGTGTCGGCCTTGTGTCCGATAACGTTCGGCAGCTTGCCGTGAAGCAGGGTTGGGGAGTGCTCTAGGTCGATTGCGCGCAGTGCCGGCTTTAGGAGGACACTCATACCAGTCAAAATTCTCGTCTCCAGGGGTTTCCGAATCCGTTTGCTCTCCGGAGGACTCTGGGTCGGCACACCAGTCATTGGGCACAGAGTCGGTCTGTGGCTCACTGATCGAGGATAGAATGGCTTCAGAAAATGACTGTGCAGGTGCTTCGATGCTCTCTGAAGCATCATTAGCAACTGTTTCGCCCACAATGGGATCCTCAACCTCACAAGATTGTCTCAGACGTTCTTCTCGTAGTTGCCTACTTCGAAGAGCGTACTGATTCTCCTTTTCAGTCTGGTAACGTTCGTCGGCTGCAGATCTGTCCACGACCCTGCGGCCAGACATCGAGATCCATTCGTTCTCTGCCTCCATTTCAGGTGAACCACTCAGCTCTTTGGTAACAAGACTGTGAATTCGAGCTAGCTCCTGCGCAGCAACGTCGTCATCGAGGTCACCTTCCAGCTGCTCAGGCGAATCGGGATCCCTGGTCGATGCGGTACATTCTTCCTCGTCCAGAGTCGTGCATTCGAACGCGGTCGAGGTGACAGTGTGCTTGACGTAATTTTGCGCAGAGCCCGCCCTGGTGGCCCGATGTGCTGTATCATTGGCCGTCCTGTGAGCATGAAGGGACAGTACTAGGCGCCGTTTCTTCATAGCAGATGCGCCAACAGAGGCCTCCCTGGCAGCATCTTCGACTATGACTCCGTCCAGGGGTCGCTTGCAGGAAGCAACGAGGATGACTTCGCCATAGTCGGCATTGTCGATGGTGGTGGGGTTAAAATCGCGAAATTGTCGAAGTACGCCCTCGCGTGAGAATGGAGGAGGGATTGGTCGCTTAAGTACCTCATCATCGTGTGCAAGCATCTCATTCGGAATTGCCAATGTCGCAGGCGTGCGCGCGGAAGCATGGTGCTTGGTTGCTCCTTGCTCTGATTTGCGCCCATGCTAAAGACTTGACACCAGGAGACGACTTTTGGATGCTTCTGAATCGGTACGGCGCATCGATCAGATGAGGAGACCCTGACAGACTCTCGGTTGCTGTAACTGAAGTAAAAGGATGGCAAGGATATCCGCAGCGCTAGAACTTCTTACCTGGCCTTGCGCGAAGGCAAGGACAACCGGCTGGATCGTCTAAACAGCCATCGGAGGGACTTGTTCGGTCGATACTGCAAGATCAGGTGTACTGTGTGAGTGTAAGAGAGAGCGAGAGGACGGAAGAGGTTTCGAAAGATTGAAATAGTTGAGAAGAACCTTTTGAAGTGACTGCCACAGTGAATATGCCGGTCCACAACGACAGTGAATGAGCTGGACGTGGTAGGGGCCGGGTCAACGACCATTGCAAGTCACTCGCACGAAGCAGTTGGTAAGCACGAGGTATGGAAAGGGGCATCGCTCGGGCAGATCTTTCGTCCCTAGTCTCTGGCAGCGTGCCAGACGCTCGATTCCAGCTGTTCATCGTGGTGGTCGCGTCGACAGCATGTATATCGGGCAGATGCGCTTTCATCGCTTACCGACTTGCCGTAAGGAAATGCGTCGCTTGGAGGTCCATCAGCCTGTGTCGCGATTCCTTCGATCGTGGCTCGACTCGCTTGACTGGGATTGCAATTGATCTATAGTGAACAGCTGCCCCTTCCTATCTGCAGCTTCCTGTCGACGGACATCCCTGCGTAAGTCGCCGAGGTTCGAATGCACACGTTGTGCCTTCCGTTGCGGTGTGGAAGGCATGCTTCCTGTAATGGTCGGCATGCGCCGACGAGCTCCTCATTTCCAGGATATCAGATTCGCTGGTGCAAGTCGCCAGCGGCGACTGTCTACGTGTGCATCCTTGATACCATTGCTTGTATGCGTGACCTAAAGTCGACTCGCCAATTCTGCTAGCGGATGCAGAATGATATCATGATGGCGATGTGCCAGTCGTTGCTGATGATGAAAGTGCATCAAGGTTGATGGAAGGTTTTGGATTCTTTGGCATTTCTGTGCTTGGCTGAGCTGATCTCTGTGCAGCTACCGAGTGGTCTAGTCGCACTTCACGAGTTGGGCAGCCGACCAGTCATAACGAGTTGAGTCGCTTGTCGTGGCCAACTGCTATTTCGATCATGCTGTACCTCTCAGCCAGTTCATCTCCCCGCCCGAGAGGCGATAAATGAGTCCACGAACGCGCCACCGGGCATAGCTATGACAAACCGACCTTCAGCAAGCACGGACCCCGCCTCCCTCATACGTTGATGATGACCAGCTCCCGCCCGACAAGGCCATGGCAGCAACTCCAGCAGCTGCAGCAAAGACAACTGGCCTATTGAACCTCGAGAAGGAGCTAATCTGCTTCATCTGCACCGAAGTTCTTTATCAGCCCCTCACCTTGCTAGACTGTCTACACACGTTCTGCGGATCGTGCTTGAAAGAATGGTTTTCTCACCAGCACCGCAAAGCCACCCACTCGCACTCTCCCGTCCGGAATCCTCTGCCGTATACATGTCCAACATGTCGTGCAGACGTCAAGGACGCTCAGCACAATGCTATGATTACGACCCTGCTGGATATGTTCTTGACAGCGAATCCAGATCGCGCTCGATCCGAAGAAGAGAAAGCTGAGATGGCAAAAATCTACAAGCCGCCTGAGAACATACTTCCACGGGTCGATGGCAGGAGAAGTGACCGAAGGCGACGTGAGCAGGAGGATCCGAGCCGCAGAGAGCGGCATTCGACTGATATCCCGCGCCAGCGCAGCAGCACTCGGGACACCACTGCCTCGCCCTACCAGCCTCGCAGAGACAATCTGCTGACCCCAGACCACGCTCACACCACAAGTCGGAGCAGGAGTCGCGAACACGACCGTGCGCGTGAGCGCCGTATCCAAGAGCGTACCGAACGCCGCGAGAGGAGACACACGCCAGCAGAAGAAGATGTGTTGGATCAATCCCGAGAAGATGCGCCTGCTTTGGCTTCGCCTCCACAATCACCACCCATATCTTCACCGCGGCATCCAGATGCAGTGGAAGCTCGTCAGCGTGGGGCACGGACCGTTGCACACCAAGCCAGTCTCCGATCGATGGTCAGTGCCTCCGATAGTGGGACTGGGACTGGCGATAGTCTTGATGAAGCTCGTCTCATGCAAGAAATTCTCGCCGAGGGTCTTCTTGACGGTATCGACATTGATACCCTGACAGAAGAGCAGCAGGATGAGCTGAGTGAAGTCATCGCCCAACGCTACAGAGAACTGCATCCGAGACCATCTCAGCGCTCAGCTCAGACTTCGGCACCGACCTCGCCAGAGCCTACCACAGACATTGCTACAGCCATGCAGAACCTACGCGTAGATCATGCCAGAGATCGCAGACGCTCGACTGCTTCAAATTCGCGAGGTCAAGATGGCAGCCCAAGGCCATCCACTCGCGGCTCAAGCGCTTCCCGAGAAGCTCGTCCACCTCCGTCATATACCTCTACGTCCGAGGTTGGCCGACCGACCTCTGCATCGCAGTCGGAAAGAGCCCATCAACGCAGATCATCGGATAACGGGACTCGACCACATGTCCGTGGACATAGATCCACTCATCCTGGTGTGATGCCTCCGCAGGCAGCAAGATCAGCAACAGATTTGTCAACCTCATCCGCAGCTGATCAGCCTCGACGGTTGTCCAGTGACCAGAGAGCATCGACTGATCCTAGGCACTCCCCGCGGCGTGCACCGCGATCGTTTACAGCTACGCAAGCAGTAAGTCCGCCCGAAGTTGACTCGCCAAGACATCTATCACCTAGTACAACGTGTGCTGTCCTTGCCATAGACAGTGCTGTCGCACCCGTCATGCCTCGATCAATACCGCAGGACGGACCTGTGGAGATTGATGGCAAGTCCGCACCTGTGACAACACAATTCGAGGAGCCCTTAGTCGATTGCTACAGATGTGGGCGAAACGGCATACAGTATGAAGTCTATAAGCACTGCGACCCCTGTGCGGTGGATTTGTGCATGCGATGTTATCGAATCGGCCGTGGATGTAATCACTGGTTCGGTTTCGGATTTGCTGCCCAGGCCAAATTTGATGCATCGCATCCTCGGCGAGTGAGTCGCAGTATGGAGCTGCCGCATCTTCTTGTTGGCAGACAGTATCGGAAGCCTCCACAGAAAGCGGTCCAAACTACATCACAGGGGCACCTTACGACAGATAGCGACCCTACATCACGCCTGCAGGAAGGCCAATTCTGTGATCACTGCGGCGCGTTTGCCAACGCCTGTTATTGGAGCTGCGACTACTGCAACGACGGCGAGTGGGGCTTCTGCAACGACTGCGTGAACACACATCATTGCTGCAGCCATCCTCTCCTGCCAATCGCCCACAAGCTCTTCACGCCTGGTTGCGTTCTACCTCGATCCTACGATCCACATGTAGGCGCACTTAACTCCAACCTGTCCGAATTACATGCGACCTCAGCTCAGCGATCCGCAGTCAACCCGCGCTCATTCTCACCAGCTCACAGTGCTCCGTCTTCTGCAACATCTGCCACTGACGTTGCCTCTGCCGGCCCCTTCCCAGACTTCGTCAATTTGTCGATCACGACCAACTGCGACATTTGCGCCGTGCCTATCCCACCTTCAGACTCGCGCTACCACTGTCCGTCCCACCCCTCACCCACAAAAGCGGCCCCAACGCGCACAGGTGACTACGACATTTGCACAGGCTGCTATCACAACCTGATCAAGATCGGGCGAATCACTCGCGACGCCGGTCCTGCAGGGTGGCGCAAGTGTCCTGAAGGGCATCGCATGATCGTCACAGTCTTCAAAGCTGATGGCGCAGATGCAGGACAACGTCGGGTCGTACTGAACGACTTGGTTGGAGGTGTGAAAATGTCCGACCAAGACATTGCGCTCTGGCAACAAAACCTGGACTCGTCGCCTGCTTCTGCGCCGCCATCGGCTTTCACCACGAAAGGTCAGTGGACGTGGCAGGATGGCACTCCTGACCCTGCCGAGTCCACAGACTCGTTACAGCAGTATGGCAGTGGTGCTAGACGTACACGTTCTAAAAAAGCAAATTTACTCGGAAACGTCTCTGCGGAGAGCAGCAAAAAAGGCAACCGCTTTCCGCCTAATGGCGGCTTTGGCAAGAAGTGCATTGCGCTCTGGAGCTACTATCCTGAAGAAGGCGATGCAGGTGCAGGCGAGCTGATGTTTCCCAAGGGAGCTATGGTGGGGGAAGTGGAGGAGATCAATGAGGATTGGGCGGAGGGAGTGTATATGGGTGAGCGGGGACTAGTCCCAATGGTCAGAGTACGGGAGCTTTGATTGCTACGACTCGAACGAAACTCGGTCAGTTGGTGATAGCAAATGATCTCCGCGTAATTTGCAACAAGAATCAGTGAAGGACGAACATGCTAATGAGAATGATTGAAGGACTCTCAAGAATATGATAATGACTGGTATATAATACACACAGCGTAGCGATTCTTAATGGATATATGACTCTGTCCGACCGCACTCCCTTCATCGGCTTGACCAACACAGCCTGGCCCTATTCTCACGCAGCCACCGTCGTCGGCGGCAGCGCATAAGTAATCTGTGGAGCCGGCGGACTGTTCTTCTTGTCCCTCCACGCCTTCCAGAAATGCCGTGTCAGCGGCCAGACCACCCATACCGCGAGGACGAAGGTGGTGATGGCTGCGCCGGCACCCTATCGTATATATTAGCACGCAAATCAAGCTTGAAGCAAGAACGGGAGGAATGGGAAACGGCAACGAGAGAAAGCTGAAAACCCAGTAGGAGGACTTACGACACCAACGAGCGCGCCCCAACACCGGTTATGGTGCTTGACGCAGTCGAGGTGGCCGGCGAAGAAGAGGCAGGTGCCGACCATGGGCTGTTTGTCGACCGTTATGGGCTGTCCGTTGTTGGTGCCGATGTCGAGGAGGCGTTCTGTGTCGAAGGCGGATTCGGGAGTGGCGCCGGGGACTGCAGTGGATGTGGTGTCTCGTTGGGTTGGGTCCGGGTCTCGGATAGCGATGGCAGGCGAAACAATGGTTCTGAAGGTGTTCGGGCAAGGCGTTGCTGACACCTCCACCGGAATTCGGACCATGATCGTGCGGATACTGACGACTGGACTTGCACTACTGCTCGGCAAAGCTCTGTGGGTCATGCCGGTCACTGCGCCCCCATCGACTGGGTCCGTGGCATGAAGAGTGACGCCTGGGTACGGAAAGCCGTCGACCGACTTGCTATCATATCCCTCGCAGGACTTGCTGACACCCTTGCCAACGTCGTCGCCATCCGCCTCCGCCATAACGTCCGAACACCATGAGATTGCCTTGTTCAGTTCGGAAAGGATCGGTGCCTCTGTTTCGGATCGGTATCGCTCACGATCTCTAGACAACATAGGGGCGTCCGTCACAGTCGGGCCAGTCTGCAATTTAGACTCCACGGACGCGAAGCGGGAGGTGAGATCGGACACTGCATTCTCGACGGGAAAGGCGCGTCGATCACGGTCATCGTTTCCCTCATCGTCATCGTCCTTGTCATCGTCCTTTGGAGCGGCTGTGGTCACTGACGTTGTGACAGCAGTCGTAGTGGCTGTTGTTGTCTCTGAGGCCGTTGCCGTGATCGAGCTGGTCTCAGTCTCGGTCGTTGGGACGATGCTCGTGCGGAAGGACTCGGAGACTTCGGTGGTGAAGACCGACGTGAGTACAGATGTTGCAACAGATGTCTCGGTCGCAGTGGCTGTGGTAGGAGGAGTGTATGTAATAGTCGTAGTCTGCTTCTCCTCAGTCGTCTGTGTCTGCGTAGTAGTGCTAAATTCGGTCTCCGTCTCGGTGGCGACTGTTGAAAGTACCGTCGTACTGATAGAGGGAGAGGATGGCGACAAAGTGATGGTAGTCGTCGATGGTTCGATAATGCTGGAGCTGGTCGTGCTTGCGGCATCAGCATGCCCGCCGAAAGCGGCAGGACTGAATGCTTTGACGAGCAGGATCGCGATTGCAGCGATCACGCCAGCACCCAGCACCAGCCATGTGACGATGCCCCATGCCGAACCACAACACAACGTCCCGTAAAGTCGATTCTTCCTCGAGTTCCGTGCCTCACCAGGCATCACTTGGTTCTGCGTAGCATACCGCCATGTCAGGTAGTCGTCATCCACACCATGAGGCCTTGTCACGCCAGGGCTACGGACTCGGTGACCTAGATCGTCGAGCTCGTGCTGGTAAGGAGTAGTCATGGCTGGGCGCGGACTGTTCACGCAAGTTGCCTCGGACTTGGAGTCGAGACAGTCTTCAGTATATGGAGAGGGCATGTTGTCAGTGCACGTAGTTAAGGCATCTGGAAGAGGCAGCGATATTTTCATGGCGCTGATATAGCAGGTCTATGCTCGTTTGTCGCGGCCACAGAGTCATGAGCGAACGCACCGAGCCGTGTACTTGCGGCTCAACGAACCGTTCAGCGGGAGTCATGGGAGTCGCGTATTCCATGATTGAAGGTTGACGTGAATGAGAGAATTGCTGTATCCCACCTTAGGAACGCTGAACACTGCGAGACCTTCGTGCTCTGTAGATTAAGAGTCTGTATAGTCTGCCGAACAACGGCATATCAAGCCTGGAGTTAGCGCTTGGTGGGTAAGCAGCATCCCACGATGGGTGACTGACCATTCTACAAGGCGATGCCATAGTAGATGTTGCACTAGATGACTGAGAGTCGGTTGGAACGCATAATTGACAATATGGAGAGCTTCCACTCGAATAGTTCGCTTAATCCGAGAAGATCTGATGGCATCTGACAAAAGCGCCGATCCGTCACTACAGCGGCTCATATGTATGAGCATACCCATTCACGAGCTGCTATCATGCTGCCGATGGTGATCGAGACGCAATGTAAGGCAATCATCGCCCCAGCACTTGACGACCTCCTGGTCTACTCGCGCAGAGCAAGGTCGTTCATCCAATTGAAGGCGCCATCGCGTCGAACCTGAATCGAGTCGTACCTTCATTACGCGACATCGAAGCGCCAGTCCACCAAAAGGGAAGCAGACGATGCCCTGAATATCTGCGTCACGCTTGAGACCTGATCCTGCGGTCGATAATTCGGCTTTACTGTGGAAGCGGCCACGCGGCAGGATTTGGCCTCTCTAAGGGCGGCTGATAACCCCTTATTTGTGGTTGATTTGATTGAGCTTTCTGAGATTGTTGCTTCTCAACGTCGGGATAGTCTCGATGCCGTTTCTGCCAGCATGAGAATTCGCGGATCAAGGTGACGAAGAACCAGACGGGAATCCAGATGGTCAGAAGCCCAAGCGGTAGCAGGATCTGTGCCCATAGCGGCCAATTGACGAAATTGGCGTCGTCTGTGCGTTTTTCGAGAGTGAAGCTGTCCGTAGTGCTCGGTTGTATACAGATGACTATTCTAGGTTGAAGGAGTGACGATTCTCAACGTTAGCATAACGACACAGCAGCTCAGCGGCCATAATCGTAGTTATATCGAGCTTCGATAGCAAGTTCCTTAACTCAGGATGCTGTCTGGGGTCCTTTGTCCTGTCGCCGAGACCAGTTGGCGCTATGACCATGTTTGACTGCTTGCGTTTGGCATGCCGCACACGAGGCCAGATATGGCCCATCACAACCACTTTCGCCCTGCGGCAGTGGCGCGCTGGCGAAAGACAGGACTTACAACTTGGCTGTTGAGTCGATAGAATGGATTCATGGTTGCCTTGATCCAAAGTTCATAAATCTCACTCATGAACTGTCTGATAGCATCTTCTGTCTGGGGTGCGGTGGGGTTGTGAGGAATCGAGTTTGACGATATGGTGGAAGCTCTACTTCCAGCCGAAGACGTTGGCGTAGGTGTCGGCTGATGCAGAAGCATAAATCGATGATTCGAGCCTGTCACCATACAGGACACATGAGAGTTCGTAGGCGCGTAGCTATCGATGACCTTCAGCCACATATTCGGCGTCAGCCATTGCACCTCCTCGACCACATCGAGCGCAGCATGCACTATGAACTGATTCATGTATCTCGACGTCTCGCCATTACGAAAGCGAGCGACTCCATCACCGCCAGCCTTGGACGTGCCAAAGGTCAGCTCGAACAACGGTGTATCAGTCGGCGAAATGATGGCGAAGTAGTAGGACATCTTTCCCGATGTGACTAGTGGAGTCGCAGCAAAGCCGTATAGTGTTACAACTTTGACGAGGCTTCACGACTCGTACATGCAATTCGGTGGTTGAGGCAGCGTGCCCAGCGGGAAGAGCTTTCCGCTTCAAGGCGAGCGTTCGATGGCCATGTGGTTTACTTGCTTGAGAAAACCCTTAGTATTTGCAGTGTAGCGAACTCGGGCCTTTCATTACTCTGTCTTGGTTGGATCGAAGACTTTCAAGCACAAAACAAGGTGAATCAAGGTAGTGAGGACTGGCAGGCAAGGTTTCTGATCATGTACTAGGCCCGATATAGCTAGCTCACGAACCTCGGCCAAGATCAGCGGGCGCATCGAGCAGTCGCGTTCCAAGACACACCGTCGCAGGGCCAATCACTCTAGGGGCTCCATTATCGCTGATTCGCTCGTTCCTTCAGGTTCGCTTATTTATCAGCGAATATCATATGACGTTCCCGTCGGTATTCCGAGTTTATGCGATGCGGCTTGACATGACTTCAGAAACCTCATCACGAGCGAGAGCGAGAACGTCAAGGAGTTAAGGTCGATGCTCACAGCCTCTGCCAAGTGCTGGGCGGAGAGGAGAGGAAGTGAGGGGAGAGTTCTACGGCGCCATGGCACTGCGCACTCAATCGTCGACGACTCTGGTTTGCAGGGATTCTGTCGATTGATGTCGAGCTAATAAGCGGATCTTTGCGTGGTCCTCCCCTCAGCTGGCCCATCTTTTGCCCCATCTCCAGGTTGATTGCCACATGCTGTGTCCCCCTCCTTTGACTATCCACTGCCTCTCTCGTCCATTTTTCTTGTTTAGTGCTGGGCACGCATTTCTCTATGGCCCTTCACGTCCAGTACTATCCACAATATGGCCGTGATTGCTCTGCGCCGTCGGCTGTACTTGTCCAAGCTAGATACCAGCGCAATTTCCGCCGTACTGGACTCGTAGTCGACCAGTCATAACGCTTCGGCTGTGTTGATCACAGGTGCTACGTCTGGGGAAGAGCAGAAGCCGGGGGTCCTTGGCGGGCATCCCGCTATCCAATCTGGCCAATGCGAAGTCGCTCGGCAGACGTCTCGTGGCTTCGGCTTCCACCTACGTAAGTGCGAGATCCTTTCTAATCATGTGTCCCGAAGCATATAAGTTCGATCTACTTTCCCTGGTTCAGATGGCAGCTCGTCTACCGTGATTTCGAGTCCTTTGTCTATAGCTCCAGTCCTTCAATACTATTCACCATGACCGAGAGACGAAGGTCCAGCATTGTACAAGTCGATCGCGAACAAGATGGTGTTGCTCGCATTCAGGACTCTGCCATGCGCAGGCTGTCCTCGATCAACCCTGGCGTAGTCCACGAATTCGAGGAAGCAAAGGCTGCCGCTGCTGGAGAACACGAGCTCACCATTCGAGATGCCATCCGACTGTATCCCAAGGCTATTATCTTCTCAATCATTTTCTCAACAGCGGTCGTTATGGAAGGTACGTGATATACCGGCCACGTTCGGTATGCATACTTACAATTCTGATAGGTTACGATCTCAGCTTAATGGGTTCCTTCTTCGGTTTCCCACCCTTCCGCAACCGCTACGGCACGCAAGACGATCCCGACGGCGATGGTCGTCTGATCAGTGCTCCGTGGCAGTCTGGTATTCAGAACGGTGTCCAGGTACGAAACGGTCAAACGGGATCTGGTTCATCAGTCTAATAGATTGTAGGTCGGCTCCATTATCGGCCTGTGGGCGAATGGTATCATCTCGGAGAAGTTCGGCTACAGGAAGACTATGCTGGGATCACTTGTTCTCATGATCGGATTCATTTTCTTGCCAGTATTCGCGCAGAACATCGAGACCATCCTTGCGGGTGCTGTGCTCTGCGGGTAAGTAAAACCCGTGTCGTTTATAGGGCAAGCTGCTCATGTTGCTAGGTTTCCGTGGGGTGTCTTCCAGACGATCACTGTCACGTACGCATCAGACGTGACACCTGTGGTGCTACGTCCATACCTGACCTCTTATGTCAACTTGTGCTGGGTCATTGGCCAATTCATTGCTGCTGGTGTCCTACGTGGCATGCTCACCCGCACAGACCAATGGGCTTACAGGTACGTACCTCCAAGAACAGTAATCAAGCGAGACAATACTCTCAATGTTCTGCTTCTCTCCGATACACGTCTTACCTAACGATTACACCAGGATCCCCTTCGCACTCCAATGGATTTGGCCACCTCTTATCTTCATTGGCTGCATTCTGGCTCCTGAGTCTCCGTGGTGGCTCGTCCGACACGGCAAGATGGACGAGGCCAGGAAGTCGCTCCTCAAGCTGACAAAGGTTGACTCTGGAGTCCCATTCGACGTCGACAAGCAAATTGCCATGATCAAAGCCACGAACGACCTCGAGATGGCAATGTCGGAGGGCACCAACTACTGGGATTGCTTCAAGGGCATTGATCTCCGACGTACCGAAATCACCTGCATGGTGTGGGTCACCCAGGCCTTCTGCGGTTCTTCGCTCATGGGCCAGAGCGTTCAGTTCTACGAGTACGCTGGCCTGTCGTCTGAGAATGCCTTCAATTTCAATCTTGGTCAATATGCTATGGGCGCAGTCGGAACGGTCCTGTCATGGTTCCTCATGCCGCACCTGGGTCGTCGAGCACTGTACCTGTACGGCCTGGCTGTTCTCTTTGCTCTCCTCATGGTCGTTGGCGGAATGGGAGTGCTTGGAACTGCGAGAGGCCCGTCGTTGACAGCCGGTACACTGCTGCTCCTCTACACCTTTATCTACGACTTCACTGTTGGACCGGTCTGCTACGCCTTGGTTGCCGACATTCCATCGACACGCCTCAAGATCAAGACAGTCGTCCTAGCTCGCAATCTCTACAACGTCGGTGGCATCATCAACAACGTCATCATGCCTCGCATGCTGTTGCCCACTGAGTGGAACTGGGGTGCCAAGTCTGGTAAGTCGTCTCGTCATCAACAGACCACGGACGTATACTAACGGATGGCAGGCTTCTTCTGGGCCGGTGTCTGCCTTCTCCTCTGGACTTACCACTACTTCCGACTGCCAGAGCCAAAGGGTCGCACCTATGGCGAGATGGACGTGCTCTTCGAAAACAAAGTCTCAGCGCGCAAGTTCAGGAAGACCAGAGTTGATCAATTCGCTGGTCATAGCACCGACTTGGCATATGGTGGCGCCGGAGACAGCTCTTCTGACAACGAGAAGAAGGCAACGCCAGCTCATGTAGATGCTGTTCACTGAGCGCAGCTCGACCAATGCGCTTTGCTGAGAGCGTGTAATCGGCGAATATAGTTGTTACTACTCATCAACATGCCCATTTCGAACTTCGATCTCGTGTCCATGACATCTTAGAGTCCTCGGCATACCCGGGTCAACATGAGATCTGCTACTCTGCCCTGCAAAATTGGATGGGTGAATGAGGAACAGACTCGTCGTCTGGCTCCCACCCATTATCGTGCATTCACTGCCACGAAGTCACCATTCGCTGCCTGAGTTTTGATAGTCACGTGATCCGATACATTGATCTAGAGAGCCATCGACGTTGCAGTCCTGCTCAAATCCATCCCATTCAGGTTGGACTCTAGTCATGCCGGCGCTCACGTTCGGTCTGAAGGCCAAGCCCGGACCGGGCAGTGCGCCCAAGATTACACCTGGAGCCAAGCGGAAAGCGATGTTTGACAACGACGATGAAGACGAACCCGCCTCAAGCCCACCTCCGCAGTCTGGTCCTGGGAGACCCTCAAGACCACTCAAGCCCATACAGCCTCTCAAGGACGACACCTCTGATTCCGAGGACAACTCGAACAACAATGGAACCTCCTCACGTCCTCGCAAATCACCCAAACTCACCCAACCGCCAGCGCCCTCGTACGGTCTACAAAAGAAGCCCACCTCCAACACGACTGCTATTCCGACCACGGACAAAGACTACACCAACCTCTCCGCCCTCCGCACAGCTAATCTACACGCAACCGAAGCCTCCAAACTCGACTCCACCGCCTACGACTACGACGCCGTCTATGATACATTCAAGCCCAGCAAGCCTACCTCCTCAAGCACAAACACAGAACCAACGCAACCAAAATACATGACCTCCCTCCTCGCCTCCACCACGCAACGGAAACGGGACCACGAGCGCGCCCGCGAGAAAGCGCTGCAGCGTGAACGCGAACAGGAGGGTGACGAATTCGCAGGAAAGGAAGCGTTTGTTACGTCGGCGTACAAGCAACAGCAGGAGGAGAATCGGCTTGCGGAGGCAGAGGAGGCGAGAAAGGTGGAGGAAGAGGAGGAGCGGAAGCGGAAGGGGATGGGTGGGATGGTGGGTTTCAACAAGATGATGCTGGAACGGGAAGAGGAGAGGAGAAGAGCCATTGAGGAGGCGGAGGAGGCGCGGCGGAAGGCGAGCGTCAATGGCAATGGGTACGGTGGTGGTAGTCAGGGTGTCGAGGTTGCAGATGATGGGCCCATACCTGCGCAGCAAGACGAAGACGACGCACAGAACAAAGAGGCCCAGAAGCGCGGCGCCATCCTCAACGAAGAAGGCGAAGTCATCGACAAGCGCCAGCTTCTGAGCGCAGGCCTCAATGTCGCGCCCAAGAAACCCGGCACATCCGCCACCTCCTCGACCACGAAGGACAAGAAGGCACCAGCATATCAACCACCAAGAGTCAGCGCCGATGCCCGCCTCTCCCAGCGCGAGCGCCAGTCACGTCTAATCGCGGCACAGATGGAGGCGCAAGCGGAAGCAGCTGCTGCAGAGGAAGCAAAGGCGGCGGCGGCTGTCGAGGAGAAGGCCAAGAGCAAGATCACAGAGGAGGCCAAGATGGGTGCCAAAGAAAGATATTTGGCACGGAAGAGGGAGGCGGAGGAGGCGAAGAAGAAAGGCGGTTGAGGTTCGAAGTACTACCAATAAACACTACTCATTACTGTGCCGTAACTCATCAACTTCATGCTAGTGTTGGTGCGAAAGCATTGAGCCACAGAATTGTGATGCTGATGCCAAAGCATAACCCATGCCAAGTTCGCAACGCCTGCCAGGAACGCTCATGCTGTCGTGCTGCGTCGTAGCAGACCATCAGAATGTCTCATTTACATCGTAGGCAGAATTCTCTTTTTCGGTCTCCTTCTCCTTCCTAGCAGAAGCCGCAGCTCTGCTCGGCGGCCGAATCAGGCTCGACCTCTTCCCAGCAACACTTCTCCTCGACGCCGACGCGGCCGTGGCAGCAGCATACTGTCCCTGCGCACTCTCACTACGCTTTCCAGAAATACTGTTGGAGGGAACACGACCTCCTGCCCCAACTCCGCCGATGCTAGTCCTGCTCCCCTTGACAGGGCTAGGGATCGCAGACAGTCCAATGTCAGAAGTGCGACTTGACGGCTTGATCAGAAAACTCGTCCGCCGTGGCGTCGGAGTCGTCAATGGGTCTGCGTCGGGCTCGGCTTCTTCCATTATGGAATCATCGGGGTCGCCGCCGTTGTGCATTGAGGAGGAGTCTGCATCGAAAGCGCCGTCGTAACCCACGGGCCCGTGCGAGGACAGCGCGGATTTTGGTCGAACTCGATCTGTGCTTGCGTTGGGGACGTACGAGGCGCCGTTGCCTAGGCCGCGAAGGTTGGAGATGGATGCTCTTGAGCCGGGGCGGGAGTGGGATGCGATGAAGGAGTGGCGGTTGTGAGTGGAGGTTCGTGAATCGGGACGGGAAGGTTGCTGGGAAGATGTTTGTGGACCGCCACGTGAAGACGGTCGAGATGTCGGTGCTGGCATATCGTTAAGTGCAGATCGGCCGAAGGTGGAATGCGTTGGAGTTGGCGGAGGCATGTCGCGGGCATATTGACTTGTCAAAGACTGCCGAGAGGGCTTGGTACGAGGAGCAGATGGCGTGTCGTCGCTGTCTGCAAGTGAGGTGACGCCGCTGATTGTCGAGCCGCCAGCTCGTTTCCGGCTTCGGACGGTGACGGATGAGGGGATGGCATGGTTGCCCATTGCGGAACCAGAGCGAGGCGAGGCTTTCGGCGGTGTGTTGACCGGGCCAGGCAACTTGGATCGAGCTGTGTGCACCCTCGCTTCGAGATTCTGCATCTTATTGCGTAGATTGCGCAGGTGCAGAATCGATTGGGATTGAGGAAGGCTAGATCGCTGTGGTATACCTCCAGCCCGGCCCAGAGACTGGCGCGCATGTGTCGAGGAGGGTACAGTCCGCTGTATAGCTGGAACTTGGACCGAAGACCCTCGTATATGTGCGGCTCCGGACGCATTCGGCTTGACAGCAGAGAAGGCCGACTGGCGTGGTGTTGGCAAATTGCCATTCAGCGAAGGTCGCGATCTCGGTATTGAGGGCGTCGCGAACCCATGAGGTTTCGGTTTTGGGAGCGCAGCTGACTTGTCCGATACTGGCGGAGAGGGCGGTGTTGGTGCCTCTGAAACTGCTGATGAAGAGGCCGTCTTCGCAGGCGGCGTGTCAAATGAGGTGTCCGTGGTCGTTGGAGACAGCTCAGACCGCGGCGATGCAGACGAAGCCACGGGATCGATCGTTAGATGATGTCGGCGTGCGATTACCGCCTCGGCTTTGGCGAGCTTCTCCTTCACTATCTCAGTCTCGATGTTTATGTCGGAGAGCTCATCTTTCAGCCGCTGTGCTTCTATCCTGAGCGCCTCGCGCTCTTGCTCACCAACGCGCATCTCTTCCTCCAGCATGACACTGCGCTCGAGGGTCTGGTTGTATTTCGACTCCATGTCTTCCAGCGAGGATTCGGTGTTTCTTTGCTGCCGTTCATAGTCGTCGTTGGCGACTTCGGTGTCGCGTAGTCGCAGTTGCAGTGTCCGGTTGGTGTCGCGCAACTCTGTAATCTCCTTCTGGAGAGTGCTTTGCGCCGAGGCGGCTTCGCTCTTAGCTTGTTTGTGTTTCGCCTTCCATTCGTCCACCTCATACTGCAAATTAGAAGCTTTGTCTTTCAGTTGGCGTTCGCGTTTTTCGGAGGCTTCGATATCCTTTTCGAGCTCGGCCTCAAGCTCCTTGCTGGAAGCTTGAAAGTCCGCAAGCTCCGATTCGAGGGTCTCGTACTGCTTTTTGTAGTAGCGCAAGTTCTCCTCGAGGGTATGTCCTGGTCCAGGGGAGGAGGACACGAGGTCATCGTCCAGGGGCATATTTGTGTTGTCGCGTATATTTCCGTTCGGCTGCGCGATGTGTGTCGAGGTGCGGTATGCTATGGATATGAATGCGCCATGAGTCCGTTATGATGGGTGCCTGGAAGATTGTTGGTCGCGATTGTCGAGGTGGTTGTTGTAGTGGGGATGTGTTGATAGTAGTTTGTCGGCGTTGACAGGCGTGTCCGGTCGAGTATTGCGATGTTGCTGCTACGGTTAGTATTCTCGTCCAGATTCTCGGTGTTGGTTATTCTGCGCAGGTGGTCGTCAATCCTGAGAACAACAATCTCCATCTGATGCGTGACGGGGGTCACCCTGGATGCCTTGTGCCAAGCCTGTCGGTTGCTGCAGCGACCAGTCCCAACATTGACCTCATCCCCATTACGATAGACCACTCACTTACAAGGCACGACGTTTGATAGAGACGCGACTATGATGGACAACAACGCGAGCGGCTAGCCAGGATGCATCGTCACATCGACTATGGCCCTGATGAATCTTTCAACTGGTCCCCGGCAGCGCGACAAGGTCTATGGACGGAAGCGACTGGTTCCGCTGGCCACGAGCGATGCAAATCGAAGCCTATTCGCCGGCAATGACCCTTCACTCTCACTGGAAAAGGCTGTAGCAAAGCTGTCAATCAAAGAAGCTCACGATTCAATACAAACTCAACGAAGTGCTGCAGCCTTAAATGACAATCAATATCAAGAGGAGCGACTACCTGGACGCTGTGACAAGCAGGAGCACGATGAGCCTCCTCAAGATGTCTCATTTGCGCCAGATGAGGACGTCGTAACCGTCTCGAAGCCCGTCGTTGAGCGGAAAGTAGCATTATCCAAAGAAGAACGCGCGGTACTGAAGCCTGTGATGGCTTTTCATCGTGTCGCCTCATTCGCGCGCGACTTCTCTGCTTTTGGAAGCCAACTCACCAAGGAGTTCGACGTCCGAAAGCTCAACGAAGGCTCCTACAGCGACTGCTTCGTTGTCCGAAAACCAAACGAAGACGTTGAAACCGCTGTCCTGAAGATCATTCCGCTTGAGTGCAATGGCAGAGCGTCCTCTGGAGCAGCGAGCCGGGCATATGATTTCTTGCGAGAAGTGAAGCTCCTGGCTGCGCTGGAAGACTTCCACGGTTTTGCACAGATCTTCAGGAGTCGGATCGTTCGCGGAAGAATGCATGACCAAATGATTCAGGCAGCTAGAGACTGGCTGGAAACCACACAGGAGGACGTTGACAAAACCATAGATCCCGGATCAAGATATCCCGAAGATCAGATCTACGGAGTCATTGAGATGGCGTACGCTGGGACTGACCTAGACCTCCTCGAGAAGCCTTCTGCTTTCCAAGCATTCGACGTATTTTGGATGGTCGCTATCCTGCTGGCCAAGGCCGAGAAGGAGATCGAATTCGAGCACAGAGACTTACACATGTCGAACATCTGCTTCCGCCCAGGCAACGAAGGCACTGTTGATGTCAGCACAGGCTTCGTCCAGGACATGAGAAAGAATCCGTCCAAGGTCTTAGGCTTGTCGGGCCTCCGAGTTAGCATAATCGACTACACGCATTCGCGGATGCGCGATGCAAAAACGGGCGAGATACTATACAATCCTGAATGTCCCTTCACCGCAGAGGAAATGGCGTCTTACAAACGAGAACGCCGTCCTTGCGATCAGCTCGACACAATCGTCAAGGCCCAGCAGTGGATGTCACAGAGCCACCAAATTCAGAAAGATGGTGCTGCGAAATATGAGACATTCACCCCAAAGACAAACGTGATCTGGCTTTCGAACGTATTGTACGAGCTCACCAAAACCGCTGGGTCGAAGAAGAAGCGTTGCCATGTCCCAGGAAGTTCTGCGACGGCCAAAGACTTACAGGATGATTTGTGGAATAAGTTAGCGAAGACATTGAAGTGGATTGGTTCGCCAGATTTACATTCGCTACCGGAAAGTGCAGAACGTTTTCTCAACGAGGCCATGGATCTAGGACTGATTGCGAAGCCGGATGTCGATGCTTTTATGGAGAGCTTGAACATTGATGCTTCACCAGCAGGCTGAACACGGCGTTGACAGTTTTTGGTTTGCAGCAGCGTTGGCGTTGGCGGTTAACATCGT
This sequence comes from Cyphellophora attinorum, assembly GCF_001299255.1. NCBI lineage: Eukaryota > Fungi > Ascomycota > Eurotiomycetes > Chaetothyriales > Cyphellophoraceae > Cyphellophora > Cyphellophora attinorum. The sequence continues at coordinate 226,234 of NW_017253243.1, read as the reverse complement.
CCCAGACGAGATGTTTTTGATGGCGTGTTCGTAGTCTACATCATCGATCTGTACAAAGTTGACATCGATGGCCGTAACATCCTTCACATCCTTCGCGCCCTAACCCTTGCCCTGAAACCTACTCGACCACTGCCTGCGCTCCTGCAGTTCAAGTTTCTCCAACAAATCGGCCCGTGTCATGTCATGACAACCGCGCTCGTGGACACCATTCGACTAGCACTGCCTGCAGGCTCCAACCAGAAGATGGTGTAGTCTCCGTCGATGCCAGCTCTCAACATTGAGCTGCAACCCCTAAGCAATATGGATCGCGTCAAGCGCTTCTTTGGACCTCCGCAGCAGCCTTACGAGCCTATCGACGACAGGCCGCACGAAGATGGCGACAGCGTCGAGGAGGACCTCGAAGGTGGCCCAGAAGAACAGCCGTTCTCATGGGTTGAATACTTCATATTCATGTTATTAGGTGTGGCGATGCTGTGGGCATGGTATGAGCATCAGCGTCTACTCAGACTTCTGTATTGACCATACGATAGGAACATGTTCCTTGCCGCTGCACCATACTTCCAGCGACGCTTCAGAACTAGTCAGTGGATCTTGAACCACTTCCAGGCGGCAGAAGTGTCGGTGTCGACAGTGACGAACCTCGGTTCTATGATCATCTTGACAAAATTGCAGAAGGGTGCTTCATACCCAAAGCGAATCAGCGCGTCACTCATTCTATATACGGCCATATTCGCGGTGCTGGCACTGTCGACACTCGTCAAGACTGGTGCTGGCGGCTACTTCGGCTTTCTGCTCGTCACCATGCTGCTGTCAAGTCTTGCTACGGGGCTAATCCAGAATGGTCTCTTCGCCTTCACTTCAGGCTATGGAAGGACCGAATACACACAAGCGATCATGACTGGGCAGGGCGTGGCTGGTGTGCTACCGCCGCTTGTACAGATCATTTCCGTCGCAGCAGTGCAGAACAAGAACGGAGATGACGCTGATGCGGCGGCAGAGTCACCGAAGTCTGCCTTCATCTACTTCCTGACCGCCACTGCTGTCTCAGCGGTCTCGCTGATCGCTTTCTTCTACCTGCTCAGGCGGAAGGCTCATGCAGATGCTCTGGCGGCCGGAAGCAAATCCACTGTCGACGGGGCGTCGGAAGGCGACGCCCTCACCGGTCAAGACCGATTCGGCGAGCCAGAGCAGACCGACATCAGCGACAAGCGACAGTCCCATTAATGACTCTCTTCCGAAAATTGGCCTTCCTTTCCATAGCCGTCTTTCTCTGCTTCTCCGTCACCATGGTGTTCCCGGTGTTCACAGCCTCCGTACAGTCTGTCTCTGGCATTGAATCTGCTGTCTTCATTCCACTCGGCTTCCTACTTTGGAACATAGGAGATCTGGGTGGCCGCTTGCTCACCGCGGTGCCGAAGTTGTCACTGACACATTTTCCATTTGCTTTGTTCTGCATAGCAATGGCGAGACTGGTCTTCATTCCTCTCTACTTTCTATGTAACATCAAGGGAAGGGGAGCGTACGTCAACAGTGATATCTTCTATCTGGTCGTCGTACAGTTCTTCTTCGGACTCAGCAATGGCTACCTCGGAAGCAGCTGCATGATGGGAGCTGGAAGCTGGGTAGCACCAGAGGAACGCGAGGTTGCTGGCGGCTTCATGGGCATGATGCTGGTCGCCGGACTGGCTGTTGGTAGCTTGCTGAGCTTCACGCTCGGCGATGTATAGCATCGATCGCGGGGCTGATCACGGCATATGACACGTCATTGTTCTCTACAGCCCTACCATTACTTGCAGGTCGGTTTTTGTGTATCACCGTCCTCGCCGACTTTCGCTTCAGAGCAGTGGCTGCAGTAGTTTCGCAGAAGCGAAGCAAAGCTGACGGTCCGTAGTGTTTGGTGGTCTCCGAAACGCACACTCGGGACATGAGCAGAGCCAAGACCGAATCTTGAAGTCACGCTCGATTCAGATTGTATTGGGTAATGCCATCGCTCTGTGGCTGCCTGGGCACTGCGGACGCCACAGCAAGTGTTGCCACCTCAAAATCACGTCCGTCACATGACTATCTCAGCACTGCATTTCCGATCCCCGGAATCTCAATGTCGGCGCTATGTTCGAAACAGTTCAAGTTGAAGCAAGATGTGAGCAGCCTGAAATTATGCACGGAGCACTTGCAACAAGGATGCAGGGAGCGGAAGCAATTCGTTCAATGTGCCCCTCCTTCAAGAGCAAGAAGTACACGCGCCGTATTGCTGGCTTTGGTGCTTTGATGACAGGGTACTTGGCGGCGGCTATCGAGTGAGGTCGGCGATCGGAGGTTTGCAACTCGAGCTTGTGCCTGGCACGTGATCTTTGCGACTGCTGATTCGATCTCACAGCGGCGTCCATGCGGACTAGTGTTCGGAGGGAGATGCAGCGATCCACTTCTCATCTCCGTTGTCGGTTTAGCACGTCCGCAAGTCAGGGGAAATCTGCACATCCCACCAGGTTTCGATCATCAAAGCCTCGTACAGGACTTCAACGGCCACCGTTACTCACGACGGTCTCCTTGATTCGCAAGCAGCGCTCAACACAGGGCCGCTGTTGCACTGCCTCGTTCATGTTCCGGACATGTAAGGTACGTCTGCTGTCAACCACCTATGCCCAATCACATAGTCAAGGCGGCGAGAAGCCGCATTCTCTTCTATCGATTTAGTAGCCCAAAACCTTCGCCTTATGTGGATGTTGCGCATTTACACAGAGTGCTTCGAAATCTCGGCCAAGGCTAGCGTTTCATCTGTCAGGCAAATGGCTGCAGCATGCCACTCCCTCCTAACCCCTCCAGGATATGAGCAGCCTCACGTCTGACAAGGTGCCATCTTATACCCGGAAAGCCCCCTAACTCAACTGCGCCCACTAGTCATACGTACCTGGTACTACTGAACACGATCATCTCGCCTCTGTACTAATCCCGTCACTCTGCTTTTCGCTTCACACGTCGTCTCCCGCCTCAACTCTATTGTTCTCGCGACTTTTCCATTCGAGCAGGTCACCGCTCTGGGAACTCATCTCCTACGTCAACATTAGAGACACCTCAACATCACCTGCGAACCTATCCTCGAAACCAGTGCAGCCACCCGCGTCACTCATTCATCCTCGAGATATCTATACGTTTCCCCACGGCTTTCGCTGGACGAACAGACCATTAGACTCTCACAATGTCATCAATACGATTCACATCGCTGCTACTAGCAGCAGCGATCCAGGCAGACGCCATGCCACTCCTCAAACGAGAAATGACCACAGGCGCCAAAGCTGGCATGGGCGTCGGCATCGCGGTGGCAGCCATCGTTCTGGTCATTGTCATAGTCTTCCTCGTTATACACCTCCGTCGCCGATCACACATCAAACAGATCAACAAGGAACGCGCTATTCTCGCAGGCGAGAAGAATGCGGACGGATCAGACAAACCAGATAAATTCGCGGCCCCCAGTGAGCCACAAGCACCAGCTGGTGCCATCCCGAGGCGGCAGAAGAGTATCAAGGACAGAATGATGGGGCCGCTTTACCGGGGCAGCATGATCGATATGATGCCAGTGCCCAAGAAGGCGCGGTTGCCGGGCGATAACCCGAATCGACAGAGCACGATGACGGTGGGCGACGGGGACAGCTTCTTGAATAAGCCGTGGGCGAGCAAGGATGGCGAGAGCAGCCCGCGGCCGTCGTTCAGCAGTAAGCGGGCGACAAGGATGATGATGATGATGTGAACGGGGCGTATGCCACTCGGACACCCACAGATACATCAACATCTTCTCACATCAAGAAAACCAAGTCAGCATCAGCAATCATCATCAATTCCTGGGAGGCAAAGGAGCGACTGGGCGCTGGAAAGGAGTACACGGTCAAATACTGGTCCATGGCGAGTGCGCAGTACGGAAGCAGCACACGGTCATCGAAGGCGATAGACGAATGATCTACGACTTCCGAAGACCTGCTCGGCGTCGAGATCGTGCTACGGCTGGGTTTCCTTGGTCCCTTGGAGGACCCATTTACTGCTTCAGATACCAATTTCGTTAGCACAACTGCAAAGCCAAACATGAAAATACCACTGTCAACCGCACCTGCACTGTAATCGCAATGCGCACAATGCCAGCATGATGTTTCAGATGTCAGGTCACACCTGCCGTTGAACTGTCAACCAAGTCCGTCGAAATGGCAGACGTGAGGAAGGAACAAATTGGAATTATCAGGGATCCCTGTGCTTACCTGGGACTTACTCCGTGTCGTCTGTTCCCTGCTCCTTCCAGTCTCTTGTATGCAGTACGTGCGGTTGCAACAAAGCACTATCATGGATTCCGATGCCACGGCCTTGCGTATGGCAGCGAATGCAAAGTAACCAAAAGGTTGATGCCGGTGCACGGGCCTTCCAGGGAGTGCCTCGTTGCCTAACGCGGGGCAGTCGCCTTACGAATAACAACCCGTGTTCAAGTGTGCTTCTTACTATGCCATTCGCCAAATGATAACATCTACCACGCAACTGCCTAGATACTGACAGACTACCTAGTATTCAGCGCCTGTCGCGCTTGCAGTGATTGACTCTGGTCTCGCACTCTCCCAACATCAGCCCACCTACGTGACGGTCCAGCCACAGACTACTTGTAAACCTTGCTACATTACAGCCTGTCACCAGGCTCGATACTTGTCAGTTGTCCACCAACGACATGTCTGATCCAGCTCTGGCGACACGAGCACCTGAGTCTGATGCAATGGAGGACTTGCCGACCAGTACAGCGCCTCGTGAAGGCCCCTTGACCACTACTTCAACACCACCAACTGCAGCCAACGCTCTATCTGCAGCATCCGCAACCATCTCTTACGCCGCGGCATCGGTCACGTCAGCCGCCACCACGACCATCAACTCAGCTATTGCAGCGATCTCATCGGATGATTCACCCGCTCAGACAGGACCTACAATGGGCGAGCATTGCACTTCGGATCGCCCCGTTCCTTCTTCGCTTGCCACAGCCACTTCCTCCGGCACCATCACTACACTCAATGGCATCGAGACGGTGAGTGCTGGACAGCCTTCCTCCAAGCGCTGAGCGTCACTTTCACGGACGAAACTGACGACCGTCTTCAGTACATCTCCAAGCCAGCAGACTACCCCTCCACTCCAGCAAAACTCCTCCTTCTTCTGACCGGCGGCACCGGTATCCACAGCATCAACAATCAACTCCAGGCCGACCGCTTCGCCGGCGCAGGATATTTAGTCATCATGCCTGACCAATTTGCAGGAGATGCAGCGCCTGGAAGCGGCAACCGCATCACATCGCCAAAAACGACCTCAGCAGCACAGTACCAGAGCCTGCCCACCACAACATCCGACGCTGCAGCAACACAAGTACCACCAAGTCCCAGCTTCATCGACAGAATCAAATTGGGTTTCGCCGACACAGCCAAGTCATTCATGCTAGACATGTGGCTCGCGCGTCAGACACCTGAGAAGGTCCTTCCACGACTGCTTTCTGTCATCACAGCGATTCAAGACGAGTACGCAGACGCCATCGAGCACGGTGGAGGCATACATGGCGTAGGATACTGCTTTGGGGCGAAGTACATCCTCATTCTGGCGCGAGGGGAGGGCGGAGTTGCTAGCCATCCAGCTCTGTCTGGGAAGGGATTCGATCTGAGCGCGTTGAGCGCGTCGTTACCAAGCATGCCTAATATACCGGTCATGCCAAGTATAGGCAGGATGGGTTCAGTCAGGGATGTCTTAGGCGGAAGCAGTGCAAATGCGTCTACTACAAGCCAAACCGAAGACCGAAATGAGGACGTCGAGGCCAGAGCTGGCGCAGCACCATCCACAACCGCAGCGCCTATCACAACCACAACAGCAGCTCCTCTTCCACAGTCACAGTCACCCACGACCACAGCACCACTACCATCCTCGGATGCAGAACCCGCCCTACCCAGACCCTTATTTCCCACACCCCTCCTCAGAACCGCCGCTATTGCCCACGGCACACTTATCACCCACCCGGACGTCCTTCAAATCCACCCCTCCGTGCCAACGCTGTGCATCGCCGTCGAAGACGACCCTCTCTTCCCCTCCGAAGTCCTGGATCTCGCGCAAAAGGCGTGGGCTGCAAACGAGGCTGAGTGCAAGGTTGAGGTGTACAAAAGCGTACCGCACGGATTCGCGGTGTTGGGAGAGTACGAGGACGAGCGGATTCGGAAGGAGCAGGAGCGGGCTTGGGGGCAGATGAGGGAGTGGTTGGATGGGCATTGATGTATGAGCACGAGAATGAGTGAGTGGCGCTATGATGGGTAGGGTACTTTCTTTTCCCGCGATGACGGCTCGCGCAACGGAAATCGAGCGTTTGAGTGAGCACCCAGGCGTTTCATCGATGGCAGGAAGTCTGCGGTCCTTCAGAGATACCAATACGATCCGTCCAACCTAATGGTCAACGTGCTCCTGCAATTGGAGACCTGCAAGTAGCAGCGAATGACTGTAAATCGAGCAAAGCACAGTGAATGGCGCCTACTGAGCCAGTGAAGTGTTCCTTTCGGTCTGCCGCGGACATCCACTTGGTTCAAGAGGTATAAGTACGTGACCTGCCCTCGCCTTTTTCGTCTTCTTCCCTCTACTCCTCACCACGACATTCGTGTAGCGCCGCGTTGCCATGCCTTATCAGCATCTACTGCTGAACGGTGGGGCGAGGTTCGTTGATAGTCATGAAAAAACATGTGTGAAGAATCATTGATATTGGCACGAAATCATTGTGCTTCATGCTGTGCCGGAGGTCAGTCAGTCAGCCTGCACGATGCTTCACCTCCTACAATCGGAAACACGATGAGCTTTGTGTGTCCAACGTGCTTTCTATTGCTACCTCGTATGCCTGCCGCGAAATGTTGTTTCAAGGCGCATTCGGTCGTATTGTATATAGGCTAAGGCGATATTCCACAGGCCATTGAGGAACCATGATCTTAGTTGAGTCTCGAGCTCAATCGTATACTTGGACGCTTCTGACGAGTGGACCTGCGTGGCTCGTTGGCTGTGACATTTGGTGGGATTGTGTGCTCAAGTGTCTTCAATGCCTCGTCCTTTTCTGAGCTGATCTGTCGCAACTGTTCGCTTGCTTCACGATGCAGCACCTCAGACCAGAAAGCCAGCCTGCTCTCCCCTTCAACGATAGCCCTGCCTTGTGCTTGCAGCAGACTGAATGTCTCTCGCTTTGCGTCGCTCTACTTCTGCATCATCAACTGCACAAACTCGTTGTAATCGATTCGCCCATCGCCGTCCTGGTCTGCTTCGCGAATCATCTCATCCACTTCGTCGTCTGTGAGCTTCTCCCCGATGGATGTCATGACGTGGCGCAGCTCGGCGGCGGAGATGAAGCCGTTGTTGTCGCGGTCAAAGACTTTGAAGGCCTCGCGGATTTCTTCTTCGCTGTCGGTGTCTTTCATTTTGCGGGCCATCATTGTGAGGAATTCTAGGGTAGTGTTAGTATTCGGAGGTTGGGAGCCGGGCGAAGAGACGGACCAGGAAAGTCAATGGTGCCGTTGTTGTCAGCGTCGACCTCGTTGATCATGTCTTGCAGTTCGGACTCGGAGGGGTTCTGGCCGAGGGAGCGCATTACGGTGCCCAGCTCTTTGGTTGTGATTTGTCCTAATGGGCGTAGCTGTTAGTCGTGGTCGTTGTATGTAGGCATGATGTTCGTAGCGAGCGCTTTCGAGAGCAGCCGGAGAGGGAAAGTGACTAACCATCGCCATCTTTGTCCTACTGTCGCGTCAGATCAGTTCATCGAGTGATAGTATGGCGTTACTCACGAAGAGAGAGAAGGCTTCACGGAACTCTGAGACCTGCTCTTCGGTGAGGGAGTCGGCCTGCGTGTGTGTGTCGCGCATCAGCATTGTTTTCCTTCCTATCGATGTCCCACACAAGGCTCTGTTGACGTACCATGGTGGGCTGGTGTGAGGGGGATGTTTGGGAAGGGCCTCCGTGTATCTAGTGTGCTCGCTGTCTCAGAGTGATTGGGAGACTACTGCTAGCTAGGATCGAGGTAGTCGCGACGGTGTCTATCAGTTAGATGGTTGGTAGGCGAGTCAAGTCAGTCTTAGTAGAAGGAGTGCCTGTGCAAAGGAGCGCCGCGAACCGGTCAGGCGATGATGTTATGTCTCAATAGGGAAGGTCGGCCGAGGACAGGCATCGCAGACGGAACAGCAACACATGCACATCGACTCATGCTCATGCTCGCTTGCAGATTACTCACACATAAACCAATGTGGGAGAAGGAGACCTCATCGGGCGCGCGTTCTACCCAGCAGCAGTCCTCAAGCATGCGATCCGGGACTGAATCCGTCCGGCCACAATTCATAGTCCTGCCTCCAGGTCGGTAACATAGAACAGATCAATCATGAGTTGGCGAGACCGCACCAATCTGTAAGCCCGTGCGCCACTCATGCCTATGCTCCTACTCACACACTGCTCAAAGCTACATCTCCTACCGCCAATCCTACGCCCACCACCCAACCAAACGACGCTTCGACGGCGGCGCATCAAATGGCTTCGCGCACCCCTCCGGCGACGACACTCGCGGCCTGCTCTCCACCGGAGCCTACGACGACAACAATGATACCATCATCGAAATGGATCTCCTCCCCCCACGCTGGATCGACATCCAAGACGAAGTCTCCTCCACTCTCAACTCCATCACCCTCGCGTCCTCCCAACTCGACAAGCTGCACGCCAAACACGTCCTTCCGGGATTCGACGACGAGCACATCAAGCAGGCTGAAGAGCGCGAGATCGAGCAGTTGACCCAACAGATCACGCGCGGGTTCCATAATTGCCACAAGGCGATCAAGCGGATAGAGGCGATGGTCAAGGAGGCGAAAGAGGCGGGCGGGCTGAACAAAGGGGACGAGACTATGGCAGCGAATATACGAATTGCGCTGGCGGCGAGGGTGCAGGAGGTTAGTGCGGTGTTTCGGAAGAAGCAGAGTAATTATTTGAATAAGTTAAGGCAATTGGGCGGGTTCGAGTCACCTGCAGGCATTGGGAGGGCAGGGACGCCGGTGCCCGCGCAGAATCCCTACACAGACCCTGCGTTAATGGAGTCAGATGCGGATAAGAGTTTGAGTCAGTCGACTCTGCAGCAGACCTCGGCCATGAAGATGCGACATGGCAATAACGATGTGGTTATTGCGCAGCGGGAACAGGAGATCAACGATATCGCAAAAGGCATCATTGAGCTGGCCGACATTTTCCGGGATCTGCAGGCTATGGTCATTGATCAGGGTACGATGCTCGATCGGATCGACTATAATGTTGAGCGTATGGCGACGGACGTCAAGGGTGCCGAGAAGGAATTGGTGATTGCCACGAATTATCAGAGGCGGAACACGAAGCGGAAGATCCTGCTGCTCCTTTTGCTGCTGGTCATTGGTATGTTCATTGTCTTGTTGATCAAGCCGAAGAAACAACAGTCGAGCCCGCCGGCAGCGATTGAGCCTCCTGCGGCAGCGCCACCTTGAGTGGCCGAGTCGAGTATTTATTCGAACACGAACCAGAAAGTGAAAGTCATATTGTCGCACGCGGATGCTCGTTCGGGTCATTCGACCTGAGCTGCTAGCACGGTTCACGAATGTACCGTGCTCAATACCTTGAGAGAGGTAGCTGCGAGCGACCAGCTCCGGGGACAAATCTCGTCGGGTAGCAGTGACGAAAGAATCATAGTCATGACCGTCGGCTTGCTGCAGTTCGCAATCTCTGGCACGGTCGGGATGTTGAGAACGAGCGACTCAACTCGGAAGACTTGTCCCAGCCGCGACATAGGACGCGCATCTCTCCTCAACTGCTGAAGAGTCGAAAATCAGGAACAAGTCCAACGGCAGTCAAACTAACGGCAATGGTGGCAATATGTCTAGAGAGGGGCCCTGTCAGGGTGTATGTGCTGGCGACAATGTTTCGGGAGTGCCAGTGGCTGCAATATCTGAGGCAAAGGCCTTCCAGAGGCCTATGCTAGTCAGCAACGACCGAAGAAGGTATTCGTCCTTCCCAATCCATTGAGAAGCCATCAACTTCCATCTGTTGCGCCCCAGATTGTGGCTAGACTCAGTGTGGTTTGGTATCAGGCATAGTACTCGCGCTAGAGGCATTGACCACCACTTCAAAGCACCGGACGGCTAGTTGAAGAGGAGGGGCCTATAAGCAGCAGAGCAGTCGAAACACCTCAAGTCTGCCCAAGACGGCAGCCTCCCTTCCGAAACCATCAATTTGCTCTTTTATCTGTCCCGCGACTTGTTCCAGCTAGACTCAGCATGGTCTGGTCCAGGCACCAGTAAATACTGCGCAGTGCACTAGAGAGGCACTAGCCAAGGTCTTAAAGTGTGTTGGCAATGTTGCTGACGTTTGCTTGTTACGCTTCCCGCCGTAGTAGAGCTGGAAGTGCGAGATCGTTCAAGTAGCTAGTGGCACAGTAAGCTGCCGCGTCAAGGCAAGAGGTAAGGCGACTTGCGGGTAGGGCTGCATATTGCATGGTATCGTGATCCGTCGAGCGGGCCTTATGATGACACGATTGCGTCGTGTAGGGAATATCGGCTTCGATCGGGCACTCGGATGAAGCGATGTGCCGAAGCGGTTGGCAGAGGATGATGGTTGCAATTACTAGTTACTGATACTAGTGTCCGCTGCGATCCGGATCAGTCGACTAATAGAGACACATGTGGACAGGGCTTGCAAATTCGCTCTACTGTCCGACGGATGCTTAAGAGTAGGTCTGACGGAACTTGTATGCTGCGAAGGAATGGAGGTCAGCAGACGAGCATGAGGTGCAGCAGGGTAGGGCATCGTACTGCAGATACATATCATACACACCACACAGCCGTAGACAAATCCCAGGCAGAAGAAAGGCTGCTTGAACACAAAGGCATAGACCAGATTTGTGACAAAGCCCGCTATCGCGTTCACGGTAAAGATGGCCTTCGTAGCGTTGTCCATGGCAGATGAGGCGTTCTTGTCGTCAGTGGTAGAGTCTGCGAGCAGAAGCAGCTCAAGGAGAGTCAAATGCCTTGATGTTGAGCGCAATGGATACTGCCAGACTGGTTGTATGATGTGCGAGGAGGAACTTGTCAGTGACTGAAAAGAAGTCGGTCAAGCCAAAGTGAAGAAGAGGCGCCCCTGTCGAGACCGAAAAGCAAGTCCGAGCAATGCAAGAACGATTGTGTAGAAGGTAGGAAGGAATGAATGCTGTGTCGTTCCTATCCGTCCCAGAATGATGAACCATGGAAGTTCCTTCCCATATTGCGCCGTCGCTGATGCCAAAATCAATACCGTCTGCCCAGGTCCTCTCGGTGTAAACGCCAGAGGTCTGATGTTTCCTTGCAAGCACTACATCCGTCGAAAGGTGTTCCCACTGGCGCTCCTCCTATCATTGCCTCCCTTGAAGCCCTTCCTGCCATTGTCGTTGTTGTCATCGCTGCCCCGCTGACCAAAGCGCGACTTCGGCGGTTTTCTCGTGGGCTCGAACGTGACCATCTTATCACCAATCACGCCTCTCTTCCCATTGTTGCCGCCAGCACCATCATTTCTAGACTCCCGAACAGGCATGTCGAGAACACGGGCACCAAAACTCTGATCTGCCAGTCGCTGCTGACGCTGCTGCAGACCACCTTTGACGGAATTGCTCGAGTTGGACACACGCATCTCAAGCTTCCGTCTTCGCTGCGAGTCCTTCTGTCTGTCCTTCTTACTGCGGTCTCTTCTCTTATAGTCTGCTGTCGAAATCTTGTCTTTTGACTTCCTGAATGGATCATCGTCTGAGTCTTCTCCGTCTGAAGCGCTGGAGTTCGGCACCTCGTCGAGCATTTCCTCCTCGACAGCAGTAAGACCACGCTCGAGGTCGAGATTCGATCGCGGAGCTTGTGCATCGACTTTGGTGGACGGGTTGATGTTCTGGAACTCCCGAGAATTCTCGTCGATTTCGAATTCCGCGTCTTGGAAGAGAGACGCAAAGCGGCTGTCTCCGAGCAATTTCGGCTTCTTTGGTTCCGTTTCGGCCTCGTCGACGGTAGTCGCGGATGGTTCGGTTTGAGGTGGATTGGCATCACCGCCCTGAGCAAGCACACGTTGAGCTCTCCGCCGCTCGTTCTTTTCTTCGCGGTCGAGGATCTTCTCCACCATCTTCCGGTTGACTTTAGCCTCGATCTTCTTCTTACCACGGATGCGACTTTCGCGTTCCTTATCGATCTTCTGCTGCACGCGCTTCGCACGCTCCTCTTCCCATGACGTTGGATTCGTGATTAGGCGGGCCTCATCATAAAGCTTCTGGTCCACGAAGTAGCCGTGCATATATGGTCTAAGCAAATTTGTCTTGCCAATGAGGTGGTCGATGTTGAGTGTCCGCAACTGGGACTCTGTGAGGAACTTATGGTTCTCGTACACTTCGCCTGCCTTCCGGTTGTAGGCCAAAGGATCATTGGGATCGTCGGCCATCTCTTCGACGACATTGTCGAGGAACGAGCACCATCTGGGAGCAGGTCCAAGCTGTGGGATGAAGAAGGCATGCTGAGCACGGCCTTCGTTGGCAGTGAGGAACATGCCACTGTCACGACACCAGGCGACGGAATTGATGTCAACAGCCGGTTCGACTGAGGTCCATGGGACACCAGACCGCTCATCCCAGAGCTTGATGATGCGTCTATCGGCAACCATGATCTTTTGTTCCGTGGTAGCGGCCTTCGTGGAGCTAGAGAAGTTGAGGTACTCGACGTGTTGGATAGGGTAGCCATAGCCATGCTCTTTTCGTAGTGTTGGTAGGGCAGAACGAAGGTCGTACAGATATGTGAGTCCGGAGGAGGTACCGGCCGCGACGCTGATGCCGGAGTGATGGAAGTCGAGGGCAGTGACTTCTGGCCGGGATTCGAACTCGACTGGAAGAGCTAAGGTCGCTACTCGTGCTCGTGAACGTGCATCCCAGTATTCGATTGTGCCGAGAGTGGTCCCAAAGGCCATGAGGCCATGACTGCCTTCAGCTATTGACACTGAATTGACCGCTCCAGTCGAGACTCCGCCTTGTAGACCTTGGACTGTTTCGTTCCCGCCCACGTCCACCTCGTAGGGCTCCATGAATCTACCGTACTCCAGGCTGACCCGGAATACTTCGCCGAGGCCGTTGGCGTTGACACCCACTGATGGTATGAGAATCTCAGTCTCCGCTTTATTGTAAGCCAGGTCTCGTCCATATCGAGGTATCCGGAGGGCATGGTGCCTGCCGCCTGGCGTGTGAAGTTCGACTGATCTGTCCTCTTGCAGATGTACCGTCTTGGAGTAGTCTGTGGATAAGAACACAAATTTCTTGTTCAGAGTGTCCGTGTGGCGCGCCCAGGACAGCGACAGGTTTGGTAGGTAATGTGTGTGGATCTGCGGCTTGTAGGTACCGGTGCTCATGACCCAGTCGCCATCTTCGCTGATGCGAACGCATTGTGAGGCCTCCTCGAATTCGAAATCCTGCAGGAGCTCGACCCGATTGGCATACTCTGGATCTTTGTTCTTCCTCTTCTTAGGCGCTTGCCAGTCAGGGCCCTGTGATATGTTGCTGCCACTGACAGTGTATACTGGCACACTGCTGTTGGTGAGTTTCATAGCGGTCCCTAAGATGGCTTAAGCATGATGCAAGGTTCTGCTCCCTGGGTCAGTCGTCTCCTGGACCGCGAGTCTATGTTACTTACATGGTGGAAGTTGTCACTCAATCGTCCACGAACTTTTGCGCCCGCATCTCGAAAAGTTTCTCCAATTCTCGGCCGATACGCGCTAGATTTAGACCGGATTAGTGGCTTTTTTTGAATTGAGGGCGGGACCAGCCACAAAGTTCGCCGCGTGCTGCCTTGCTGATCAGAGAGTTCGAGACTCCCCAGAAACAACTCCAGACCCACGGCTGTGGTTGACCAGACTTTTGCCCATCAATATCCTTCAAATGCACTGAAATTCCTTCCATTAGTTCACACCGTCAGCTTCTTCTTCCACCAAACACTGCTCTAGAGGAATCTGTTACCGACCACGGTCTGTACAGCATCCGCAAAATTCAGCATCAGCAACCAGTCTCTGCTTGCCAGAATACGCGTTGGTGCTGTCACCATACAACGCTCGGCGGATGACATATCGCAAGCCGGCAATGCAAATTGAAGCATACTACCGTCGTCGTCGTTCACGGTTTCTGATCAGCTTGCTGCCTAACGGATAGCATCACAGCGATGACGTCTACTTCTGATCCATTGAGCAATTGCTCTACCAACGCCATTGTGCTTCAAGACTTTGGCGAAATCGCGTACATTGTATGCACAGTCTCACTACCACCCCAAAATGGCGCTCAGGCTACATCATCAGAATCGAAACTGGCAAGGCTACGCTCAACCCAGAAGCAGTTCCGCGAGGCTTCAATCCTGGCCTCAACCGACACGGCTGACCTCCAGCTGTATACCTTCTACAAGAAGGTCGATGTCATGAAGGACCAACGAGCTATATTGAGCAAGTTTGGCCAGATCCTGAGGTCCAACTCCTGTACCATTGCGTACAAAGCTGCCGCCAGAGCTCCCGATCTGTTCAAACCGGAGCACTCCAAGCTGTATCGCCTGTTCGTGGCTTCTGTGCTTGCCAGTGTCAAATTAGACGCTGTCGACAACCGCCGCATCCTACCAATGGGCCAACGCTACCACGTTATCGCCCATCCGGTGGATCACTCCAGCTTCTTTCCTCAGGTGCTCCAATCATGGGCGCTGTTGCGCACAGATATGCAAGTCGTAATGTCCGGTCACATCATTATTACCGTCTCGGCTCAGCGAACAATGATTCCATTCGTGAGCACAGAGAACGAAGTTCAGCGACTGTCTGATGGTGCTTTGATCACTGCAAAGATTACTCCTGTCGCTCTGGCGCCCAGCGGTCAGCTGGCCGTCTTCCGCAACGGCTACTTTGGCAGGATGACAGAAGCGAACAAATTGAGCGCGGTCCAACGTGCAAACTTGCTCCATTGGCAACAAGTCTTTGCGACATGGGCCGAGACCGAATCCAGCGTTGTCGTATCAGCAGACGATGTCTGGATGGAGTTGGTCGTTCCCGTCTACGAACAGGTCTTCCCCGAACCTTCTGGGTCACCAAATGCCGCGAAGCCAGAACCGAGACAGTCAATGGGCCTCAAGACCTTCTTTTGGCCAGCGAAATTGTGTTTTTCACTCAATGTAGCATATGGTCAGCCACAACAGATACCCGAAGCAAACGGTAGTCACGATCCTGTTCAATTCATCATCGACTGGTACGAGAATCTGGCTAACGGTGACTTTGGCCTCAATGAGGCGTCATCCGCGGCGGTGTCGGACAGTGACGATGGTCCATTGCTAGGAGAAGACGGCGCTTTCGATAATCCAGAGGTGTTTCAGCCATTTGGTCCGCCTACGTTTCCAACCGGACAGACCGTGTACCCAACTCCACCCGACGCGGTGATGACTCATGCAACGCCTGCTATGTCTGCTGGGGATGGTCTTGCAGCCACCCCGCTGAATGCATCTCGGCTGGCTACAGAGCCTCACTCCGCCATCCAGGCTGAAACGCCACTCACTGCAGACATACACGCGGCAGACAACAATGACTCTGGCATGTACGATGACGATCTGTTCGACGAGATGCCGGACGATGCGTTCGAGCAGGTGACTGGCGCCGATGAGCCAAATTGGGACTTCTTCGACAAGCCAGGTGGCCCGGAGAAGGATGACAAGCCTCCAGAAGCCACCGAGAATGAGCCCGATGTCATGGATACGGACCTTCCCAACAAGCCAGCCGCATCAAATGGTGAGACTCTAGCCAGTCCAGCAGTAAATGAGGGCAACAGAGCTGTGGACACCACATCGCCTCCGGCAGAGACCCGTGTGGATGCTGAAGAGCCTACGAGCGATGTTGCCTTGCATAAGTCAAAGCAAGGGCTCAACCATGCACCACCTGCTGACGCAACAGCAAGTCGCCGTCGATCCAGTGTGTTCGATGCCGTTGATGAACCAAAGCTGACGCTTGACCGTGACCAACGTTACGCGGCGTCGGGTTCATTCTTCTTCGATCGTATATCTCGTCCGAGCAGTCCTCGCCGACCGGAGAAGCTTGATCAATGGCTCAGAAGGACTCCATCTGCGACCACGTCAAGTGACAGTGATACTGATGACGATGACATATCTTATGCCGAGAGCAACCCAGACAAAGACACTGCCACGGACCGGCCAATGGATGATATCGAGATGCAAGATGCCAAAGCTGCCGAGCAAGAACCCGATTTGCAACTGATCGAAAACGATGCACGAATTGTGTTTGATCTCGTCAGCTTGTCGCACACCAGAGCATCTCTCGAAGACGCGGTCATCATCGGCCGACCTCAGGGATTACCTGCAAACTTCGACAAGCCGAACTTCCGCAACGATTTTGCTTCCGAACTAGTCCGCCAGTTGACACAGACGCCGCTGTTACGGGACCAGTACGGCACTTCATCTGCTCAGATAGAATGCGGGACTCGCAACGACGCAGTCCTTAGTGTTGGCATCACAGACGATAAGTCGACCTACTCGTTCCTCAATCAGCTTCAAAGCATCGTTCCCGCTGCTGTGAACGGCAAACAACAGCAGCCCGTAGGTAGGCTAACAAGGCTCGGCGACCCAGATATCGCCATGAAACGTCTCGAAAAGCCACTCAGCGCTCGACTTTCGGTGCTGCCTTTCTGGGATGTCCTTGGTTTGCAACCTGTGTCGAAAGCGAAGGATGTCTCAGCGTTATGCATTTATCCGAGCATAGCTGGCATGCGAGACAATTGTTCGCAGTTTCTTGATCGTGTAGCTGATGCTTACACAACCTGTGGCCTCGGTCAGCATACGCGGGGCACGATTGATGGCATCACAACCGACGGTCTGATCAGCGGCGACAGTGGTGATCATGGGATGTTTTTGGGTCCCATAAGAAAGGTTGCTCAGGCACTGTCCAGCGAGTCTCAGCCTAGTGGAAGTCTCGTCATTTACATAGTGGCGCAGTCAAGATCGGAAACGGCATACATCTACGCTTCTATCGCGTCGTTTGCGATCCGTAAGCACGTGGCACAGCAATGGGCGAAGAGAACCGATCGCCTAGATGTGACTATTCAGGTTGTGCCGCCGGGATTTATCAGCTCACCAGATGAATTAGTCGTGCCTTGTCAAGGAGACTACAGCAGCCTTGCGCTCAGTGTCTTTGGTCAAGTGCCATCGGACCAACAAGATGCACCGCCCGGAAGGAGTGATTTCCCTCTGACCCTAGCTGACGGACGAGAGACTATTCGATTTGGTCTTGACGCTGGCGCCGTTTGGCCACTCTCGCAAGACAGCGTCCTCCACCTCGCCTACTCGTACAGCGAGGACAGGCGGTGGCTCCTCGCGGCTTGGACAGACAGCAAAGGCGCACTGGCCATGTGGATGGCGTACGAGCTGAAGAGCATGGCTATTGGACCCACGCGCACGCCCAGTGAGATTATCAAAGATATATGGACCGTGTCCACAGAGCTGATGGCCAAACAACGAGGAAAGTGGGAGCTCGTAGTCGCGAAAGCGGGCACCTACGAAGCCCCAGAAGTCAACGCATGGATGACGGCTCTCAACGCCCAGACGACGACACCGGGAAAGGCCAAAGCCAATCTCGTTCTACTCTCCATCGAGATGACACCAACTCTTCGCTTGTTTCCCCAGCCCGAACCACTCAAGACAACTATCCAGCAAGCATACGGCACGCCAGCCTCAACTCCCCAAGGTGGCGTGACCTCTCCCGAGCAAATAGTCGCTGCGACTCCAACGCCGGGCGGCTCCAACATAATCAACGCCCCCACCCCACCGGACCACAGCTTCGACCCCAACGTCGACGCCGATCTATCCATCACCGACCCATTCGAAACCGCCTGGGCAATCGTCCTACCCTTTGGCATCAACCAGGCCAAAGACCTCCTCGAGATGCGCCCTGCCGTCGCAAGCGGATATCTGGTCAAGAAGACCGGTGGGCGGAACAGGGACGACGAGGGCCTCACAATGATGGGCGTGCATCTCGTGTGGCCTACACCTGACCCGTCCGCGACGGTGGCGGGTCAAAGAGAACGGGAGCTGGAGGAGTATCTGAGCGAGTACAGAGGACTGGTGGCCCTGGCGGCAGCGAGAGGGGTGATTGATCGGGAGAGTAGTTGTGTGCCGTGGCATGTGCATACTGCGGTCAGTGGGGCGACTGCGTTGGGAAGGCTCATCTAAGCAGATCTTCCACTGTCGAAGGAAGGACGGTGCTTTGACCGCTATATAATTGTCCAATAAAGTCCAAATTGATCTGGAGTTGGGGTCCCCATTTGCCGCTTCAAAAGCTGGCGTACCTACGTCTTGGCATCATTCTATGTATCCCATCTGCCAACTTTTTGATCTATCGGTACGCACTGTGACATGCCACATCGCTTTAGAGAAGGTTATAGCTTGCGGAAATACTTCCTTAGCCCTCAAATCACCTACGAACCGACCAGCACTCGCTCGACCCTAGTTGCTGCCCATTCATCCCGAACATGCCGCCCAAACCACCCCCAAAACCGTCCCACCTCACATCTCAATCCAACTCCACAACGACCACATCCTCGCCCGCCTCTTCAAAGCGCGGCATCGGCATTCCCTGGGACACCACCCCGGAAACTCTCTCCCTCATCTTCCCCACCTCCACCTCCCATCCTCCCACCATAATATCCTGGTGCTTCAACTGGGAGCTCTGGCGCCCGCCCCTCCCCTCATCCGACACCCACCCCATCGAATGGGTCCCCTGCATACGCACCGCCGCACAAATCCCCGACCTGCTCCCCTTCCTCACCGACATCTCGCGCACGCACAAGATCACGCATCTACTAGGCTTCAACGAGCCAGAAATCCCGGAGCAAGCTAACCTCTCGCCGTCCGACGCTGCAAGACTATGGCGGGACCAGGTGCTGCCTGCGGCGAAGCAATTGGGGTTGAGAGTAGGCAGTCCGGGGATGTGCAGTGATCCTGCGCGGGCACTGCCGTGGTTGGATGAGTGGTTTGGGCTGTTGGGTGGGGTGGAGGGGAGTGGGGTGGAGTTTTTGGTTTTGCATTGGTATGGGATGGATTTGGGGGGTTTGAAGGATTGGGTGGGGAGGGTTAGGGAGAGGTATGGTGGGTTGAGGGTGTGGGTTAATGAGTTTGCTTGTTGTAGTCTTGGTGGGGAGGCGGTGGGGGAGGAAGAGGTGGAGAGGTTCGTGAGGGAGAGTACGGCGTGGATGGATGGGGAGGAGGGAGTGGAAAGATATGCGTACTTTGGGATGGGGCAGGGTGGGACGGTGGGGCGTTGGGTTGGGGAGGGGAGTGATTTTGTGAAGGGGGATGGGGTGACGAAGGTGGGAAAGGGCTACTTGGGTCTGAGGTAGTTGGGGAGCGGTCGACTGGGGTTACCGATGAGTGAATTGTAGACTTCCGAAGTGGGAAGAACGCATCGTGACCGAGAGACGCCGTCGACAGAGGTCTTCGCGTGCCCTCAAATTCTCTTATAAGCTTTCATCACTGCCATCGGGGACCTGCCGGCGGAAGAAAGACTCCGCAGAGCGCCAAACAAATTTCCCTCAAACGCTTGCTCAGATCCAAATCCGATCATCAATCCGCCTTCCTTCCAACCAGTCATAGACCTCATCCCACTTCTTGCATACGTGTACTACATTCCACCCATCACTCCCACCCACGTCCGGACCAAAAGTCGTCTGCAGCCCCTCCAAGGCCGTGTCGCCATGGCACATAATCGCTTGACGTAGGTAGTCGAAGCAGTGGCTCAAGTGCTCAGCGGGATCCTCGCCTTCGCGCGTGAGGCCGCCGTCGTTTGCGGAGCCTGTGTATGCTTCGTCGACACCCTCTCCGCTAGAGGCGTTGTCTGAGTTGGTGATGGTGGAGCGAGGGTTGTGGCCCTCGTTGTGGTCACTTGGGCTGGACATGTCCATAGGCTTGAATTTTCCGCCGTTGAGAGCCAGCTCGTTCATGCCTGTCATGATCATGTACAAGCAGTGGAGTTGGTGGGTGCCGGAGGTGGTGTAGACGGGCTTGTTGTATTTCATGTACGGCGGGGGAAGGTGTGGGTATTTCGAGGGTGGATGGGGAAAGGGGACCTCGATGAAGCCGAGACCTTTGGGGACGAGGTCGATCCAGAGCGGGTGGGTGTCTTCTTTGAAGGTCGGGGAGGTCAGGTTGCCGACGTAGCGGTTGTCGGGTTGGAAGGTTTTGAGTTGGTGTGTCACTGAGTGTAGGGGAGAGTGTGCGTTAGAGATGAAATGGGAAGAGTGGTTGTTGGGAATGGCAAGGGATGGCAAGGGGGGGCTTACATTTGGGCCAGATGCCGTTGACGTCTCCGGCGATCTCTCGATCCTGAATGGTAGACGTTGACGTTTCAGGCTTGTGAGGAGGACGAAAGCGCTGCCATAGCATAAAAGCCAGCGCGCCGGCCAGCAACACATTCAGCAAACCCGAAAGCGCTGTTACCAACCGAAAGGGGCGGTGTGTTTGTGATCGATATGCTGCAGGTTTGTTGATAGATGGTTCTGGGGGCCATCGTCCGCGTTCCTTCCCTAGCAAACGTGCGGCCTCCTCTTCGCCGTCTTCCAGGTCATGGTCAGACGGTGGAGATGAGGTTCTGGGCGTGTGTTGCGCCATGCGGCAGCGACGTTGATGTTCTAGGTCAAACGAGCACGAGCGACAAGCATTGGGAACAAGAATGCGGAGAGTTGCAGATCACACACGCTTGACAACGACCAAGGTAAGAAGGGAGCGGTCTCAGGGAGCCTCACGCAAAGGCGAGTGCCACCGTCGTCAGAGGTCCTGCACTTTTGGTGTAGATGAACTCAACTCACGAAGTCAAAGTCAACGAACCTCTCAGAACGCGCGTCTGTCGTCCATCTCACCACAAGTGCGATTCAATATCCAGCCGTCTGTGATGCCATTTGTTGCTGTGCGCGGATTTGTTACGTCGGAAGGAACTTCATCGTAACTGAATCATGCTGTGAAGACGTCTTGAAAGCACAGCGGGACGAATGTTTGAAGAAGGCTGCTGGCTCTGAAGACTGCGGGTGATCGGCAAGACGTCGCGAATCCGGGCCATAGGGTTAGGGCTGGTCACTGAAGTCTTCCGGTCTTGCCAGTGTTGCTCTGGTGTTCCGACTTCGGCAGGTGCGACCTGTTTGTAGATTGCCAATTTTCGGATTTCTGAAGAGCAGTCGAGTCACAAGCACTCGAAGAACGGACCGGAATGCATCGAGATCTACTCCTGCCGGCGCCAATGCTGACGGCGTTTTTGGCTGGTAGCGAGCAAACTTGAACATGAACAGTAGTCCGAGCCGAGAGACTGCTCGCAAGGCAAGCACTCCGGATCTCTCCTGAGCTGTATACGACTGTAGTCTCACTTGCTTGGACACAATTGATCTGGAAGCATCTACTTAGTGAACAGTCAATATTACTGCTGTCATCGATGCCTGCTGGTGGTGTGATGACGACGGCGTTCGGAACAGCATTATCCCACGCGATGACGAACTGCTTGATCTAATCAGATCAGGCAAGAAGCTTAGGTTCACCGGCTGAGCTTTCATTTTGACAGGGGTTGGTCTTCTTGATCTCCTCTTTTCTCTTTCTGTTCTCCACTGTATGCTCGACCTTCCGCTCTTGAGGGTTGTTGCTCGGCGTCAACGCGACGGGCAATGGTCGTGAAAAGCTGTACGCCGAGCCTGAGCTATCGAACCATCTCTCGAGAGCCTTCCGATCGAGGTCAGAAGGTCTTGTCTAGTGTCAGAGTCACTGACTAACGCAACCGAAATGCCCTCTTCTTGGGACCTGAAGGTGGAGAAAAGATAAAAATTTCTCTTTGATCTTATCTATCTCTACTTCCTCAGATCAGTCTCTCGATTTCTTTACTCTCCTCGAGCGCTGATTTAGAAGTATTCTGTTCAGTCGTACACACATCTAGCCCTGGTGTACTTCACACGGCGTTTGATTGATAGTCGGACTGATCTAGCGGGCTGACACCGTGTCCTTTGGCAGTATACAACATGTCAACCCCCACAGACACCGCGCGTGAGAGCGCCTCACCAGATCGGAGCTATGTCAACGAGAAAGGACAAGAACAGCTCCCTCGCACGGATCGCCGTGCGTTGCAAGTTCTTGGCGCAAAGAGCACTGGAGTAGCAAGAGTCGACGCTATGGCGAGCGTCCTCACCACTAAGGATCGCATTCTCCTTTTTCTCGGCGTGTTCTTGATATCATACGCTTATGGTGAGTCGATGTTATGTCTCATACGATGACGGTGTAAGCCCGCTGACTTCAATGAAGGTCTGGACGGCACTCTCCGGTACACATATCAGCCATATGCTACCGCGAGCTACAGCCAGCATTCGCTTTTGGCCACAGTCAACGTCCTGCGTGCTGTCATTGCTGCTGCTGCCCAACCAACAGCCGCCAAGATTGCCGATGTCTTCGGCCGTGCTGAGTTGATCATGGTTTCCGTGTTCTTCTATGTCATCGGTACCATTGTCGAGGCAGTTGCAAATAATGTGGAGACATTCTCAGCAGGCGCCGTTATCTACCAAATCGGCTACACCATGATTTTGGTATTGGTGGAGGTCATAATTGCCGACTTGACTAGCACACGGTCCAGGTTATTCTTCAGCTACATCCCAGCAACACCTTTCATCATCAACACGTGGGCGAGCGGTGATATCGCGCAGTCCGTCCTGGCAGCGACCACCTGGAAGTGGGGCGTGGGTATGTGGTGCATCATCTATCCAGTGTGCGCACTGCCCTTGATCGTCCAATTACTTATCGTGGGCCGCCGAGCTCGCAAACAAGGCGCGCTGGACAAGTACACCTCCGCCTTTCAGTCTGCAGGAGGTGCTTCTAAGCTCAGCCTCGCGCTGTTCTGGCAACTCGATGTCATCGGCGTCATTCTCTTAATCGCGGTCCTGGCTCTCATCCTGACACCATTGACCATTGCGGGTGGCTTCAGTAACAAGTGGGCACAGGCACATGTCATTGCACCTCTCGTTGTCGGTATCCTCTGCATACCCGCTCTTATCGTCTACGAGCTGAAGTATGCGGTACACCCACTTCTTCCTGTTCGCCGCATGAAGGACCGTGGCATCTGGGGACCTATGGGAATTGCATTGTTCCTCAACTTTGCATGGGGAATGCAGGCCGACTACCTGTACACCGTCCTCATCGTCGCTTTTGACTTCTCCATTGCGGGTGCAACTCGAGTCACACAGCTCTACAGCTTCACATCTGTCATTTGGGGCACCGTTCTCGGCCTGATCGTCTACCGCGTCCGTCGCCTCAAGCCCTTCATCGTCGCTGGTGTATGCATCTACATGTAAGTCTTTTCCCTCCAGCAGACGACAGTCCTCTCGCTAATAACACCCGCGCAGGGTTGCATTCGGCCTCATGATCCACTACCGCGGCGGCAGTGGCTCCAAATCAGGCGTCATCGGCGCCCAAGTCCTCCTCGGCTTTGCCGGTGGCATGTTCCCTTATCCGGCTCAAGCATCCCTGCAAGTCCAAGTCACGCACGAGTACCTCGCCGTGATGACCGGATTGTATCTTGCAACCTACAACGTCGGCTCCGCTTTTGGCTACACCGTGTCCGGCGCAATGTGGACGCAAGTCCTGCCTGCGGAGTTGGAGCGGAGGCTGCTGTTCCAGGATAACACCACGTTGGCGGCGACCGCGTACGGAAATCCGTTTGTGGTTGCGCTGGAGTATCCTATGGGTACTGAGGTCAGGGATGCGTTGGTCGACGGTTATCAGCATGTGCAGAGGTTGTTGTGTATTACCGGGCTGTGTCTGTGTGTGCCATTGTTGGTGTTTGCGTTTTGTATCAGGAACCCGAGGTTGGATGAGAGGCAGACGTTGGCAAAGGAGGAGGCTGGCAGTGATGGGGACTATGACGTGGCTCCACAGGGACAGCGGCCGCACGTGGAGGGTGAGAAGGGTAAGTGGTGGCAGCGGGTCATGTCTTAGGAAATATCGGGCATCGGCTGGGGTCGGTGGCGTGGTGGCCATAGGCAACGAGCGCGTATGCTAGGTGCCGGTACGCCGCTCGCATGTCCTCTGAGGGTCATTTTGACGTCCAGCCTTGAAATGCAGGAGGGGCGAAGCTGCTCTACTGACAAGCATGCTACGTTGTAAAATACTGATGTCAGGTACGAAAAGGGGTATCTCATTGAGAGCTATGCAGCTAATTCAATATGAGCAACATCTTTCCACCATCAATTCCTTTGTCACTGTGTTGACTTATCTCACTGCTGTACAGCATCCACCCGTACGCTGTCCGAGCGAAGAGTACGAGTGTGCCAGCTGCACTGGCACGAAGTTCTCTCAAATGATTGAGGCCATTTGAGTAGCATCAATACTTATGCTTATGCCTTGGTGTTGACAGTCTCAGGCTGCGCCGACTCCACATTCGAAAGGTTGTGGGCCTCCGTGTCTGGGGCAGACACACTAGCCTCTTGCCTCTGTATGCGGAAGTCTGCAGCATGTTCAACTTATCCTCCTCCCTATCCAGATGGTGGAAGTTGAACCAGAATGCCACGCCACCAAGCCCGGCCAGGATCGCCACGGTGGTGTAGTTCCACACCAATAGGGGATCCGCAGACATACTTGTGAACGCCTGCGCCAGAGCAGAGCTGAAAGCGTTCTGGAGCAGGTTGATGGACATGACCAGCGAGCGCATGTTAGCGGGAGCTTTGGTGAAGGCGTACTCCAGGGAAGTGACGTTGGTGAAGATCTCGGAGATACCGACAAAGACGTATGGCAGGGCCTGAACCCAGACGTTGATGGGGGCCTCCGGGCAGGGAGTCTCACCGTCGGGCAGCGTGCCGGATGCATACTTGCCACAGACGGACTTCTGATAGATGTAGTGCTGCGTGACGGCAGCGGCGACCATCGAGGTGGCGGCAAAGGCGAAACCGGTGGCCATACGCTTAATCGGGGTGAATTGGATACGGAATTTGCGGAAGGCAGGGTAGACTATGAAGTCCATCATTGGGATCTAGTAGTACAGTTAGCACCTGGTTCATTCTAGCATACGTGACTTCGACGTACCATGATGATGATCGAGATAGGGTTGAGGTTCTGGATGATGTCGTTGGGCACACCGTGGCGCTGCATAGTAGCTGCTTGGGAGACGAGATTGCCAGTCATCTGGCCATAGGCGAGCCAGTAGAGCGGCATGTACAGGAAGACAGCACATGCTTTCAGACCACGGCGGACCTCGTCTACCCATGCATCGTCATATGTCATCCAGGGCTTACGCTCGCTCTCAGGAACCATCGAGGGGCGAACCCTGTCCCAGAAGCCGGGCGCGTGGAAGTTCTTGTAGGTTGTGGCAGGGTTGATTGACCACTTGCCCTTCATAGCATACGTCCACATCTTCCAGAACTTGCCGAAGACGGATCCGGTGGGTGGCGTGAGTCTGTAGCGTTTCTTGCAGATCACCAGAACGACTGGGCAACAAGCGAAGAGGATGGTCGGCAGCAGGAATGAAAGCCAGAAGCCAACGTACTTCTCGGCGAAGACCATGCCAATCTGTCCAACGAGCGATCCAATGTTGATGCATACGTAGAACCAGAGGAACATGCGAGCAGTGGTGACTGCCGGATCAACGATAACGCGCTCGCCAGTCTTGGGCAGAGTCACGATCTTTTTCCGCAGAGTAGTCTGTTGCTCGGCAAGAAGCGGTGAGATGTTGCTCTTGAACAGACCAGTGCCGATTCCGAGAACCAGAAGACCGATGATGAAGGCACCAAGCGCACTGTTTGGGTTCTTCAGCACAGAAGGGGCAGCAGAGGCGACCAAAACGATGTGGCCGACCATAGCAAAGGCGATGGCAATGTGGATCGCCTTGTAGCGACCGAGATGGGCATCGGCGATGTATGCACCGAGTAGAGGCATGAGATATGCCCAGAACTGATTGAATGTGACCAGACCGGTCGAAGCACGCTGGCCCTTGCCTAGTGCACCTGGCTGCTCATCGTCGGCACCTGTGGTCGAGCCCTCGGGGAGTGGTTGCTGGCTGTTGGCATACTGGTCAGCGAACTTGGGTCAGGAATGAGAGGCCAGAGCATTGTACTGCATCTGTGAAGATGTGCCCTGCACACGCCCTTCAAACGTCGTGTGCTTCTCGAGCGCATTGGGTGGAACTTACATGAAGTTGGTGTAGACAACAGTGGAACCGTAGTATGAGAAACGCTCGCACAGCTCGACGAAAGCCAGCGTGTACGCTTGCCAGGGAATCTTGCCCGACACACGTCTTAGTGTGAGGAGTTCTTCCTCAGTAATGTTCTCTGATTCATCCTCATCAATTGGATCGATGATGGAAGTGCGGCGGCCCTTATCGATCGAACCGCGACCCAACTCTTTCTCGATGGGTGAGAAGGTGTACGCAGCATTGTCAACTTTGGCTTGCGCGACCACCTCCGCATCCATATGCCCTGGAGTCGTCATGATTGCTGATGTATGCTGGCGCACTATCAATGTCGTGTATCGTCCAAATACAAAGTCCCAGCCAAAGTATGGCCCTGAAGGCGTTCACAGAAGGGGTGACGGATATTTTCGAAGTGATATACCTGCCACTGTAGGTTTCACTACATGTGCAGTCGCTCCACTCTGAACCATTCTTTCCCTCTCAGCTTCACCAGCACGCGATTTCACCCCGTCATCCATGTCGGAGGTGCTTCGTCAATTAGGGAAGGTCACAATTCTGGTTATCTGTTGATATCAGAGCTCGAAGCGTCCAAACCAGGGTCCGGCAGGCATATTGGCCACCTAGCAGAAGATTCACTCAATGGTCGATGCAACATGGAAGTCTTAGCAGGCTTCTCTTCGTGTTCCAGGGCTTGGCTGGTTCTTGGCTTTCCGCCGTGAGTGGCTCCCCCGATCCCACGATCGACATGGCTCCTTGCTAGTGCACGCCGCAATGCAAGCCGCCTGTGGTGATCCCGCCAGCCGTTCATTGCTTGGATGCAACAGAAATCGCTATCAAGAGATCCTGGCTGAAAGCTTCCTCAGCTTGGTACGGATCATTAATCGCGACAGATACGTGACTCGTTGGAGATGGACGGGCGCGCTCCGTAAGAGGGCGATGTGAAGCTTTGCGCCATCTCGTGAGCTTCTGACGCCAGTTCACACAGGCCAGGATGAAATAGGAAGCCGTCGCACCATCACGTCACAGCACTTTGATCGACCGGAGAAGTCCTGGCCATGCTCCTCTCCTCAGATGCAAGAAATCGGTATCGGGGGTTCTCGACTTGCTCGCCTCTTTTTAGACGGGCGCGAGTCTCAACGGCAGCGCAAATTCGCAGCACTAGATGTCGTCCATTTCCGCTAAGAACACCAATGACAGTCCAAGAGCGTCAACCAATTTACAATTAGGAAGTGAGTCTGGGCATCGCTAACGTAGCATTCCCGGCAACTGCCAAGCCCACTATCAGTTCCAAAACGAGGTGGCCAAACGGGTTGTTGCTACCTTCGGAAAGCAGTAATTCTACAGAGGGATCACCGCCGGCAACTTCGCGGCCGTGGCGAACATCGATTCCACATGAGTTTGCTTGACAACTTTTGACACGCGACCAGTGGCTGGTGAGTATTGGGCCTCGGTATATCCGTAAAAAGGCTTTGCCCCCCGGAGCCACAGAAGCCTACTGCGACTGAGGTTGCATCTGCTCTGGAGAACGCATGCTTGATCTTTCGATTCGAGCACTACCAACAATGATTTCGGAGCGCCCCGAACGACTTCGATTTCGCCACAAGCAGCCCACGTTGAAGCGACCTTGGTAGCTCGTTACTATTATCGCGTATGCCGTGGAGTGCTGGTCGGGATTGGTGTCAGATATCGAGATTACAGAGTAGCTTTGCTCTGCATCCACGAAGTATGTTGACCATTCGCATCGGGGCCAAGCTCGTTCGTGCTCACAAGGTCATCGATCGCATTTCGATCATTGCGGCGATATCCCCCCGTCTGCACGGGTGATTTGTCGACCAAGACAGCATGACACGGCGCTGCCGAACACCCACCATGAGCATCTGTATTGATCAACCTAGGAACAACGGGCGGTACTCAAGGAACTGCAGTCTGCAGCAAGGAAGTCACCTTCGGTAATGTACGGCTATGCAAGCTCTAGAAGGATTCTCGAAGCAGCGGCAAAGCATGCCAACCGTAGCTTGCGAGTTTCTGGGCATATGTCTTATCTCAAGCCTCCTTTTTAGTGAAAGTCCAAACGTTAGATCAACGACCAAGTCTCGACCCTTTTACCGAGGGTCTTGGAACTAGGTATGCTAAGACCTTTCTTACACTACGTCGAATAGGTATTATCCACCGCTACCCTGAGCTATCCAGCCGATCGCGATGTTCTGTCGGAAAGACGGCGAGGTCGTTTGCGTGCCCGTTGTCGCCGCTGGATCTTCCATTATTCAGTGTTCCATCAGCCTCAGGCCAAGATATGGTAGGCAAGTGTACATGCTCGGCGTGAACGACTTAATACACACAAGTCGCTCCTTGGCAAGTCTTTCGAGTGAAGCCCTGATGTCGACCAGCTGCGATGCTAAGTGGAAGTCGTGCCATCAGAATGAAAGACATTAATTATCATCGTTGAAAGCCACACTCCGGCGAGGCCTTCGACTCCACGCATGACAAAGCTCCGCTGGAGCCAGATCTCGAAGTC
The DNA here is from genome assembly GCF_001299255.1 of Cyphellophora attinorum. Classification (NCBI taxonomy): domain Eukaryota; kingdom Fungi; phylum Ascomycota; class Eurotiomycetes; order Chaetothyriales; family Cyphellophoraceae; genus Cyphellophora; species Cyphellophora attinorum. The sequence goes on along the minus strand of NW_017253243.1, from coordinate 197,481 downwards.
AGGTACAACGTACAAGATAAGCGAACAAGAAGACTCCAGAGGTAAGGCGTCCAGGCAAACTACGGGAACGGCGCGCCCGCAACCGGCCGTGAGACTTCATTGGAGAACGTGAGATCTATGCCTTGATCGTGCGGCTGTGCGGTACACCTTACTCGAGAGAAAGGCGTGCGGCTTTTTGAGGGGCTGTTCAAGCATCTCTCAACGACAGATACCAACCGCCAAAGCTCGAAGGACCGAAGCTCGCCCCATCCAAGTAGCAGTAGGTGCTATCTTGACATGGCAATCGAGGTTGCGTTCTGCCTCTCGCTTGCCAGGAGGCGTAAGGGAACATAAAGGAAGAAGAGGGCGATGACAACGGCGATCACCTATTTATACCTCTTCATTACAGTGAAGATCGAGGCGAACGGGGAGCATTCACTGTACTGACTCGTCGAAGAGGTACTCACTGTCTGCTACATGATTCGGAGTCATGCTGCTGCGTGATGTATTCACTTCGAGCGGTATGTTCACGATCGCACAATGAGAATGAACTGAACCTTCTCAGATTGAGGTAAGGAAGCAGCATGTTCTGGATGAAACTTCGCATGGCAGATAGATTCCCCGTCCCAACAGTTCTGCTTCGAGGACTTTGTTGGAGAGTAGGTGAGTACGCACCGAGAAAGGTGCATCCGTTGCTGCCTAGCTGCCTACTTGCCTGCTTCTCCGATGCTATCACCCTCGGGAGAAGCTGCGGTGTGTCTGGCCCCTACCTGCGATGACAATGCCCACCGGATCGACAAGCAGTCTACACAACCACAAACAGCTTATGGAAAGCTAAGTAACGCTCCCCTCCCCACAGCCTGAACATCGTTAGAAGTAATAATCCCACAGTCAGCATACACGCCACCAAATCATCCCGGGACGCGCCCGCGGGGTTCCTGTAGCCGAGAAAACTGCAAACCCCATCGCCATCATCGTAGCCATCACTACATTTGCCACAGAGAAGATTGAAGCGGTGCAGTACAAATCGGTTATGGCCAAGATCAGCCATAGATGGGCGAGGGCTGCGAAGACGAGCCAGACTGGGGTACCCCAGTGGGCGGCAGATGCGTGTGAGTCGGTGGAAAGGTGTGTCTCATGGGTGGCATCGATCGGTAGTGCAGGATATGCGATGGGTTGTGGCGCGGTGTATGGGCAGCTTCCTGCTGCTGCTTCTATGAAAGAGGTGGCGTTGATGGAGTCGTTGCCTTGCTCTAGGCCTGAGAGTGCGTTGAAGTGGTCTTCTTGAGCACTCGCTATCGTCCGGATACGAAAGGCCATCATCTCCGAGGTCTCCATTTCGTCTACCAATTGTTGTAGGGTGGGCGCTTTCTTAGGAGCCTGGCGATGCAGGTCGACCATGCGAGGCGTCATCTTGGAAGGTATTGGTGTAAGCAGTGGCGTGTCGAACGGTCTCTCTGGCACGTTGAGGCGTGCTGAGGTAGTAGCTTCGTCTGGCATCGTGGGTGATGCTGGTACGCGCTCCATCTCCATTGCCAAGCGTGGAAACGGTTCGAGTTGATGATGCTCTGCCATGTTTGCGCAATTTGATGTCGTTCCTTTTGAGCTTGCTGATTCGGCGTACCTTAAAGCAGTATGACGGAAAGGGCTGATGCAGTCGACCGGTGTATAGTGTCAAGCATACAAGAGTGGTCGCTGGAAAGAGGGATGTTTTTTTTATACATGATCACATGTAGAGTACCTTACCTAAGGTATTCAACACTTTCAGCACGTCGCACCGTGGGTGCTGCGGATAATCCGCTTGGCCGGAATGCTCTTAATGGCATACTTGTCGTATGGCTACCAGCCTAAGGAAATTCTGTGGGAGGCATTCAAACATGTCCGGCTGACTGTCCCTTGCACCTCAGCTATGGAGACGTACCACGGTTAGATAGACGACCGGGATTGCCAGTCTAATATCGGAATGAGACCGATTCAAGACCCGCATTGTGTTCGCAACCATGAGAGATTTACCTGGGACTTGCTTGTATACTTTCTAAGGTATCTCATGTTCGTAGGTGCTTGTGAATCATGCTGTTCAATACGGCCAGATTGGTCGTGGCGGTGGACCAAGGCCTCAGTAGCTTGTGCTGACAGGTTGGCTCGAGAAAAGGATGCCGACGGCGGCATTGGCCCAATGGTCTCCCCATCGAATGATGAAGGGAGCAGAGTATAGTGAAGAGATCTAAGATCATGTTATGAATACACACACTAGGGTACTGCTAGTATGCACCGTGACGATGAGCTAAAGGACTCGATTTGCCCCACCTCGTGTTTCACGCGCCGTGCTTGCAGTCGACCTCACCGCATTCCACGGCATTACAAAACTTCTGATATATTGGTCGCTATCTGAAATCTTTGTTTGCGAGCTCATCAAGGTGCAGCGCAATGTCCGAAAGCGTTCAAATGAGAATCATCGGTCCCATAGAGAACTCCTCGCCGCTCCCACGATTCCAATGATACCGTCCAACAACCGAGAATCATGTCTCGCTCGGGCGGTACCACGACTACGAGTACATTGTCACCGGTAAAGTCCAGCTTAGCGGAACAGCTGGATAATCACAATGCTGGTGATAAGACTCCGCGCGGACCTTCGGTCACCCCTAAGAAGGCTCGCTCACTTTCGGATGCACCACATCCAGTCCTGATGCAATCACCTGCGTTCAGAGAACCACGCAGGATGTCGAAGGACGATACTCTACTCGAGAGCCCCACGACTCCTCGCAGCACACACACAAGAGGCCTATCTCTGACGATGCCAGCCAGAGAAAGCGCTCTGTCACCCAAATTAGAGGCTTCACACATCTACGGCTCACCAGCGTCTATGTTACCGCGGCGATCAAGAGGTTTGGACTACACAAGGGCTTGCACAAACTTGCACCACTCAACGCTTGCAGAGTCCTCACCAGATGCATCACCCATCACCAGCAGGATTAACATTCCTCAAAGGCGCAGTCTTGTTGGGGGCTCCACTGTCCTCGACTCTCCGAGCAATATGGCGGGTCAGATGTGGTCCACTATGCCTGAGCGAACAGCTCTCTCCTCCTCCGTGAGCAGTATCAACATGCTCGAATCCGACTCTGACAGCACTTCCTCCTCCGATGACGATATGGCGATCGATGATGACCCGATGCTTTCGACGCCGGGAGCAGCTAGACTCAAAGGCAACGTTATGGGCGTCACCTTGAACAGTCCAGGCACCGAGTGGATGCAGCAGTCCCCCGCGCAGATGAATTTACATTCCAATCTCCTCTCGTTTAGACGACGGGCACGACGGGCCAAGAGCCAACACAGCTCGAGTAGTGTCAGCATCAAGAGTGGTAGACCCTCCCCAGGACCTCTCTCGCCCGGAATTGTCAAGAGCGTGGAGACAAATGGCTATTTTGGTAGCGGCCTCACTCGCCAGCAAGTTCAGTCTCGACGAGAGTCTCTCAGCCTTGGTACCGATGCCCTGCAGCTCAGCGACTCCGAAGAAGGCTCGGCTGTCCGACCCAACGCTATTGGGGCACATTCAGGCGTCGACGCCGAAGGCCCTCGCGGCGTCATCAGACGTGCAGTCACTCGCCGCAGCAATCTTCTTCCCAAAAGCAAGGGCTTTGCTCGCATCAAAGCCGCCCTCATCGAAGAGTCCATGCCCGTCGATAGCGAAGTGCGCCGGGAAGCCGAGATCGTCAAGCAAGTCCAAGACAACGATCCTAACTACTCCCCACCCAATAATCACCTCTCTCCAGACCCAGCAGACGACATTAAGCGCTCCATCGAAGGCGGCATGCCCATCATACCCAGCACATCTTCGGACCGCATAACCACTCCGCCCATGACCTTCAGCCAGCAAGCCGGCCAGAACTCCTCCTCGGTCGCGGGCCAGAGCTTTTGGGACAACAATGCCTTCGGCATCATCCGCAACGACCGCTACCGCACACCACCTCCTCCCAGTCTACAACCGCGCGACAGCTCCTACTCGGCGTTCAGCGACTCCGATATGGCGAGCACAACAGATAACAGCACGCTCTCCCAAATCAGCACGACTGTCACTAACAACAACGTCAATGGCAGCGACAACCTCGCCCTCCGCCACTTCCAGCGCTCCCGCTCACGGTCCACTACACCTCTTGCAGGCGCACCACCCACGGCAGGCGACGTAGCGAGGAGAGTCAACAACAAGCGCCGCCGCGACGACGATCTCTACGATATAGCTGACTTTACCAAGCGACGGGCAGTCAGTCCTGGGTTTCAAAGCGTGCAGAGCAGCCCCGTGCTACCGCAAAGCCCCGTAGCCGCGGCGGCAGACAAGTCCTGGGGGAGACCGCCGTCAATGTCATCTAAGGGCGGCACGCACACTCCGAATGGGCCGAATGAGAGAAGCAACAGTGGAAGCAGCAATGTCGGTGGTAGTAGCAACGGGCTTAAGAAGGGCGTGGGCTTGCTGCGGATGGATGAGACCAGTGAGGGACTGCTTAGCATGACAATTGACTGACCAACAGTTCCGAGTCTCTGTGCGTGTGACTCTGACTAGCGCAGGTATGGCTTGGGGGGACGAGACGTGTTTTTCTAGCATGGCGTTTGGGGGTATTCAGGTAGCTTTAAGGAGTGATGTATCCTCCGGACTGATGTTTCTCGTTGCTCAGACGACGAGTCATGACTGCATACGACGGCTGACTTACTTCGCTGATGATATCGTATGATCAATCATCCATAGTATCAATGACTATCCTTGACTGACCATCACATGTCTCATTTATATTCTCAATAATCCGTAGCAAGATTCGCATGACACCTCACAAGTGTTCATTCATGCGTGCTGCCACTGCGACGTCTGCCCACGCTGCTAAGTACCGTTCCATTAGCCTCAAAGCACTTGCAAGTCTCATGTATTGCACCAGATCGCCGGCAATGTACCTTCTTCCACTGAGCAAGACCGGATGACAAGAACTGCCCCTCCCCGTTGACGTTGAAAATTGGAGAAACAAATTTCCCCGCCAACACTGGAAAATCCCACCAAAATGCCCGTAGAAGCACCGGCACCTGACCGTAAAAGAAATTAAGCGATTATTGACCAGCTGGGCAAGTTGGACCACATGCTTCATCAGCGGCACTTTCTGTGAGACACCGCCGCGGTACACCTGACCGCCACATTCGTTTACAGAGGACTCCGAGACTGTTCTGCCTTTCTACGAACTTGAGCGGCCTGGGACATCAGAGCTGAGCCCGTACCACTGAGAGCCTGCGTACGGAAGAGTACCTTTATTCTTACAACCTATATATCTGTCCTTCGAAACGATCAAGGAGTCTCACCTCCGCCTGCATTGCTTCCACCTGATCGAGACACTACGAGCGAGCAGCAAGCTCTTAGACAAACAATCTGCCTGCCTACGACGAATAGACCCTCGTCATAGCTGGACACTATTCCGCGTCCACTACCACCGGTCCCACCACGACCTCAAAAAGCAAACAATGCACGCCGTCCTCCTCTACCCGCTCTACTTCCTCATCACCTACCTCGCCGTCACCTCGCCCTCTTCGCCCTACACGCTTTCATGCCTCGCTGCCCGCCGATCATAGGCTTCATCGCCCGCTGCCTCTCCGCCTACCTCTCCCTCATCCTCTGCGCCATCTACGGCACCCTGGCCTGCCTCCTACTCCGGCCCTTCAACCTCCACTTCCGCTACGGCCAATGGACCACCGCCAAAGCCTTCAAGTGGGTGTGCGCTTATACCATTGGCGTACGATTTGTGTTGTCAGAGGAAGATGAGGCGACGCTGAACAGGAAGCGACCATACGTGATCGTAGCAAACCACCAGACCGAGCTGGACATTCTGTTCTTGGGCGCGATATGGCCGCAGTACTGCTCCGTCACGTCGAAGAAGAGCTTGCAGAAGATCCCGTTTTTGGGGTGGTTTATGACTTTGAGTGGGGCGGTCTTCATTGATCGAGTGGATCGGACGCAGGCGCTGAAGGCGTTCGAGGGCGCTGCGGGGGCGATGAGGAAATTGAGGCAGTCGGTGTTGATCTTTCCGGAGGGCACGAGGAGTTATAGTCGGGAGCCGATGTTGTTGCCGTTCAAGAAGGGGGCATTCCATTTGGCGGTCCAGGCGGGGGTGGATGTGCTGCCGGTGGTGAGTGAGAATTATTCGAGGGTGTTGGATGTGAAAGGACTCAAGTTCAATGGTGGAGAAATACGGGTGAAAGTGTTGCCGCCAGTTTCCACTAAAGGGAAGACAGCGGAGGACGTGACGGAGATGTGTGAGAAGGTGAGGGGGGACATGTTGGCTGCGATGTTGGAAATGGCGAAGGATGGTGAGAGTCGGTCATTAGCGGGGCCAAGAGGGAAGGAGAAGGCCCATGTCCAGTGAGGAAGAAGAGCAAGAGAGCACGGAAAGGTGAAGTCGACGACTCAACGGAGTAAGCAGTAGCAGCAGGCAGTGCAGGATGCGGCAATCACGATCTATTGGATACCCATGCCGCGTCGAGAGGACACGCATCGCTTGGTTGTCTTTATGACCAATCTACGCGTCTGAGCGCTCTGATACTGTGTGAGAATCTCGTCTTCGCCAAGGATGTCATGCATACACCACGCACCCTGAGCAGAAAGCTCCGCTAGCAGCCATGCATCTGTCCTGGAGCTGTTCTAACGTCGTCGGAAGAAGTAGACATAGGCAAACTTCTTCATTTCGTCCACATCGGCTGCCTTGACGACTTTCTCGTCATTGAAAAGCACCCACGTTCCTCCCGCCTTCCGGATGAAGGCAACATAATGTCCCGCATGGACGCTCGCGCCCTTGTGGCATACGATGCTCTCCAGCTGGAACTCCGCCTTGTCAGGGTCGCCCAGGAATTGCTTTGGTCCGTTGCTGACGGGCTTTTCCTCCTCACCCACGTCACCAGGGTCTGTGGGATTCTCGAAAACCCAGTTAATGGCACGCTCCACATTTCCATCATTGACGCGTAGAGCTTTGATGGCCTGCGGTCTCATAATGCCCATTGACTCTATCATGGCCAGCTTCTCCGGGTCTGGACCTGTGGCGGCAGACTTTTGGGGAGCAAAGGGCAGATCTATATCGGCGTCCTCCTGGTGGTCGAAGAGCCAATTCATCGCAGCTTCAGCATCCGAGTTGCCGGTTGCGTGGAGTGCTTTCATACATCTTATCTCGGGAATGCCCATGGCTGTGAGGTCGGCCATAGCGGCTTGATTTGGTTGGAATGCTGGGGCGGCGTTGTCATCATCTGGAAGCTCTTCTTCACCTGGTTGCAACCCAGTGCCCTTGTATGCTGACATGTCGAAAGTGTCGTCAGACACTTCGACCGGAATGTCGAGCTTTGTGGGCACCCAGTTCACGACTTCGAATCGTAAAGGATTGATGGCAAGGTTCTGAGGAAACGTATGGAATCTGTTGGTTTTGAGGAAGCCTTCATTTGATCCACAGCCCGAGCACTTCAATTCGACGATTACAGGAGCTGTGAAGCGGTCGAGACATTCCTTCAGTGAGACTGGCTCGAATTCTGAACCTTTGCTGCCGTCGGACTGCTCAGGGTTGTAGTCCTGTTTCCGCCGAGCTGGTACAGGTACTGAGATATTCTCTTGCTCATCTACGCGGTAGCGAACCTTGTTGCAACTCTTACATTGCAATCTCTGCTCCATTGCAAATCTGAAGGAGTCGACCGGATCGTTGGGCGGTGGTGACGATTCTGAGATTTTGGAGAAGAGATGGAGCAAGAATTCAAAGGCATCTTGTTGGCGCATGGTTGAGAATTCCGAGTGACCTCGACCGATGAGGTGTTTGAACATTGCAGGAGCGAGACCTCGCTGTCGTGGTACCTCTGGGGTTTCCAGAACGGCTTGCACGTCTGTTTCGGGCTTGGAATATCTGCCGGAGAGCAGCCCGTCACCAAGCTTGCGGAGCTGCGTTTCGAGGTCTTCTGCTGGCTTGTTGCTTGACGGGAGCGGTCGATCCGGCTGATAGTAGCGTGCCTCAAATTCTGGTAGTGAAAAGAGACACTGTACACTGCTAGCTAGATAGCAGCTGTTACCGATGTTCTTGAGTCCGGTGTAGCCCTGTCCAAACAGCGGCTCTAGCTCTTTGCCGTCTTCTGTGATCATTGAGAAATCCCACTTGAGATTTTGTTCGACTTGCATTTCCATCAAGCTCTTCTCGGTCTTCTCCCGCTCGGCAATGTTGATGCCCCAGTGTGCCAGATGTTTGGCCAGCTCAGGTCTATTCGCTCCTCGTCACATCTGTAACAATAGATGTCTGCATTGCCTTCGGCCGTAATCGATCCAAGCTTGACAGCTACGCCGTGACCGCTTTCTGTTGCGTGTGCAAGACCGTGCGAGTTGCCACCAACACCTCCAAACTGTGCCCGGCCACAGCCCAGATTGCCACATTCCAGACACAGCCAGAGGTTCTCTTTTAGTTCGCACTTTGAGCAGCCATCTAGATCTTCAGAGCGAATTTGCCGTCCTTCATGTTGTTCCAAGCAAAGAGTATGCTCGCAGGCAGTGAACTCTTGCTCCCATGCTTTGACCTCCTCAGATCTCGCGAATGTCATGGCTTTGAGCACACGATCGATGACATTTGGAAGGTTGCCCTGGCTCCGGTCGAGATCCTGTAGCTGATCTGCGTAGCAGTGCACCTGCACAACGGTATCATACTTGTCTTCCTCGGTCTCTGCGGCGATGGCGAGTTTGGTGAGCTTGGCTGGGGGTTCATCCCGTTGTATGTGCTTTCGTGTACGTCTGATGTTGAGGACGACTGGATGACTTGTCTGTTCATAGTGTAACCGAGCGTGGTTTCGATCGCCAGCACAACCGCCATTGAAACAGGTCAAACACACGTTGAGGCCTGCTGGGTCGTCAATCGAATCGAAGCATTGTGTGCAGTCTTCACGATAGACTGGCTGGTTGGGACCTGGCGGTTGGAGATTGTTGAGATGTGAACACGACATGCTGGCACGCTCGACAATGAGTAGAAATGGGGAGGACTTCGGAAGGACGGCTCAAGTTCAATAAGTGTTCGCAGAAGGAAGGCAGACACGCGACTTCTTTAAATGTTTCTGAGTTGCTCTGTAACTGCGTCAGCGGGCGACTTCCAGGCACACAACGCCCCGATTGGTGGCAGCTTCTGCTGAGGGGCAGATCGGGCCTTATCGATAGCGGCCTTAGACATGGTTATTCCCTGGAGGTTGTCTTCGACGACGACACTGTTTAAAGACAGCACTGCCTCATGCAGCCGCGGATGCACGTGTCTGTTTAAGACGCGCCTGGCGCGCCCTTTGTTCATGCTTCTAATGATACCTTAGCCTTGAAGCGATCTGCAAACGAATGAGACTTCTCCGCCAACATGGCTTTGCTGCAGAACGAAGAGTATGTACAAGATGTGGATTGGGGACAGAGTGTGCTGACTATGCTAGCTTTGCTATTTGGTATTTACGAACATCGTATTTGGCAAGTACCAAGGACGGCGTGGGTGAGCGTCTCATCAGTGTCAATAATGCTATTCTCAATACCCCTGGATTCCGGGCCGCTGGCTGGTCCGTTGATCCCGTGCAGCGCACCTATTCACCACCCATCCCGACCACTGGTGGAACCGAGTACTTCAGGACTGGCGCCGTGCTCAATCGGGAGGATTCGATCGATGATGTTGATGATGAGGGTGGCATGGTGACAGGACGCGCCAGTAACGACACCATCGGCCCGGCGTTGAGACGGCGGAGAAGGAAGGAACCAACCGATGATGACGATAGCAGCGATCTCAGCGATGAGAGTGACGATGAAGGAGCTCAGAGAGCCGCACAGCAGATAAGATTTGCTAAGATGCCAGCTCGCGATCGATCAGGTTCATCGCCCGGTCAATCCGTTGCCACTCAATTGCAGCCCGATGTCATGGTCACATCACCCTCGAAGCCTACTGCAGGCCGCCGAAGAACTGGATCTTTAGGTGCCGTTGAGGCTGTAAAGGCACGGGCACGAGCAGACACAGCCACCAGCAGCGATCTATCGTCGGAAAATGAAGTTGACCCCTCTTACTTTCAGCGCCGCCAGATCAACGCTCGGTCTGTACCTAAGTCGGTTCCCACGGACGAAAGACCAAACGCAGGACCGGCGCCACTCACAATCGCACATGAGGATTCTGACGACGATAGTATAGGCTCAGCAGGCTCTTCTGAGCTGGGAGACACAGTCGAGTCACCGTCAGCACTGGGTGACGGAACTGGATCGCCATCCTCATCTCCTGTGCTGCCTGGAGTGGCATCCATAGGTGGAAGGAGCCTGCAGTCTGTCAACTCTGGCTCGCCTCGCAAAGTTCGCACATTGCCAGTACTACAACAGTTGCCGCCTTCTAGGCCGATCAGCTTTGTTCCACCTGTCAGTGCTTTAACGCAGCTCCTGAATGTTGAGCGCAAGAAGCCAGAGAATCCCATCCAAGGCTTCGCAAATCTTTCTGGCAAGGGCACCCCAGACCCCTTGTGGATCAAGATATACGCGCCTTTCTCGAAAGATCCGGAAGAACCTTTCGAAATGCCTCTGGTCAAGACTTCCAAAGATGGCTTGCCGATCATCGTCGCCGAAGCCATTGGTCTTGCACTGTGGCGATACACAGAGACCGAGCTAGATCCTCCTCTCTCACAAGCGCAGCTTAATGTCAACAAGTGGTGCTTCCGTATGGTAGAAGATGGCGAAGTAGAGTTCGACTTTCCAGCACTATCCAGGACCAGACCGATAACAGACTTCACCTCGAATAACAACAGAGGTGCTCGGGGCCGGTCTCGTGGAAGGAATTACGATGAGTTCGCGCTCGTCGAGGTACCAGACAGGGAGCTGCACGCCAATAATGCAGAGACGCCTCAATTCATTCCAGCCGAGGAGGAATCAACAATTCAACCCTTACCTGCGCAGGAAGCGGGTCTGGTTGCACCACCGCAAGCTGGACGTACGACATCATCACGTTCGAATGTTCTCCTAGGTGGACAGCCTTTTGCTTCAGCGCTGAGCAACATGTCCCTGACACCGGCCGATCAACCAGTAAAGGCTGCTCAGCAGCATGCAACACCGCGCATTGGTCAGACCAAGACACTGAGAGTGCGGTTCTTCGACATCGACGTGTCCGCAAGATCTACCACACTGGAAGTCTCGTCTGATGCATACCTGGCCGAGATTCTTGACCAGGTATGCAGGAAGTGGAACTTTGACAAAGGCTTCTTCCTACTGAAAGTGACCGGCACGAACACAGTAGCCCCATTGGATCGAACTGTAGAGGCACTAGGGACCCGATCGGACCTCGAGCTCGTTCGCAAGAGATTCGGTGCGGGACCAGCAGCTTTGACAGGTTCCCCAGGAAGCGCTTCACCGAATGCGCCCCTTCTCCTTGATATTCAAGGTCCAAAGAAGGGCAAAAAGGGGCAGACTTCGCTGGCGCGAGAAATGGCCCAGAAGCAGGATCTTGCATCAAGTGCAAGCAACTTCAAGAAATACTACGTGACACGGAAGCAGCTGACTTCATTCGCTCAAGGCAGTCAAAGAGTCCTGATGTTCGATGGCGACATCCTACACATATTACCGACGGACACGGTGAAGAGCTCGTACGCAAAGAGCAGTTCGATTGCGTTCAGCGACATTACTCGCTGCAAGATCAGCAGCAAGCATAGTAAGTTGGTCAGGGTTTCGATACCACGGCCGAACGACCCGAAGGGCGAGCTCAAGAGGTACGACTTTGAAGCCCGTACAGCTGGTGAAGCCCAGGAGATCGTCGACGATATCACGCGAGAAATGAGACGAGCCAGAGGATGAAGAAGCTAGCTACCAGCAGCTCAGTACCGATTATCCCGATTGTACTCTTATCGAAAGTGTTGAGCATTTCAATCAACACGATCGATGGCTAGCCCACCCGTCGCCGAAGGCCCTAATAGAAGCACCTGTTGGCCGCCTTTTCGAGCCGATCTCGAAATCAGAGATACCCCGCTCGTATTGTGCCGCCCCAATATACCCGGAAGAGGGCAGGCCCTGGGCATCGCAGCTTTCCCCGCGAAATGCAACATCATGAGGGCAAGCCTTACCACTCTTACTTTCTCGAATGTAGGTAGAGGCGTCGGTGATGGCACCGAGGAAGCGCCTTTCGGCCTAGTCAGTGGCATTGGGAGCAGGAGAGCAGAAGTGGGATGTTGCACTCATCAGCTGGAATAGTTGTAGAAGTGGCCCTTGATGAGAGCATGGGATGAGGGGCCAGAAGCTAGGCGGCTCGTCTTTCTGTGAATGCGATAGCTATCGAGCTGCCCTGTTCTGCACTTCCAGCTTGACTCTGCATCATACCTCTATTCTGCTACTGTCTCGAGAATCGTGTGCAGAGACATTCACGTATATAGCTTCTTGCCCTGTTGGTGACAGTGAGGCCGAGAGATAGCGACCTCCCCACGTCAGGCCGTATACACCAAGCATTGAACCTCGTGCGCGGCTGGTACCTTATCCCCGTCATAGCGTCCTGCCGATATACCTATACAGCGTCACGCTCTCAGACTTACGGCCCTTCTCCTACAGCTCCGAACTATAGCTTGGACTGAGTCGCGACAATTATCTAGTCCCGGTTTGCGATACCTTCGAACCTCGCGATAGCCTTCTCGAGTTGGCAGGCCCAGTTACCCCACGTCAGTCCAGCGACTGCATTCAATTCAGGGTCCCTTGCACAGGCAGGAGCACTGATAGCTGCACTTGCTGATCTGTTGTCACTTGACAGCAGCAATCACGCACAGCACAATACGTCGGAGGTCAAGCAGTCTGTGCCACCCAGAAGAAGTCCACCACAAATTGTCCCAGCGCTTGTTTGTCGCAATCGATTGTCAATACCTCTGAGCCAGCTCACTTCGCATTCACTGCCAGCTCCCGCAGCTGCCCGTGCGCACCCTGCATTATCCTTGAGTCTAGCGGGAACTTGCACCTCTCCGCTCCTCCGACATGCCTACCTTCGGAGGTCTTCTTAAGAAAAAGAAGACAAAGGAATCAACAAGCGAAGAGAAGCCCTCTGGATATCAACCTATCCAGTACAAACAATCACATAAAGACGCTGCCCAGTCGCCGTCTCAGACCAAGTCCCCTCAGCCCGAGTCCTCATCCCCAGTCCCAACCGGCAACAATGTCACCACAGTGACTACCTCCCCAGACCCAACTAACACCAAAACCACCTCGAATGGTTCTCCGCAGAAAGAAGGGATGAACATCGCAAGCCTCGTCAACCCCGAGGGCGGGTCAGTCGAGAGCAAGGCCACGCCACGGCAGACGAAGGGCAAATACACACTTACAGACTTCGCAATCCAACGCACACTCGGAACAGGCTCGTTTGGCCGAGTCCACCTGGTGCAGTCTAAGCATAATCAGCGATACTATGCCATTAAGGTGTTAAAGAAGGCCCAGGTGGTCAAGATGAAGCAAATAGAGCATACCAATGATGAGCGGAAGATGCTGCAAAGGGTCAAACATCCATTCCTTATCACGCTATGGGGCACCTTCCAGGATTCGCGGAATTTGTACATGGTCATGGATTTCATTGAAGGCGGTGAGCTATTCAGCTTGTTGAGAAAGTCGCAGGTTTGTTGGCCTACCTGCCTGGCTCTTGCCAGAGCCCAGCGCTAACATCACCAGCGGTTCCCAAATCCGGTCGCCAAGTTCTATGCGGCAGAAGTCACCCTCGCTCTCGAATATTTGCACGCGCAGAACATCATTTATCGGGATCTGAAGCCCGAGAATCTGCTTCTTGACCGACACGGCCATGTCAAGATCACGGATTTCGGCTTTGCCAAAGACGTTCCAGACATCACATGGACGCTTTGCGGTACGCCCGATTACCTAGCACCAGAAGTCGTTGCTTCGAAGGGCTACAACAAGTCTGTCGACTGGTGGGTGAACTCTTGTCATTTCCAGCGCCTGCTAATGCTCTCACAGGTGGTCCCTCGGCATTCTGATCTTCGAGATGCTTTGCGGCTTCACACCATTCTGGGATGGCGGATCGCCCGTCAAGATCTACGAGAACATTCTCAAGGGCCGCGTCAAATATCCTCCATATATCCATCATGATGCTCAGGATCTACTTGTGCAACTGATCACAGCCGATCTTACCAAGCGGCTGGGCAACTTGCACGGTGGTAGTGCGGACGTGAAGAACCATGCATGGTTCTCGGAGGTGACCTGGGAGCGCCTGGTCAAGAAGGACATTGATGCTCCATACGTGCCACCTGTCAAGGGAGGAGCTGGAGACGCGAGTCAGTTTGACAAGTATCCAGAGGAGACCGAGGAATACGGAAAGAAGAGCGATGACCCGTGAGTGTACTTCAATCCACAACGTGCATGCAAATACTGACCTGCAAACAGATATGGTCATCATTTCATGGACTTCTAATCCACAGACGATCTCCCCCAGAAGGACAATTTGATATTGGCCAGCAGGAATGGGAATGGGTCCAAACGCACTGGAACCATAGGACGGGAGTGGAGGACAGGACGAGATGACGACTGAGCCGAGCAACTGGCATCCAGATCGCCGAGGGAAAAGGCCTAGTTGCGAATGTTGCGAATGTAGCGGATGAACAAGCGAGCGATTGCGACGGCGACATACCGAGAGACGACATGACTGTACGCGACACACTACACAAATGGTACAGTCCACTCGCAAACCGAAAACATGTGATCTTTGGCACGATATGTGGCGGAATTGAACCAGTATCTTTTTGTACCAGGAGGCGTTTTGGACGACTTGATTGCAGTGGACTGCGCAGAGAGGGACTCTTAGGGACGGACGAGGTACTCCCTCTGGACCTGGCCATGCAAAGCGAGATTCTTGAGTACAGCACTACAGGAAGGGTAGTGAAGCCAGGCATAACGCACTGATAGCAGCCTCATTGGTCTCGATCGCTTACTGCATTATCATTCTGCAAAGGCCTGCCTGGAGGAGTCTGAGCTGGAGCTGGTGCTAGTGTTGTAGCCCTGCTTCTCGGGAACTTTTCCCTGCCTGGTTTGTCCCCTGAGCGTTGTGTGCTCAAAAGCAAATCGCAAATGATGATCGCTCACTTGTCCTATTACTCAATGGCTCTGACATGCGTCGTTCCATGTCATCCTGTCCCTGATTATCTTATTTCCAAGTACCTTCCTTCAGCATGTCGACCAATGATTCCGTCCCAAGCATGCGCTGTTTTCTCCGCGCATCTGACGGACCTTCTTGGATGGTTGGATTGATTGGGTTGGCTTGGGTCACGGCAACGCGCTTCATCGAGCTCCTACGTCCGTTTTGGGACGTCTGAACGCGGGAGATGGGAGGATTGCTGACCGGTAAGCTGTTCGAGGCGTGGTCATGTGTGGCGTCGTGACTTGTGGGTGCTGGACGGGGTAGGAGCGGACTGGGTGGGAGTTGGAGGCGGGCTTAGAGGTGGATTTGGACGTGGATTTGAAGGCGGACTTGGGGGAGGGCTTGGAGGTGGGGTGTATCTTGCAGTCGAGAGGGCGCCGAGCACACACTTGCCCGTGCTTCGCTCCTCCAGCGGGAGACCGAGGTGCCTACTCATCGTGACAGTCGGCGGTTTCAGAGGCTGAAGGTTCTCTCACAGAGGAGGGAGTGGAAACTATTCGGCTCAGAAAGGGACCTCTGAACTGCAGAGCTGTGGCAAGTCGATGGCTGAAGGTATCCGTTTTGTAACTCGCTTGCGAGTTCCTCGGCTGGGCGAACGACAGGTCCTGCTCCGGGGACCAAGGTGTGGCGGCGAGGCTGCAAGACAGAGTGGTCTGGCAAATAGCACGGGCAGAGGTCTCAAGCAGGTGCAACACTGTGAGCAACGACCAAAACAAGTCTCTGTTGCTGGCCAAACTCCAATAGACGTACTCTGCGTCCTGGTCCAGTGTATCAAGCATGTTCTGCGTTTAGGAATTGATGTGCCCCTTCCCGTTGCAGAACATGCCGAGCTTTTTCATTCAGGATGGCCACAAACCACCTGACCTTCTCTCACTGACTCACCTTATTGCTCTCAAACCATCCCATCGTCTTCTTCTCCTTCTCCTTCTCCTTCTCCTTCTCTTCTCCTTTTCATCATCATCGTCATCATCAATGATGGCACAAAGGGGCAATCTCATCGTGAGTAAACATCTGCTGCACACTCCTGCTCCTGAACATCTTCACAGGCTGTGGCTGACACGGAATCCATCAACAGAACAATGGGAGAACCTACCTTTCATCATCATTCACCTTGATTATCAGCTTACCTCCTCTCCAGAGGCCTCTCTGGCAGTCTCGCTGGCTCGAGGTTGTCGGAGATGATCTCTGGAGAGTGAGTCATTCACTATCGACCTCAAGCACCACCTTCAAACAAGCTCAATGTACCTCTTCCCCAGAGGCCTCTCTGGCGGTCTCGCTGGTTCGAGATCGTCAGAGATGGTCTCTGGAGGAAGCAATCCGACATGGCCATCGACAATTGAGCCAACACAGCGATCTGGCAAAGACAGTCATAATGTCGAACCCTGTGTCAATGGCCATGTCGGATTGCCCTTGACGCGTACTACTAGCAAACTCTCGTCGTCCAGCAGCAACTACGACAGCGCAGGGGTCATCAGCGCCATTCTGGATCGACCGGCCGAGCCGAAGAGTGGTACGACCACTCCGTGCATCGAGGAGGAGGCACTGCCGTGGTGCTCCGGTGTAGCGATGCCATAGTGTATCTTCAACGACGCTATCGCTACACTGGAGCACCACCAACATATTGCCGAGCGAGTATGTTCCAACGGTCTTCGACAACTATGCCGTGACCGTCGTTGGAGGCGGTCAAACCAATTACCACACACTGGTAAGTGTCTTTCGCCTTGAGTTATATATGATGAAAGCGAATGACTAACCTTGGTATCCAGGCAAAGCTCAACGCCTTGAAGCGCCCGGCGGGCTCGAAGACTGCACTGAACCGCCCGGCATTCAGAGACGTGGCGCAGAACAACCCACGGCCGCGTCACTCCAGCCGACCTGTCTACCATTGTCGACGGTCGCGAGTCCACGCTCGTACAGGAGCCAATATCCTATCGCAAGGCTCATTCCCACGGCGAATGCGAATGCTCTGGTTGACAGAGACGGAGGAGCGTTACGTCGGCATGCCGGTAAGAAGTCTCCCGCGAAGATTCAAGATGGACAAAGGATGGGGAGACTGACCTCACTGTGCAGGCCCAACCTTCCTGGCGTGATGCCATGCCAGTCTCATGCAACGGAGGCCTTTGACTCTTTCAGAATCAAAGGCCTTCGGCAACATTTCTAGCAACCATAGTAAGTCGACCTTTAAGCCTTTGCCATAACTGAAGGTCGGCACTGACATTTGTTCGAAGACAAGTGCACCTGGCATGGCATCACGTCAGTCTACCGTCGCCAGCCTCTCCGCGACGTCATCCGCGGTCATTCGTTGAAAGAGTGGAAAAAGCAGCGTAAAGAAAGAAAGCGTCAAGCTCAGGCGGAGGTGGCTGCAAGAGCCATCGCAGCTGGAGTGTCGGCCGCGCGACTTCTTCTAAGACCAGATGTCTTCAGCCTTGCTAGCGACCTGAGTAAGTCGGCGCTTTCGAGACCAACCTGTAGCATCCAAGCAAAGACTGACCAAGTCCAGAGAAAGCCTCCCTGGCACGAGTATCAGACAAGTCTCATGCCAGGGAGGCTTTCTTGAGTCGAATCATCTCAGGCATCGGCGTCTCGATTGCGACTGCACCGGCCGAGGAGTAGTGCCTTGTCGCTAATCCTTCGAGGATTACCCCTCTCTCGTTCGACCGCCGAAAGGCTTCGAGAAGCCGCAAAGCACTACTCCTCGGATCGGTCAACACATGACCACTAGACCAAGGAAGAAGTCTGGCGACTGCTCGAAATCAGTGATTATCCAGTCGGTCCCTTGCCCACAGCCACAATCAGCGGCTTGCATCATCGACGGGTTTTTAAACCTCGAGATATGCACCGTTGGTCGAACACCGACAACACCAACTGCTTCTGCTAGCAATGGTGGCAGTCACTGTGGACTTCAACGTTTGAGCACATCGCGCGATAGCCATCCAGGTATGGACAGTGCCGACAGACCTGGTGAGTCTTCCCGGAGATCGCGAAATTGTCTAGGCAGCTCTTCATCGTTGTGGTATTGACACTGGTCTGACCTCTTTGACAGCACCAAGTGAGTGGCACAACGATCATGGCCACTAGACCAAGGAAGAGCCCCGGTGTGATCGGCAGTCGCATCTCATGACAGCTGCCACGCCTCATCTATTCGTTTGGTAACGGTGTCGTACCCACCGTCATCGGTGAGGATCCTGTACTCCCTTCTCTATGGCGCGCCTTACATGGCGAGGACATTGAGACCTTGCTATCCTTTCGATTTTCGACGAGTCAACCCACTTTGCGTCCTTCGAAACACGACCCAGTCTTCCCTCTGTCTGATCTTGGAGAGACCACGCCGTGGCATCGATGGCTACCTCAACTCAAATGTTCCAGAAGGAGATCTGAAAGGGCGGCCCCACGGCTGCTGGTCTATCTTGGCTGCAAGCATATGTTGTTTCGACAAATTACGCCCGCCAACGGCACCAACACAGCCAGATCGTCCAGTGACAGTCCCTCCAGACTATGACCGTTTGGCCGGCCCTCTCACTGCTGTCTGAAACACACCTTCCGCGAGCTGCTTCGATTGGGAGACTGCAGGGCACAGCAACTGTATGCACGCACTCACTCCATGACGGCTTTGTCGAAGAGGGCGAGCCTCTGCCACCACCAGCCATGCTGGTCAATGGCGAGCTTGCTTCAGCTCTTGTCTCTGGTGGGGTAAATGCTCCTCTGCGCAGGTCGAACAGTTGCCGCCAGCAGTGGAGCTAGTGATGCTGCAAAGGCGAAGGAACAGCAACCAGAGGACTGTTTGTACCATTCAGACTCTGACGTCCCAGTGGAGCTGCTGGTCGAGCCAGCACCAAAGCCTCAGCCTCGTACGCGTGATGCTGAAGTGGTTCGTTTTTCGACAGTCGCTGAGGCGGCGCAAGCTCGGTTGAAAGGAGCGCTTCATCGTCCGGCTGCTCAGCTCGAGGAGCAATGCTATGATGTGACCACTCTCCTTGGCGGTCTCGAGATGGCCCTTCGCTTCCAGAGCGTCGAGGGCGATGAGAAGTCTGTCGAGCTCGCCGAGATCTTCATAGGAAAGTCGACCAAGAAATCCTCCACTAAGATCACCGGCCTCGATTCCAAACACTGCCACCAGTGGCTTACTTCAAGGCTCAGTCCCACGGCGAATGCGAACGGGCTCACCGGCCGCGGCCACTACCGTGACTACCACGGTCTCAAGATCATCTCCCAGGCAGGCGGCGCGACCCGAGCCATTCATTGGTGGATGCAAATGGTTTCCCGAAGTCCACCACCGCTGCCCTAGTGTTCCCTGCTTGATTGTTGGTACTCAGACCGATCTTCGCGACGAGCGCTCGGTGTCTCGCTTCTCCGACAGGCTCAATCATAAGCGTTCGTCGGCTCTCAGATCTCGACGAGGCGTATGCACGCTCTCACTCCGATATTGCCTTGGAAGCTGGAGCGACGACTTCGTGAGGTAGCGACGAGGTCATCAAAAGTGCTAAGACCACGGACATTGGCCTTGCTGAGTGAGGTGCTGAAGAGAACAACAACATGCCTCGATTGGGAGACTGCAGAGCACAGCAACTGTATGCACGCACTCACTCCGATAGAGCTTTATTGTTGGAGTTGTGATGGCTGGATTTGGCACTGGAGGTGAGTCGCATATTGGCTTGTCTGGTGTTTATACCACCTCAAGTTCACTAGCGCCGGATACAAACCAGTTCTAACTCCGTTCACCAACAGGTGTCTCACTTGCACCTCCAAGTGCACTCCCGCCAAACCTGCCTGAATTGGCACCATCGGACGCGAAAATGGCGTCCACCGTCTTCGCGGCGCAGCCAACCAACCTGCAGAACGCAGGACGCGATGGGCGAAAGCAGAGCAGGAAGCCTCCTGGAGGGTTCAAGAGAACCCGTGCCGGCTGCGCGACCTGTCGCAGTCGGAAGATCAAGTGCGACGAGCGAAAGGTAAGTCACTGCAGAGAATGCGACAAGCAGAATCCTGACGGCTATAGCCAATATGCACGAACTGCGAGAAGGCGAAGCGCGGCTGCCAGTGGGATGACGCGGGTACGATATTCATGCATTTTCCTCGAGTCCGAAGTTTGCTGACTTGCATAGTGATCTTCAAGCACGAACAGAATCCGTCGATTGAGGGAAGCAAGTCGACCAAGTTCTTCAAGGATGCGCCAACGTCGTTCAGACAAGAGGACAACAGTCGCCTAAGCACAGACTACGTCGCTAGACCAGAATACCAGTTTGTCACTAGTGTTGGCAACCCGGGCCTCATACAAGATCCTCACCGAGCTCGTCAGTCACAGCCTCCAAGAGCTCCTTCCAATGGCCCTCAAGGTCAATATCAGCAGCTCAGTGCAGCAACCCCAGATCTCAACGGTCATCCAGGTCAATACCAACAAATGGATCCGATAGTGCACCCGAGTCTACACCAGCTAGCCTCTACTGCAATTGGCGAAGCGCAAGGCTCTGCTGAAGCGGCGCAAACCACACAGCACGGTCCTCTGATGGTCTCACATATGCCACCGACATCTGCTGATCCTATGCATGATGCTCGCAGTGTCCGACTACCACCACTAGTCCCATACTATTCATCTGCTGCAGCGATTCCAGGGACTCAGTATGAACAGGGTCAGTCGACAAATCCTCATGGTCCTGCAGCACCAGACGCCAATATCGACCCAAGCTTGGACAGCAATAATGTCGACAATGGTATAGCCAAATCTCAACTGGATGGCGGCGGCGGCGATCTCGAAGTTGCTACGGTACCTGGGAAGGTTGATGATGGAGACGCGAAGTTGGTACAGATGCTGACAGCAGAGCGAGACCGACAGGCCTCAGCTGAATAGTCTAGCTTGTTGATGAAGCAACTGCATTTGTTATGGAATGGTGTCCAGATGGCAGGAGTGTTTGAATTCTAGCGAAGGCGTCACGGTCATGCATGAAGCATATTAATCCCGGGTCATGACAGATACCAGACACAATGCCTGCAGAGGCACTCAAAGAGAAAGCTCCAGAAGAGAGCTCAGGTACTGCATACCCAGGCATGAATGCTAGACTCGAGTCAAGTAGAACTTCGATCTCAATCTCTCACAGTTCTAGAGCGCGCCGCGGGCAAGCAGCCGATACCTTAGTCAACAGTAACCCCACGCCTGACTGCTCGATTTGGACGGTGGAAATCGTGCATGCTGACTGGATGCCACTACGTTGTCCTCACGAAATTGCGTCCGGCTCAAGACACCGAAGCCTCCCAGAATCCTGCGAGACTCATAGCTGCCGGGAGGGACGCGTTCTCCCAGGCTCAGCTTAAGACATGGACCCGAGCATGCCGGTTGGCTCCCCAATGCTACAGCTAGATAGGTCAGCAACGTATATGCGCGGCTGTCACGGTTCATGCATCATGCAGATCCTCCGTTCTAGCAGCACAGCTCTCAGGAAGTCAACTTCTCATCAATGGACATGAGCACCAAGACACCCAGCATCGGCGCCCAGGTGCCAGGCACAGAAACAAGCATTTGATGCTGGATCTGGGTATCCGCTGGCAAGGATGATTGGCGTTAGGGCAATTAGGCGAGAGGAACGTAATGGATTGAGGCTATGCAAACAAATCAACAACATCGACTCCGCGTAGACGTCTTGTTTCTTGACTCGCGCGAACGTACAGTGGTGCCACGGGAGCGGCTGACGTCTTGAAAAGTAGGCTGTCGACAAGAGCTGATAGGTATATACTCTTTGGCTGTCTGCCTGATCAGCTCGAGAACTGAAAGCACAGCAAGGCAAAACGTGTGGGAGCACCGGCGGATCCCAGTTCTAGGCTTTCGTAGGCTATTCCGCTGCGTGGTTCGCGTGTGTATGACGCTGCCACGGCATCATTTCTCGTCATTTCTCGTCAAGTTAGTGCTTAACGGTCGATCGGATATCGGACCTGCTGGAAGTGAACCACCGTTGCATCTTGAACCTTGAGGTTTGATTTGTTCCCACGTCACCCAGTCGCCTGGCTTGAGGGAAACTTGCATAATAGCCCTGTCACATCCACCTTTTCTCTGCATCTCGAACTTTTATTCAGGCCTCAAGTCCCGGCTGCGTGCATAGAGGGTGTGAGGTTCATTCAAGTTCAGTCAATCGTTCGACAATAATAGCTGTTGCCATTCGTTTGTCCACAATACCAACGAAGCCTCCTGTAGCACAGAGCGTCGTGTCCAGCTCACGCTACTGCCGTCCCGACCACCTGTCCCTCACGAAACTCACGCTCTTTCCGGAAGACAAAATTAACCAACTGACACCACCTGCGCCGCCACTCTCCCACAACACTCGCTTGCCGAAGCGGGCCACAGGCACCGCCAAACAGGAAGGTCGCCAACATGCCAAACCGCCTCCGCAAATTCTCGGACTCAATAGGCAAGAGCCTGCAAAATGTGCGCCCTGGCCACTCCCGCGAGCCCTCGGGCTCGACCGCTCCTTCCGCAGCAGCACAGACCGACTCTGTTTCCAAGGAGAGACTCGTCAGGGAATCCTCTAGTAGCGGCTCGATACCCAACACGTCACAACTGCCATATCGGCAAGAGCAGTCGACTCGCTCGCGACCCAACTCGATGCTGTATGCGAGCCCGACGATGGATCTGGGACGGGAGATGAATATTGAGGAGCTTGCGCCCGTGTTTAGCTTTCTTTCGAGCCACAGCAACAAGTTGTACCAGGAGGGGTATTTCCTGAAGTTGAACGATCTCGACACAAATGGGAAGCCAAATGCTGATAGGAACTGGACCGAGTGTTTTGCACAGCTCGTTGGGACGATTCTCTCGCTATGGGACGCGGCAGCGCTGGATGTGGCCGGTCAGGATGGTGAGGTGGCGCCTACATTTGTTAATCTCGCGGACGCTTCGATAAAAATGGTACGTGGCATTGTCCAGCTACAAGATTGGGTATGCTAATTCAGCGGTCAGATCCAGCAGCTACCGACTCGAAGCGACGACGTGCAGCCACTGCAGAATGTCTTGTCGATTTCCACCGCCGGCAAGAACCGATACCTCTTTCACTTCAATTCCATTCACTCGTTGACACAATGGACCGCTGGGATTCGGCTAGCGATGTTCGAGAACTCGTCCCTGCAAGAGCTGTACACTGGGTCGTTGATTGCTGGAAAGGGCAAGACGTTGAACAACATCAGATCTATTATGGAGCATACAAAATTCCGCTATGAAGACTGGGCTAGAGTCCGCTTCGGCGCTGGGACACCGTGGCGGAGGTGCTGGTGCGTCGTTGAGCCTCCTGACGAGAAGGAATGGCAGAAGGCTGCGAAGTCGATGAAGAAACGCTCAGCATACGAAAGACCCGCCTATCCGAAGGGCAACATCAAGTTTTACGACACCAAGAAGATCAAGAAGACTACAATACCGATCGCGACGATTACCGATGCATATGCTGCGTACGCCATCTATCCACAATCGAAGCCGCTGATTGATCAGTCGACGCTTATCAAGCTGGAGGGAAAGATCACGATTCATTCGACGCCCGAGTCGAAGACCGAAGGATTTGTCTTCGTCATGCCAGAGCTCCATGCTGCTGTGTCTGGGTTCGAGATGATGCTGCGTTACCTATTCCCCGTCTACGACACATTCCAGCTGTATGGACGGCCGAATCGCCTGATTGCAGACACGCTGGACGCGAAAGGGCTGATGTTTGCAATGCCCAAGCAGCGGCGGTATGGCTATTTAGACATTATGGACGTTGCCTCACTCATCCATACGCAAGGAAGTGAAAAGTGGTCCGAGCGAGAGTGGCGGAAGCAGATGAAGGACCTGACTGCGAAGCGAATGGCCACGATGAGAGAGAACCGTGCAAGCACCATGGACGTCAGGACATCAACAATGTCCTCGCGCATGGGTCATCCCAACGACATCTCGCCAGTAGATTCCATGGGCCCTCAAAGAGGCCACAATCACAGCATGTCGACCACCGACGTTGCGCTGTCTCCACCGAAGCCTCACGCCCAAAATCCTGCATTGTTGCACGCGCAGCACCATCACAGCAGATCTGCATCAGAATCCATTGCGCTGTCTCCGCCCAAACGAAGGCAAGACAATGGCTACCAGAACTCGAGATTGTCCATGGACAGGAATTCTCCTGATAGTGACGAGATGATTCCTGCGCCTGTACCTCCAGCGCATCGCGCAGTCTATGGCCCGGTACTTGCACCGACAGGCTCTAACGGCGGTCCATTCGCAGACAGCAGAGGCAGTTCGGACTCGAGCCTCAGCCTCCAGCGGCAGCAGTCCCGTGCAGCAGAAGATGTCAATGCGGCTATGACAGCTTCAGCACCTCCAGTTCCTGTGGCTGCCCCACCCACGCTTCAGCATCAAGCCACTGATGTTCCGCAAAGACGACCTGACGCTCGTCCCGAAATGCGAAGGGAGAAGAGCCGCATGTCCAATGCCACACTTGAGCAGATAGCGGACGTCAACAAGCTGCGCGAGCCCACGACACAGGCAGGCGCAGCAGCAAATGCAGCCTTTTTGGCTTGGCGCAACGGGAACGGGAATCAGAACCAGCCGCATCCGCAACAGAGCCAGAACAATCGAGGGGTAAATACAACCAGCCCCAACGACGAGAGAATGACTGCTAATCCTTTGCATAAAGCCATGGTAGCAGACGAATTGACGCAAAGTCCAACGGACGCACGACCTTCTTCTCAACGCCAAGCCAGTGAGCACTCTATTCGGAGGAAACCCATTCCAGGAACTTCGAGCACACACAGTACACCTCTTATACCACAGAGCGAAGGCATCGCGGAACTAGCGATGGCGCGGACAAGATCATCCGACAGAGCTGCAGCTATGTCAAACCATGAACGAGATTCTTCGCCAAGCTATGCCAGCACACGACCTTCGATGGACCAAAAGTCTGAGAAGTCCGTCCCACGGGTTCGAACTGGCGTCTTGAAGACGGTCGGAGATCCGAATCTGTCCAGCTTTGACGATCGGCGGAAATCGGACATTCCAGAGATCGACTTTGGAGTCACTCAGAGCCTGGATCCAGGGACAAGCAGTCGACCAATAACGCCGATGGGATTTTCCAGTAGCAGCACCCCGGGAACAAGTCGGCCAGGCACTGCCCTAGGACTGACGCCAGGAAGTCGACCGATCACTCCGATGGGGCTATCTAGCACCTCGCGATCAAGCACTGCCATGGGCATGGTCGGCGGTGTGACTCCTGAGAAGAAGTCACCTTTACGAACGCCAGAAGCTCTAGCATCCGATGAGAAACGCAGCTCCTATTTTGGCAGGCCAAGTCATTCACGGGGAGCAAGCTATGCTTGGCAGCCTGGCATGGCTGCGGGACGTCAAAGCCCCGGTCCCGCACTCTCGCCAGAGGATTTCGTTCAGCAAAGGGCAGCTGTAGCTCAGCTACCAGGCAACTATGTTCCGCAAAGGTCTATGTCTGCCAACAGGCTGAGTAATGTGCCCAGCCCTAGTCCTCCACCAGCGAATGGGCCGAAGAAGCTGCAGAAGAAGAAGGATTCACGGCCTAGCTCTCGCAGCTCGACAGACCTACTGGACTATTCATCCAAACTTTCGGCGCGTGAACAAGAGCACGTTGCGAGGATGACTGGCGGCCCACTGCTGAACCTGCCAGACCGGAGTCGGACGCCAGACCCTACGGTTGGTTTGATCGGCGCTATCGAGGCCCGCGAACAGGAGAAAAAGCAGACCAGAGAGAATGTCTCTGGGCACATGGTGCAGGCTGCGATCGCTCAAAGGCAACATCATGCTAAGGCCCAGCAGGTACAGGCTCAGAAGGATGCGCAGCGGTTGTCTGCTCAGTTTCCGGCTGCTTATGCGCAGCAGTATCAACAGCAGCAGCAGGGTGGTTACTATACGCAGCAGCCACCGCAGCAGCAGCAGCAGTGGACGAGTTGGGGTGCTCCCGTCGATGGTCAAGCTCAGGCGCAGTATCATCAGCAGCAGTGGCAAGCGCAGCAGCAGCAGGCTGCTCAACAGGCTGCTCAACAACAGTGGAGGATGTCATACCAGTCACAGCAACCGCCGCCGTCGGGATATGATCAGTCGAAGTACGGGGGTTACTACCAGTAGATATGAAGAGAGGAAGACTCTTTTGTAATGAGAATCATGGTTGGTTTGGATGCATTGCGCGGTCTAGGTTCTAGCATTAGCATTGGCATTAGCATCAGTACTGGTTTAGGCATTATTAAATGATTCAGTATCATTATCCAAAGGACCGTGGCTCCATGGCAGTCATCGTTGTTCGCCCATATAAATCACCGACATGCGGATGAGGCTTGTCATCCGGCGGCTTCGGGGGCTTGGTGCGGAAACTGTAACCGGCGGGCACATCTACATCAACGACGGGCGTCTGCATACTGCAAGTTCCACCATTCTGCTCTCAACTACAACGCCTTAGCGCCTCTCACTCTTTCCAACATGTCTTCGTCGACAGAGATATGTTCCGCGTTCATAGAAGCCGTTCCGCCCGGCGAGCTGAACGAGGTTGTCAACGACGTCAAAGCACTCACATCGGACGACGACCCAGCACTGATACAAAAGTTGAAGCCGGCGTTTCAGAAATACAACGAGGATCAGCTCCTCGCAGTCAAACTACCCGGAGGTAGCCAACACGTATGTACCCTTCTGCGCGACTGCAACGCAACACACCACCACTAACACAGCGCTCGCAGGTCCTCATATCCGCCCACAACCGCCTCGACGCCTCCTCCTCAACGTACTACGACACCGCAACCTCGACCTCCTTCACCTTCGACCACATCACCCAAAAAGCCTCGTCGCCACAATCCTACACCCACGAATCCCCACACAGCGACCTCATCGCCTCCATCTCCCGCTCCATAAGCTCCCACTTCCAAGAACACTACCCTGCCTCCACATCCTCAACCTCGTCCGCGTCCACCGTCTGCGCCTCCGCTGCAGCATCAGGCAGTATAGCGATCCTCCTCAGCACATTGAAAGCCTCCCCCCAAAACTTCCTCTCCGGCCGCTGGCGCTCCTCCTTCCTCTACAGCCGCTCCACTGGCACTCTCCGGGGTGTCATAAAGGTCGACGTGCACTACTACGAAGACGGCAACGTCGCGCTCAAGACCCAGAAGACGATTCCGGAGACACAAGTGGGGAGTGGCGATGGCGCGACAGGGGATGAGATAGTGAGGAAGGTGGCGGCGCTGGAGAAGCAGTACCAGGAGGAGGTGAATCGTGGGGTGGTGGGGATGAATGAGGGAATGTTCAAGGGGTTGAGGAGGCAGTTGCCGGTTACGAGACAGCGGGTGGAGTGGGAGAAGGTGCGGGGGTATGGGCTGGGAGGAGATCTGAGGGGGGATCGGTGACGAAAGGGGCAATGGGATTTAGTAGCGGAGGGGCTGTGTGGCACGACGCAGCGGTCTGCTGCAGATGGATGGGCGGTGACGATCGTTGAGCTGCACTCGGCCAAAACCAGCTGTGCGATACACATCGAAAGAACTACTTGAGGATGATTTCGAACGATGGATCCTGCTGCGTGGAAGCATGTCTAGTTAAAGCCTCGTGATTAGAGGTGAACCAAGAAACCAGCAAGGCCTGGGGAGGATGCTCAAGCAGGTGAAGACTCGCAAGGTCCACATCTGCTCTGATGATCACTGGGGCCTGCGTGCATAATTCTCTTCCCTACCAGAAGCAGAAGAGGTAGAGGCCCACCACTTTGGTAGACGACAAGCGCTGTTAGGAGACGACGTTATCCCAGACCACCATATGACGGCAAATGCGCCGATCTCCCCATTGCCCTCTCGTCGTCCGGCCTCTTCAGAGCCTTAAAGCTCGCGCTTGCCCTCACGGATTCGTTCAGATGGAAGCAGCACTCGCGATCGACCGGAGCGTAATTGCCAGTGTGCTGCCAGTGCACTTTCAAGGAATGGCAGGTGGTGCATCCTGGGTCGTCCTTCTCAAGGATGTTTCGAAATGAAAAGTCAGTCATCCGGTCGCTCTTTAACCTTGCTGAAGCCGGTAGACTAGACTGACACTCGGATTCTCTCGAGTTAGGTGGCAGTTCGCGGATGCATTTCACTCGCCCCTCCCTCCTCCGCATTTCGCTGACATTGCCCCAACGTGCTGTGTTCCCGCGGATAACCATTTTCGGTAGCCTTACGAAATGGCCGACCAGGGGCCGAGGCCCAAGCCCAGAACCACGATCCGGTGGGAGGAAGACGCGCGAGAACACAATGACCTTCACACATGTACCTGTGGGGCAGAGGAGTCCCCCTGGCCTGAGTCGTAGATTGATGACACCGATGAACCAGCTAGGAGCGTACAAAACCCCTCCATGCTCAACCTCGATTGGATTTGTAGCTAGAAGTCTTACGATCCTCGCGTTACGCTCCTGCTTGCAAAGGCTTACCTGACCGTCTGTCAAGCGGATTCAGAAGATCATCGACAGACGAGACCAAAAGAGACCTCATCTTGCGCTCACTATCGACTCTTTCACGTCTGGCTGACCCTCTGATTGGATCAAATCCTCAGCTCTCGTACTTCCTGTGCCTTCCCCCTCTCTTGGCACACCTTGCGAAGAGGCCTGAAGGAATAGCAGTCCGAAGTCGTCCGTCTAGGTGTGTAGCGTATGTGGAAGGCCTTGTGGGACCGAACAAGCGTAAGTCACTGATATACATTGGAAGGGGACATATATCCAAGAAGTCTCCGAGTCCTTGCACGGAACAGTATACTTCTCCACGCCGGCTCAATATCAACACCCGCAGAGGTGCCGATACCAAGTGAGCCAGGTGAACACACTGCCTCAACACACGCTATACTTCGACGAAACCCAGCTAGACCGCCAATCCAGCACCACCATCATGGCCGACTCAACATCAGCACCCACCGCCACAGATGGCACCACAGCTGCCCCAAAAGTTGACATCCCCTCCACGACCCGCGCCGGCTGCGTGGTTAACCCCGGCCCCGACTTCTCCGTTACCCTCAAAGACGACATCAAAACCCCCAGCCCAGGCCCCAGCGAAGTCCTCATCAAACTCACGCACACCGGTATCTGCTACTCCGACCTACACTATATGCTCGAGGACCTCCCTTCCCTGCACATGAAGACTCAGTATGGCATCGACTCCCCCGGCCACGAAGGGATCGGACACGTCGTCGCCTTGGGCTCCAACGTAGCGAAAGAATCCGTGCCTGAGATCAAGCTTGGCGACCGGGTCGGGCTGAAGCCCGTGTGGAGTAGTTGTGGGATGTGTGAGTTGTGTTGCGACGAGAGGGAGATGTATTGTGTCAAGTCGGTGCAGACGGGATTGCATGTGGCGGGGACGTACCAGCAGTATGTTCTGGGGAGAATGGAGCATGTAGTGCGGATTCCGGATGGGGTGGACGGGAGCGTGGCGGCGCCGGTCATGTGTGCTGGGGCGACGATTTATCGTGGGATTACTGAGGCTGGCCTCAAGCCCGGTCAGTGGGTTATCTTTTCCGGGGCTGGTGGTGGTGTCGGGCATATGGGTGTTCTGTATGCTAAGGCGATGGGCATGCGTGTCATCGCTATTGATGGCGGCGCTGACAAAGGCAAGATGTGCCTCTCTATCGGCGCCGACCACTTCATCGACTTCCTCGAGACCCCAGATCTCGTCTCTGAAGTTCAGAAGCTCACCGATGGACTAGGCGCGCACGGGCTGATCGTTACGGCAAGCAGTTCCAAGGCGTACGTGGGGGGACTGGCGCTGTTAAGGACGTCAGGCGTGATGATGTGCATCGGAATCGTACCTGTTACGG
The DNA here is from genome assembly GCF_001299255.1 of Cyphellophora attinorum. NCBI lineage: Eukaryota > Fungi > Ascomycota > Eurotiomycetes > Chaetothyriales > Cyphellophoraceae > Cyphellophora > Cyphellophora attinorum. Next base: position 167,595 of record NW_017253243.1, on the reverse strand, counting down.
ACATACCCAGCGTGGCGGACCCGTTGAGTCTGTTGGGCGGGAATAAGAAGGTCATGGGGACGATTGTGGGGACGAGGAGTGATGCGAGGAAGGCGCTGGATTACTGTGCGCGGGGACTGGTTAAGCCGCACGTCACGGAGTACTCGTGGTCGCAGTTGCCGGAAGCCGTGGACAAGCTGCGGAAGGGTCAAGTTGCTGGACGATGTGTTGTCAAGTTCGACGACTGAGTGTGTTGAAGGGGTAGGAACATGTTGCTGAGCCGGGCTGTCGTTTGATCTTATGTGTCGCGGCGAAGGCCTATCTTGTCAGCGACATGAGGAAGAGACGAAAAGGATGACAAAAGAGTCAAGAGGAATTTATGCCTGGTTTTCACTAACAGCAGGAGCGTACCACAAATGAATGGAATGCCCCTTCCGAAGCGATATTGCAATTGCCGTTCAGTCGACTGAGAACATGATCTCGTTGTTGGGACCCTTCCTCGCTGGTAGATTCGTATCTTTTCTCTTCAATTGCACCCCCTGATAGTCCGAGTTACGCGTAGAGTCGCTCCCCTGATTTCGCCTGGCCCTCAATCCAAAGAGGCTGCTGCGCTCCGGCTCAGACCGGGACGCAGTTGCTATCGCGGCTGGTTTCGATGCCACAAGTGAGCGTCTCAGAACTATGTGGGCCTTCCAGGTAAGCACATCGTCCAAGTAAGTGCGAACATGCGGATTGACTCGTCTATTCATCACCCTGCGTAGGCCCGGCCACCTTTCCTGAGGATACGAGCTGGTGGTGATAAGTTTGCCAATTTTTTTAAGCATCCTCTCTCCGTCCACACTATGACCAGAGCCTTCCCAAACCTTCAGCCAGTGCTCAGCCATGTCCAAAAGAGTGAAACCTCGCACAGCGGCCCATCTCCTGTTCGATGAGATCTGGGTCGAACGAACGGTGCGGTGCATTTGGCGCAAGCGGTAGACGAACTCGTCTTCCAAGTCCATGTAGTCGATCTCGACGCCAAGATCCGGGTGATCGCTCAAGTAACGCAACAGCCGCGCTGTTTGAATCCATGGTGGTGAGGTGAGTGGCCTAAAGAAGAGATGGTCGGGTGGCGCACGATCGCCGAACAGAACCCTCTTCCATTCGACTTTGGTAAAATCCCATGCTATGATTGCTTTTTGGGTCATCGGCGTGAAAAGGTTTTTCAGGTCGGCCGAGGAGGCGCTCCTGGCGCGGAGCTGACCGCCTGGCCCATAGTGTCTGAGGATCCAGCGGATCAGTCTGTGGACTTCGGAGATCCTGCTCGTGTGAGCCAATGCTACAAATGCATATCTCCAGAATGACACGTCGATGTTGCTGCCGCTGCTTAGAATTTGCTGACAGATGCCGATCGAGAAGGAGACCAGATCAGCCTCTCGGGGCGTCACGAGAAACTCAGACGCCATCTCACGACGTACCGACGGCCCCAAACATCGCTGGCTCAAATATGTTATGACGCTGGGAGTGATTACATGTCGGGTCTGATGCAAAGATACCACAATCTCTAGCACTCTTTGCCAGTCTGCCCAATGAATAGCATCGACCAAGAGAGTGTTGGTTATCCAGTCGCTGTCTTGAAGTCGGTTGTCACTAGCACGTAGGATCAAGAGAGATCGCGTTGTGTCGAAGATCTCCTTGTTCGGCACGGACCGGCGGAGCAAGGAACGCTGCAAAGTCATATCTGAAAATTCGTCGTGATGCATGTCAGTCTCAGCAATCCGCTTCAGCAAACCAAATTCTTTCATCTTATGCAGCTGCCGTATAACGACAACGAATGGATGAGCTCCCATGTCGACCCCTCGCTGTTGTAGCAGTTCGAATCTCTCATTCACAGTTGTAAGATCCGGAGCGCCTAAGATCATCTGCCGAACGGACATTGGCCCTATTTGTCTGAGCCCCAAGAAGCAGAGACTGTTCAGGGCGAAGTCGAAAGACAAGCTCGCAGTCGCAAAAAGTCGTGCGACAGTCTCGTCACTGGGCGTCGCGAAACGCCTTGCTGCTGCTACTGCCCGCGAAACGGCCCCATTGACCGTTGTTGGTTTATTTGCCAGATCCGTCGCCATGATCTCGTAAGTCTGTCGTACCTGCCCAGCGAAGTCAACGCCGTGTTTGGTAAGATTTGTGATGAAAGGCTCAATGTCGCTCCAGTCAGTGCAGTGTGAGCAATGAACGGCAGGAGTAGGCTGAAGTTCTGCGGCCGGTCTCCGTGCGCAAGGCGGTAATCGTGCCAGGCGAATGCATCTGCAGCGCGCTCAGTTTCCCATAAGTAGGGAACGGTCCAGTGGTAAACTTTGTCTGAAGTGAGTAAGTTCAAGACATCGTTGCAATGCTCAAGCGCGGATGGGATGGCTGACGCGCACGCTGAACGGAAAATATGCTGCAAGTCGTCGGGTCCTTTGTAGAACTGTCGATTCCTCAGCCACTGCGCCATGCTGAGGGCCAGATGAGGCTTCATTCTGAGCAGACCCCCAACAGTGCCAACGAAAAGTAAATCGGCGCAGTATCCACGATTGCGACACTGGGTACAGATGCGCTTCAGATAACTGTAATCTTGGCGTTCTGCCTTGGGACCATTGATAGCAGCCCATAAAAACGCATCTATCATGTCCCTGGCGTTTCCATTATCGGAGGTGAGCTGCAGAGGCGGACCGCGATGAAACAAAGCATTGGAAAGGTCGTGGATACCCTGAACACCTTTCTTCTGGCGAGCAGCATCTATCAAGAAGAGCCATAGGTCGAGGTCGTTGCGTGTTGCTTGACCACCATCAAGCATTCGCAGGCCAGGAGCGGCACGTCGGCCAAGATCGATCTCGTAGTCGAGCCGGTCTGCAGAGTAAATGCCATGCAGACGAGCTCTAGCAAGAAGTCTTCGTTCTGCAATCGAGACAGCTTCTGGGCCAAGACCCTCCGTTCGTGGCGTGTCATGGTACTGATCTGCAGTTTCGAGGCAATTTTCTCGTGGTGCGCCACGATCCTGGTTCGAGCTCTCAGAGACTTCGTCAAGAGCGGTCGATAACGGGGTGGCGTGGTCATCCGCCGTACTTTGCACCGTCGCTGGATGGTTCGCACGTGGCGAGATGCTGATAGGCTCAGATTGAGCGACATCGCCGCCCAAGGGCTTGAATCTGATACGTCTGTACCTGATCAGCGATTGAGCACTGGACGAAGTCCATGTTCGTCGCGGGAGTCTACATCCCACTTGGCGCGCCACTTGCCCGTGACGGTCAAGTAGGCGCAGGCATCGCATGAATCATCCAGAAGCGACAGCGAGATGAATCTTGAGGATGTGACGATAGTTGACTGGTCTTGTACCCGTGATGAGATGGCATGTACTTCGACAAGCATATCATCAATAAAGCCGAGTTCGCGTTCTCAAGCTGGATGAACTAGCTCCATTTAGAATAGTGCCTTGGCATCAAGCTCCTGCGGTTGACCTCACTCGAGCAGCTTTCTCAACACCACTCACAATCCGGCCACTCCTCTCCTGTTCCTCCACACAAGCAGTCTCAAGGAGGACAATATCACAACCATGGTCACCCCTACCGCCGCCCGCTTCATGCAGGCTACACGAGCACAACTCTTCCGGCCGGCAGCTCGACAGCAATGGGGGTATGTCGAACCTATTGGCGCATAGCCGATGTCATGAAGCGTCAAGAGGTCTGCGAGCTTTCACTGATGTACTGCTCCTAGCTTTGTCCACCGCGAAAACCGTGTCCCATACTACCAGCGCCTTTTCCAGAACCATGACGGCAAGAGACAGTGGCATAAGGTTAGTCAATTTTCTGCTTCGTTCGAGCACGCGGGAGCTGCATAAACCGGAAGTTGTGTCAGAAATGTCGACGAGTAGGGTAGACGGATGGATCGACATAGGTCGCAGGAGACATTGCAATCACGTCCCCGGAATTGAATACTTCGGGAAGAATTGAGACCCGGACGGTTTAAGAGGCGACTACATGTTAGTGGAATCGAGGCCGAAGATAGGCGAAGGTCCTCTGTCTACCACCATCGACGATCGGGCTTCGACTCATAAGTGAGCTCGCGTGCCCGTACACCACAACGCTCGCACCGATGTCCGGTTCCACGGCTCGTGCAGAGCTCACAATACTTTCTCATTGGAAACACTCGACCGTGAGGTTCGATTCTGGCGCGTACGATACGATTCGACTGCGATCTCAACCATACAGACTGCTCCCATGACCCCGATGGCCTGCCACGCACATCGAACGGCACTCCTGGACACACTATCCTGGATATGAGTTCTTGACAGTCTCGCGGAATCTTGTCCTCACAAGCTCGTGCTGGCGCTCCTGCATCTTAGACCGTCCGTCATGAGAAAGACAAACACTGACCGTTGCCTCATCTAGACATCACGATCGCCATTCCTCGTCTACCCATTCTACGTTCTAAACTACGGTCTTATGTTTTGGGTCTTGTGGGGTGCCGGCCGAGCAGCTCTGGGCTACAAGTCGCCGTGGGGCAAATGAAGGCAGAATACTTGTTGATGGAAGTAAAACAAAGACATCAAGCGTTGTACACTCATCATACGGCGTTAGCAGAATCATCATGAAAATGATGGAGGCTTGAAGCTATGCCCCCATGAAGTTTTTCGAACTGAGAAATACCCAAGCAGCAGCCTTTCAGCTGTGCGACGTAAGAAAGCACGGCTGGGAAGCTAGTGTGCCCGGTGCAATGGATTGTCCTCGTTGACAGACACTTCTGCTGCTTCACAGATCCAGGAGAGTCACTCCTTGTGCCGCAAATCGGGCGCAAATGTGGAGGCTTGCTCAATACGTCTGCGAGTGATACGTCCTTGTGACTTTGATTGTGCCCATCTGACTCCTGACAAAGCACGTCCGTCGTCCGGTGTAGGAATCCTGCATATTCGTTTCCGCTAGCCAGAGTCCACCCGATGGGTGGCTACGTCATTGGATACGTACTGAAGTACTGCTATTCCGCTGGTCCATGATACTGTATGGCAACACAACAGGCACTCTGACAGCAGCGAGTAATGCTCGCGAGACGAAGTAGAGACACATACAGCAGCGTCAATCGCACAGTACTCAGCAGCGGGCTCGCCACCCTCAATCGCCCAGCGCTCAGACTTCCCAGTATCACCAAACACCCGCGCTCACAACAAGTAGGCGCCATACAGTCTTCCACCACCTCAGCACCACCAGAGATGTCGAAGGACAAGAGCTCCAACCCAGACCTCTCCCTGCACCCTCATGCCACCGGCCTGGCCGCCACCTTCGCCCAGTCCCACCTCAACGCCTCAGACGCCGACAGCCCCTTCACCCTCTACGGTAGCTGGTTCTGCCCCTTCGTCCAGCGCGTCTGGATCATCCTGCACCTGAAGTCCATCCCACACCGCTACGTGGAGATCAACCCCTACCACAAGGCGGCCGAGTTCCTGGCACGGAACCCGAGAGGTTTAGTGCCGACCTTGGCGGTCAATGATTTGAAACTTGCTGGAGTCGAGGCCAATGGTATCGGTGATGACGCCGGCAACGAGGAATTCAACGGCAACAGCAGCAACGACGCGACGACCACCGACGGAGTCCATCCCAAGGAGAAAATCCTCTACGAATCAACAATAATAGCCACCTACCTCAATACCCGCTACCCTCAACCCCACCCCCTGACCTCAAACAACGCCTACACCGCCGCCAAACAAGCCATCGCCATAGACTTCATCTCTACGCGCATCATCCCGGCCTTCTACCGCTTCCTGCAGCATACGCCCCAGAAACCCTACACCCTGGACTCCTGCCGCGCCGAGTTCTGCGGGCACTTGCTGGAGTTCACCCGACAAATGCACTCCCAAGGCCCGTTCTATGGCGGGAAGGACATCAGTATGGTTGACATCGCACTGATACCCTGGGCGCTGAGGGTGTTTCTGATTGATCACTACAAGCTACCTGGTGGGAGTGGTGTGGGGAGACACACAACAGCTGGTGACGACAAGCCAGAGCTAGGGAGCGAAGAAGATCAAGACGCCCTCTGGCAGCGATACTCAACCTGGTACAATGCCATCTCCACGCACCCCAGTGTGCAGGCTACGATGAGCGATCGCGAGAGGTATATCGAGGCGTATAAGAGGTACGCCGAAGATACCACGGGCAGCGGGGTTGGTAAAGCGACAAGGGAAGGGAGGGGGTTGCCTTGAAAGTGTGGCATGAGGGAACATCAGCGCGGGAGGACAGGGCGGTCACTCCGAGGGAAGCTGCTCTCGTTTGGCTTCGACACGATCGAGGCACAAGGGAAAGCCTGTCGACAAAAGCAACAACCAAAGGTAATTGACGAATCATTTATTCTTCCCAAGTCAAGCTTCAGCAGGCCAACTACGGAAGCTTAGCTTCCCAGTTATCTTCTGGTCCCATACTCTTACTGCCGCCCCCTTATCGACACCAAGACGACCCGCATGGGACTCTCTTGCGATGCACACACTGCGTGTCAACCCATAGTCGAGGCCGAGCGTTCTTGTAGCTGGGGGCATTCCTCAGCAGGTCGGCGAGTCAACTGATCCTCGCTCCCATCGCCACACCCTGAGCGACCGACAAGATCCCCACCTCATTCTGATCACGCCTCTTGCCTGCCACTGTCACCACCACATCTTGTTGTCCTTTTCCCTCGGTCGATGTTGACACGCTGCCCATACTCTCTCTATTGATCTCGATCCTCTTCAGCCCCTCGGTCAACCCACTAACCCCAGCAACAGCAGTTCGGGCAGCGAGGGCGTTCTCGTCCGCACCATCTGCAGCAACGCCAACGCCTCCACCACCAGGCAGCCCAACCTGCGCAGCGCCCAGCCGTGCCTTGATATCCTCAAACAATACCTCCATTGGCGCGATATATGCCTGCTTCATCCTTTCGCCATACGCCAACACGTGGCCTGCCAGCTCGCCTGTGTTGGGGTTGTAGATCCATGCGCCGGAGTCGCCGGGTATGCCGAGAATGCCTCCTGACACTGATGCTGATGTATTGGATGAGGATGTTGGTGGCTGGCTTTGATTGGGCTTGTTGTGCATAGTGGCAGTGGAGGGTAGAGCGGCGATGCTCCGCTGCGGATTTCCATTTCCGCCACGAGTCAAGGCGCTCGAAGGGACGGTCGGCCGACGGGGCGTACTATCCACACACCAACTGTAGCTAAAGCTATGCCTCCCATGCAGCTTCACAAGGCACATAGCCTGCGAGATTCGTCCATTCGTGTACCCACTCGACCTTGCATGACACGCCACTGGCAGCGCACTCATTTTATTTGCTGGCGTGATGCTCGTCAGCATCGGCAAGTTCTCCCTTGCCTGCTTCGCCGCCGCAGATGCCTCGACCGATCCAGGCACTTTGCACGGCTGACCAGGCTTCTTGGGCGAGTTGGACGCCGAGAAGGACGCACTGATCAGGTTGCCCACATCGAGTCGCTCATCGTCAATACGAATCAGCGCCCAGTCGACTTCGTGCTTGAGCGCACCGCGGACAACGCGACGGATGCCGCTGCTAGCGTGAACCTTGCCGAAGGTGTGGCTGAGGAGGTGGTCTTCATCGCGGTCGTCCTCGTCCGGGAAGAAGTCTTCGTCGACGTCGTCGATGGCGGGTTGCGTCACGCACAGCTCTTCGCTTTCGAGGCTGTAAGGCGTGACGGCAGGCTTGTCGCCGATGCTGGCGTTGTCGTCGATGTCGTCGTCTTCTTCGTCGGAGAAGTCGTCGTCGATTAGAGATGGGGTCGTCGTGTCGGATGAGTCGTCGAGGAACCAGTGATCGGTACCTGAGTCGTCGGTGATGGCATAGTCTGGTCGGATCGTCGATGCTTCGGACTCAGTGTCGGATAAGATGTCGTCGTCTTCGTCCTCGTCTGGGGACAGGTCGAGCTCAGAGTCGCTGGCAAGCTGCGTGCTAGACTCCATGTGAGGTAGTCGAGGCACAGAGGTTAGTGTGGCATTCATCTCGGCTCGTGATACCTGACGCCCAGCAGACCGACGAGGCTTGCTCTCTTCCTCCTCACTCGAGTATTCCTCCTCCTCATCCTCAGAATCTGAGGGAGCATCCAGCATGTGATGCACGGTCATACCGAAAGGTTCGCCATCAACGAGAATAGTCCCACCAAAAGAGCATGGCGGCAAATGCTCACTGTCCCTGAACGCGCCGATGCTCGCACCGCAGCTAGGCTTTGGCTGGAACTTCTGCTCCTTTGGCTTTCTCGGCGCCTTCTTCCGTCCACCTGATCGTCGAGGCTTGCAACCGCTCCTGTGCACATCGCCCTTGAGGATGATCATGCCCCATCCCTTCTTTAAGCGACAACGCTTGCGTAGCACCTCATGTACCCTGTCAGCATGCTGACACTGGATGCAGACGGTAGTCTTCGCAGTTTCAGGAGATGCTCCGATCTTCATCAGTGAGACGCTGCAGGACTCGGGCGATTCGTTCAGAGCATCTTCCAGTATCTTGCGGAGTCGAGGCATAAGCAAGTTGTTCCACTGATTCAGATCTTCTTGGTCGATGGGCAATTCAGGCCATTTCTTGAGGGAGTGAGACGTCGAGCGCTTCTTCTTTCTCTCAGGCTTGACCTCGGCGGGGACAGAAACGGACGGTAGCGGGATTGGCTTCCTGCGAACGGCGTCCGAGCTGGCTTTTGTTGTGCCTGAGTACTGTCGGTCAGCTAGTGGGACAGGCGGTACGTCAGATGTACCACGACCCTGTGCAGTCTGCGCGTCATCAGTCTTGACCATTTGTTCAATGATGAGCAGCTCAAACGTCTCGAGATCTGAGATAGGTGGCATGCCTTCCTCGTCAAGAGCGCAGCAAAGCCTCATTTCCTTGGCGACTTCCAGAAGGAGTGCGCCTGCCTGTTCAGGCTGCTCTCTTTCGAGCAACTCGGCAGGAGCGTGCAAGCAACGCTGCACCAATCGCATGTACTTGCTACCACACTTCGAGGCCAGCTTTGAGCTATAGATTCGTTGCACACGCTCCATGAAGATGCGGCGGTCATACTTGGGCTTCCACAGCATGGTCAGCGGCTTCCAAAGACCAATCTCGAGGAGCATGAGACCGAGACTGTACAGATCATGGGCTGGGACAATGCTGTCGGTGTTTTGCACGTTGTGCGAAGGATGTCGATAGATAGTCGATGACAATGGCTCGTCCGACTTGGCCTTGCCTACTAGGTCCTGGCATGGCTGCACAATGAACGGGCATCGAATATCAATCTTTGCCTTTGCCTGATGTGTCGCTTCCTTTCCGATCAAGAGTACGTTGCCGCTGTTGATGTGGCGATGACTATCTCCATTTGCGAAGTAGCCAAGCACCGATACGATCAGGTTGTATGCCAATTTGAACCTGTCCTCAAGATTCGGCTGGTGCGACTCCTGCTGAGCGGACGCAGTGACGGCGGCTCCAGCGTTCGGTGATCCAGTAGGTTTTGATGTCCGACTGCTGAAGGCAGCTCATAAACCATGCCACACTTCGGGCCCTTTGGTGAGACGGTGAAGCCAAGTAGTCGTAGATGCCCACACCAGGACAGCGACTTTCGCTGTTTAGTGAGCTTCTCTCCCAGCTCGTGCATCTCATATACATCATCTGATGCTCCGATCACGTATGGTGGCACGTCTTTTGTGACAAAGTCCACCAGTACGGGCTTATTGCTGTCTCGCAGAACACCAACTCTCCGTGCTTGTGACTCGGCCTGTATACTCGAATCGATGTCGTAGGGAGGCGGATCGAGTTCTCGGTGGACAACACCATTGTCGAAATCGATATGAGCATACTCCACATACAGTGCATGCTCCCACTGTCCCCCAAGATGGCCTGTCGATTCCATTCCCTTAGGACTCTGCTCTCTCCGTGCACCATAGTAGGCTTCTTCGATATCGTCTTCAAGACCTCGGCTCTTCTGGCGTTTGGATTCGCGTTCCTTCTCCTTGCCACCAGCGCTCTCGGACTGGCGGCCTTCACTGAGGCTGTACAAAAGGTCGATGCACGTCGTCAGCTGCTCCAAAAGCGCTCGACTAGTCTGAACTTCATGTGCGTTCCATTCGGCATTTGGCGCGACTTCGCCCCTGTTCCTCGCCACGCTTTCATAGCGTTCAGGATGCATCAATTTTCCGCTTTGATCAAGCAACCCTTTGATCTGGTTCATGATGCTTGCCACAACCTCGCCCAGATCAGCTTTCTCAATCTGGCGATCGATGTCCTTCTCCATCATGGCGCCCTTTTCGCCACCCTGTCGAAAGCTGCTAGTATCCTCGCCACTTTCACTCCAGTTGATGCCCCATGCGAGCAGTCGATCCTGCTGGACCTGGAAGTCTCGCTTCAATTCCCTGATGTTCTCATCGCTTTCGAAGTCTGGACCCGTGTTCCCGGTGGGTGCTGACTCGAGCGCCTCTTTGGCGTTCATCGAGGTCATTGCCGACTCGTAGGTCTGTTTGGTGTCGTAGTACAACTTCGTCAGTCGCTGGAATGGGCCCTGCCCAGCGGCCGCACCACGAAAGAACGCCATGGGTGTCGTGGACCTTGGTGCCATATGATGACTTGTTGTCAATATCAAGGTCTCGACAACGTGGCTTGGCGAGGCCTCGAGAGCGTTGCTCGATCCTCCGGCTCTTCAGTGCTTCACCGTGTCGCAATTGTTCGCGGGGTCAGCCATATGTCATGAGCGTCTGCAGGGTGATGTATGCAGTGATTGCAAAGTGCAAGAGAAAGCAGATGCAATGGATCAGATCAGCACAAGTCGTCGAAACCGTCCGCCTACTTTGAATTGGCGGAAGCCTGAAGCATACCACAACGGGTGTCCTTCGAGGTGAAAGGTGGGGTCGGCTGGCACTTTTCGCCGCCCATCGCTTGCGGCTCTTTCCTACAGAGAAACGCTGCAGCCTGTTCCCAGATTCGGTGCAACTGATCGCACTCCTGCAGATCCGCTCTATTTCGGCCATTTCAACCAATCTGCAAAGGAGATTGCGCCACCAGGACTGCGTTGGGCGCTCTTGCTTCGTTCTCGCGTTGCGGATGCGCATGTGGGAGTAAGAGTGCATGTGCTACCGGCTACGAGGTCACGTATTCAACTAATCGTTGTCCAATCGCTGCTGCCTTCTGTAGCCGGCGTGCGGTTTCCACATGGCGATGCTGAATCGAGGCACATCGCAGAGTACTTCCTTCTCAAGCAGATCTATATCAAGCGCGACAGTCGCGCACCCTCTTCCCCGTACGCGTATTCCGCCCCTTCTACGACCAAGCGCGTTCGAGCTCGTCATTCGAGCCATGATGTTTCGAGTCAAGCAAGTCACGAAGAGGCGGTGGCAAAAGCAGGGCGATAGTCAATGAGTTCTTGATTGATGCGTATGACTATCTGGCAGGCACCGATGATACTGCCTGTCCTGAGATATCCACTTTGCCTGGAGTATCTACATGTTGCTTTGTATGTGTCTCATCTGGAGACGTAAAAGACCCATTCCTGTCGCTTGCGTTGTATGGCAAGGTGTGTCATTTCCCCATTGCAAAACGCCGAAATCGTCAATACGTGAAAGTGGCCATTTTGCAGGCAGTAGTGTTCGTGTTGATTGTCACATGGAGTCGATGAGCGAAGCGAGGCGCTTAACCACCGAAACCGTAAAGGGTCCGACCCTGACGCTGCGGCAGCAGTTAGCGAGCTGTGCGAACCACAGGAAAGAGACGCTACTTGCCTTGAGAGCGTAGACGACATCCAAGCTGGTAACGGTCTTACGCTAGAGATCAGTTAGCAACGAAGTCCTGTATGACTGATGAATGTGGCGAACCTTAGCGTGTTCGGTGTAGGTGACAGCATCGCGGATGACTGATTCGAGGAAGCTCTTGAGGACACCACGGGTCTCTTCGTAGATCATGGCCGAGATACGCTTGACACCACCACGACGGGCGAGACGACGAATAGCTGGCTTCTGTTGTAATGTTAGTGGTTGTTGTCGTTGTGCTTATTGCAGTCGAGAGGACATACGGTGATTCCCTGAATATTGTCGCTTTGCGTTTGTTAGCTTCAACGTCGACGTAGAGGACCATAGAATGCATGTAAGACTTACCGAAGGATCTTACGATGACGCTTGGCACCTCCTTTGCCGAGACCCTTGCCACCTTTACCACTAGAGGGGATAGTCAGTACATGTTGGAGTGAGATGGATAAGCGACGGTGAGGTCAGGGTGGCGACAAGGTGTTTGACGCGTCAAAAGACGGCGACGATGAGGTGCAAACATACCGGCCAGTCATATTGAATGAGTTTGAGGATGAATGGGATAGATTCAGATAGTTCTTTCGATGAAAGATGTGTCTGGATGGATGTGGTTACGAGTGGTTGAAGCGTGGTCGAAACGTGCGAATGGTGGAAAGGTAAGAAGGAAGAAAAGTGGGAAGGGGGAAAGAGGGATTTAAGAGAAAGGAAGGCAAGGTCTGGAGGCAGCAGAGGCAGGCGCGATCAGCTGGCTTGGCGGGTTGATTCAACTTTCAACAGGGCAAAATGGGCGGCATTTTGCAATCACGGATCATGATCTGGAAAGCGGCACTCGAAATCAGTGATTAAATCATGACTGAGAAAGCCCATTGAGCTCTGATCTTGTGGTCTGATTGGTGCAAGCTTAAATTTGGAGTACTAGCCTTGGCGCAGCTTCCTCTTTTTGGGTCAGCAACCCTTCGAACGCGCAGGCGCGACTACCTGGACCAAGAGAAGCTATAAATATGGAGGGAAGTCGTCCTCGCGCGACAGAGTTGTGCGTCTTGCTTCTGACACCATTACGAGGCGCTCTCGCACGCGCGCCCCGAGATACGACGCGTCAAACCGTTCGACGTGACTATGGAGTGACGTACTGTAACTTGATACCGATCGGGTTCACTGATCAGACCACGACAATGATCTATCTGGCCAGCGAGCTGCTTCATTGCCAGTTGGATCTCATCGTCAAAAGACCTCTCAAGTGAATACATTAGGCAGCAGCTCGACGCTGAATCATGTACTGATCAGTGAATGACTTCTGGCCGAGTCAGGAGAGTCATCGCACCGTGTTCGTCTCGACCTTCACTGTGCGGGAGAAGTATAAGTAGTCGTCTTACCCTCGACGTTTTCATCTCTTGCTTTCTCAATCCCCAATGCTACCGGGGGGAGGCGCAGCCTGATGCCATGTCAAGGTAGCATCTATTGCTACCTGATGGGGCAAGCTTCAGGTCCTCCAAGGACTCCAGGTACAGTCGAACGTGTCTGAAATACGGGAAAATGGCGCTGGTGGTCCTGACATCAATATGCTGACTGTGCTAAGAATGCTCAGAATCGGTTGTACCTCTGCCGCGTTCGGTATGCGTTGTAGCCCACATAACCACCTCCACAGACACCAGCAAACAGTATGATCTTGAAGAAGAACCACAACCACCCACCGCCGCTCTTCTTGGAACTCCTCTCGAAGCTAGACGCCAGCTTCTTCCCGTCCTTGGTCCGAGGAATCGACGCTCGAGGCTGGTATAGATTCTTGGTCTCGACTTTAACTATGTCAAAGTTGTCGGACAATTCGCCTGTATGTGCCGAGAAGCCCAGGTATGCTTGATTTGGCAACTTCAGAGGCATACTGTCTGTGGCTTTCAGGTCAAAGCATTTGGTCCAGGTGCCTTCGGTCTTGTATTGCAGATCCAGACTTAGGCTCTCATCTTTGAGGTAGGTGAGCTTGGCTTTCGAAGGGACGCTTGAACTGCGGAGACCTCGCGCCTGGAATCGTTAGCAATTGGCTTTCGCTGCAGCATATTGACACTCACCGAACAGCCGCCCAACTCATTCGCCTTTCCGTCATTCGCCCGATCATACGTCGTCTTGCCATCACCCATCATAGCCATAACATATGGGAACACCACACCAGGCCGATTGTTCTTGTACGTGTCAAAGAAAACACCCAACCCTTCGAAACGATCAGTATGCCCAAACACGTCTCCTGGCTGCGCCCGCTCCTTCGTGATCCACATGGCGAAGCCATCACCGTGTAGATTTCCCTTCCCGGCTATCGAAAACTCCATCTCGATCTCAAAGTTGTTTGCTGTAAGTGGTATTCGCGAGAAGATCCAGCCAGACTGTGAGGGCTGATCTGCTGCGAGTCGGACGTATTTGTCTGCACGGATCATAGTGTCGCCACCAAAATCCCACCACCGGGATGCCATGTCGGAGTCGAGGTAGGGTGACTCTAACGAGTGTGTTCGTAACTGTTGCCGGTCGTCAGCTATGGTATACAGTAGATCGTGCGACGGTCTAGCCCAAGGAGGCGCATACTGGCACGCTCTTCATCTCTGTGTCCTCCGCTGCCTGCACCAGACCAACAGCCCAAGTAGCCGCTAGGACGCATATACTCGATAGCCACTTCATGACGCCGTTGGAGGACTGTGTGTGCGCTCAAAGAGATGCAATGTTGGGACTGCACTCTTACCCCCTCGATGTCGTGAGATCAAACCCCAGATCAGTAAAATGCAGGTACGATGTATGCGCTCAACGCTCAGAAAAGGGAAACCAGTTCGGCCGCATCGACTGGACTCGCAGATATGTCTCTTCTCCTGAAACTCCCCCAGCCTTTGGTGTGAATGAGATTCTGCAAGGCAAGGAAACGGGAAACTTGACATGGTGGCCGCTCTGCAGACGGGTGGAGTCAACTGCTCCGGCGTGAACTTGGAATTCGAAGCTCGCCGCTTCTCTCCAAAAAGTTCAATCATCGACTCGACGTCTACCTGCAATCTCTACACATCTCACACTACCGCCTACGACCCTCGCACGGCTTCTCGGACACTACGCACCATCTTGCTCGGCCCACAAGCCTTTGCACCGCTTAAGGACACGCTCGGCTGCTACTCGCAGAGCCACCACTCGAACTCCAACCTCACCTCGACCACCTGCTACCATCCCAACTCCGTCCAACATGGGCTTTTTCGGCGGCTCGAGCTCTGGCGACAAGTCCAGCAACTCCGAATCCCCCTCAGCCGACTTCAATCCCCCTTCGTCCCCGCTCTCCTCTCCTTCGCCATTTGGGTCCTCAACTTCCACCAGCACATCAACCGCTCTCCGCAACCGAATCCAATCCGACGTCACCGCCCGCCAGAACCTGCTGAATGCTCGCATCCTCATGTCCAAAGTCAACGAGAACTGCTTTGATCACTGCATCCCAGCACCAGGAAATACGCTGAGCTCGAAGGAGTCGCAGTGTCTGAGCAGCTGTATGGAGAAGTACATCGATGCATGGAACACGGTGTCTAGGACGTATATGGGAAGGATACAACGGGAGGGAGGCGGTGGCCTGATCGGAGGGCCGCAGTGATGGGCACCCTTATGGGAGGGGCAACGAGGCGGCAGGCGTGGGAAGTGGCGCGTGGCAGTGGCATCGATGCCGTTGGGCTTGAACTTCCCCGCCGACTGAGAGCAGTCCGTGGTCGAGATTGTCGCACACTGGAAGCTCTGGACAGGCACGAGTCGAAGCGCGAGCCCCATACTACGGGCAAGTAAGCAGCACCTCGCGATCACCGAAGCATTCGGCCTCCAGAGCTCAAGCGCAGGTCACGTCCATACCACCACTTTCGCCCAGGCGACGTCTCACAGCGCGCTCGCATCCCACCCGGATCAATGCACGAATTCGCGCAGTCTTGCATATGATGAAACAGCGCCGAACGCATACCGTTGCTGTCCAACCCACTCAACTCTTTGCCTTGACGAAGTCGCACGACGGGCTAGCGCAAGCGGCTTCCTTGCCCCGAGTAACGCTCCATTCGACGAGGATTACCGCGTCTCGGACTTGTGACTCTTCTTGCTGAATCATGAGGAGATTCTGTACAATATCAAAAACCTGGGAACAGGATTACAAATAGCCAAGGCAATGATCAATCTTTAATGATCACCACAGTTCTCGTTTTGATGATGCTATTCATATACACTCTTTAGATCGACGGAGTCGTCCTCGCTCCGCACCCAGAGCACCATGCCAATGGGTGTTGCGATGTTGCGATGTTGCGCCAATATATCCGGGTAGTCGAATCCCAAACCAAAACGTCCATGGAGCACTTCAGAGTGATCAAGTCTCCTTCAATCACTGCAAAACCTGTCCCGACCACGTAGTAGTAGTGTCTCACTTCTTACTTTTCTTCTTCGGCCGCTCCTCCTCCTCCGCGTCACCGTCATCATCATCACCATCATCCGCATCGGCCATCTCGACATCACTGCCGCTGCCCGCCCCACTGCTCTCATGCTCTGAGTCGTACTCCTCGGCCACATCACTTTCCGAGTCTGCATGGAAGTCCTCATCCGGTGACTCATCATCTTCGTCTGCTGACCCACGGTCCGCGCCGCCGCCGCCAGGTGCGTCTCTTCCGACGAGGCCAGATCTTGGTCTTCAAGGGCGGCTTTGAGGAGCGAGGAGGAGTCATCTGTCATTTCGTTCTTGTATTTGATTCCTTTTGCCTGTTCACCAGAAGCGTTAGTACAAGGAAACGTGGACATGGTCGAGGGGGGAAGGACTGACCTTGAAGAACTCCTCCAAACTCTGCTGCTCCTCCCGATTGATATTGCTAAATTGATGCTCTCCAGCACCGCCCTTCAGCAGAATACTGATGTCAAAGGTTCTACTAGCCGCCAGTTGACCTCCGATTCTGCTCATGACAATCTTCTCCACGTTCTCGATGGGTACGTATGTGGCCGGTTTGGGGACGAACATGAAACTTCTGTCCAGACAGTACAGCGCGCCTTCGTTGGCCTTGATTGAGCATTTGACGCCTTGTAGATTGTGGTGTGAGGAGAAGTCTTTCGATGGTGTGATGACCTTCTTGCCGGACAAGCCCTTGAAGACGCGTGTGATGACGTGGTGTAGAGGTGCTTCGTAGTGGCCTTCGAGCTTGTCTTTGTATTTGGTCGCGAGGACGTCCTCCTCGAGATTGAGGTCGATCTGTGTTTCGTCGTCGAGCTTGATCTGCATGACGAGGAAGGGGTAGCGGGTCTGACCCTGGCGAAGTGGAGGGTCGAGGCCGAGGGTGAGTAGGGTGTGTACTTCATCGATCTTGGGCAGCATGAAGACTTTCTTGATGGCGGAGTACTCGACCTTGTAGTCGTACGTCTTGCCGCGTAACCGGAAAGAGCCCTCATACATGTCGACATCGAAGCGGCCACGCGGTGTGAGGAAAAGGATGTCGGGGAAGGTGGCGATGGTGTCGCCGGCCACGTCGCCGATCTCAGCCTTCTGCATTATGGTCTCGTAGAAGAAGTTGGCAGCGCTTGTCTCTTCCTCGTCGTCATCATCGCCGCTGTTGACCTCGTCGCCGTTGGCTTCCTTCTTGGACATGGTGCCTGGGATGTAGAAGCGCATTTCGACAAGCTCGTCGCGGGCGGCAGCTGCTTTTCGACCGCGTTCTCGTGTTGTGGCGGGCTTGTGGCCATTGACGCCATTCTGTTCGCTCGTAAGGTTGAATTCGACGGCGATCTCGTTGCGACCGGCCAGATTGGTGTTGGATATCTCGGAGTAGGGGATCTCAAAGGCTGGGCGATTTTGCACATTGAATGCCATTTCCGCGCGGCCAAACTCTGCCTTGCCCCAATTCCAACCACGAAGGGCATGCTCTTTATTCTCGAGATTGATGCCGTACCAAATTTTGAATGCTTTGCTCACTCGCTCGAAGTCATCTGCAACAAAGCCATCGAGTTGTATGACAGATTGCTCTTTGGTGATGATCTTGAGCTCGTGGCCCTTCGCCGCTCGACTCCATTGGGCAGATAATAGCTGATCGCCGCTGAGTGTAAAGGGCTCTGCTGATGAGCCGCCGGCCTTCCAGCCGAGACCACTTTCTGCCAGCCTGCATCTGCCGGATTGTTTTGACAGATCCAGATGGATGTTCTCGAAGGACTCCCTGAAATAGGTCAGCCCGCTGGCCATTATGTGCTGTATATCGGTACCTACATTGCGCCTATGCGCCTGCGGCGCTACCTGAGGGTTGAGAGGAATGGGCGATCACTTGGTCGATGTATTCTTGATACTTGTCGCTTCCCCTGAAGTATGGGAGTTGAGACTGCGATGGAGGATCGTAGGAAGCAGCTCAAACACAAGTTCTGGCGAAAGATTATTGATTGGCTTCAGCCAAACGCGGAGAAAGAATCGAAGAAGTCGCGACGCGATCTCCGAGGCTTGGCACTTTTTATAGTGGTGGAGAGCCGAGAGCTGTTAAGTCCTCCGTCATGACCGACGACATTCACTTTCGGCACTTCCATACAACATAAAACTTGCTCGCATATACAAGACTCACTCGAGCACTACACTGTGATATCCTCCCGAGGCAGTTGCGTTGTTGCCATTAGCGCATGGTTACAGCATGGCTTGACAAGTGAACCTTCTACATTGCGGAAATATAGCTGGGATGGGCCCTCTGCGGCCTGCCAGCGGTCTACTCTCGACGCTTGCACCAGGTCGCAGTGCGCTGAGAGTCCAACACCTTGACCAGACCCTCCTTCTCGCCTCATACAACTCTGCGCCGCGTCACTCAAGGATATCGCAATCCCAGATCCGGACCATCGCGTCTATACACGGCCGCATACCCAACCGAAACCGGCACTCGCATCCAGTGTCGGCCCAGCGCGACTTGCCCCGAGAGCTTCGAGAAGCGTCTTGCAGCATATTCGCCCCTTCAGCGTATCGTCGTTCTTCAGACGAGAGACACCGAGCCCGGTAATAAAAGAGGAAAAGTCTGCCAAGAAGGCGGATGAAGATGAAGAAGCCGACGAGTTCTTTGAGCGGTCCGAGAAGGCGAAGGCCAACGCACAGATAAATCTCAGCGCCCGTCTGTCCAAGGAAGGAGCCTCTCCCAAGGGTGGCGGGTTTGGCGAAGTATGGCGACTTATCAAAATAGCACGACCTGAGGCCAAAGTCTTAGGATTCGCTTTCGTACTATTGTTGATTTCATCTGGCATCACCATGTCTATACCGTTCTCGATTGGCAAAATTCTAGACATTGCGACAAAGGGCAAGGCCGACACCAATGGCGAGCAAGCTGATGCCCCAATCGATATGCTGTTTGGCCTGAGCATGACTACATTCTACACTACTCTGGTTGCCGTCCTCGCAACTGGAGCTGCTGCCAACTACGGGCGCATCATCATCTTGAGAATAGTTGGAGAGCGGATTGTGGCCCGTCTGCGATCCAGACTCTTCCGCCAGACGTACATTCAGAATGCAGAGTTCTTCGACGCAAATCGAGTGGGCGATCTCATCTCCAGGCTTAGCTCAGACACCATCATCGTCGGCAAGTCAATCACCCAGAATCTGTCTGACGGTCTCCGAGCATTTGTCAGTGGCGGCGCGGGCTTCGGCTTAATGGCTTGGGTCTCGCTGAAGCTGACAGGTGTGCTTGGACTGCTCTTTCCACCCATCGCCATTGGTGCCTTCTTCTACGGTCGAGCTATCAGAAATTTGAGTCGCAAGATCCAGAAGAATGTCGGCACCTTGACAAAGATTGCGGAGGAGCGTCTCGGCAACGTAAGGACATCTCAAGCATTTGCTGGGGAGATTCTTGAGGTTCATCGGTACAACACGCAGGTACGAAAGATCTTCGAACTCGGCAAGAAGGAATCCTTAATCAGCGCAACCTTCTTCTCATCTACTGGCTTCCTTGGAAACATGACCATTTTATCCCTGCTGTACGTTGGCGGTGGAATGGTGAGCAGTGGTGCCATAACCATCGGCGAGCTGACCTCGTTCCTGATGTATACGGCATATGCTGGCTCCTCGCTCTTCGGTCTCTCATCTTTCTACTCAGAATTAATGAAAGGCGTCGGTGCCGCATCCAGATTGTTCGAGCTGCAAGATCGCGAGCCTACCATCAATCCAACCGTGGGCGATCCGGTCAAGAGTGCCAGAGGCCCTATTCAATTCAAGAATGTAACTTTCGCGTATCCTACACGGCCAGCCGTCAAGATCTTCAGGAATCTCGATTTTACAATCCCTCAAGGCTCGAATGTGGCAATAGTCGGTCCGTCTGGTGGAGGCAAGTCGACCATCGCGTCGCTTGTACTGAGGTTCTACGGCCCGTCGGAGGGTGAGATCCTGATCGATGGCAAAGACATCTCTACCATGAATGTTAAGTCGCTACGACGAAGGGTCGGAATCGTCTCGCAGGAGCCGGTCCTGTTTTCGGGAACTATTGCGGAGAATATCGCCTACGGCAAACCAAACGCTACACGCACAGAGATCATGCGCGCTGCTCGTCAGGCCAATTGTGGTTCATCTCAGATTTCCCAGACGGACTTGATACGTCGGTCGGTGCGAGAGGCACGCAGTTGTCTGGCGGTCAAAAGCAGCGCATTGCTATCGCTCGTGCACTGGTGAAAGACCCTGACATCTTGATCTTGGACGAGGCGACTTCAGCCTTGGATGCTGAGTCAGAGTAAGTCTTTGACTCCTTCGTGCGTCATGTCAAGCTCATAGCTAATTTTCCCCAGGACATTGGTCAACGAAGCATTAGCGAGAATGCTGAAGGGATCTAACACCACTATATCGATAGCCCACAGACTATCAACCATTAAGCGCTCCGATACGATCATCTGTCTTAGCAACGATGGGCGTGTCGCTGAGATGGGCTCGTATAAAGAGCTCAGCAGCCGACCAGATGGTGCTTTCACCAAGCTGATGGAATGGCAAATGAGTGGCGGTGAAACAACTGAGAGCCATCACTCGAATGATACTTCTATGACGCCAGGTGGAAGGGGACCACCTACAGAGACTGAGGAGATTCACCACCTTCTGCACAATGGTGAAGGTGAAGAACTTGAGGAAGGTGCGGACCACGAAGAGATGCAGGGTAGCAAGGTCCAGGAAACAGTCACGGAAGCCGTGGAAGAAAAGAAAAGATGAAGTGGCAGGTGCGAGTAAGGCTTCACTCAGGAAGGAGCAACTCTGCATCATAATTTGTAGTTCTACATCGAGCTCTCCATATTTCAATCCTCACTCAGCGTCCTCCAGAACCAATCATGCAACTGTTGATGGACGAGACTACGTTCATCGCATTCTACGTGTTGTTTTTCATCATCACACCGGCCGCTGGTATATTGTTGAATCAAAGTCCGAGAATTCGCCGTCGTCGGACTCATATTGTTATTGTTGTACCGATGACCTTGAATCTCAAAGTCCTCCTGCTCAGTAGGCCTCTATTGCGGTGATGACGGTCGACCGGAAAACGGTCCATCTGCTGGACTACGTAGCTGGCAATATACGGTCGCTGGTCAATGCTATCGAAAAATGTGGCTGGAAAATTGAATGGATCCGGAAGCCGGAGGATGTCAAGAACGCCGACAAGATCATACTGCCAGGAGTAGGACACTTTGGACACTGTTTGACCTCACTCTCGGACGCCGGATACTTGCCCGTGATCAAGGAACACATCGAAGCTGGAAAGCCATTCTTCGGGATTTGCGTCGGACAGCAAGCACTTTTCGCATCTTCGGTCGAGGCTCCGGGAGTCCAAGGGCTTGGTCTGATACCTTCTCAGCTCGAACGATTCAATCCTACTGCTACGGGCGATGCAACAAAGCCAAAGAAGTCGGTTCCTTGCATCGGCTGGAACTCTGCCAGCACTGTTCACCACCATCAAGAAGCAGATGGGACACGGAAGAGCTTCTACGGTCTGAGCGAAACCAGCAAATACTACTACGTCCACTCGTACTTCACGCCCTATGTCCCCGGCCTACTCGAGAAAGATGGCTGGACCGTCGCCACTGCCACTTATGGCACCGAAACATATGTCGGCGCTGTCGGACGAGGCAACGTCTTCGCAACACAATTCCACCCCGAGAAGTCTGGTGCCGCGGGCCTACGAGTGATCAAAGCATTCCTAGAAGGACAAGCCTTCTCCACGCCCACCACCTCTTCAACCACGAACGGAACAGTAACCTCAAAAGACAGCACCCACGGCCTCACCCGCCGCATCATAGCCTGCCTCGACGTCCGGACCAATGACGCTGGCGACCTCGTCGTTACTAAAGGCGACCAGTACGACGTCCGCGAAAAGTCCTCCACCAACGACGTCCGCAATTTGGGCAAGCCCGTCGAGATGGCGAAACGCTACTACGAGCAAGGCGCCGACGAAGTCACCTTCCTCAACATCACCTCTTTCCGCGATTTACCGATCTCCGACCTGCCTATGCTCGAGATCCTCCGGCGCACCTCCGAAGAAGTCTTCGTGCCTCTTACTATCGGAGGTGGCATCCGCGACATGACTGATCCGGGGACCGGCAAGACCGTGCGTGCTTTGGACGTCGCGAAGATGTACTTTGCCAGTGGCGCCGACAAGGTCAGCATTGGCAGCGATGCGGTGCTCGCTGCGGAAGAGTTCTGGAAGCGTGGTGGGAAAGGAGATGGCACGAGCGGCATCGAGACTATTTCCGCGGCGTATGGGCGACAGGCTGTTGTGGTGAGTGTTGACCCGAAGAAAGTGTTTGTCAAGACGGGTGAGGAGGCACAGTCACACCACTTCATTAAGACAGCGGAACCGAGCGAGGATGGTAGGACGCTCTGCTGGTATGCGTGCACTATCAAAGGCGGGCGAGAGACGAGGGACTTGGACGTCGTGCAGCTCGTGAAGGCAGTTGAGGCCATGGGCGCAGGCGAGATTCTGCTCAACGCTATTGATCGAGATGGCAGCAATCGGGGCTATGATCTCGAGCTGATTCGACAGGTCAAGGCCGCGGTCGGGATACCTGTCATCGCCAGCAGTGGAGCGGGCGTGCCAAAGCACTTTGAGGAAGTCTTCAGGGAGACAGACGTTGATGCTGCGTTGGGTGCTGGGATGGTAAGTCTTCTCGCTCAAGCCCTTTTCTTCGCTTCTGGTGGCGTATGAGGTCGGTTGCTGACGAGATCTGCAGTTCCATCGTGGCGAGTACAAGGTCTCACAAGTCAAGGAGCACCTGGCCGAGCAGGGCTTGTTGGTGAGGCCATACGAGGAGTTGCAGCTGTAAGGCGAAGTGCCGACATGGAGCAGCCGGGCACTTCGAGGCACGATAGCCTGCCGACACACCTTGTAGACTAGAGTATAGATAGATCTAGACTTACCCTTCCGAGCGACCAATATCGCCCCAAGTGAGAACCATGCCGATATGATGGTCGCAGCCCACCCACATCCAGGTTCTCACCTAGTAGCCAGGTTGACCGAACGCGTGTGCCACTTGCGCAACGCTAGTGCCGCTGTGCAACAGACAGACCAGATGTCGGCATCTACAACACATGTCCTCGTCGTCCGGTTTCAGCTAGAACTGTCATGCATTTCAGTCATCCGGTCTCAGATACGCCCTCGACCAAACCAATCATCCGGTCTGGGTAAAACGTTGAGACATCCTCTGCAGCAGGAGGGATCGGCTGGTGACAATCGTACCTGCCTCTCTAGATACTTTCCATGGCAGGGGCGACTGGGTCATGGCGTTCGTACCTGCTTCTCTTCGAATACTTATTGCGGCAGGAGTGATCAATCAATTGTTCGCACCTGCCTTTCCGAATCACTTCATGTGGCAGGAACGACTGGGTGCTGGCATTCGCACCTGCTGTCTCGGAGAACCTTCGGCGGCAGAAGCGGTGGGTTGTTGACATTCGCACCTGCCTCTTCGAATAGTCTTTGCGGCAGGAGCGACTGGGTGCTGGCATTCGCACCTGCCTCTCTGAATACTTGCTGCGGCAGGGATGACCACATGTTCGCAACTGCCTCTCCGTGTGCTTCTTGCGGCAGGAGCGATGGATGACGGGTTCCTTCCCGCAGGTAGCTTTGTCAGCCGGTCTCGATACGCCCTTGTCATCCGGCTTGAGGCAAGTCCTCGTGCCTTT
The DNA here is from genome assembly GCF_001299255.1 of Cyphellophora attinorum. Lineage (NCBI taxonomy): Eukaryota > Fungi > Ascomycota > Eurotiomycetes > Chaetothyriales > Cyphellophoraceae > Cyphellophora > Cyphellophora attinorum. The sequence continues at coordinate 143,769 of NW_017253243.1, read as the reverse complement.
CTCCATCACGGCGCTGGTCTTGGTAAGTTTAACTGCACTCCTGTTCGTGGCATCGAGGATCACACTGGCGCTCCTAGCTAGCTATTTGACTGGCTCATGGGGGTGGTTTGTGTGAGGTGGAAAGGAGGGACGATGACACTTATCGGTCCGTACAGACGCTCGTTTGGGAATATTATTGTTATCGATCAGTTGGCCTCGCCAGGTTCCAGCTGTAGATTCGCCCTTGAGGGTTCAATTCGCCGGCTCGACACTCTGCGGATTCCTGAAAACCTGGTCCGGGTCCCTCACCTTCTTGATCTCCCTCAACCGCTCATAGTTGCCCCGCCAGTACAGCTCCCGCGCATTGTCTCCCAGATACGGATCGACATATCCGGGATAACTCCCAAACTTCTTGTCCTTATCCCCAGCATGCTCCAGCACAACCTCATTCAGTCCATCCAGAAACTTGCGCGTTTGGTCCGGGAACAGGCCCAGCAAGTCGACCGCATAGCTCTGCAAGAAGAAAATCGCATCTCGAAACGCATATGCGCTCGAGTTCTGGGCAACATCGTTGATTGCACCGCCCTCGAGATCGAATATGACGAACCACGGCGTCGTTAGCGTCGAAAGGTTGATGTCGCCGAGGTACTTGAACATTGCGTCGATCGCATCATCAGACATCAGTGTATCCTTGTTGAAGGACAGTGACTTGCTGTAGAAATGCGCAGGCACGTCTCCAAATAACTTCAGTCCCAGCTCCGAAAAGTCGTGCGCTACCGCGACGGCTTTATCCACTACTCGCACAGAAATCTCAGCGTCGTCGATGCCGAAGAGTTGCGTGTCCAGCTTCAATGCCGAAAAGTCCTTCTCGGAGCCGTAGTAGAAGCCCGTGATGACGCTGATGCCCAAGGGTAGCGCGATGAATTGCGTCGACAGCTCGCGGGGCAGTTTCGGGTTAGAGACGAGTGCTTGCCAGGCTTTGAAGGCGTCGGCTTGGGCCTCGGCGTTGCCCAGAGTGACGTTGTAGGTGAACGCGATGGCGGAGCCGGGCGCGGGATGCGTGCGGATGTGAAAGTCAGTCACGATGCCGAAGCTGGCACCTGCACCGCGGATGGCGAAGAACATATCGGTGTTCTGCGTGGGAGAAGCGGTGATGATTGATCCGTCGGCGAGGACAACCTCAGCGGAGAGGATGTTATCGCAGGCGGCGCCGTATTGACGGGATACCCGGCCGAGTCCGCCAATGGTGTAGTGGCCGCCGACGCCGACCTGGGGTGCGTCACCATGGGAGGCCAGGCGGTCATATTCGAGCAAAAACGCATTTACGTCGCCGAGACCATTGCCAGGGCCGATATGCGCGGTCTGATCCTTTTCGTCGTAGGTCAGTTGGCTTAGATGCTTGGTGTCGACTACAACCGCGCCACCGTCACCGCCAAGACCTAGACTGTTGTGAGCATATGCGATCCGACTTCAGAGAGTAAGAATGGTACCATAGTTCCCAAACGAATGCCCACCAGATCGCGCCTGCACCGGCACCTTTGCCTTCGCCGCACAAACGACCACAGCTCCAACCTCCTTTGCGTCATGGGGATACACAATAGCAGCCGGGTCGGTGTCGTAGTAGAGATTATACCGATGGACATCGAGAAGGTCGAAGAGGAACTTGGTCTTCCATGCCACACGGCTCTTTTCGCCGCCAACGGCTTTCTCGAGGCATGAGCGTAGGTTTCCGTCGGCTTGTGCGAGTGTGCTTGGCAGTGCGGCCGCGGCGACGAAGAGCAGGGAGGTGAGGTGCATAATGTCGTGAAAGCCGAAATTAGGAAGATAGGGGCTCCCGAGTTGTCAGAAAGGACAGACTGTGGTCAGTAATAAGGATAACGATGCCGTCAATTAATCATGCTCGCTGTCCGTGGAGGTAATACTGCTGACCGAAGTGCTGAGAAGAGGTCCAGAATTGTTGCACCGATATAGTGAACAGCAAACAGACCTAACCGAGCGGCAGACCGGTGCTCTTACCTGTTCCTGTCTTTTGCCAAGTGAAGACAGATGCGGCGTGGCAGATCACCTGCCCGTTCATGAACTTGCTTGCTGTGCTGGCTGGCTGCAGCTACCTGGGTCATCTTAAGCGGATGTTCTCTTGCTTGCAGTGGTGGCTTAAGCAACTTTGGGACCGTGGGTCGCTGGCCCGCCGAATAGGAGATTAGGCATTGTGCTGATCATCTTTCCGCCAGCAACTCACGATCAAGCGTGAATGGCCGCCAGAGGTGAAGTGAATTCGGTTACTACAGTGCTGCGCCTTCTTCGGCGACCAGTATCAGGAGGTGAAGTTAGAAAAAGCAGGTTTCGGGACCTTAAATAGCGGATCTTGGCATCAGGTTTACTTGCGATTTAGGCGTGGGATTGGACGTGGGACAAGCGCTACAAGGAGCAATTATATCCTGGACAGCCAATCTGGGGTCGCGGCGAAGTCAGGATACAGCAGTCCAATTCTATGTATACGAGGAGTCGGTATGCTGTCGCAGAGGACTCGGTCTGCCTCAGCAGTCGTCCTAAGCTCATGCCTGGCCTGTCTGTACTCTAATCTATCCTGTTGAGCTTGCACTTCGTCGGGGAGGACTCTTTCTGTCTCATTCCTTCCCTGATTGAGCCGACGGAACACCATCGATCGGTGTCTCAGGCGACGCGTCTGACGGCGTATCGGCCATCAATCGCTCGAACTCCTCTTGAGTACATATGTCGCCCCAAAGCTCGTGTGCAGGCCTTTCATTCGTAGGTAGAACGACGTTGGAGTCGTCAGGAGTTGGCGGGACTGCTGAAGTCTCTCGTGTCGACGTGTGGTCGATCACTTGAGAGTTTCTGTTGGGTGTCCCTATGACTACGTCTTCAAGGATATCACTGAAGGCCTGAGGGCTTCCCAGCGTCTGCTCGGGAGACATCTGTTGTGACGACGTGTCAGGTGTATTGCTGCTTGTCTCTGAAGGGTTCCGGGGTCTCTATTTCCGGAGTACCTCCATATACGCCTCAGCGAGCCCCAAGGCCCTTGTCTTCTTGTCCTGGTTGATATGCCTTGGATGTGGCTCAACAATGGTCTCGGTGTAGCAAAGATGCGATCCGACGCCCTCCTCGTCCAACGAGATTGGCAGGCCTTCGAGCAGTCTCCGCGCCAGTTCCTGGATCAAAGCCTCGTCCGCTTGCGAATACTCATCGGGGATGCCCTCTGTGTGAGTTCGAGTGACTTCCAGTAGCACGCCTTGAAATACATTGTTATCGGCTCTGAGGTCACCAACACGCAACTCAATGGGTCCAGCGGGTACCTTAAGTCGCACAGCCTGTCCATCAGTGACGGTGAGGGTATGACGATTCCTCCACAGCGCCTGCATCTTTGCTTGCATCATGGCCTTGTACATCTCGATGCCGCTGGTAGGGACTGTGGCCAGACTGATTGGCTCGTTCGGTTGGGTGATACCAATATAATGTATGTCAGCGCTGGCCGAGAGCTGCAGCACTTGCATGTAGCCTCTGGTAGATGCTTGTCCTGGCAATAATGACGACGTTGTTACCGATAGCTCGTGCTTGAGCGTGAATGGCGTGTGCGTTGGTGTATCATGTAGTGGTGTAGCGCCGAACTTCAGGGCCAGATGACCCAATATATTGCTGGATGACACGTCTTTTAGGGCCGGAGGCGGTATGAGAAACACAGCCGACAGCGGCATGATGAATGCTTCAGAGAGAAAATGGATACACACGAAGGCCCCCCTGGCATCCAAAATTGATGGTCTCCAAAGCTTGCGAAAGTCTGCAATGACAATCACAGTTGATGTTGATGTGAAGACGGCATGAGAACACCTCCGATGAACGAAAATCGAAAATGAAGTCATTCGGTTAAAGTTCAAGGCTGTTTTTAGCATTTCTGGGGAAGCTGCCGCCAGGGAGCCCCTGCAGTAGCCTCCATTAGGGCAGAGTACCCCTGTCGTTTCAGGCGCCTTGTCTGCCCGCGTCGAGACTTCTCACGATGAGGCGCATTCTTTCTTCCTCGCTCTTTCAGTTCTTTGCGGATGTAGGAGGTGTCGGCGCCGGTCGAGCCATGCTTTCGCGGCGGCGGTTCTGGCTCGCACCGGCTATATTCTTTCTCATCGTCATATACTTCGTCACTAAAAGACCGCTGTCGTCAGGTTCTGACAGCCGCCACTATGGCAACGTGCGTTGGCAAAAGCGGCCTGCGCGGTACCCTATATCAGACTATACAGCCTTGCCCAAGACAGGCACTGCAATTCCTCGTATACAATTCGACTTCTCATCGCGTACAGAGTCACCAAAGGAGAAGACCTTGCGGCTCTCCCGCAGGCAAAAGATCAAGGACGCTTTCATCCATGCTTGGAGTGGCTACACCAAGCACGCATTTGGCAAAGATGAGGTCAGACCCATCAACGGCGGCTATAGAAACAGCTTTGGCGGATGGGGCGCCACACTCGTCGACAGTCTAGATACCCTGTGGCTGATGGGCCTGCGCGAGGAGTTTGTAGAGGCAGTGGACGCAGTAGAGAAGATCGACTTCACAACTAACACCGAGAAGGATCTGAATGTGTTCGAGACCACCATCAGATACATCGGCGGCCTGCTGTCGGCCTACGACTTGAGTGAAAGGAGATACGAATCACTCCTGACCAAGGCTACAGAACTCGCGGACATGCTCTATGCTGCGTTCGACACTCCCAACCATTTCCCTGTCTGTCGCTGGGACTGGAGAAAAGCCGCAGCAGGAGTTCAACTGGTTCCATCGGACTATACTCTGCTGGCAGAAGTCGGATCACTGTCAGTCGAATTCACGCGCCTTTCCCAGCTTACAGGCGATCCCAAATACTACGATGTCATCGCACGTATCTCCAAGCACATGGTCGATGCCCAAGACAAGACACTCTTGCCGGGACTATGGCCCACAATCGTCAACACACGAGACCTGAAATGGGACTTCAATCACTTCACCTTTGGCGGCATGGCAGACTCAACCTATGAATACCTTCCTAAGGAATACCTCCTTCTCAACGGCGCAGACCAATCCTACGGCCTGATGTACGAAAGAGCTATCACCACCGCCGAAGAACACCTTTTCTTCCGGCCCATGATCCCAACCAACGCACCAGTCCTCTTCAGCGGTACCACCTCCCTCACCGAGCAAGGCCACCCTTCCCTCGACCCTCAGGGCCAACACCTGACCTGCTTCACAGCGGGCATGCTGGCCATCGGGTCCAAAATCTTCGATCGCCCTAACGATCTGCACACCGCGAAGCAGCTCCTCGACGGCTGCATCTGGGCCTACAACGCAACCCCATCCGGCCTTATGCCCGAGACATTCCACGTCGTACCCTGCGGCGAAGCGGGATCTCCACGAAACCCTGCGAGTGGGACGACGACAGGTACTACGCCGCCATCGCCGCCCGCCACACCGACAGCGACGAGCAACCCTCCGACCCGTCAGTATCAGACGCCTCACCAGTCGAACACGGCAAACTCCTTGCCAAACAAAACGGCGTGATCCCAGGCTTCACCGCCCACGGCGACAACCGATACATCCTTCGGCCCGAAGCCATCGAATCAATCTTCATACTCTACCGCGTCACAGGCGACACCGCATACCAAGAAGCCGCGTGGCGGATGTGGGAGGCAATCGATCGCGCTACGAAGACGAAAATCGCCAACGCGGCAATCTTCGATGTCAGGATGAAGATCCCTCTGCAAAGTGATCGAATGGAGAGCTTCTGGCTGGCGGAGACGCTGAAATATTTCTGGTTGGTTTTTGGTGATCCGGTGGGGGATGGCGAGGTGGATTTGGATGAGTGGGTGTTGAACACGGAGGCGCATCCTTTCAGGAGGCCGACTGCTGCGTGAATGAGGAGTTGGCTCGTGGCGAGAGTATTTCAATGTATATTTTGGAGATGAGAACAGGTCAATGTGATTGATCTAGCGTACATGGGACGACACCTACTGTGGACATACCACCAATAACCTTGATTTACCTTGATACCTCTGGACTAACATCGTCGACGTATCCGCAACGAAGCATTCGTATACGTCCATTGGCATGTCTACATTCACTTACTTTCGCCACCGATGAGGCGCTTCAATCGAATGACTGACAACAGGCAGCAGCTCAACCTGACTCGAACAAGTAACAGTGAATGACTCCTGACGCAGTCACTACGCCGTCATCTCGGTTTGCCTCGGGCTCGCCAATGCGTTAACGAGTATAAGTGATAGCCTTGCCCCTCGAAGTCTTCATCTTCTCTCGATCCAGCATTTCGATAGGAACGGGAAATTCAATGCCATGCCTTGGTAGCACCCGCTGCTACCTGGTGAGGCGAAGTCTGTCAGAGGTTCTAATGGGTCGTTTGAGGAGAGACATAGGCACGGAAAGACCACGGTCCACATTGCAATGGTGGATATAAATAGGTATACGTGCATTGGCATTTATCTTGTACAAGCACCATGTGCATGTGTTGCAATGTGGACCCTCCCACCAGCATCCTAGCCTGGCCATGACATCGCAGCTGCAGGCATCGACTTCTCCGCTGGAGCTCGACTCGCTTCGGAGTGGTGCTCCCTTCCGTTCCCACTTCTGAAAGCCGATCTGCTGGATTGCACAATGCAAGTTTCTCTTGCCATCCTCTGCGTAGTCTCTCTTGTGGAGGAGTCGTTGGACTCAGACAACCCTGTCCCATATGTATTCACAACGCCATGGGATTTCGAACGCTCAGAACACCTCCCAGAACAATGCATGTTTCGCTGAAAAGCCGTCAACGGCAAAGATCCAACCAAAGGCCTACTCCGTCAATCACAGTCGTTCGATCACCAAGTCTCAGCAACATACTGCCCCCCAACCCTCTTCTCCTCCCAAAACGCCTCCGCCTCCTCGTGATTCAACTTCCCCTTTTTCATCGCCACCTGAACCAAACTCGCCCACACCCCCTCGCCCATCCCCTTACTACTGCCACACACAAACACTCGTCCATCCAGTGCATTGATAATAAACCACACCAGATCCGCCTGGAACAGAATCTCGTGCTGCACGTACTGCGCATCCCCATCACCAGTCGCTTTGCGTGATTGGACCACCTTCTTTACTTTATCCTCATACTGGCCCCAATCACCCTGATAAAGCTCGTCGAATTCCGAATCGCGAATGCCCTGCATCACCCAGACCTTGTTCGCACAATTGGCGGACTTGAGGCGGCTGTGCACGAACCCGCGGAAGGGCGCGACGCCAACGCCCGCCCCAATCAAGAGCATGGGGCCGTCGGTTACAAATTCGCGGGCCAAGGGGTTGGCCATGAGGCCGCGGAACATGGGAACGCGCAGATCGAGGTCTCGTGGGTTAATGCCTTTGGCTTCGGCGTCGATGACTTGGCGTGCTAAGCGCTCGAGGTGGCCTGACCCTACGCCCGTGCGGCGGACGCATCGTAGTTGACGGACTCGTGGACTGTGACGGCGATTTCGATGATGCGGCGGTTGTCGCGCGTGGCGGAAACCTTGGGGTCTTGGGAGAGGGAGTAGAAGCGGGGCATGAGTTGGTTGAGGATAGAGAGAAAATGGTCGAGTGGCGGGCGAGAAGAGGGGAATGCGGTGAGGACTTGGAGGATGGTGATGTAGGGTCCGGTTCGGAGATCGCAGAAGGCGGCTTGGCCTTGAGCGGAGGAGAGGTAGAGGAGGATCTTCTTTTCGTGCTCGTCTTCGGCGTATTCGGCTAGGAGGCGGAAGATCTGTTTGGTGGGAGGATAGCTTTGAAGGTCGTGCACCAGGTGAGGAGTTCTCGTCGAGTGGTGACTAGTTCGCGGGCTTCGTCTTCGCCCCATATTGTTGGCCAGCGGCCTGATACTGTCTTCATTAGGACGGGCTTGTCTCGCACAAAGCTCGGTATGCCAAGTCTGTCGAAAACTTCGTTGACGATTTCTTGCGGGTTGGGCGCACAAACACCGATGGCACCCCCAACGACGAAGTCGACGTCACCTCCCTCGACGGGATAGTCGGTGACATCGAGGTCGAAATGAAATGTGCGCTTTTCGGCGCCAGGCTTGGTCAGTTCTCGAGCGTGATATAGTGGTGCTGAAAAGACCTGGTAAGGCGGATGAGGTTGGACGAAGTTTGGTGGGTGCTTGAGCACTTCCGCGGGCGACTGTGCTGATGTGCGGTTATTCTGTGGCTGATCTGACGAACCGATCTTCTCAAATGACACGGTCTTTGCTGGCATGTCCACGATGTCAAGTAGCTCACTATCTAGCGCAAGCTCTCCTAACCGGATGTCGAGACTTCTGTATGCGGCGGAGTCTGGTAGTAGGAATGGAACTCGTAGAGCACCTGGGTCAGCAGGTTTCAATTGCTGTGACTTGCAACACCCGCCTCCGCAGCAGGTTTTCTGTATGAGGCCGACTGTGCCACCGAGTCCAAGAATGCGATTGACATCTTCCGTGCCTTGAGACACCAGTATCGTTGATGCCCGTCGTTTCTTGCTGTGTGGTGCAATGTGTGGTAGATTATCAATGAAGTCGTCTGAGGTTTCGGGAGGTGTTGAGGGGGTGGTGTCTATACTCGATGCATCGTCTGAATATACCTCATCTACTGGTTGCGACCGCGGTGACTGGCTGGGATCTGAAGTCGACGTCGAGAGCTGTCGCGACTGCTTGGGCTCTTCTGGTATAGGGTTCTCTGGGTGAGAGCTCGATTTCATGAGTATAGGGTTGGGCGGTGCCCGTAGCGTCGAGGCCATGTTGTGTGGAGAAAACGAGCGCGCCGGCAAAGCTGTGGGGAAGTGTTGGGTTAGCATAATGATGAGTATGGTCGTCGACGAGAGTAGGTGGCGAGAGGAAACAAGGTGGCGTGTTCGGAAGCGTCATATTGATATACACAGCATAGGAATCGTAGTGAAGTGTATTGCTGAGCGGTTACGTGATTCTGAGTGAACGAGGGAAGATTCGGGGCATCTCACCAGATTTCCGTCTGCGGTCCCGGATGATGTGATGGCTAAGCACGGAAGCAGCGCCGCGACGAGCAAGCCAGCACTGCCCGGCAAAGGTGGGCGGGGTTGAAACGCGTCTGTAGGTGCTTGGAAAGCCTTTTGGGACGAACGCCCCTCGTGCAAGGTGTTGACAGGGCGAGATCAGTGCGTGGTGCATAGATCAAGAGGAGAGGTGTCGAGAATAATTCGAGAGGAGGTGAAGCCAGAATATCGAACTTGGGGCGCGGAAATGAATCATCCCAAGAGTTTGTTGGAGACTGCCCTCGCCTCGCCTTGATCGGAGCAATTCACCCTGGTCAAAACTCCCACCTTTCACCACAGATTCCGATCAAACTTCCGGCTTTGCTCACCAATACGATACGCCGTTGACCATGAGAAGTACGATGACATCGATGCTACAGAGCAAGGTCGTACTGCTGTGGCACTTCGTACGGACGTCCAGGACACCCGCGGTACCACTTTTGCTCATCTAATCTTGATCTTATCAATCAGCCATATTAAGCATCGAATTCTGTGACACCGATTTCTTGTCTGCGGCTGGGGCCCTAAGCCGACCTCACTGCATTCACGCGAAGCTTATAGTAATAATTTGTGCCTCATTTCGGTTATCAGATGCATCCTTCGTCATTCAGGTACGCCTGTCTCACCTGAGCTGAAAGCACCTGACTTTTGGATCGAAGCCATTTGCAAAGAGTGCGGCATCTCGTTTGCTCTGCCCAACTCAGTAGCAGAGTATACGATAGCCCGTCGACATCGCCGCGATGCGATATTGAGGGATTCGGAGCAATCTTGTACGGCTTTCTGGACTCACGCAATCCGTAATTTGAGCGGTCATCGGCGTCCAGCGATCGACTGATGAGCCCACTAGCATGCCCCTCACCGCTAGAAAATCTCCCAAAACCCCACCATCTAGTCTTATCTGATCCTCGGAAGAGGGTCGGCATTCCCAAACACGAATTCCGATCCTGACCACTTGCCTTGCAGTGTGTACGAAGTACGCTGCTCAATTTCACATTGCAGTTTGCCAGTATCCTGATGTATACAACGCTGTTTTGCAAATCACGTTGCGAGCGAAGGTGTGATTCTCGTTCAATTGAGCATTCTGCCAGTTGACGTCAAGAGCTCATGATCCGACCGTAGCCATCTCCCGCCATGCCATAAGTGGGCGTCTCTTGTCTTTTGCTGCCAAAGCAGCCTCAGCAAGGTAAGTCGGCGGCGTGGACGTGAGGTCCTTCGACAGCACATGAACGCATGAGCCGCACGCAAGCAGGCAACAGCGTGTTCCTCGAAGACACAGAAAGAACGATGGCAGCAAGATCATGTTGGGGTGTCGGGACTAGGGTGAACCATTTACTCTTCAGTAGTGACACCAAGAAGCTCGTCCTACCAGGGAGCAGCAGGGGCTCCCATAGCGTGACAAATGAGACACAGAATTCAATGCTTTGAGAAAAAGAAAATGAGAAGCAGTCGGCGGCAAGACACATACTTATACTTTTCCAGCATGAGTGAAGACGGTGAGCAATGACCTCTTTGACTATGCCAACAGGTATTCACTATCCGCTTACGATTCAGACTTGTCTGCTGCCCGCGATCGGACCAAGTGAATAAGTCATCGAAGAGTCTGGTCTTGCCTGAACCGAACTTCACATATGACAATACCTCAAGCTGACAGAAGGCGTTCATCACAACTGATTCTGGCCACGCATGCCGTAATGATCTCTTTTGTCAGTTGCGGACAGCCACATATGGCCGCCCATGCCGCGCTATCTACAGCAGCGTGGGACAGGGAAAAGTCGAAGCACTCCCTCTCAACAATGGTAGAACAGAGGCCCAGAAAGCCAAGTGCGTGATACGAGGCAGAAGGGAGAAAGCACCTTTTCATCCTGTGGCGAGCGAAGCCTGTACAAATGCGAACTTTGTCTGCCAGCAGGGGAGAGAATTGAGCTGTTCCGCCCGTAGGATCGGGTAGTTTCGTGACAAATCTGATGCTACTACTGCCATGCAGAAGGTTGATTCGCAGCAGAACTTGTAGCTCACTAACTGGCAACGCATGCAAAACGCAACCGCCAACTCCCAAGGCTCGACAGCATGTTGCGGCTCCGCTGGGGGAATAGCAAGACAGTCGAGGATGACGAGGCGTCAGCGATCATGCACACAGAACGTTTGCTGAGACATACGCCCACACAGGAGCAGTTCTTTGCGAGCACCCTGAGCTCAGTGACTGTTCAGCAATCTTTGTGTTTTCCCAGCTAGCACTGGTGTACATTGCGTGCAACGACACCACCGCAGTCAGGCAACAACCATTCCTGAACTTTGATCTGAGACTCACAGATCATGTACACAAAGCCGACGCGTGGCATGGAGTGCGCAGCTAGGGGGCTTGCCAGAAACCAGTCAACAAAGCAAAGTCCTAGGACCCCAACGGCGCCTGACAGAATCTCGGGTCCTCAGCGCCATCGAGCACGACTGATAGTGCATGAACACATTCGGCCAGACCGATGATTCAGGGTCGATTGAATAGACCGACGGGCATGGTGAGCAGGTGAACTGCGGTGTGGGCGGTAGTAGGGGAATGTCGGACGAAAGACCACTCACACTCTTTGGCAATCGATTGTTTTGCTCTTCGGTGGCGTGAGGCGACATGTTCTCCAACAGCATGCGAAGTTGTCGTGCACTGCTACATACAGAGCGCAGTGAACCCGTCTTTCGGCACCTGGTTGCAGCAATAGATGCCAGCAGTGGTCCGGAGAACCAAACCCCGGTAGTATCGGATGAATGGTATCGATGGAGTCCATTTGCCGTAACTTGAGCGCTGCAGCCACAGAACAGTGTCGGCGTAGTCTGCGCACAGGTCTGCATCTGTTAAATTCGACTCTGATCTCGTTTCAACTGGGACCCTCAGCCACGAGCCGAACGTGGCATCTGATGCTACTCTGTGATAGACTTTCGGCGAAATGAGGCGTGAACTGCATCTGGAGATAAACTTCACGCGTGTAGCAGATATGCGTTTGCACGCCCACATTGTTCGAGATCGAAGTGGGCTGCCCATGTTCTGGAAACTTTCGCTTTTGGTTCCAACCCGGCGGCATACTTTGAACGCTGCCCTGCAGATCCTTGTGGCGGTGTTCGACAGTGAGGCTCGTGTGAGCAACAGGTAATGCAGTGCGAGCATGCACTCCATTGCGCGCAACCTGCATTCCACGTCGTGATGCTGTCTTGGTGGTGTCTTGCGACACGACTTGCCTCCGAGTTGATTCCAAGGGCCTGAATGCTCACGCTTCATTATCTGTGTGACATGACTCCGTTCGTGGAAGGGAGACGGAGATCACTGATATGGGGCGCAAAGTACCCAGACTTGGCACATCATTGGCTTCATGTTTGCGTGTAGCTCCTGTTGAGAGTCCCGAGCATCCAGCAGCCTGTAAAGTCAAATCTAAATCGCATAGCTGTTCGATTTAGAGCAGCGAACAAGGTAAGAATGCTGAGGCATACGGTGCCGCAACGAAAGAGCCATGATGTCGTGTGCGAGCGAGTCAGATACACGCGGCCATTGCGTTGCTGCTGTCTGCCGTGTAGGAACGCGTTTCGTCGAAGCCGTAGTCCCTGAAATGGAGCCCTGCTTCTCTCGAATGAGGTGCAGTGTAGCGTCCAATGCGTCAGGGTTGCCCCGAAGTGTGAGACCGCTGAAAGTTTGACACATATGTGTTTGCTGAAATTCGAGCCGCTGTGAGGAAGCGGGTGGCATATTTCCGTCAGTGCCAGATCAGCAACCCACAACAACTGCTGGTTGTATCCGTACCTTGCGAAGCAAAAACGCAAATGCCGTCATCAGTGGCTGCACACAAGAGGTTATGGGTAGGCATCCGAGGAATTTGGTGGCGCAAAGATTTGATACTGCGTGGGGAGTAACCCTGTTTTGTGGTGGCGCTTATTGCAACTCAATGCAGACTACCTCCCAAATGCTAAACTGGTCTGGGTTGTAGCACTCGCTACCGGTGGACCGGAGCGAGGAGCTTGTGGCTCGCTCGCTTGCACGCTTATCCGCATTTCCTGCAAGAGGCTGAAATAGTGTCGCGCCAGACTGGCAAGAAGATGAGTGTCTCGATCACAGTGATAACTCGAGCCGGACGGGACAACGCAAAGCTCAAAAAGGAATTGTCAGTCGCGCAGAATGATGAGCGCATGACACATCCTTGACACAATACTCCGATCGCTTTGTTCGCATTAGGGCTAGCAGTTCTAGTGTGGGCGGCTGCCTTGCAACGCGCGTCAGCCTGACACCGGATCTTCGAGTCTGACGGCGTCTCGACCGGGCTTTAGAGTGGCAGAACGGCAGAACTCCCGTCTGCCAGATCTGCCTTGGTTGGCGAAGGTTTAGATGAAGCAGGGAATAATATGGAGATTTGGAGGTTTCAGGTCATTGACGTGAACATGCTTTGCGTGGGAGACAAACGGGTAGGTGGGTAAGCTTAAGAGTGACAGCAGTTGGCAGGCCCATTCTCCAGCTTTGAAGAAAGTCAAAAGTAATGCCTCTTTCGACAACTTTGACATCGACTTCTGTCCGAGACGAATTGTGCCGCGGACTCTGGTGGGAGTCTACTTCGGAACTTGAGAACCATCTGTGAGACTGCATCTCGAAAGACGTGAAGATGACGCGTGGGCGTGGTTTGCGGATTTCGAAAGAAAGATTCGGCTTTTGCCTTATCGCGCACAATTGTGAACTCCTTGTGTGCAGATGTCAGCAGGAACAGAGCACACGGGGTGCTTGCTAACAGCATTTCCAGCAGCTAGGGAAGCGGTCATGTCTGAAAGGGCAGGTGTCTTCGAGGGCTTACGACATCGGTAGCAGGAGCGCTGGCAATTCGTACTTCATTATGTCATACATATGGTGTCTGTCCGCAAAGAGTCGCCTTCTTCTCACCGAAAGCGTGTGGCTTTGAGAACCATAAACAGAGAGAAACCTCTGAACCTCGAAAGAGGTTAGCAGCATTATCCCACATGAGGATTTCTGTCGCTGGAATCGCCGTGTATAGACGCCTGGAGAATGCTGGAACTTCTTACATCCTGCTTCTTCGGGGGTATATCGCTTATATCATGCTCAAAGTAGTTGACACCGCGTAGTGCGCTTTGTCGTCATCGATGTCGGTCTGGTTCCTGCTTCAATGTCTTCTGGTCCTGAGCCTTCCGTTTCATATCAGGCAAATGTCGCCTTCGGGCGTTGATGAACCAATTGCTGATCTGTGGGCGCTTGGTCAGTGATGCTATGCCTTCTGAGCACAAATAGGACATACCTGTGGCATCGACAGCCTTGTCCTGTCCATCAACTGCAACTTCTCTTCTTCGGTCGGATACGGATGATCCATATGCGCATGCAGCCATTGTCGCAAGACATCGGTAACGTTCTTTGGGAGGTTACCTCTACGCTTCTTATTGCGCACGTCATTTTCCAAGCTGTGTGCGTAGCCGTGATTCATTGATGTGTGATAATTGTTCTGATAGTCGGTGTACGGCTGCGAGTACACTGGGTGTGGGATGCTCTGGCCTCTAAAGCTAGGCTCGAACTTGTCCATCGAGTAGGGCCGTGTGTATGGTGGATAAGTTTGACTCAGACCTCGGCCTTCATTGTAACTTGGCCTGCGATATGTTGAGTTGTAGTCCATCGGGACTGGGCCCTGAGGCGAGCCTCCAAAGACTGTGTTGTATGATGGACTGGGCATCGTCGGAGAGGCAAAAGTCATGTCGCGAATTGGGGGCAGACCCGGTTCATGCTTGACCTGACCCATGCCCTGGTGGTAGAATGGTTGCCTTTGGGCATACGACGTAGCCATGTCTTGGTAATTAGATGTCCCGGGCCAATTCGCTGCTGGTCTCTGCGTTCCAAAGTGGTTGAGCGAGTCGTAGTTCTTTTGCCCGAGCTCCTCAAAGCTATCGGGCATGGAACTTGTGTTTGAGTAAATCGGCGACGAGAGATTCGATGCTGGCAATCGTCCGGGTGATGGCTGAATAGATGTCTGCAGTTGTGGAAGTCGATTGGACAGCGATGATTCTGCCGTTGTAGATTCGATTGCCTGGCTCAGAGATGGCAAAACTACCTATACACAACTTGTCAGCCGATTCCTAGCAAAGTACCACGGTATGCACCTCTCGGATAGATGGCAGTTGCTGCTGCTGGAGCTGACGAGGTGAAGCCCTGACTTGACTGTGTCTATGGTCTGCTGGTCGATTAGGATCGTGACCCTTATATCTGAATGGATCCATGGGAAGAGGCACGGCCTGAAGGCCAGCATATCCTGTAATAAGGTCCTCAAGGCGGCTTAAGGATGAGGCGCCGGGACTTCATGCTCAGGGGATGTCAATGAGAGACAGTGTTGCTGCTGTGCTCTCTGCCATTTGTCTCACGAAGTAGACTGATGCAAGAAGAACATGGGCAACAACAGTGCGTGCATATTGAAACCCTTGGGCAGCAGAATTCACAGGGGCCCGCTGTCAGAAGCTACATGACAGCCATGACAAGGAGTGGGATGGTTGAATGATAATAGAGGTGAACAATGCTTTCTCAAACACAACATCAAAGGCAAAGTGTAAGAGACTCACCAACGACTCGGTAGACCAGTGACGAATTTTCGGCGGCGAATTAAGCGTAGTCGAGGTATATTGAAAAGTTTGAGTGGGATTGAGATGTGGCGGCTTAAGGCTTGAGAACAAGGAACGAAGTGTCGATCTGAGAAGCCGTTCTGTTGGCTGGAAATGCTGTGGACGATATACTTGACTTTCGTGCTGGGTTTATTTACAAGTAACGCAATGGTGGACCCACAAGGAGAGGCTCGAGTCGAGGAAGTGTTTGGCGGGTGCTCGGGTAGGGTTGAGGTTGACAGCAGCGTGACCAACTGCCACACAGGGATCTGAAGATATGACAGGTACGTCTTGACGGTGCAAGCTGTGCCAGAGGTGTGGCGGTACAAGCTCTGATCAAATCTCCGTATCTAGAAGGCCGTCACCTGTGGGATGGTGAAGCAAGAAGCGTGGAAAGTCTCTTGCGTTTGAATTCGAAGTGCGAAAGAACAAGTTTCTGAGGAAGAAACCTTGAGGCAAAGTAGGGAATTCGATGGGTTTTTGTGGACTCGATCAGGTTGCTGCCACAACTACTTAAGGGGCGCTGGTTTGAGGAGACCTTACCCAGTCAGTCAGGGAATGTGAAAGCGCGGAAGAGCATGAGAGCTGCAGTATGCTGGCCCCAGGCTAGGAAGAAGCCCAAGGCCCATAGTTCCGAGCATAGAGCGGGATTGCTTCATCGTCAGAGAATGAAGCTCGTACTGTGTATGGCGTGGGACTAAAATGGTCCTATCGAAAGCACCCGGCACTGAATGCGTGTGGAGTGTAAGGGTGATTTTATGTGGCTGTTCCCTGCAGATCGACATTCTTGACGACGACCAGGATTAATCGGAGCCTATCCCACTGGCTAGTCTTCCTTTGTGTGTCAGCCTACGAGCAGTATAGCGTCAAAGGCTGTCTCTGTCAGAGCGTCGGCACTTTGAGCTGCCACCAAAGTCAAGACAGAAGATCATTTAGTTTGGCGATGGGAAGGTACCGCACAGCACCCGAGACGCTGTGAACATCAAGAAACATTAATAACTCGCTTCTCGCAAACTCGTGGACTTTGTTGCTCGGTTCCTCGCTTCTGGCACAGCCGATCTTGCATTTCGGATCGTAGATCTCGGACTCTTACGTAGCCGATCGTGGATTGGCTAATCTTAAAGCTGAACTGGAGAAGGGGTGCGTAGTCAGTCCAGAAAGAAACAAAAGGAAACCGTTCCTGGGACAAGAGCGGATCTTCTTCGCTGGTACATGTCTTGGGCTGGTCTGGATGCGTTGTTCGAATGTCTCGCGGGAGTACATCCAGATGACAGGCTGCGGACAGCTGACAAGCGCCAGCAACAAGGTAGGCATCTCCGCAAACGGGGAAGTGCTTGACCAGCCACGATCTTCTGGATGGCCACCGGCCTGAAAGGTGTACCTCGACGCAGCACTCGATGCTTGATCGGGATCGAATGGTTTCTTCTTCCTGCACTTGGTCCGAGACGCACAGTTGACGATGATTATTCTGGGAAGATATCCGAATTTTGAGCAACTGGCTTGCAGCACGACCCCGGTTCTCGGCAGCTGCCTTAGTTTCTGTTAAGCGAAATCTCCTTGCTCAACCTCACCCCATTTTACTCACGGTTCGTGTACGACATCTCAGCCTGACGAACGACTGCGTCGGCGGCGAAATCATTCCTGCTACGAGCCGGTTGGGACCAGATCATTGGGATTTGTCTTTGTGAAGATACCCGATTTGTGTCACCTGCCACCTCCGACGATGGTCCTTGCTGATTCGTCGCCTATGGTAGCACATATCAGGCGCTGTTGATGGCGATGAAAATTGGTTTCGACACCCTCTTTCTCAGACTGACCTCATGCCACAGGGGACCCTCGACTACGAACTCCCTTCGACCCTGTTCCTGACTACTGACTCGTCACGCAGCATGCATCTGCGCGACAGACCGCTCCTGGATTCTCCACACGGCTCGCACCTGAATGTGGACCTAATACGGGAATACCTACCAGGTATACAGGGATCTACTAAGGAGCACCTCCTTGCATACACTACTCCTCACGGTATACTGTCTATGACTCGCTTTAGCCGTAGAGTTTCTATACCGAAGCGGCCCGCCAGGATCTGAAGCTGCCGGAAAGCCACGCGCGCACATCATGTCGATGATTGACGCGCCGTGAAATGTTGACAGCATACCGCTGTCTTGACGACCACTGAGATTAGCTCGATCGAAAATGCGATCCAGTATGTTCTGCAGCAACTTGAGATTGCCAACAGATCTCGGCCGCTGGATAACGATCTAAATTTTGGCCATTTCACAGCACTGCAGACGGACCTCTGCTACAATTTCGGTCAATATGAGGCAGCGGACCAATCAGCCTGAGGGAGCGCAGAAATGTTACATTTTCGAAGTCTGCATTGTCGACTACAACGTTGTTGACACAGCTCAGTGTCCACGTTGTGTGTACGTACTTGCCCACATCTGCAGATCTCTGGATCATCTCACCGGTCAGAATGAAGCAAAAGCCGACTTCTTACCCGCTGTCATGAACCACAACAGGGTGTAGCGGTACGGCACTACCTGAGCAGTCCTGCGGTGAACAACTTGACACTATCCGAACGCATGAAAATACTCAGTCATGCAGGACGAAGCAGGAATGTACGTAAAATTCACTCCACCTCATCGGCATAGGGGGGTGCAGGTCATATTATCACGCTGGATATCTGCCTACTCAGGATTTCCTACGTGGTGACACAGGCGGGACCCGGTCGTAAATGCGGCTGCGGGCAGACTTGGTAGTACAAGGCGCATCCTTCGAACCGCGGAATCGGTACGTTGCAAAATCGACCACCATCACCGCCTGAATGCAAGACTTTGCCACGATACCTCTGCAAGTACTCGCCACACCGCCCTCTCAGTCCGGTGGAGGGACCGACATGTACTTCAAGCTGTCGCTTAGGTAGGATCTCATTGCCACTGGACTAAACAGTACCTTCGGACCGGCCAATCATGACAGATGGAGTCGATACCCAGCCTCTGTCTACGACATCTTATGGTCAAAGCTCAGTCTGTCAAGAATGACCTGCCATGTAGGTCTGACTGACTCAAGTTGCGCGGCACACTTCACCGAGGAGACTGCCGCCGCAGGTTCTCTATCAGTCTGGTACTAGCCGCCTCACTTCGTCTGGTGGCAAATGACCGTCTCTGAATGCCGCACCCCAGTTGTACAGGATAATGGCTCAAGACAATCTGAGAACAACGCCGAACTGGCGTTCCCGCTAAATCATACACTACAATCTACTCGCACTACGCAAAGCCCGCAAGCAACGGCCAGCTCATGACACCGGCACTGCGTCCCAAGTCAATTGCGCGTTTGTCTGGCGGCGGTCGCCCGGCGCTCACGAAGCTACTAATCAAGAATAGGGATCCCTCGCAGTTGCGCTACGTCTACGATATCGCGATCACAAACGAGCAAGTCAAGTCTCGAAGCCGATCACAGAAAATGCGTTGGCAAACCAATATTGCACCAAGCTTTACTGGCTAAAGGTTCAAACATGTCTCTCAAACTGCTGCAACTCCCGTTCCTTGTCTGCACCGACGCTGATGGTGTCCACTCCGCCGCTCTCATCTTCTGCTGTCGTTGTGCTGGCCACAGTCCACACAGTCGGTAAGACAATCACCAAGCGCCGATCGACAAGCCCCAATTCATGCCCAGTTGTGTCATGGCACTCTTATGTTCAGCATCTACACTTCTGGTCAGCGTCATATCGGATCAGGTAGGGGATGCATGACTCACTGATTCGCCAGGCCATCGCGCCCCCAACGGCTTGGAATGCTGTTCATTGTCAGGACTGCACACCGAACCTCAATGCAGAACTTACTTTTGTAGGCGCCAACCAACACAGCTGCCCTGGCAGTACTGTTGCTCTCCGTGCCGATCAACCAATAACAGAAGCCCTGCCAGAGCGCATCGTATGCACCATAGAAGATGTATAGAAACATTGGTCCTATGGCGATCGACGCTTGGTATAGTCGATGTCCTGCTTCAGCCCACTTGCGATCCTTCGATCTTGCCAGCGCTGGAAAGCATACCCACCACCCCAAATACTCATACCGCAGACGAAGAGGACCACCCATCCTAGTTTGGCACGATTTGGCCGGCTGAGAAAAGGCAAGTCCAGGAGCACTCCGATGAGCAAGCCGCCCAGCATCTGCGCAATCCAGTACAGGGCGCCGTTCAGCGATCGTGTCCGGATGTTAAAGGTAAATCCGTTCACAACGTTCTGCTGATAAGAATAGAACACATTCGCACTGAAGAAAAGTGGGATCATACAAAGTACACGCCACTTGAACAGCACCTTCATGACCATCTGGATTGAGCCATTAAGCGTGTGCTTCTCGGTCTCGACGGCAGCGTGTAGCTGTGCCAGCCGAATACGCGAGGGCGAGCAGATAAAGATACCGAGAACCCAGCCAACAAGCATGACGGCCATGAGCGCGATATACGTTGAGTCCGAGACAGTCGCCGACTTGGAGTGGAAGTTGAGACCAAAGCTTGCTAGCGAGCCGATGCCTCCTCCGAGATTGAAGATGATCCAGAAAACTGCGATAGCCCTTCCTTTTTGAGCCTCAGGAACATATGTGGTCATGATAGACCCCTGAACGACCCATAGCATCGACGCCCCAAGACCAAGAATTGCACCGGCTCCGATGACAAAAGCGCCGTTCTCGTGGTGATTGAAGTTCAGCAAGCTACCGCTGTAAAGCGCATAGGTCCATCCACCTAGCAGGAAGCACAGGCGTGGACCAGTCCAGCTGAATACTGGCCCTCCCACGATGAGGGCAGTGGCAGCCGTGGTCGACAACAAAGCAACAGTCGCATTGGCAGCGACTGTCGGATCAACTTGTCCACTTCCTCCGAGTCCGCCTAGGGCATTGTACATACCCGGGCAGCAGAACTAGAATCTCTCATCAGCACTGCGCTGGGCAAGGAATACTTGCAATTATGATTAGGAACATACACATATCAGTGATATGAGGATAATTTGGGACCAGGGATGCGCATAGATCGCCTTGATCTTATCCCGTGGTGTCGCTGGAGTCATGGTATCCTCGCTGTCGATGCCCTGAGCTGGTGCCATTGGCACAGGTCGCTCTTCTTTGGTGTCCATCGTCGTCTATTATGGGTCGTGTGAAGAGTAAAGTGGTTCGTAAAGTCACATCAATGCGCCCGAGGGGAATTGGAGTTCGAGGAGGTTTCAGGGTACTCACTTGCGGTCAACTTTATGCTCCAGCAGACGTTGTAGAAGCATATATCTCATCACAAGCGACGGATGTTACAGCATCGCCGAGATTCCACTGCATGATAAGGACTGAAGCAACCTTGTCTAATGATACGACCTCAAGAGCCGCATGCTGCCGCCAGATCGCGCGGGCAACTCCATACAAAGCAGTCAGTAATCATCCTCCTGGTACTGTGGTTGCCGTTTCAGGCAACCAAACTGTCTATCAGTCCCTGCTCTCCGCGGTTCACAGGCGACAATCACGGCGATGGGGGGCCAAGCCTTGCCACGCTTCGCTTATAGGCGTCTCAGGCAAGCACTTTTGCTTGTTGCTTGAACTTTAGCCAAGCCGAAGAGCCGAGGGTTTGGGGAAGCCTCCGCGTGTTCGTGATCTCGTGGGCAAAGGTTGCATCCTGTCCTCACGGTCACAGTCGGACATATATCGATGTGGACACTGATATGATAAGGTGGTGACTACCTTGGTAAAGCCATCGCCGACGGGCCATGAGTGCCATCACCGGTAGCAAGTCATCACAAGCATGCAACGCTGAGGCATGCCAGTGGCCATCAGGATAGGGGCTATGATTTACCAGTGCGGCGATGCTTGACATTGAAATTGCTTCAGCAGGTTTAGTCATCCATCCAGGTAAGGTATCAAGAGAAGGACATCAGCGATGAGCAGAACATTACTCTCCAGACCTCTTCTTTACCGATCATGCCAGAGGTAATCGATCTCAAGATTCTGCAAAGCGAAGGCAGGAACCCGAAGAGCCTGAACATTGATGTTGTATCAACGGCCGAGCTGTGTCGGATCATCAACGATGAAGATCAGACTGTGGCAGGTGCGGTGCAAAAGTGCCTGCCCAGCATTGCGCGAGCAGTCGATGCCCTCACCGCTGTCGTTCAGTCAGGTGGAAGGGTGATCTACGTTGGTGCTGGCACCAGCGGGCGGTAAGGATGCTGCGTACAAGTCAGCAGAATCTCCATGCTGACTGTCCGGCAGTCTCGGCGTGCTTGATGCTTCAGAACTCCCACCAACATACTCAGCAGATCCATCACAGTTTGTTGCTTTGATCGCAGGCGGCGACCGAGCGCTTCGACATGCTCAGGAAGGCGCCGAGGACGACGTCGACCAAGCAATCCGCGACCTTCAGGCAATCAACCTGCAGCGATGCGACGCTCTGATCGGCATCGCTGCATCTGGAAGGACGCCCTACGTGCTCAGCTGCCTCAAGCACGCGAAAGCGAAGGGCTGCATCACGATCGGTGTTGCTTGCTCGTCACCTTCAGCTATGAGCAATGGCGGCGATGTTGACTTTATGATCGAAGTTGTCACTGGAGCAGAAGTTGTCACGGGTAGCACGCGGATGAAAGCAGGCACAGCCACGAAGATAATTCTCAACATGCTGAGCACGGGAGTGCAAATTCGCATGGGGAAGACGTATGGCAACATGGTAAGAATGGAGACCTGAAGGTCACAAGTCGAAGCTGACCGTACAAACATAGATGGTCGATGTTAAGAGTACGAACCTGAAGCTTCAGCAGCGAGCCCGAAACATAATTCGTGAAGTTTGCGGACCGACGTGCTCAGCATCAGACACAACTCTTGACGGCATTCTTGCGGAGAGTCGCGGGAGTGTCAAGCTAGCCATTGTCATGGTTCACTTGCACCTTACCGCTGGGGTAGCGCAGCAGAGACTCGAAGATGCCAACGGTATTCTGGCAGATGTTTTGCGCCGGTCGCAGCCTCCGAGAGACACTACTGGAGTGGTAAAGCCATCGCCACGGTCTGTGCTATGTATCGATGGCGGAGGTAGCAAGTGCGCCGCATATATCTTGACAGACAACGGAGAGTCAGGAACGGCTGTTGGGCCTCCTTGTAACGTGTAAGTCCAACTTGTTCGCTTGGAATGGCTTCTAACTTGCCCTGAAGCACGACTTCGAGTCTGCAAGAGGCACTTGCTACGATCCGGGAAGTCACTGAAGAAGCAATTGGAACATGTCCTTCGCTACAAGCCCAAACACTGGATGATGTTAGCTTTGACGGCATCTGGGTTGGTCTGGCAGGTTTCGACCGGCCTCGGGTCGCTACAGCTCTCCGACCGATGGTAGAGGCTCTCTTTCAGGCGACTTGCCCGGCCCGAGTCAAGGTCACGAACGACCTCGAATTGCTCGCAACGGCTGCGGGAGGCGCTTCAGGCAAAGACGTCTGCGTGCTCATTGCTGGAACTGGGTCCATTGCAATGGCATTCCGCAGTACGTCAACAGGGTACGTGAAGGTGGGAAGGGCTGGCGGGTGGGGTCCGCTCTTGGGGGACGACGGGTCTGGATTCGACATTGGACGAAGAGCTCTTCGGTACGTGTTAGACTCGTGCGAGGCGAACGCTGTGAGCACAGAAAGCGAAGACAGTCTTGTACCCGCAGTTTTCGATCATCTCGGGATTGTGAAGGGACCAGAGGCCGTGCAAGGGATACTGAATTGCTTGCTCCCGTCGTCGGATGGTCGTAAGCTGGACGCTAGGCAGCGAGTTGCGGACGTTGCGAGAATCGTCGTCGAACAACAGTCGTCGAGCGAAATTGCTGCGAATATCATTGCAGGATCGATCGCCTGCATGACTCAATTACTGAAGAGGTTGGCAGAAGCGACCGCAATCGATGCCCCCACTTCGAAGCTAGTCATAACTGGCGGACTGTTGAACGCACCTACCTTTCAGAACCAGCTCGAGCAAGCTGTACTCGCAAGTCGACTGGACTTTTCAAGCTCAGAGACTGTCTTGAAGCCAGGTCTTGTCGGTGCCCAGCACCTACTGCAAGAAGCTAGGAACGGTCCGTGTTCGACATAAGATCCTAGGCAGTTATGGCTCGCACTTATATTCAAGGGCAAGCTTTGGATCGGTCAAGCCACTTTCGACCAGAGAGACAGCCAGCTTTCCACAACGGACTGAATCGCTGGAACGGCACGTCAGGAGGAAGGTGCTGAAGTTTCTCTAGGGAAGAAATGATGCACAAGCACTCCGTCCTAGAAAGCATCACTGGTCTTCCATGAAGCACGTCAGCCGGTCTTGCCAGACGCCACTCTTCCGGTCCTGCGAGATGCTCGTCAACCGGACGTGTCAGAGACCTGTCATCCGGTCTTACGAGAGCACCAGTGCATCACTGCACATTGGAGAACCTCATCTGCCTCATCCCCTGCCATCGATGTCGACAACTATCAATCTCTATGCACCATCCTCGCACTGCACCCGCAACTGGACGGTACGCAGATTTTGCATGTCGCTTTGCTTGAGAATTGCGAAAGCTCTGTGCCAAGATCGCATTGGCAGAGTATCACCAACATGTTTCAGACTGTACGGAACGCCCGCTTCTGCTCGGTTCGCCTCATTGCCGGATCAGCCTCATGGTACAAGCTTCTTTAAGCCGTCCGTCGACCTCCCTGCCAAGCTGAATCTCTGCCTACGACTGTTTTCGCCCAGCAGCGGAAAGGCTGGGCATGTTTCCGCCTAGTCTCAGGAGCTTCGAAGGTGAGCTCGGGTGTTGATAGCACCGGACCACGAGGGCCAGACCTGCCGTTGAGCAATCTGCCGTTACTATGCAGGTAATACAAAGCTATGTGGAGGGAATGAAGTGCTATGTGAACGCATCTTCTATGATTGATCTCTGTGTCTTCTCTACATCTGCAGCTATTCTTTCATTTCACCACACTCATTTTCAGTACTAGACAGCAGGCTGTCGTACCCTTCCTAATCAGCCCAATACCATAATACCCAAGACACGATTCCAGCAGCAATGAAGTCAATAACTCAGACACTCGTCTCCGCCTCCCTGCTTTCCTCTCTCGCCGCCGCACAAGTTGCTGGCCCGTTCCATTTCACGTCGACTTACAACCTCGTCGCAACACCGGACAAAGTCATCGGTGCGCAGAACAACAGTGCTCCCGGCGAGACGGGCGCCATCGGCTACTACAACTACGGCATCAATAGCGAGCTGGACATAATTTGCTACAACATCACCCTAACAGGCGTCACCGGCCCTTACGATTCCCCCGCCATCACCGCCACGCACATCCACGAAAGCTATCGAGGGCGCCGCCGGCCCACCACGCATCGCGTTTCCCAACCCCGAGCCAGCAGACTCGGGCCCAGAGGTCGTCAAGCGTAGCTCCGGGTGTATCACGGGCCCCTTCACCACCGGAATCAACGGCACGAACGGAGGAGATACTGGTGCTGGATTTACGCTCGCACGAATCGAGGCAAATCCATCTGGATTCTTCACGGATTCGCACACAGCCAAGTCGGTGCCCGGCGTCGTGAGGGCGCAACTCCAGCCGGGCGGTGGGGTGGTACAGGGCGGTACTGCAAACGCGAGTCAGGCTGTTGTGCAGCATGCTAAGGGTCCCATCGTGAATGCACACGGCGTGACGACGTGCGAGGTTCAGGTTGTCAGGGTTGGACCTCCTATGAAGGTCGTCTGCCTGGACTAGGCTTAACAGAAGATCATGCAAAGCCAATAATGATAAACCCATTGTATCCATTGTTCTACATTGGCGGGAAGTCCAGTAGAAACCCGACGAGATCAGCGAGAGAAGATTTGAGTCTTTATTTCATATGTATGCTTGTAGGCCTCCCTCACTATCAGAAGACCCTCCAAGTGTCCCGAGCAGAAGGGGACTTGCTCAACTTGCCACTCTAAGAAGCCTTGAGCATTCTGTACAGCACGCAAACCTATTGATGCCACCAATGAATCGCTCACGCCAGTCGCTATGCCCTTTTGATACTTCCAGGATGTCGTAAATCTTTCACTACCAGCGTTACCGCTTCCGCTCCCATGAAGTCAATCCTCTCATCTCACGGCTTCATCATACAGTCCGAAACCCAGCCTGCTGCCAGATCGTGCCGCACTACAGCTCCCGATAATCCGCATCCCTCGCCTTCCCACGCTTGTTCTTCCATCCTCCGCGCTGCGGGTTGACGGGCGCTCTCTGGTATGCATTCGCCGTCTCCGGACCATTGTACCGCTGCTGGTTTGCAAACTTGCCACCTGCAGGGCCGCTAGGTGGATAGCCTCCGTTGTTGTTTGCACCATTGGGCTTCATGGCCTTAGGACCAGTGGGCACATTGCTAAGACCTTCTGGTTGCTTAGGTGGTATTTGTTGAGCAGGAGGACCGCCAGCATGGTTGTTGAAGCCGCCACCGCGCTTGTTGCGAAATTGATGATTCTTGTTGTTATTGAAGTTGCCTCGGTGGTTGTTATTGCCGTTGAAATGGTTGTTGGGATTCATGTTGTTCATTCCGTTCATGCCGTTCATGCCACCGAAGTTGCCCACACCGTTCATGCCGTTCATACCATTCATGTTGGGCAGGCCGCCCATCATGTTACCCATCATATTCATGTTCATGTTTGGCATCATGCCCATCATCGGCATCATGTTCATTCCCATCGGCATACCCATTCCCATCATGTTGTTCGGCATCATAGGGAAGTTCATGCCCATATTTGGCATATTCATCTGTGAGAAGTCGGGTGGCATCATGTCGACGGGGAACTCAGTGGTCTTGGCATCGCCTGTTGAGTCTGCTGAAGTGCTGGCATCTTTCGACTCGGCAGGAGCTGGTGTGCCTTCACCAGACTTCTGTCGTTTCATGGCGGGTACTTCCAGATTACCATTGCAAGTTTCGTTAGCCTCATCGGCTGTGCGCTTTTTACCCTGACCATTCTCCGACACAGGAGTCTTGCTACCGTCACGGGTGACTGGTCGACTATCACTCCCGGCTGCTTCGTCTGGCTTTGGAGTAGCCACCGAAGCAGTAGGGCTTCTAGAACGTTGCTTGTCATTTGATTTCTCCTCCTGATATGCCTTGATATTGGCTTTCACATCCTCGTCTGGCACCAGAGCCTCGAGACTAATGTTCTGCGTCTCACAACCAGGACAAGTGAGATCATTGTCCAACAGAGCATTCTCGATGCAGTCGTGACAATACGTCTTCCCGCAGCATGGTGTTTTCATTGGATCAACGAAAAGCCGACTGTCGATAGGACATGCCAAGCCACGTTCCACGATCTCCTTATCATCTTCTGCCGCATTCTTCTTGCTAGCTTCGGAGGCTTTGACTTGCTCAAGATGCTTCTTCCATGTCTTCTCATCTGCCTGAGCAAAGACATACTCGCCCTCCGCGTTGACCATCAAATGCTGTCTTTGCTGATCATCTAGTTTGTCGATGTCCTCCTGTTCAATCTTCTTCAACATTGATCGAGGAATGCCAGTGGTGCGCTTGATACGGTTCTTGTTGTCGTATGACGAATCATCATTGGTTGGACAAGCTTGAATCCAGTGACCTATGACTTATGTTAGACTTGGAGTACGATTCAGGATTGTTGGACGTACCTTTCTTGCCACACCGGTAGCAGATGTAGCCATGCGGGGGCTCGCCTTCGGGCACATTGGCCTTTTGTCTTGGTTTGGTGCCCTGGAAGTGTACCTTCGTCTCATGTGCCATTTCTTCTTGTTTCTGTTGCCACTGAGCATCTGTGAACTTGAACATGGCCTCTAGTCTTTCTTTCTCGGTCATGTTTGCTGTGAGCTCGACCTGCGCAGCCGGTTTGCCACTCGCAGCAGTGAGTCTGGCACTGACGGGAGGTTTGCCTGAGACATATCGAGCAGCTCTACCCTTTCCAGGAGCGGAGGCGGGTAGGCGACGTGCGAGAACGGT
Organism: Cyphellophora attinorum; assembly: GCF_001299255.1. Lineage (NCBI taxonomy): Eukaryota > Fungi > Ascomycota > Eurotiomycetes > Chaetothyriales > Cyphellophoraceae > Cyphellophora > Cyphellophora attinorum. The sequence goes on along the minus strand of NW_017253243.1, from coordinate 116,201 downwards.
CGAATCTTTGGGAATTATCTCTGTGTCGTCGGTGTATTCTGGCAGTGTTAGTAGAGCAACAGGTACTACACTGGCGACGAGACTTACCATCTTCACCGTCCTCCTTGTAGATCTTCAGATCAATGTCGGTACCATCTCCTAGTCGAGATATCGACATGATTTCACGCTTGAGGTTCCAGACGTCGGTGTGAGGGCCATCGATAGTCACGCGCTGCGGCTCCTTCTGCGATTTGAACTTGAAGTACACGTATGAAGCCATGTTGGCGACAGCCACAAGCTTGTGGCAGCGTTGTTCGGGTAATGCAGGGAGCCAACGCTCGGAGAGCACAGCGCTGTGTTAGTGTGGAAGGCAGAAAGAGTATGCGGGCGATGCAGGAATCAAAGTCGTATTGAAAGAAGAGGTAGTAAGTACGAGACCACACTGTCTGCGCAACAAGTCCAGTTGACTCAGCAAGCTAGCCTGCCGCCCGATTCCAATCTCAGATTATCTTGAGTTCCCTCTCAAATGCCGGTCAAGACTGCGATGAGTGTAATGGTGAGAGTTGAAGAAGGTGAAAGAACGACCTCGACCTGCCCGCGATGCCGAACACAAAGACTTCTTTCCCAATCAAAGGTTGTTTGTAATCTAAAGCAACCTCTTCCAAGAGCAGACAAACGCAAAGAGATAGTAACACCGACAGTGTGTATGAGAAGGATGGACGGAGTCGTCTAATACTGTGTTGAGGTGAATGTCGTAATATCGTGAAAGGTGTAGTGTAGTGAGGAGAAGAAGAAGGTCGACGATGGGTGCCTGCTGACGAAGACTCGATCAAGCACGCAAGGAGCAACTTAGCCGAGGACTGACTCACGTGACCGTGGCCCGCTCGCGCTCTACAGTTCCCAACCGAGGTCTTTCGTCACCCGGACTCTCACCACCGTGCCAAACCCTTCAAGTGATTGAGATGCCTGCCTGCATGCGCGGCAATCTGGCGCGATCAAGCGGCGGGATTGTAACATTGTCGATACTGGCAAGCTGCATGACATTCTACAATTAAAGCTCTTCTAGGTAGGAGGACCTCCGCATCTTCGTATTCGCGTGGCACATCTCCCACAGTCTGAGCAGTGAATCTAGCATCGCGCACCGGCGCCAGAAATGTTAGTGTATAGCGACAAACCCCTTCGTCAATGTCTCGATAGCTTCTAATACTGACGGTCTTTTCTTGTTCGTGATATCCTATCCAATAGCCCCACCGAGGATTGCTTGAGGTTTTAGAGAACATTCCAGTGATGTCAGTCCCCGTCACAGCTACATGCCTTTGTGGCCGAATCAACGAGACCGTACACCTTGAAGGCCCACTACCACAGCACAAGCGGATCTGCCACTGCGACACCTGCCGCTACACAACAGGCGTCCTATACTTGTCCGCACCCACACTCGCATCAAAGCCCGACTTCGTGGACAGACTCACACGTTACGAATCATCGAACAACCTAAGCCGCTACTTCTGTGCATCATGCGGCTCTCACATGTTCATACATGTCTACCAGGGCGACAAATGGGATGTGTGCTCTGGCGTCGTGGACCAAATTCAGGACGGCAGCACTTCCCCGGAAGTTTACACAAGCCACGAATTCGTTGACGACACGATCGATGGAGGCCTAGCGATCTGTATGCTGAGGAATGGGGAGGGACAGAATCTCGAGCTGTATGCAGAAGCTGACAATGAGGACTGCGTGCCAGCTTCGCGCTACACTTCAACCGGAAAGCGATCGGTGGTAGAAGATGCCCTTCTCAGCTCAGACAACCATAAGACGAGACTTCGCGCAAGTTGCCACTGCGGTGGCGTCGAATACTACATCACTCGACCTACATCAGCTTCGAAGACCTTCAACAGCCCATGGCCAGATCTGATCGTCGCCTCACAGGCCGCTCACAGCGACAATCCAGACAATATCAAATGGTGGATTCGGGAAGACAACAAGTACCTGGCCGGTACATGCACTTGTCGATCGTGCAGACTCGCAAGCGGCGTGCCTGTCCAGACCTGGGCGTTCGTACCACAAGCCAACATAGAAATGAAAGACGGCAAACCATGGCAGCCAGACTTTGGGACACTCGGGCATTACAATAGCTCCAAGGACGTCACGCGAGACTTCTGCAAGACGTGCGGCGCAACGGTCTTCTGGCGGAGCGAGGCTCGGCCAGAGCTCATTGATGTGAGCATTGGTCTGCTCAGAGCGGCAGAGGGCGCCCGGGCTGAGAGCTGGCTGCACTGGTGGACCGAACGGATCAGCTTCTGCGAAGAGGCGCTGGATTGGGAAGTCGTGAGAACGCTGGCGCCTGGATTGAAGACCATCCGCAAGGAATAGAGTGTCCGAGATGGCCCGAGGCGTCGCTCCATATTGTGTCCGAAACACCAATAAGGCGCGGCTGCTGCGATTGTGACTGTCTCCGGGAATCAGTTTTGACTCGCAAGAGTGGCGCAATGGCATGCTGTTCGAGAGCGAGTGTTGTTTAAATGTGCTCAGCGGAGTCTTGGTCGTTGATCATTGGGCGTCTGTCGCCAAGAGCTCCGCTGCCCTCCACCCCTAGCATCAGCTCACGTCCAAATGCGGCACGACCTCCGCCCTCAGCCAGCGGAGAGCAAACTTACCTGCCAGGCAACAGCTTTCGAGTTCAGCTCCCGCCCCTCCCAGTATGCAAAGTTCCTTGTCCGCTGACATGTGGTCCCAGATCACAGAGGTATATATTCGTGCTCTGCCCCGTCCTTCTCAGAGATTTTCTTTCCTTCCTTTGTACAACATACGTCGAATGATATTGTCATATTTCGAATTTGCCATACTTGAGCATTGGAATATGTTGGTATTTGAAGTCATATGTGTGTGCACCATCGACTGGCTTTGCTTTGTGAAGCCTTCGGGGGTGTATCCTTTTGATGTGGAAGATAGCTCGCTGTCGCTACTGTAATTAGTTACGCATTGTGAAGAAAAACTTGCTGCCGTCTTTGTCGCCTGCTGTCGCCGTAGTGTGTCAACGTAGTACATGCTCGCTGTCTCGCGTCTTCTCTGTAGTATGCTTTCGCTTTCGTACGTCTTCCCTGTAGTATGTTCTTGCTGTGTCATGTCGCCGTTGTTGTAGCTCGACGCTGTCTCATGTAACAGTCGTTGGTACGCCTGGTCATCGTAGCATTCCCGGACCGATTCTGGCGTATTCCTAGCGAAGTCAGCGCCTGTCGTATCCGCGCTACCGTTAGCTTTTCGATGAGACGGTGAGCAGACTGTAGAAAGGATTTGCAGCGGTCTTGCTGCTACCATCGGGGTCTGGTTGTTGGTAGATTTTTTGGCGTGCGAATAGTGCTCGCCGCGCCTAAGATGGTTCCAGCTGTCAGGGTAAGATGCCCGATATACAGGTGCCGTTGCGTGTCACTTGGTGGTTGCTCTGGATCGTCCGTGCCGACAGCTTATGTGCTTTTGCCGGACTGGGGTGTTCGCTATGTGATGGGGTTTTCGCGTTTTCGGCGACGAAGGCCATCTTCAAGGATGGCAGCTCCGTGCCTCATCTCAAAGTCTGGAAATTGGCCTTAAGATCATCGATCGCCTCGAGGGTCGAAGCCGCGTACTCATCGTCAGCTGCTCCGTCTATCAAGTCTGTGGCTTCTGGGTGGCAGCATGTCTTGCAGTGATATATTAGGCTCTCATCGATGACGGCGCAGCGCGCGTTGACTGTAAATAACAATGGGAGAGCCTCGCTCAGTAGATACAGTATGATTCACCGCGACGGACGCGTTCCCTACGAAATACTACCTCAGATCGCTATCAACGAGCTTACAGACTGCTACGTCACGAGCGTGAGCACACATCTCGAAGTCGTCGAACACGAATCACGACATGCACGACGCGTCCATCGCTCAAGAAAACCTCGTTACACGCGACGCGGATAGGTCAGCACAGAGCATGCCAATCACAGCTTCCCGATGTCTTCGACAGCGACGGCATACTCTACGGTACTGCTTGCTGCCTACTCGCAAGTTACCTACCTCACTACAGCTACTTACTTACGGACTACCTCTTCCCCAAAGCTTCGCATGAAGCGAAGCGATTGATGAAAAGTGTGCGAGACAAAAATTGCGCAAGCCAAAACCCCGAAGGATATTGGATCCTGTCTACTACTCCGATGTGCAATGGAGAGTCTCCAGAATAGCAAACCGCCTTCTTGATCGCGGTCGCTCTCACAAGGTAAGTATGAAGAAAGGAGAACAAGATGTTGCAGACTCGCAGGCGAAATTTATAGGCCGTAGGTCTTGGCAAGGATGTCGGCTTGACTCAGAAAGCCGGTGGCTGGTCGGACACTTGACTCAACAACTTGAAGACAGAATGCAAGTCACGTGCAAGTCTGGCTCGTTGCCGAACTTCGAGGTCCTCACGACCACGCGTGCCACAGAAGCGACAGTTCAGCTTTGGTACAATTCTGGCAAGAGTAATCTGCGCTGCAGTTCTAATTGGCAGCCAGCCACTAGACTATACGTTCGGGCGGGAGTCGGAGCACCGGAAGAGGGCAGTTGAGCCCTGTCATTCACTCTCTATTCCCCTTGACTAGACTTGGATTGATCCTTATTTTTGCCTCAAGCGTTCTAGCACTGAGCCGAAACATAGTCTGACGAGCACGGCTCGTCGTAGCCGACGATGGGGGACCGCTTCAATGACCCAGATGATCCTATGTTCCTGCGGAAGCGTAGGCCGCGACCCGTGACCGACTACGGATCATCAATGGTGCAATGGACCACAAACCGCAAGCCAGCCTACAGAGGAACATCGCATTACGAACAGGAGAGACCGTCACTCAGCTATGTCCTGGACGTGCTTCCGCCCATCGCACGTCGAGATAGCCCGGCTGAATCAATACCTGTCCGGCATCTTCACACATCACTTGGCAAGTCCAAGAAACCTGTGACAATTGTACGGTGGATGCCGGATGGACGACGTCTACTAGCTGGCGTCCACAATGGCGAATTCATGCTCTGGAATGGCATGTCCTTCAATTTTGAGACAGTCACTGCTATGGGCAGCTCCTCCCTCAGAGCAGCAGAATGGTCGAACCGAAAGGACTGGCTGATCGCCGCCAACGATGAAGGCACCGTCTACTATCTTCAACCCACTCTCAACAATCCACATCAGTTCAAAGCACATGAAGCTCCGATCCGAGATCTCGCCTTCTCTCCAACCGATACCAAATTCGTCACAGCCTCCGATGACAATAATCTCAAAGTCTGGGACTTTCACACTTCCCAGATGGAGTCTACCTACACAGACCACGGCTGGGACGTCAAAGCCTGTGACTGGCATCCAACAAAAGGCCTCGTAGTCTCTGGATCCAAGGATCACAGTGTCCGTCTCTGGGATCCACGCACCTCACGGAACCTCACGACACTACACGGCCACAAGAACGCCATCACCGCAACTTGCTTTTCACGCGTACAGGACCAGCTGCTCGCCACCAGTGCTCGTGATGGGCAAACGCGAATTTTCGACCTTCGCCTCATGCGCGACGTTGCCATTTTGCGTGGACACGAGAAAGGCGTCACCACAATGGCATGGCACCCCATCCACGCGTCCCTCCTCTCGACTGGCGGCGAAGACGGTGCTCTACACACATACCTCCTCACTGAACCAAACACGCCCGCCGGCATCTCCACCGCGACCGTATCACCATACGCAACACCAGAACCAAAATCCGCCCCTGCACAGTCGATCTACCCTGCCCATCGCATCACCTACGCCCACGAATCCGCCATCTGGTCCCTTGACTGGCACCCACTTGGCCACATACTTGCATCAGGTCCAACGACCACTTCACACGCTTCTGGTCTCGCTCCCTGCCAGGTCAGACGGACTGCTTCAAGGACCAGTACCATCTCGGCGAGGAAGGTGCAGAAGCACAGGGCACATGGGACAGAAAACATGGCAGCAAAGCACGTCGCGAAGCTGAGATGCAAGAAGAGGAGGACGAAAGAGAAGTTGAGCAGGACCAAGCGCAACAACAACAGGGCAACCTGCCTGGCTTGCCAGGAATGAGCATGCCCGGGCTCGGCAACCTTCCCGTACCACCGCCATCTGCTGCAGGTGCTGCAGGGCGCCTCCCAGTTCCGCTGCCCAATTTTCCAGGTGGTATGCCGGGCTCGAGCGATGCCATTGCGCAACTGATCCAGAGCGCGCAACAACCTGGTGGTATAGCAGGTCTCCCCCATGACATCTCGCTTCCTCCACCGCCACCTCACATGTCGGGCATCGACTTCTCCAAGATCCAATTCCCGCCTGGCTTTCCTCAGCCGCCCAGCGTGGGCAACTTTGCGCCAGGACAGGCCCCGCCGCCACCACCCGGCATCTCTGGGATGCCTGCTGGATTCCCTGGCGCTGCACCGCCGGGCTTGCCAGGTCTGGACACGAGTGGGATGGGAGGACTGCCTGGTATCCCTGGGTTGCCGGTACCCCCACCAGGGATGAGCAATGGCGCTGGGAGCGCGGGCAGGAGAGCCAGGGCCCCGCTGCCTAGTCAGAGTGATATGCTCAAGGCGGAGCAGGCGAGGGGCAATTTTCGACATGCGAAGTAGTGTGTGTCATCGCATAGCGCTTCTGTTTGAATGGTTTGAGATAGCATTTGGTATTTTTTTGGAGGCTCTCATTGAAGATTGAGGGGTGGCCGGAAGATACTTTACCGACCGCATGCTACTTGCTTCTACTGGCAGGTCCATGCAAATGGCGTACAAACGTCATTCCTCCATTCCATCGTGGCCATTAACTTCATGATGGTCATCATGGTGATCGACATCCATGCCATCATGCCCATCACCACCCATCTCTACCATCTGAGCGTTGATATAATCCTCGTCCTCATCCACTGCATAGCCGTTACCGTTTCCGTTGACTTGGCTCCGGTCTTGCTGCTGTTTCTTGGACGCCACTAGGCCCGCCTGCCGCCTCCGCACCGCCTCATCGTCCACATCCTCAACCCAGATCCTCACATCTCTGTCCTTGCCCACGCTCACCAACAATCCCCTTGCCCCCTCAACAGCATGCGGCGTACAGTGATCTACACTAAGCACCACGTCCCGATGCGCCCCCTCTCCCCTCCACAGCGTCTCCTTCGTCGTGACATCCCAAATCACAATATCCCCATCCTCACTCCCACTCGCCACGAACGCCCCTTGCCCTTGCCTTCCCCTCTCATCCACCACCGAAGGGAAATACGTCCCGACCGCACCACCCAAACTGAACTCCTTATTAACATGCCCCTGATAAGTCTTAACACACCTCCCGCCCACAAAATCCCACAACCGCACACACCCATCGAGCGTCCACGCCAACAAATACCCCCCATTCGGCGCAAACATGACCCCCGTAACACCCTTCCGCGCCTCATCCACCAATGTCCGCAAACACTGCCCTGTGCCCGAATCCCAAATCCGAATCAGCCCATCAGTCGAACACGAACACGCCATGGTGCCATCGCAGATAAAGTCCACGCCACCAACGGGGTCAGAGTGCGCAGGTAGCTGGCGCATTGCGCGGCCGGAGCGCACGTCCCACAGAAAGACGGCTTCGTCGTAGGAGCCGGAGACCAGCATGTTGCCTTTGGGGGAGAAGGCGAGGGAGTAGACGTAGTTGGAGTGGCCGGTGAGAGGAGAGGGCGCGATGGGGGTGTCGCTGGAGAGGGGCGACCAGAGGAGGATGGTTTTGTCGTCGGAGGCGGAGGCTAGGGTGTAGAATTTGGAGGAGGTCGTGGGTGGGGTGGGTTGATTGTCTTCGGCGGCGGAGTAGGTTGTTGTGGTGGTGGTGCCGTTGCTGACGGGCGACCATGAGAGAGCGTTGATGCCGGCGAGGTGGCCGCGGAGCGTTCGTATGTGTTTGAAGCCTGCTGTTGTGACAGGACCCTCGGTGTCGGGCTCTTGCTTTATCGGTGAGGTTGTAGAAGGTAGCCGTGGATCTGTGGGGACGGAGTAGATGTTGATGGTGGCATCTGCTGACGCAGTCGCGAGCAAGGCGCCATCCGGCGAGAATTTTGCGCAGGTGATGCCTCTTGCGTGAGCCCGAGGAAGGGTCTGTAGGGGAAGGAAGCGCAGGCTGCGGCTCGAGGATGTGGATGCTCGTGGATGATTGAGACGAGGCGAGCCTGATCTGTCTTTATATTGGTCGCCATCTTGAGAGTCTCGCGCGCTATGGTAGTCCGATGAGCCAGTGGCGCTCCGCTGTTGTCGACGTGGAGGTGATCGGGAGCCACTGTAGGATCTGCTGCGCTGTCTCAGCGAATCTCGACGCGAACGCGTTGCTGGCGTTCTGGAGCCGGATCTCGATCGCGAATCGGAGGAATTCTGGGAGGTTCTTCGCCGCTTAGCCGTAGGGTAGCTCACATCTGCATCCATTCCGGCCGGCACCAACGATCAATGCTATGTCGTGTCGCAGAAGGCTTTCATTAAACAAGATAAATTCCCAGAGGATACGCCGCAGTAGCGGAGCATCTCCGCCAAGCCGGGTACCCGACACTAGAGCCCGCTCCTTGGCCCGGATCGTCGAGTCTACTGTGCCTGTAGCTACTTCCCACAGCTCATCCAAATCATAAGATCTGCTCTGGTGGAAATCCTGCAGACCGGTGTGAAGCTCAGCGACTTTCATGTGGGTTCTGTAGCGGTGAGTAGGCGCGATCTGGCTGTTAGAACCATGCGAAGCAGAAGCCCCAGTGCCTATAGCCATCGACACGCGTCCCAGTAACGCGAAATCACTGACAATCGTGGAGCTAGCACTGATCTGTCGTCGGCTTCCTACGTGGAAACTTCATGATCGATTTCAACTTCAAGTGCTGCTGTGTGATGATCTCCGCACACCATACGTCGCTAGATGGCGTCATCGCGGCCACGAGAACTCAAAGGATATAAGGTAACATCGGATCATGAAACCCTCCCTGCACTTCACGGACGGCAGCCATGGCGACTGTAGACGTACTACCACAGCAGCCTGATATTCAATACGCGCCTGACTTCAATAAATATGAAGCCAGATCCAGGCGTCGTCAACAGGCGGAAGCCCTGAAAAGCCAGGCTCTGCCCAAAGGCTTCAGTCGACGATTATACTCGGACTTGGTCTGGGACGGCAAATCGCTTGACAACTACGACTGGAACTTTGTGCTAACACGGGAACACCTCGAGGAACTGGAGCACGCCCTTGCCCATTTCAAATGTGAGGTTTTCGTGGATGTAGATGCTTATCGCCGAACTGACATTCTCTAGCACTTGGGAAACCGCTTGGCTATATTGACCAGATCACGTTTCCATTACCCAAGCTACACGCTGCTCTACGTGCGGTCTCCCGAGAACTTCACCATGGCCATGGCTTCAAGGTCGTACGTGGTCTGCCCGTCAAGGAGCACTCACGGGAGGATAATATCATTCTTTACGCTGGCCTGTCTTCGCACATTGCCCCGCTTAGGGCCCGCCAGGACTCCAAGTACGATGGCAAACCAGCTGATGTGGTGCTCAACCACATCAAAGACCTGAGCTCCAGCAAGGAGAAAGCTTTCATTGGCGCACCAGCCTACACGGCAGACAAGCAGGTGTTTCACACGGATGCCGGCGACACTGTGTCGTTGTTCGCACTTAGCACCGCAGCTGAGGGTGGAAAGAGCAGGCTGGCAAGCACTTGGCGCGTCTACAATGAACTGGCGGCCACTCGGCCAGATCTCATTGAGACACTGTCTTCAGATTGGATCGCTGAAAACTTTGGAAACACCGAGGAGCGCTACACAGCGAAGCCTTTGCTGTTCCACCAGCCTACTACTGATGATGCGCCGGAGAGAGTCATTCTGCAATACGCAAGAAGATACTTCACCGGGTATGGCGCGTTGCCACGCTCCACAGACATTCCTCCCATTTCGGAAGCCCAAGCTGAAGCACTTGACGCTCTGCACTTCCTGGGAGAACGCTTCAATGTGGAGCTGGATTTCCAGCAGGGCGACATTCAGTATGTGAACAACCTGGCCGTCTTTCATGCCCGAGACGGGTTCACGGACACACCGGAACAGCAGCGCCACTTGGTGCGGCTCTGGCTCCGCGATCCTGAGTATGCTTGGGAGACACCAGCCGCGTTGAGGTCGAGATGGGCACAGCTGTACGATAGTGTATGCCCGCAGAATCAGGTCTTCCCACTCGAGCCATACGTGCGCAGCGCGAGCAACGGATCATCGAAGACGTGATCGTAGTTAGGCGATATATGAGTGGATCGTCCGCATGTTCATGCATGCAGAAACCCCATTACAGGCTCAAGTCGATCCTGGATCTGCTTTTATCCTACAACCTCGCTTATAAAGAAGATCTCTACGCCGCCGATGGCCGTCCATGGTCGGGCACGAGCCTATGAGACTAGGCGTGGGAGCACGTCATTTTGCTGCAGTAGCACGTACCTGCCAATACACTGCAAGCTTGTGCAGGCAACGTGTAGGTTAATGTAGGGAAGGCGACATGCAGGTCGGCTTTGTCGCCTCGACCGGCGACCTCATGATCGAAACGCTGCAAGCTCAAATAAGCAACTATTGCCCCTGATTCGGCTCGGAGGCCACGGTGGCCCGTCCCATGCCTTCCATACAAGGTTTCAGCCGTCGATGCAACCGCAAATGGATAGCGCCAGGTGTCGCCATTCCTCTATCACTTCCCGCAATCCTGCTACACAAAGCAGCGTAGCACCAGCTCGCAGGTCACACGGACGATCATAAAGGGTTGAGACCTTCCACGGCGAGGCGAGGACTGTCTATCACAAAACCGCGCGGCACTCGGAGACAGTGACAACAGACCATGTCTATCCTTCATCGGATCAGACGAGATCGTTACAGGGCCTCCGTGAGTGCCGGCGACCAAGGCGACTTCCAGACAACGTTCGTCAAAGATGGCAACCTTCATTATGCTGTTGAGAAGGGAGAAAACAGCGAGGAGCCATCCTACCAAGAGGTCTCTGGCGCTCCGGTAGAGAGTCGCTCGCCCCTTGGCTACCATGTTGGTGCTGTCACGATCGTGAGTAATATTGTCTGACCAGCTCAAACGGGTCTAACGTCGCTAGACCTTCCTCAACTTGTCGAAGATGGTCGGAACAGGAGTATACTCGACACCCGCGTGAGATCTGCCCTGTCCACAAGCCCATGTTCTCTGCAGCGATGCTAATAATGGAGCAGATCCGTATTGAAAGGCACTGGATCAGTTGGCCTCGCTCTGATCTGGTGGACGATAGGCTTCTTCATGTCCGCCGCCGGCCTCTCCGTCTACCTTGAATTCGCGAGTTACTTCCCTCATCGCTCCGGCAGCGAGGCCGTCTATCTGGAGCAAGCATTTCCACGACCCCGATATCTCTTTCCCGTCGCGTTCGCCATTCAGAGTGTCCTGCTGTCGTTCAGCTCTTCAAATGCAATCGTCATGGCAAACTACCTGTTCCGCATCAGTACTCATACTCCTTCTGACTGGGAAGTGAAAGGTCTCGCAGTCGGCGTGTACAGCCTCGCCTTCCTGACTGTGGTATTCTCCACCAAATGGTCCTATCGCATATCTAATGCCATTGGCTTTATCAAACTACTGACTCTTATCTTCGTCGCGATCACCGGCCTTGTCGTTCTTGGTGGCAACGTCTCGCGTGTTCCGGACCCTCATGCAAATTTCCGAGACAGCTTCTCTGGGTTCGAGGGCACGTCGGCGTCACCCTATGGCATCACTAATGCACTGTACAAGATCTACTTCTCTTATGCTGGGTACGAGAATGCCTTTAACGTCGTCAATGAGGTGAAGAACCCCGTGAGGAGTATCCGAAACTCTGGGGGCCTCTCACTGCTCGTTGTCGCTATCCTATACATTTTGGCAAATGTCGCCTACTTCTCGGCTGTACCTAAAGAGGAGCTGGTTCAGGGCAAGACCATTGCCGCGAGCCTCTTCTTCCAGCACGTTTTCGGACCGGGCAAGGCTGTGCGAGGCTTGAACATCCTCATAGCCATCAGCGCCTTCGGGAACTTGCTAGCAGTTCTCCTGGGATCTTCGAGGCTCATTCGTGAGTGTGGTCGGTAAGTCGAGCCGAATTGTCCTATCTTGCTTGGAACTCCTAGGCTGACAATCTTGTCTTAGCCAAGGCACCCTACCTTACGCCAACTTCTGGGTCAGCACCAAACCTTTCGGCACAACTCTTGGCCATATCTGCTCAAGTGGGCACTGACACTTCTCCTAATTCTCGCGCCACCTGCAGGCGACGCCTTTGTATGTAATCCCTCAGCTCAAGCAAACAGGTCAGCCTAACATGCTACAGAACTTCGCAGTCGACCTCAACATCTACCTACGTCCTTCTTCAACTTCTGCATGGCAGTTGGCCTATACTTTACACGCCGCTCCCGCAAGCGCCTCAATATCCCCGCCCCCTCAAAGCGAGCCTCCTTTCGCACTTGGCACGTCGCCATACTCTTCACCATCGCCGTCAACCTCTTCATGCTCATCATGCCATGGTATCCTCCAACAAGCGGAGCAACAGGCGGCGACGTCAGCTTCTGGTATGCCACATATGTGGTCACCGGCATCGGTATCTTGCTGGCATGTGGCGCGTACTATGTGGTGTGGGTGTACGCACTGCAAGGTGGGAAGGGTATCGCGTCCGTCACGAGAAGCTGGTGCTTGAGGGCGGTGAGGTCACGCACAGGCTGGTGAAGGTGCCACTCACCCGGCTGGATCTGTGGGATCAGGAGCACGATGCGCAAGGAGCGAAGGTTGGGGGCCGTGGGTCCAGTGATGAAGATGAGGTCGTGGATGTGAGTGGGAAGAACCAGTTGTGATTGGGCGGAAAGAATTGGACGGACTCACGCTCTCTGTGCCGCAGAAGGAAGTCCGCCACCAGTCCGGACAGCAGACCAGGAAGTTAGGGGATCGCACGCATTGTGACTTGTACTTTTCGAGGAAGCGGAGATGAGGTGGAAGATTCTGGCCAAGGACTGTTCAAGTGAGCCACATGGCTACGTGTTCGCTCATCTACTTCACAAGAATTCTAACTCCCTTACTCTCGATCCCTGGCTGCGGATTAAAGTAATCATGCTTAACAGCCGCATCTCCCGCCGTCGTCTCGAACAACTCCAGCTCAAATCGCCTGAATACCGCCGCCAACGTTAGGTATATCTCCGCATACGCTAGGTTCATCCCCATACACTGTCTGCTGCCTTTCGAGAAATTGACTAGATACTTCTCCATCCGCTCGCCACCACCATTCAGCCATCTCTCTGGCTTGAACTTCTCAGGCTCAGGGAAACGCTCTGGATCATCGTGCATAAAGATTGATGTCATGCCTACGGGCGTACCTGCGGGAATGACCCAATCTTTGTACTCCAGAGGCTGGTCAGGAGAGATACGCTGTAGGCGGTGGACTACACCATATGACTTCCGGAAGCCCTCCAGCACAACGGCGCGAAAGTAGGGCAGGTTCTCGAGTTTCGACTGTGGAGCGAGGACGGATGGGTCTGGCATGGCTTGCTTCAGCTCCGCTTGTAGTTTGCTGAGGATGGAGGGGTTTGCGAGGATGTGGTAGGACATAGTCTTCAGGTGGTGTGCCGTGGTAACTTGGCCGGCGGCGACGACGGTCTGGCCTTCGTCGCGGAGGCGGGTGAGGGTTTTCTCCTCAGCGGGGAGGTCGGAGTTGAGGAGTTCGTGGAAGATGGTTGGGTTGGTGGATTGTTTAGTGTCGGTGCGGCCGTCCATAATCTTGCTGATGGATTTCTCCATGTCCTGAGGGTAAGTTAGCTCTGTGATGGCTGTAAGCAGGGAGGACTCTGACGTCTTGGAAGTAAATTAATTGCATCATGTCAGGATTCGTGGCTTTAACCATCCACAGCGGTAGCATCTTCATGGCGGGCAAGAGCCAGCCGAACTGCTGGTTGATGTGGCTTTGCCTGGAGATGCCATCCACAATATCTGGCCATTGGTGCGCAAAGCCCGGGTCATCGACACACCCATAGCTCTTGCTGAAGCTGTATTCGGTGATAACGTCCATGGCCAGTGCTGCATATGCATATCCCAGATTGACAGGCTCACCACTTGCTTTGGCTTGCTCAAACCTGTTGCAAAGCTTCTCGACAACGCCTTTGATCGTTGGCTCCAAGTTGGCCACACTCTGCTTCGAGAAATACGGGTTCAATGCAGCACGACGCAGTCTGTGGTGAGCATGGGGCAGCGTTCCAAGCATGGAATCAGAGTTGCCGAACATCTTCGCAGACCAGTGCCACTTGTCTCGCTTGGCTTTGCCGCCAGCATAAACGACATCGTAATACTCGGCATCCTTGATGTGAAGTTCATACGGATTGATGCGTACGATCGGGCCTATGGGCGGTCAGCCATGCCAGTAGATCTGCTTTTGCTCTCGCACCATATTTGTCGTGCATCCTCCCAATTTCCCACGTATACTGCCCGCCCTTGATCACATCAAAGTAAAATTCGTACCATAGTGTCAGCGCTGCAAGCTTGGGTCCGGGAAATTTCGCTAGTGGGCTGAAATACAATCTATAGACGGCAAGCGAGGCGATATATAAGAACAGAAGTCCTGCTCCAGCAGCCCATGACGCCGGCGATACCAGGTAGTCGACAGCACCCATGATTGCTGCCGGTCAGATCCAAGACATGGTAGGAGAAGACGCGAAGACGTCGATGGAGGGCATGATTGAGGTCGAGTTTGCTCAAAACGAATCGTCACAATTAGGGCAAGCGAGGATATAAGTCTCGTGTCGTAGGATTGCTCCAGACCATGACATTGTGCTTGACCACGTTGAGCAGCTGCGATGGGCGTCTGCAGTAGTGTCGGTGTATAGCCTGTAAGCTAGCGTAGTCATCAGCGAAGACTGCGGTAGATGAACAGACATCTTGCATGATCGAAGGGCGGAAAGATGCCTATATGCAGGCCTCAGTCTCAAGCTGCAGGATGCTATCGTGCTCGGCCCATCGACATGGCTGACGAAATTGTGAAGAATCTCATATGATTCGATCGCTACCGTCGAGAACCGCTTGACCCCTGTCTTGCCGCAGACCAGAGGCCGGAGCGCGCCACTGAGTCGTTGGTTTACAAAAGCGTAGCTCGCATATGGGTGTTAGCCTGGAGCCAGCCTGACCAATTCAAACTTCGATGCCTGTGCGACCCGACGTCCGCAAGACAAAATTCATCTCCGACAGCTTTGTGAACAGCCGTGTTTTTACACTTCCGGAACGTGTCAGCCTGTCCGCCCCCGTCCGGGGCGTCTAACCACCCGGAACCTTCCATTCCTTATCACATCTTCTCTCACACGAGCGATCTTCAACCTCATGCCAACCCCACCATGCCCGGAATGGGCACCTAACGGCCGCCGGATGATACATGTCCTCCAGCACCCTCCCTGGTCTGGCAAACCACCTCGCTCGGGGCACCTTGCTTGCCCTCGCTTGCGTGCATAAGCCCTGAGAGCTGCCCCTGCTGCCCTGGCTGCGTCTCAAGTGCCCGACGGGACGAAATGACCGATGCATGTATGTGGACTACTTGGTGCGGCAATTGGCAGTGATGATACTGTACTTCTGGGACGTTGTGCGTGCCTTATGTAGTTTGTTCATTGAAAATCACGTTGTTACCTACCCGGAGCTCGCTGCTCGTGTCTCGTCTGTATAGCTTGTTTGACGAGTGTGATCATGGCGACTACATCTGCTGGTGAAGGAGATCGAGAAGTCCCGATTGTGAGTTGGGTACGTGTCTTGCAGGTGGGTTGTGAGGCTGATGCGCAAAACAGGCCGAGAATCTCGAGAACCAGCACGAGCTTGATGCCTCTTATGACGGCGATACGTACGACTTCATTCGTGGAGGTCCGTTGAGCTTTCCCTGATCATTGATATAGTGCATCAGAGACACAGACAATCGGATCATCCATCTACGCATTTCGCAACGAGAACGGCCGCTCGTACCATGCCTACAAAGAAGGACAGTATTGGGGCCCGAATGACCAACAGCAAAGCGAGCAATTGGATATTGCGTGCGTTGCGCCAACATGGATGTCTGCGCTAGGCTAATTGTATTGCATGGCAGTCACCAGGCATATCTGATCTTGTTCGACAACAAGCTGTTCTTTGCGCCGCTGACAGATCCGAAGGTACGGCTGTGAAGTATCGTGGAGGTCGAACGCTGTTAACGTTTCGCAGAGGGTGCTCGACCTTGGGACGGGGACAGGAACGTGGGCATGGTAGGTCACTGATGAGCGTATCTTGATACATAGCTGACAGGGCCAGCGATTTTGCTGATGAGTTTCCCAATGCCCAAGTCATCGGAACAGACCTGTCTCCGATCCAGCATCAAGCTGTCCCACCGAATTGCCAATTTGAAATAGACGATGCCACAGATGAGTGGACTTTCGAAAAGGACAGCTTCGACTATATTCACGTCAGAGGATTCTATGGCAGCATAGCTGACTGGCCAGAGTTTTATAAGAAAGTCCTGGCGTATGTTCGGTGCCCAATGCGATATTCATTCGTGCCGGGTCTCGGAGTGGCCTTGCTGACGATATGCAGACACTTGAAACCCGGTGGCTATTTCGAGCAAGTAGAGTATAGTGTAACGTGGATCGCTGACGATGGATCGGTACCAGAAGGGCACGCCTTCGAGAGATGGTCAAAGTTGTTTGTTGAGGCAGGCGAGAAAATAGGTCGCACCTTCCGGATCCTGGACTTGCAGACCGACTTCATCAAGGAAGCAGGTTTCACAAATGTGACTGAAAGGAAGTTCAAGATGCCCGTAGGGCCATGGAGTAGTGATCCGAAGCTGAAATCAGTCGGTCGGTATCATCTGCTGGAATGCTATGAGGGAATTGAGGGCTGGAGTATGGCGCTGCTGACAAGGCTTTACGGCGTGAGTGAAGGGCGCCGTCATCTAGTGTGACAGTATAGCAGTGCTGACTTCTGACAGTGGTCGTTCGAGCAAGTACAAGAGTTTCTGGACGAAGTGCGGCAGGGTTTCAAGGACCGGAGTGTGCATGCCTATACCTCAGTGTGAGTGAGCTTGCGGTGTCTGGTAGTCACGACTGACCAGTATCTTAGGACGGTGACTTGGGCTCAAAAGCCATCATGAGCCAGCTGAAGCAGAAAGAAATCGCCCAAAAAGCAAAAACTTTGTGCCTAACATAGCAGGGTGGCCCGGATCTACGAAGTTATGGTGGTACCCAACCCTGCTACCCACCTGGACGGTGGTGGCTTATAAGTTTCTCAATCGACCATTGATTCTGTGGTCGATTGTTGAACGAGAATATGGACTCACGAATATATGAAGGTCGCTTGCCAAATGTGAAGACTAGGCGGTAACCGGCTGGGTGGCAAAGAGCGTTGCTGGGGCGATATCGCTTTCGAATCCTTGCTACCATAGATGCCATTATGAAGTCTCGACCTGGTCTAGCTGAACTCCCTTGAACTCGAAACCTCGAAGGCCTGGACACGCTCCGAGGTTGCGACCATCCCAGTGTAGAGCACAAGGATGATCAGACCAACCAGTTCCCCTCCTTATCCTCCCACCCCATATCCACCTTCGACCACCCCATAAGCGTATTCCTCCCATCAACCTTATAATGAATGCCCTCAATCGCATCCGCAATCCTCATCTTTCCAATCCTCCCCCCGGCGTTGTTCATCTTGGCCATATCCCCCTCCTCCAGCGTAACCAACCTCACATTCTCCTCAATCCTCTCATGCTTACTACTCTTCGGAATTACCACAATCCCCCTCTGCACCGCCCAACTCAAGCTCAACACCCCTGTACTCACCCCATATCTCTTCGCGATTTCCCTCAATTCCCCGTCCTCTAGTATTGGATTCTTCCCAGTCCCCAATCGCTCCCCACCCATCGTGCTCCAGCTCACCACCTGGATACCCTTCTCCTCACAATACTTGACCAACTCGAAATTCGGATTCAACACATGCAACTCAACCTCATTCACCGCCGGCGCGATCTCCACCCCTTTCTCAAACAACACACCCAAAGTCTTCTGCGTGAAATTACTGACGCCAATCCCCCTCAACTTCTCCCCGTCCACACACCGCTCCAAACTCTTCCAAACCTCCCAAAACGGCGGACTCCCAGGATAAGCCTGCACCTCCCCATGCTTCCCCATCGGGTTCGGCCAATGCATCAGATACAAATCTATGTAGCCCACATCTAGATCCCTCAGACTCCGCTCCAACGCACCAGGAACATCGTGGAACGAAGTGCCCCAGAGCTTGCTGATGACAGTGATCTCGTCACGGGGGACGCCGGATTCGCGGATGGCGGCGCCGACGACGGACTCGACGCCGTAGGACTGCGCGGTGTCTATGAGGCGGTAGCCGGAGTGCAGGGCGTGGATGATAGAGTTCTTGAGGGAGGTGGTGGCGTCCGTGCCGAATTGGCCTTGCCAGGTCCCGAGGCCGACCGCGGGGATCGTTGGTTTGGTGGTGGATTGGGAGCGGACTGGGTTCGGGTCTCTTGTTAATGACTGCACATGACGGGTCTGGACAGGGAATTTGGGAATAGTGCAAGTACATACTGTTCAGCGGGAACCTCTTTGTGCACACTTCGGGCCTTGCCGAGCTCGCCATCTCGAGGTTGGTACGCCCTGTTCCTTCCAGTCCGCTTCGAACGTACAGTTTATAGGTAGCGTGGGGATCTATAGACCGGACGAATCTGTAGACACCTAATCCTCCTCTATCCGTGATGGAACCAAGTCACGAGTCCAGCGGGACGCGTTTACCTGATATGTGCCAGTGGTGTTCCCACCTCAGTAGTTACATTTCGGCTAATGGTAAGTACGCTAGCAGCATACGAGTAAGCTGTGCGCAAGAAGCCGATGACGTTTTGCAGCTGCTTAGCGTGATCGCGGCATTCAGATCCTCAAATCGTAGAAGGAACAATGGTTGATGGGAAATGACCACCGGCACATGCGAAGTTGTGGTTCTAGCTGACTTTGAGGCGCGAGAAGTATCCGGTGTGGCCCAACCCCGGACCGCGGGGCAGATAGTGGGGAGTCATTAATATTCATATGTAACACGTACCTGGCTATCAAGCAAGGCTATAGAACAAGTCAACGTGCTATCACGCAAGTCCACCTTGAAGGCCGGTCACCTTACTATGGCTCATGACTACATTCCATTATGGCATGCCAGCCCTCTTGTCGGTCTTCTCATTCAGTCCCCAAGCTGTCGAGCTCCCATCATGCACCGTGACCCTCCTCATGTCCCTTCTGTACTTCGTCCGAAACTCCCCGCCCAGAGCCCTGTGCATCACACACGTATTGTCCCAAATAATCATATCTCCCGCATTCTGCCATTCGATTTGCACTACGTACTTGTCGTCACAAGCGTGCTTGTACAGGTCCTCGAACAGCTTTGCCGGAGGTTGCTGCCCGTCGGGCCCTTCCAGATGATGCACGTGCGCCGCAACGTACAGATTCATGCGTCCGGACGCTTCGTGGCGCTGGACGAGACGATGCTTGCCCATGGGGTACTGCGTTGGGTCTAGATCGGCGAAGTATTCCGGGCTGGCGAGTTTACGAGAATGATGCATAGAGTGAAAGGCGATGTAGTTCTGGGAGACCAGCTCGGCCTTCAGGTCGTCGGAAAGATCGTCATACGCTGTGCGCGTATCGGCGAAGGCTGTGGCGCCGCCCATGTTGGGAGGCGGGAGCTCATGGGCGAGGAGGAGCGAGAAGCCTGCGCGCCGTGGGTTGAAGGAGGAGTCGACGTGGAAGAGCGAGTTGCCCTGGGTTTATATGTGTCAGAGACCACAAGTCGGGTATGTCTGAAGAGGTTTGCTGACTGTCAGCTGCTCACCTTACCGTGTTGACCCTTTGGGCTTGTCAAAGGGACGATGGATCCATCTTCCTCGACATTGCTGACATCAAATAGCTCAACATACTTAAGTCGGTTTTTTCGCCCAGCAGCAAGATAAGGCGTGATATCGTCTAGCTCTCCAAACTGACGGCCCAGAGCGATGTGAGATTCATCGGTAAGATTGGTCTGGCGGATCACAACAACGCCGTACTGTGGCATGATTCAGCTTGCTGTTGTCATTCTGGTCTGTAAAAGCCGGGGATACCTTTGTGACAGCATCCTTGATTTCTTGAAATGCTTCAACAGACGGAGCGCTTGAGAGGTCGAGCCCAACAATCTCAGCCGCGAATGTAGGTGCTAGCTTCCTCAAAGTAGCACCTCTGCTCTGCAAGAGAGGCTCTTCCAGTAACACTCCAGGCATAGCTCTTGTATATTAGGTTGGTGTTTGCGGTCATACACTATAGGCGAGACTTGAAAGCAATCCCTTGCAAAAGACCACCTCAAACTTTCCACTGAAAGAATAACTGACTTTCGGAAAGCAGAGTCGCGATGAGTCCGGGGAAAGATAAGCTTATATGGGACGAGCAGACGGCTCACACGACAACCCGCTCCAGTGCTGCTCAACGTTGAAGCTGATATCGGCTATTGAGGTGTCAAAATCGAAAAGGCAACAGGTGATGTATCCTACAGGTGTTAGCACACAGTAAGCGTCGCGGTCTCTGATCACTGAGGAGAGCAATGGCTGCAACCGAGGTCAACGTAGATCGATGAAGTCAACTCATCCCGCGGGCCTTGTGACATCGTGCGCATTTAATTGCCGGGCAGCTGTCTCAGCCAGTCGCGAGGACATCATGGTCAATTGCCGACACACGTAGAGTACTCGCATATTTTGCAAAGGATGTATAGATGAACTGAGGTCGTATGTCGAATCCAAGACATGGGAAGTTGCAAATGTCTGCACGTGACTAGCTAAATCGGCGAAATCTCGGTACCTGGGCACGACCGTGTGCAAGACAGCAGGAAGGAAGTGACCGAACAGGCTGCAGCAATCTAGGATGAGGGAGAAAATCAAGATCTGGGAGAACGCTATCGTCAATTACCGCTCTCGAGCTTACAGCAACTCTATGAGACAGTGTAGCGTAGCCTAAGCTCATGCCAACTCCATTCTAGAACCAAGTCCCTTCATCAGCGCCAGTATTTGCTTCAAGAACAAGCTTCGTAGATCTGTGTTGATATCGTTGATGTCACAGGAGGGTCGACTGTGGGGAGGACTTTGTGGATTCGAATCTTTGAGAATGCTTCTCAGGTATCGTTATTCTTCATTTCTTCGTGCGAATCTACTTCTCAGCTGGGAGTGAGCCGTAGATGGTCTCGACGATGATGCCGGTGATCTGGTAGGGATCGGCGTTCGAGGCGGGGCGGCGGTCCTCGAAGTAGCCCTTGCCTTCGCGGGCGCACTGGCGGGGGATGCGGACAGAGGAGCCACGGTTGGCAACGCCCTGGAATGCTGTTAGTACATGTGTTGGTAGATCTGAGGAAGCCATCTTACCCATGAGAACTTGTCGATCGAGGAAGTCTCGTGGCCGCCAGTCATACGCGCCTCGTTACCCTCACCGTAAACCTTGATGTGCTCAACATGACGTCCCTCGAGCTTCTTCATCGCAGCCTCGATGGCCTTCATGCCGCCCTCTTCGCGCATCTCAGCAGACGAGACGTTGGTGTGCAGACCAGCACCGTTCCAGTCTGATACTCATTAGCAGCTGTTGACATTTTCTGATACCCGCGAGAATACGCACCTCCTGGAATGGGCTTAGGCTGGAAGGAGACCTTCGCGCCGAACTCCTCAGCGATTCTGTGCAGCAGCCAGCGGGAAACCCACAGCTGGTCACCAAGGTCAATGCCCTCACAAGGACCAACCTGGTATTCCCACTGAGCAGGCATGACCTCGGCGTTGGTGCCGGAGATCTCGATGCCAGCGTACATGCAGGCCTTGTGGTGAGCCTCAACAATGTCGCGGCAGAAGACACGACCAGTGCCCACACCGCAGTAGTATGGGCCCTGAGCACCGGGGAAGCCGCCCTTTGGCCAGCCATATGGTCTGTCATCGAGACCAAGCAGGGTGTACTCTTGCTCCAAACCGAACCACACCTTGTGCTCCTTGTTGGCATCCATCAGTCTCGCAGCATCGTGGCGGTAGTTGAACTTGTTTGGGCTTCCATCGGGGTCCCAGGTCTCGCACATGACCAGGACATTGTCGCCTAGTCTGATCGGGTCTGGGTACATGGCCACAGGCCGGATGTAGACATCGGAGTTGTCACCTGGCGCTTGGCCGGTGGAGGAGCCGTCAAAGTTCCATTCAGGCAGGTCTTCGTGAGAGTTGGGCTTCTTGCTGAGGGTCTGCAGAAGAATGTCATGTTAGCGTAAAGTCCATCCGAAAATGACGGCGAGCTGAGGCCAGATTCACTGCAAATGAGGGTCTGAAACGGCGACTACCGCTCGGCGCTCAGGAATCTCTGCCGATCGGTGACGAAGCGTTGAGCCATCTCCAAGGTTCAGATGCGGCTTCTAGAATGTTGGCCGATGCGAGCTGTCTCCAATTGGGTGGAGATGGTAAACCCGCAGGCACGCCGAGGGCGATAGTAATGGATATGACCAATATTATCTCACTGCCCGAGCCTGAGGCGAAAGCATGTCTGCAATGCGCGTCTGCGCGCCATGGCTGACGTTCGTGTTACGCTGATGTCGGCGTACAAAAAAAATGTTGGATCATGCGACTTCCGGAAGTGCTGTCGTTCCAGATGAGGGCACCACCATAATGCTGACAGCGACAATGAGAGAATAGCTTACCTTGGTCTTGTTGCGCAAGCCATTGCTGCCATCGATCCAGATGTACTCGGCGAGGACCTTTCCCTTCTGGTCAAGTTTCATGTACTTGGCCAACTACGACCTGTTAGTTGGGTGTCCCAAGCAGTACCGTCTGTTGGACTTACGTTGGTCGCATTCGACACAGTGACAGAATCAACGTTCGCCTGTAGTCACATCGTCAGTCTTGTCTGATCGTGTGCTCGAATTCCGCTGGCCCGCAGCCAGGGTATGACATAGCTCACCATTGTGGGTTGTGTGCGATGAGGTGTTTGGAGATTCGTTAATTTGGAGTTTCAGTATGTACGTGCACTCAACAGAGCACAATTCTCGTAGTCTGGTAGTAACAACGTCGTCAAGAGCTTGAGTAGGCACGGAGACGAGCGCGAAAGATAACAACGGCAGCTACGATCAAATATATGTTTGCTTTGTTCATAGCTCGCTCCGAGGGTCAGCGCCCCTGCAGTGCCCCCCCGGCCGGGAGTCTCAGCCCACCAAACGCACCGCGTGGGTCTCGCCGCTCCCAGTATTCTTGACTTTTGGGGCTAACGCCTTTCAACTGATAAGCACTGATTGAGCGAACCAAGCACTCTCTATGGCCAGTACAAACAGCAGAGCTTCGATCTCCCGATTGTATGCTGTCATTGTACAGCTACCTGGAAGAGCTAGGTAGGTATTTAGTCGAGATCTCGAAAACGTCACAGTTTAGCAAGAGCAAACAGCCAGATGGCCATCTTCCAGTTTGCAAGGCAATCAGCAACCGATCTACGTAGTGCGTGGGGCAGCGGTGAGTCGGCAGCACGAGGGCGCAGTTTCAGGGCTCCCTGTTCGTTCCGAACTTCAAACGGACAGAAACAAAGAAAAAGTGCAGGCGCATGAGCAACAGCTGGCGCGTGCTCCTGTGGAACGGTGCTTATTTCGCCTGGGCTCCAGCTCAGCTCGGGCTTGAGCACCGATGTAGGCGCACAGCATGAGGCTAGATGTGAGCTTCGCTGCCGTCGCCCGAGACGACGAGTCTGACATCGTGTGCATGTACCCCACTGCGTGGCGGCAGCACGGTGGTACCTTGCAGAAGCACCGAAAGCCTTGCCCCGCGGTCCTTTTTCGGTTGTTGAGCCCACTAAACTCGCAGAGTATTCCGTGGCCTGACACTGCCCAGGCACTCACCCCGACGGTGAGCAGTAATTGCGAGAAATCAATCTCACCTCATATTGGAGCGAGCCAATTGTCTGGAACATTACTCGATCATATTGCTCGCCGTTGACACCATCTTTTGTCTGGCGACGTTCATGTTACGAAACGCCTGGAGAAGCATGCCTAGCGCCAGATAAGACCATCAGCCAATAGCAGCTGGCTTGAGGTTCATTACTCTTCGAGTTGACACCGGCTAATTGTACATACTGCCGACGTCGGCAGCGGATATCATTGCCGCCATCCGTTCAGTGTCCATCATCCGACGTGATGGATCTGTACAGACCGTGATTCTCTAAAGTCTGGGGCAAGCTTCGAGATCTTCGACCAAGAGCAGTAGCCTGACAATTATGCTTTGAGATATCTCGAGACATCTCGAGACGTGAAGCTGGAGCACTATTGAATGGCTCAGCTCCTGCACTCCCTTGGCTCTACTTGCCCGCCTGGGTATCACTCGCCTACTCTTGCTGCCTGTAATCGTGAACGCCTGTGCTTGAACCTTTCCTCGACACCATTGTCTGTCTATAGGTCTAGAACGTCTTGCTCTTCCGTGATTTGTCTTTCTTGGAAGTGGGTTCCGAGGGCCTCCTGCTGAACTTGAAGGCATCCTCGTCTTCGTCCATTCCAGCCATGCCTTTGGACCACAAGTTCATCGCTTGAGTCCTTAAGCGCTCGAGCTCTGCCTCGCGTGTCGGGTCCGCAGGAACTCTCCGCCCAGCTGTGACCTGAAATCTATAGTTCTGCACGGCTAACGCACCCTGGGCCATTCGGGCTTTGCGGATCCAGCGCTCAGTCTTCCGCGTGTCTCGAAAGCGTTTCCGCAGAGACATCTGCACGCCTTTGCCGCTGTACGCCATGAGGCCCATCGTTCCGGCAAGCGGCTTGATGGCCAAGCCACCCAGCCCACGAACAACGCCCAGAGGTAAGGACATAGCCCCATGGTCGCCTTCCCTGACGTCCTTGTACGGGATCCGCACGACTCCAGTCACGCCATCGTACACACCGAAGATGAATTCGGTGCCGGCTACTTGAAGACCACTGGCAACATCTTGTATAGGATCAAACGGTGGCCGGACCGTCTTGTCACCATAGAGTCGAGGCGCATTCCTGAGCCCGAGCGTAGCAGCATACCACATATTAGATGTTAGTCGCAAAATCGGTTTGACGCCTTTGCCAAGACCCTTGCCAACATCCTTCGCTATCAGCACTGGAGTGTGAGTCTCGCCAGTATTGGTCTCCGTCCTCGTCAGACCCACCTCGTCGAATGAGTAGTGTGTGTTCGATCGTACAGGACTCATGACAGATCGGACTGGGGCAGCTTCGCCGTGAAAGTTGAGTTCCTGTGATGCTCGCCTATAATCTTCCTTTGCATTCTCGGCAGTCTCTCCTCTCATAGCATGAGCATATCGCCCAGGAAGTGTGACCGCATCTTCAATCGAAAGTCCTTGCTGTTTTCGCTTCTTCTTTTTCCTCTTTGCCACATCTCGTGTCGTTGTGTCCTTGATCTCGGAAAGTCCCGAGAACGCTTCCTGGAAAGCATTAACCACCACGCCTCCAATCCCAGTCAACGGCTCTCCAGGACCCTGGAAGTCTTTCCAGACGCGGCTCTTGTGCAGGATAAGCTGCTGCCACTGGAGCTGTTTGTTTTCTATCAACAGGTCCGCTGCCAATGCTGACAGCTGTAGTTTGGTGTGTTTCATGGTCCAAATTGCCAGACGGTCAGAAAATACGCCACAGCGCATCTTGGCTAGTGGCAGCGAGCGGTGGAATGAGTCGACCGCATTCTCTGCGCCGTCGCCTTCTTTGGCTATGCTTTTGGCAATCTCCTGGGCCTTGGCCTTCGCATCGGGCTCCAGACATTCTCTGATGCCTTTGGCGAATTTATCGCTGTCGAGCTTCTTCAAAGGCAATGCTTCCTTTGCTCCGGCTCCAACCTTTGCTATCTCCTTTGCCCAGAATGGCTGATCGCCGAAGAATGGCACGATCATCGTTGGTTTGCCAGCCTTGAGACCAGCCGCTGTTGTGCCAGCTCCGCCGTGATGGACGACAGCGTCCACGTACTGGAAGAGCCAGTCGTGAGGCACGTTGTCAATCATGAAAACCCCATCAGGCTTATCCATACCCTTACCCATGTCTCCCCAGCCTTTACTGATGACGGCCCGCACATCTGCTTTAGCTACTCCGTCGAAAATCATCTGCGTGAATGCAGTCGGATCATCGATACCGGATATCGATCCAAAACCGATGTAAAGAAGGGGCCGCTTGTCAGACGATCGCTCCAGGAACTTCACCAAATCATCAGGCGGTTTGTATGATGTCGCAAGATCGAGGAACACGTAGCCGGCTATGTCGATCTCTGGGCCCCAGTCTGCTGGCTTAGGGACAAACCCGGGAGACCACAGGTAAGTCACCGGGATCTTCAGTCGTGAAAGCTGGCCTGGTGCCCACAGCGTCGATACTGGCTCTAGGTTGAGTGTCTTCTGTCGAAACTTGTTGACCAGATCCCCCAGACCTTGCCAAGTCATCAAATCGACCAATGGGTAGGACATGTAGTTAATGTATCGCATGTCCTCCACATTCGACGACTTTATGTTGGCCAGTGGATGCGGAAATTGTGATGTCGGCGTATGGAATGGGAACGGGAAACAGAGGTGGAGAGGTATCCCAAGCTTCTCAGCGATATGCACATGCGCCATGCTAGGAGGATTTGCGATGATCGCGTCCGCAATGAAAGGGTACTTGTCGCCCATCATCTTGAGGTTCATCAGATCATGCTCGTCATCAGTAGCATTGATGCAAGCTCTCCACATGCCCTGGAACATCTCGAACATGTCCTGCCTCCTCTCGCCGATCTCACCAGCCTTGATCGTGTCCAACGATGGGATCAGACCTGGATTCTTCACCATGAAAGCCATGAGTCGGGACGGATCGCCCTTGATGCTGAAGAATTCGAGGCCGATCTCTTCCTCGATGAACTTCTTGAACGTTGGATGCGTGGCAATGCGGACCCTATGATTGTACTTGTCCTTGAGAATTTTGCCAATTTTCAGGAAAGGCTGAATATCTCCTCGAGATCCAATGACCATGATCACGATGTTGAGACTGGGTATTTGGAGCGTGCCCTTAGCTTGTGACTCGTGAAAAGCTGCCGCATGTCGCAGAGCTTCTGCTTCTTCTTCTCTTGCTTCTGGATGTAGATGCCTCGTTATGGTCGTTCCGAGCGCTTTCGATAGGTAGCCAGACTTAGCAACTGTCTCGTTCACCGATATCCTAAGCCGGCCGTCTCTGGCTACGCGACCGCGACCCTGGAAGTGCTCGTTGCCGACCTGTACATCGCGCTTCCCGTTGCCATTCTCTCGCTTCACCTTGTTCAGCCGCCTGGTTCCTAGAGGATGGCCTTGTGCAGGCGCGGTGTGGCTCTTGCTTATCTGCAGAGGTGCCCCGTTGTCGTCAGAATCAGAGTCTTCGGAGGGTGATTCCTGTGCCTCAGCAGTCGCCTCCATGATGGGCACATTGTCATGGGTCAATGTCACTGCAGCGCCTGTCGACTTACGATGCGACTGCGACAGCACGGGTCGTATGGCGACGGGTGTGGCGGCGTCCGTTGCTGCTCTTGCAAGCACATTGGGGCGGTCAACCGGGGTGAACGGCGATTCTATACCGGGGAAGAGTGGATCAGAAGCAACCTCTTGCAATGTTGCCTCCGAGTCGAGTCGCGTCGCCGACGAGGGACGACGAAGGCCAGTGGCCGTGGCATCATCGGCGTAGTCGACTGCGCTCGTGCCTGTTGGAGAGACAAGCGTCATCTCTACGATTTTGATAGATTGTGGAGCCTCACATGCCGCACTTCAGCGTATGGAAGCACATGTCATGGCAACGACTTCCTCTCCATACTTACGGTGGTCAACGGCGGTGGACTGGGTCTACACAGGACAACGTTGGCATGTCAGGATGAACGGGTGCAGATATCATCATTGTGATGTGTTCGAAGCGAAGGTTTGCAATCTCTCGCAGACTGCGTGACGTAGAGCGCAGTACAAAATTTAGCCCCAGACGCGGATCTTGCGGATGACAGCGCATTATATAATTTACCGAGCATTTGAGGTCTAAAAGATCCAGGTAACTGCCACTCACGTTATCACGAAGTCGTTCTGCTTATGGTCTAGAGAGACGTCGCGGTCAACGACACCGTACTATGCGCCTCGATGTTTGCCCACCTTGCGAAGCCGAACATTCAAGTTCGTGGCAGCTCCGCGACGGCAGAACTCTGGCGGGACACGCGACAGCCCAGGTGCCCGCCGAGAAATCGTGTTGACCCATGATCTTGGCTGGAGACAAGTTTCAGGAACAATGATGTGATTGACTGCTTCAAGGGCCCATGTCCTGGGCTTCCGGGCGGCTTTTCCGGGCCTTATAATAAAAGTCCGGCTACTGACAACCAAGTCAGAGTACGCCGTATCGATGGTCTTGGTGTTGTCATGCACCTGGGCATCTGTCGCTTCTTACGCGTATTCTGAATGAACTTGCAGTATCCAGATCTTGGGCTGAGACATCACAAATGACTATATCGCCACGACCACCGCCGTCAGTCCCAAAGCAAGCGCTAATTGTGGTCCTCCCAGGTGCACGGTTAGGCGACCCCCATCGTCACTCATCTGCGCTCCTGCATCAGTCGTATTCGATTTCCCTTCGCGGACAACACGCTGAGCTGTCGACAAAGCAGCGCTTTGAGTGGTTGCCGTGATCATTCTGCTGTTTGTAGTACTGTTCATCTCTCGATTACCAGCCACTGACACCTCGTGCCTGAGCTGTAACTTGTCGAAGTGCTCGGGCACATTGTTGTCGGCTCGCGCAGCGTAATTTGTGCTAATTAGGTGGTGTCGCAGCTCCGACACGGCCATCATGCGACCGAGTTGCAAGCCGCCAACAGCAGCGCAAAGGGCAAGCTGCAAGAATGGGAGTATGTGCATCTGGCACTATCCAGGTGATAGTTATTGAGTTGCTTGGTCTCAATATGTCGCTGATCGTGTCGTTGGTGTAGTACGGGTATGATAAAGCTTGATGCGCATAAATGACCTACCGCACTTACCGTTGAAGCCCGCCATACCTATGTTATTGCTCGCAATCGACAGTCGTTGCTATGTGAGCAATAGTACGATTGTTTACCTGGCTGGAAATGTCCATGATGACGGGTAGCCGCAGCTTACCTCCACTTCCCTGCAGCATCTGAGTCTTGTCATCAGAACGTCGCAAGCACATGAAAACGTGTGGTGGCGATAAGAATGTGTGCTGTCAACACATCAAGTACTCAATGGCGCTACAGAGGCGTAACGGAGGCTTTGACGACGACGAGATCTGGACGAACAGGAGGGCAAAAAGACTCGATCTGCCTCGCCGCCTAGGGGTTGTGCAATCCCGGGCAGGGTCCTCCCCAGCCAATCAGATCCGCCAGAGCCTCTCGTATCGAGACAAACTTGGTTCGAGAACGCGTGCTCTGCGACGTTTCTTCCTTCATGTCACAATAATTCCTTGCAAAGTGCTCGGTAAGTGACAATGCCGTTATCACACACGAGCAATGTCGCAGGTAGGATCGACACGGTAAGTCCTGGCGTGCTCTGACCTCAAGAAGGCCTTGTCATCTCGTGGACGAGGAATGCACCTGTCTTAACCCTTTCTTTACCGTCAACTTCAACGACACCACCGAAGCTGGTCTTCGTTCGATTCCCATCAGCGAAGCCGGTCTTCTTGACACACAAGTCTAGACCTTCAGCGCCCTCCCTGGCGAGAAAGTCACCGATTTTTTCCATGATGGCGTTTTCTTTCTTCCTCAGCAAATCCACCCGTAACGAGCTATCTGTAGCAGATCCGCGATGGCGCAGCAAAACCGTCCTGCACCTCATTACAGTCAACTTCGCGTTCGTGGCAATCGCACTTTTTGGAGCCGTCGTGCCGATGTGGAACGACAACTTTTTTCACGGCAGAGGCCTTCGTGGCGATTGGACTGACGGCTTGATCCTCGCGCCGCTGCTCGTATCTTTCATCATCTCCTGCACCACAATCATCACCATCTTCATACAGCGCAAACGGCTACCACCACTCTTCAACATTGGAGCCCTCCTCGCGATACTATTCTTCCTCCTTATCGCCATTGTCTTTGCCGGCGTTGGCAGCATCTTCCCGCACTGGAGAAGCACCACAACACCCAACCAGAATGGTGTTGTCCTTTGTAACACTCTCAACATGTTCACCCGTGAATGTGAGCCTATGATGTATCGCATCGGTGAACTCCAGATCGCTGGTCTCATCTTCAGTATCATCGTCTGGCTTACCACATCTCTCCTCGTGGTGATCGCCGTCCAGGAGTGGCGCGACATGAAGTTTTTGAGAAAGCACCAGCTCCGCAAACTACAGCTTTACACAGATCCAGAGAAGACCACTGGGGGCCGCCCTGGAGGCCGGACTGGCAAGCAGATCAAGCTTCGCAACTCCATCACCCGGATGAGCTATCTGCGGCCACCGTCTGGAGTCCGCCTCAGCAGATACAGTCCACAGCACAAAGACTCGACAGCTTCAATTGGAACAACAGTACCATTCGTCCTTATTGCGGAACCAGAACCGAGCCACGCTCACCCGGTGAGATATGTTTAGTCGCTCACAAGCTAAAACATCGCTACAAATACAACGCTTACCAACACCGTCGACCACCAGCAAGCCCGCACTGAAACAGCAGATCCCTGAGAGCCGCCGCTGCCGCCACCACTTCCATCGCCAGCTTCGAAGCCGCGCGCCTCTCCACCCATATACAGCGCTCCTAGCTCCGTCAGATCTCCATCGTCGTCCAGTAGCGCCACCGCATCTCCTGTCCAGTCATTGGCCTCGTCCTCCCTAAACGCGCCAAACCATGCATACCTCGCTACCCAGTCGGTCGCATCCAAAAACGCCAAACTCTGGTTCATCATCCCCTGCACCTCCTCCTTGGTCGCTGGTTGCGGCAGCGCCATCTCCGTCACCCACAAGTCCTTATCCGGATAGGTCTCATGCAGCGTGCCCAGCCAGCTTGCGAGCCCCTCAAACGCACCGTACCAGTGCGCCGCCACAAAGTCGAATTCGCAACCCGTATCCTCATACTTGTCCCAACAGCTCTCATTAAACTTCTGCAGCCATTCGAGACCATTCGGACTACCAGTCGTGGCAGGCAAGCTGATCTTCTTGCCGTTCTTGCCCTCTCTCAATTTCACAATGTCCGCCCACGCCTCAGCCGCATCTTCCGGTTCGATATTTGTTCCGCCTCCTGAAGTAGCGCCATCGGGCTCGTTGAACGTCAGGACGTTCTCGTACCTCAGTCCGTTTATGACTCGGATGTCCTGGTCCAGATTCTCGAGACTGTGGATCATGGGCGCGAAATCGAGCTTGGTGAAGGATTGATCTTGTATGGGACCGGCGCCCCAGGATTTATACCATGTTATGGGTGTTTTACCTGAAGCAAATATGCTATTGTCAGTGGCGGAAGACTTGGTGCCAATCCAGGAGATGCCGCGTTTGGTCCCTGGGTTGTCGGTACCGTTCTGGGCCGCCGTGGGCCTTGTGAGGAGAAGGACCGCTGCTAATGTCTGCAACAGCAGGCTTTGCATGTTGTGTACAGACGCTCCTGTCCGTGGGTGGTTTGTGTAGCGCATCGTGACTCAGATCTTGGGCTGATGTCTTGGCTGATGGTGCGGGCTATGCCTTGGGACGGGGCCGTCGACTTTGGTGTCTGCAGTGGTCTCCTGCAATGTCTTGTTGCGTCTGGCTGCCAATATATCGTCTGACTTTACCCGCGCGCTTGCAACTTTCTATCCTGTCTGCGTCTTGCCAATTTAGTCTCTACTTTGGGCTTGCCTATATTTCAATATCAAGACAATTTTTCACGAGGTCGGTCCACTGGATAAATTACTGCTCGTGCCTGTATGGACTGGAAGCGGGTGATCTTCCACTGCGACTGATCGGTATACAGTGTGTTCGAGGAAGTGGCGACAGTAGTAGAGGCAGTATATATTGTCAGTCCAACAACGGCCTTATCAATAACGACAACATTATGTATGCCGAGCCCTCCGCCACCCACTTCAAAAGCAGGGCACGGGCTCGGCTCGAGCCAAGGGGAGCAAGGTCAGAGCCTGTTCTTGCGGGATCCGCACGTGGCTATGTTTGGGCCCGACGACGTGCTTTGCCCAATAATTCTACAATCTCTATCAAGAAGCGAAACGCTGCTCAATTAGCGATATTCAGATGCTGGTCCTCTGCTCGAAATTGGGAAGCGAGAATGGATGACGTCGTTGATGCGAATGCCTTGGCATTGGGCTACGCACGGACCGCGGGACGACACCTCTCGCAAAGTTGGGATGTGGTATCTGTAAGCATTCATGTTAGCAGAACTTTTGTGCCTGAAGCAGGCGCGCTGCTGCGTTTCGTTGGCTACTACAGGCATGTTACGGCCAAAATCTCGGGCGAGTAAGCCACATGCGGAGGGACATGGCCCCGGATAGTGGTAGACCTGCATAAAGTATGGGGATCTACAAACTCTGTTTGCTGAACATAGGTATGACCAGGGGAACGACAGCTGAGGGCCTCGACGACTACGGTGGTGGTGGCAGCGACCACGAGTACATTGACAGACTCGACATGGCTGAGTCACAGCGGCGTTGACGGTGTGCCTGACATGCAAGCCATCGACTGCTCCTTTAAGACGTCCTGGTCTAATAAGCTCCTTCTATAGATCGCGACCGAGCCAGCCAGTCTCTCTTGCACTAACTTATCTATTGCCAACCAATACTAACACACGACCACAATGCCGCCCAAACTAGTAGTCGGCCTGATGGGCTCTTCCGTCGCAAACGGCGCCTCCCTCCTCTCCACTCCAGCCGGCATGAAATCCTTCCTCGCCATCTGCTCCCGTCATAACATCCACGAGCTCGACACCGCCCGAGTCTACGCCGCCGGCGGATCCGAAGCTGTCGCCGGCCAAGTCGGCGCTGCGTCCTCGTTTGCGCTTTCAACCAAAGCGCCCGCGTTCGCCCCACAATCTCTCCGGCGGGATGCCATCATCGCCAACTGTAATGCCAGTCTCAGGGCACTGCAGACTGACAAGTCGACATATACTACTTGCATGGACCGGACAGAACGACGCCCCTAGAAGAGCAGTGCGCCGCCATTAATCAGCTGTACTCCGAAGGGAAGTTTGCTCGGTTCGGGGTGAGCAACATCTCGCCCGAGGAAGTACAGCAGATTCACGATATCTGCAGTCGAGAAGGGTACTGCCTGCCCAAAGTCTACCAGGGCGGATACAACCCGATCGGACGCGGTCCCGAGGACGGGCTTTTTCCCCTACTTCGGAAGTTGGACATGAATTTCTACGCATTCAGCCCCCTTGGCGGCGGGTTGCTGGCGAAGCCCTTACAGGAACTGGTGAAGCCAGCCAAGGGGACGAGGTTCGATGAGATGAAGGTCTTTGGGGATATCTACCTGACCGAGGAGATCATGGGGGGATTACGAAAAGTGCAGGCGGCGTGTGATGAAGCTGATGTGAAGTTGATGGAAGCGACGATGCGGTGGTTCCGGTGGCATTCCGTATTGGGTGAGGGGTCTTGGGGAGAAGGAAATGGGGTGATTGTGGGGGCGAGTAGTGAGGCACAGTTGGAGGGAAGTTTAGGGGCATGGGAGAAGGGGAGGTTGCCGGACAATATAGCTGAGGCTTGGGAGGAGCTGTTCCAGGAATTGATACGAGCAGGGATGGTGCCGCGGTTTCACAATTGATGGGCTCAGCTTCAGAGGTCTGGCGTCTGAAGCGGGTTGGGACGCTCTCAATAAAAGTTCGGCATCGGCAGCCGAACCGTACGCATCCAATGCGAGGATAGAGCTGGGATGAGAGCGGTTTATTTTGTAGAGCTGCTGTCATTCTATGCGGTGTCAAGTTCATCTATGCTGCGGAACGAAGTCTCATATCAAGCCCTAACGGATATGTCATACTCACCTCACGCATAGGTGCCGCTGAAGCCGTAGTGTATGCCTCGCAGAGCTCTGCTCCACGACAATCACTCCTTGCGGATGAACGCGCGTGTCTCTTTAGAAGCAGAACACCTGATCCTCCAACTTGCTCACAGGCCGTGCCTTCTGATAGCCCAGGCTCTCGGTCGCCTTCTTCAGCGCGCTCACCATGGGCGGAGGACCACAAATGCAGATCTTCATATCTGGTCCAGGTGCTGGCAAGTGCTCCTTGATCATATCCGCCGTCACGAAGCCAGTGCCACCACTCCACTTCTCCGGAGGGTTGTTGAGCACGTAGTAGACCTTGAAGCCCTCGTCCTCAGCGGCCAGATAGTCGATCTCTTGCTTCAGTAAGATGTCGTCGGGATTGACGTTCGCGAAGATGAGGTCAACCCTGGTAGTGTCCTTTCCACCATTCCGAGGTCTGCCTCGCACGATAGCCCGAATGACCTGCAGCATAGGCGTGATGCCGGTACCGCCTGCAATCATGCCGATGCGACTGCACATGTTGGGGCTATAAATCATAGCGCCCTTGGGTCCACGCAGCTTCATGGTGTCGCCGATCTTGAGGGTCGTCATGTACGCACTGATGTTGCCTTGCGGGTATGCCTTGATCATGAAGTCGACATAGCCTTTGTCCTCGTCGGAGGAGATGGGTGTGTATGACCGTACAACTTCCTTGTCGGCACCTTTCGGTGTGGCGGCTAGGGAAATATGTTGGCCTATGGGGAGGCCGAGGATGGAATTCTCTGAAGGGAGGCCGAAGCGGTAGATGGCGACATTGTGTGAGGTCTCGGTCTTCTTGATGAGTGGAAACTCTTGGAATTGGTCTGGAATGAGGACTGGCTTTGCTGGGGGAGCTGCTCTGCGTCAGTATACACTGGTGGGCTGTTGCGGGAGACGGAGAACGAACCGGAGGAAAGGTATATATAGCCTGCTACTGCAGCACCCAGTACAAGCAGTAGAGATGGTATTATAACATTCATAGACCTGTGTTTTCGTCAGTGACATCCTGAGCCAGCGTTTTACGTTGACTCACGCCATGGTGAATGTCTGGGGGCGCAGGTGGTTGAGTGGCTGCAACAGAGACGATCACACGCAGCTCCTGGACTGATAGCCAAGGACTTGAAGGTCACCACCAGTACCTCATTACTTCAGCACGAAAAGGAGCACCGCGGTAGGATGCGGGTTCAACATTAATATAGATTGTCGGGCAAACTGCCCCACATTCGATGAAGTCGTCCACAACGATGTTTCAAGGTTGGCCAAAAAAGAAAAAAGTTCCTCCGTCAGTTCTCCCGTGAGACCGGATGACAAGAGACGATGCACTTTGCCCACTTGCTTCCTTCCTTGGCCTCCACACTGTCGGATACCTAAACAGGACTTGCGCCTTGGTGACAGCTCATTATCTACATTGCGGAGTAGTTCCCAGCTCAAATGCGAGGTTTCTGACGCAGAGATTAACCCATGTTGTGTACTATCGCCGAGTCCATTGAAGATATATTTTCCTTGTACCTGCCGAGCAACGGAGATGACCATCGGCACACAAGATGCCCCTTTACCATTCAACCTAACAGATCTCGACCGCCAAATTCTAGCACAAACAGACGAGGAGTTCCATGCGCACTCATGGGATGAACTCAAGGAAATCATCAGTACAAACAGGCTCGACATCTTGAAACGCAAGCCCTCAGAGTTGCGGCGCTATCTCAAATGGTCTACTGAAACAAAAGCTCAGTATGGCAGTGTCCCAAACTACGTGATGGAGGAGAGGCTCAAATGGAATCCGTTGCCTTCCACAACGCCGGAGACGGGACCCAAGTTTTCGGTGCAGGATCCTACGCCGTTTGCGAACTCAGAGGATTACAGGATCATGCCGAATGACTGGCCGTATGGGATGGAGGATGGGATCAGGCACTTGATTGTGTGGTTGAAAGGCAGAGTGGAGACGGAGCCGTCGAGGGGTGACATGACGCCAAAGTCGAGGCAGCAGATTCAGCACTTCGTCCAGAAGACGTTCATCGATCGTGTCGAGGGTTTGCCAGGGCCTGCTGAGAAGGTCATGTGGTTCAAGAACTGGACTGCCTTGCAATCAGTGCCGGGGATGGAGCACATCCATGTGCTTGTACGGGATGTGCCGCAGGAGATCATTGATGAGTGGACCGGCGGTGAACCGATGAAGCAGGACGAGGGTTCGTGACAGTGTTAGAGTTGCATCAGTGGCGTCGTAGAGAGGACTTTGGGCGTGGTCGAAAAGAATAAGTCTATGGGGTTATCTCAATGTCTAGAATGTCATCAATCATCGTAGCTTCGAGTTCCGAAGCTCATTCCACATCGTGTCCAGCACTTGGAAGGTCGCCGTAACACCCTCCATCGTCGACTTGTCAATCTCCATGAAGCCGTACCTTTGCTGGATTTTGTCTGGATGCCACCTCACCCTTTCTACCTTCAGAGCAGCTGATAGAGCCCCATCGTCTGCATCATTGTCAGCTTGGACCGCTGCCGTGGCATCTCGAATAAAACGTCGGATTTCCTCCGCCTTGACATCCTTGCGCTGGCCCGACTCAACTGGCCATGCAATCTTGTTACGAAGGAAGAGATTCTCGGTTGGCTGTGATGGATCTCGTGTCTTGGCCATTTCCTGTAGCTGTTCCCATCGTTGAAGATAATGTTGCCACAGCTCACGCCAGCGCTTCTGATCTTTGCGCTGCTGTCCACGTCGCAGACTGGCATCGATCGCGAAGTCGAAAGTGAAGTTGTCATATGCTTCTCCATCAACTTTCGGCTTCCGTCTTTTGCGGGCACGTTGGTGCTTTGCCTCTTCTTCAGCCTTTTCGCGAGCTTTTTCTTGGCGCCTCTCTTCTCGCTTCGCCTCGACTCCTTCCCTGCTCTTCTCCCACATCTTGCGGCGAACGTACGTAGCATATTCGTCGTCAGTCATGATCTCGAGTTCGCCAGTGTCCTCATTCACGAATGTGTTTGGGTAGTTGTGAATTGGCTGACCGTAGACGCCCTCCCAGAAGTTAGCACCCTCATCGTCACCCATGGCATCGAACAAAGATTCCCTGAATGCATCGTCGAGATTCAAGCCATTTGACTGTTCAGCAGTCTCACTGTCTTCGCGTCGCCGTCGCTTGAATCGGCTGTGCGACTGCTTGTCCTTGTCGGAGCGATGGGAGCCGTGGTGATGGCGCCGCTTCCGACTACGTGTGGTGCCGCCACTGGGCGCATCATCTGTACGGGTTGCATCGTCCTTGAATCGGAATGGCTGGAGTGGCGTCGCAGTCGCACCATCATCGTCGTCGGACATGATGCTTCATTATGGTCGCCACGGAAGCCCCGAAGCGAAATGACCACTACTGTGGCCGCAAAGTCTGCCTGTTGAGGGAATGGTAAAGGAACACAAGACTTCGCAAATGTCTTGAGGTTGAACCAAGAAAAAGTGGGTCTTTCACTCTATGAACTTTTTGTCTGAATCACAACGATTGATTGTGACTCCCTTGGGCAATGCAATCAGAATTATCAACGTTCGCTTCTGCATTGTCTCGTCGTGCGATCTTCACTTCCAGATATCATCGACTCATTCGACTTACACAAGGTTGGCAGGAAGCGATTCAAGTTTCGACTACTTGCCAAGGACGATATTTGAGCACGGGCAAGCGCGTCTCTAAGAAGACCTCCAGCAAGCGCGTTGAAAAGTGCGATTTTCGCAAGAGCGAACGGCTGAAGAAATACAGCCAGACGTGCCCGCGATCTTACACACAGCAATCGCTCAACATGGCGAAGTACGAGAATCCCGTTGACTTCTATCGACAACACATCGCCGAACGCTTGGCACCCCTGGTCGACAAGAAGGAATCCGAAATCTACCCTGTGCTTTCGTGGACTACGACATTAGACAAGGGCGACCTGATACTGCCAGCAGCCGCACTTCGAATCAAGGGCAAGAAGCCACAAGAGATCGCTGACGATGTGGCCTCAAAATTTCCGACAGATGACCAAACATTGGTGACGATACAGGCACAGGGAGCTTTCCTGGCTTTCTTCTTCAAACCACAGAGCCTCATCAGCCGCGTGGTACCCCTGATCCTCCAACAGAAGGAAGCCTATGGTCCAAACCCGACATTAGGTCTGAAAGACCCAAAGGACGAGTCGAAAGGCAGCAAAAAGGTCATTGTCGAATTTTCGTCACCGAATATTGCCAAGGAATTCCATCAAGGTCATCTTCGAAGTACAATCATCGGCGGCTTTCTCTCGAAGCTATATGCTCAGACTGGATGGGAAGTCATCCGTATGAACTACCTCGGTGATTGGGGTAAGCAATATGGTTTGCTTGCCAACGGCTTCAGAAAATTCGGCAGTGATGAGCAGCTCGAGAAAGACTCTATTCAGCATTTGTTCCAAGTCTACGTCCAGATCAGCAAGATTCAAAAGGAGCAGAACGAACCGATCGACGCGTTGAAGAAGGAAATCACCGAGAAGCGGAAAACAGGTCAGGATGTCTCGGAGCTGGAAGCCAAGTTGGCGCCATTGGTCGACGCCAGCGAAGATGAGGCTGCTCGGAAGTACTTCAAGAGTATGGAGGACAATGATCCTGACGCTATTGCCCTGTGGACCAAATTCCGAGACCTGAGTATCTCG
This sequence comes from Cyphellophora attinorum, assembly GCF_001299255.1. Classification (NCBI taxonomy): domain Eukaryota; kingdom Fungi; phylum Ascomycota; class Eurotiomycetes; order Chaetothyriales; family Cyphellophoraceae; genus Cyphellophora; species Cyphellophora attinorum. The sequence continues at coordinate 77,658 of NW_017253243.1, read as the reverse complement.
AAATACAAGAAGACTTACCAACGATTAAACATTGCTTTCGATGTTTTCTCAGGAGAATCACAGGTTGGCAAGGAGATGATGGAGAAGGTCTTGACGGATTTGAAGAAGCAAGGTATTGCTGAGGTGGACCAAGGTGCAACCCTGATCGACTTCTCAAAGCACGGTGCCAAGAAGCTCAACAAGGCTATCATTATTCGACGAGATGGCACACCGCTGTATCTGACCCGAGATCTGGCTGCGATCCTGGAACGCCACGAGAAGTATGGCTTCGACAAGATGATCTACGTAATCGCAGATCAGCAGAACGAGCACGTTGCCCAGCTGTTCAAGACCACAGAGATCAGTGGACACAAAGATGTAGCCTCGAAATGCGAGCACATCAGCTTCGGAATGGTGAAAGGCATGAGCACCCGCAAAGGCACCGTCAAGTTCCTTGACGATGTCATCGCTGATGTGCGCGTCAAGATGTGGGACGTGATGAAATCGAACGAGAAGAAGTACGAGCAGCTCGAAAACCCAGAGGCCATTGCCGACGTTCTTGCCATCTCTTCGATTATGGTTCAAGATCTCAAGGGCAAGGTCCGCAACGGCTATGATTTCAATATTGACCAGATGACTGCATTTGAAGGCGACACTGGTCCATACTTGCAGTATGCTCATGCTCGGTTGTGCTCGATTGAGCGCAAAGCTGGTGTTGATCTAAGCACATTGAGCAGCGCAGACTGGTCGAAGTTGTCAGAGAGTCACGCTGTTAACCTAGTCCGAGCGCTGGCTCAATGGCCTGATGTGGTGACCAACACTGTCAAGACGCAGGAGCCCGCTACAGTGCTCACGTATCTCTTTAAGATGGCGCACGCGCTGAGCTCCAGTTATGACCAGTTGCAGGTTGTTGGCAGCGAACCGGAACTTCAGAAAGCTCGACTGGCGCTGTACGAGGCTGCTCGACAGGTGTTGTGGAATGGTATGACTCTGCTCGGTCTTTCTCCTGTTGAACGCATGTGAGATGCTTCAGACATTCATCCAGGTTCTCGAGATACTCATACTCGACGAGCGACCTGCTTGGTCGGGCGAACAAAGTCGAAACCCGCCTGGGAGGCCTTCTGGAGGCCTTAAAGCGCGGGCGAGCTCGGGAAAAGCAGGTAATGGTGGACGGGAATCTATCGCGTTCGCAATTCGCATTTTCATGCTCGACACCTCCGCAAAAAGCTTATGGAGCAGTCCGGCGGAATTGTATCTGGGGAATGCTGGTCGCAGCACTGTTCGGTAGGACCTAGGCTCACTTCCAGGCAAGCAATTCACATTCTCGCAAAGCACATCAACTGATGATCACGTTGTGCTTATCTTTGACGTGAGGTGTACAATAATATGACTTCGATACGATTCGTTGACTGATGGATCAGAACAAGGTAAATCCTGGGGACGCGCTCGGAAGCGACAGAAGCCTGTCGATTGAGTTGTGGCTTCTGACACGCCTTCGACTCAATCGATAAGGTGTGACAGCGCTCGAGCGCACTCACTGTCCACCTTGGTAGGCAATTGCCACCCTCATCCAGGTTTGCTTCTGTTGATACTGCCCACGCTGGTGGCGCATTGTCCATTTCGTGAAACCTTGCCAGACAGTGATCCCAGCAAGCTGACAGCAGCAGTCAAAAGTCCAGGCCAGTAAGGTGGCAGTCGAAGGTGACACAAAGTATGCGTTGCTGTCGCCAACAACAGAAAGCTTGGACCACTCAAGATGCCGATGCGCCACATTTTGCTATGCGCTCACAAACCAGAGTCACTCCCCCAGCACCTTCATTCGAACCACTGACAGATGGATGGCTATGAGCAGCCGATTCAGCACTTACATACATTTCGCTTGGGCTCACCGGTGACGAATATAGAAAGGTCAGCAGTAGAGGTCGAAGGGCCCGCAACGTTGGGCTGCAATGGCGACTGGTGCTTGGCAGGTCGGGCATGCATATTCGAGTAGACAGCCAGTGAGCTGTAGGCCCGCGCTGCAAGCTAAGAGACTGACAGGCGAGTCAATGGATGCCTGGGATGGACGTTCGTTCGGTAGGTGAGTGGCCTGCATGCTGCTAGATAGGAAACGGAGGGGGGCAGAAAATGATGTCTCCGTCATTGAGCGTTTCGTCCATTGAGAAATTCTCTCCCCTTCTTCTGCAGGCCGCAGCAAAGCATTGAGCATTTCCTGCAACAATTGTGACTCCAGAGTCCGGATCTCTTGTCGTCGCAGACAGCAGGCGCCACTCTTTACCTTCTAGTGGTCTGTTGCGATTCTTGTTTCCATATCATTGGAAGGACCTACCCGTTCTTGCAGTCTCTGAGGCAGTTGCCCGCGACATTGAGCAACGCTGTTGTTAGCTGCGCAACTACCCATCTTGTTGACGACCGCTTCCGCGCATCGACAACGCATCAAATTACCCTGTCCAGCCTGAGAGAACACTTCGTGCTGGCCAGTGAGCAAGATGCGAACGCGACCCAAAGAATACCTGAGCCATCGAAGATCGCATGACGAAACGATTAATTGTGAGTGCTGAGCAGATCGCGACGGTCGTTCAAGATTCACAAAGCGGCGAGATCAGCAGCTGCACGAGATCACGGCCACGCGTCGACTTCAGTAACGCCTTGCATCCCGGCCGCAACCATCCTGCTATCAAGAGCATTGTCAACGATAACATCCTACTTCTTCTGTATCATAGATTCCCAGGCAGACAGCCCTCAAAGATCATCCGCGACCAATTACACAGGGGCCCAAATAAGCTTAAGGTTTCTATCGATAGGCGGGCCTTTCCGGGGGCCACACTGAAACTATCCACTCCCTTGGAACTCCAGACCTCACTCCATCGGTACACCGACCACCCAACAAGGGGCAGCTTTGAGGACCGCCCTCAACTGGAACCGAGCTAGACAGCTCCTACTGGCATATTGCTCACCGTGCTTCCGAGGATTATCGGCCTACTGCTCCGGGGTCTATCTGATCGATCCCAGTCACTGACCACCCCTTGAACACATCACCCTCTTGGACGACAGTAATTCATGCCGGACAATCGACAAGGACCACGGGTAGCTCACGTCGAGGACTACGACGACGATAACAACACAACTATCTCACATACTCGCGCTTTTGCTAGCGCTTCCAGTAGAGGCACCAAGGATGGTAGCGACTCGGGGTATTCCAGCCGTGCTGGTACCCATGATGGAGAGAGCAAGCAGACTTCGCCGGAGGTAGTGATGGCGATGCCGATTGAGAGACAGAGAAATCCCTACAGCAGTGGTCCACTACCTCAACGTCAAAAGTCTACGACACATCCAAGGCGACCGAATGATATTAAGAATTCGGCCCAGCATGAACCTGAGAAGCGGAAGGAGTTTTGTCATCGTAAGGGCGTCTGCTATACTTGTGACCAATTGGGATACCATGTGAATCAGGACGAGTTCGAAGCAGGTCTTGCCAAGCAAACGGTGACTGGTCAGGATGGCCACCGGAGATCCGAAGCACCCAAGGTTGAAGTGTTCGAAGAGGAGGAGGAGCGCATTGACCCGGGCAAGAAGGTACGACAGGTGTCTTCACACAAGGGCGGCCGGCCGGAACTTGACAAGCGGCATTCGACCACAAGACACACACCCGCATTCAGTCCGGCGCCTGGCCCTTACTCTTCACATGACTACGTGGCACAAATGGCTACTGCAGGTTACGCAGTATCTCCTTACGGCTACTCGCCAGCTTCGGTCACGCCTTTGACGCCAGCTTATGCTTCGCAATCGCACTCACGTGGATACTTCGATCATCGTAGCACAGCACCAAGTCGGCCCGCGCCGCTCCACCGTAATAGTGTCCACGAACGGCCTTCGACCTCCCAGACGACTTACGCAGACTATGAGAAAGTATACCCTGCCCCACAACGAGAGACTTTGAAAGCAGCCAAACGACTATCCTATAATGGAAAGCGACCAGAAGATTACGATTTAATGCCTCCGCCACCACAACGACCAGATCTAAAGGTTGCCACTGACACTCCGCCCACGCCCAATCACACGCATTCGTACTCAGCGGACTACAAGAGGCACGACACAGGCTACGATGGCTCGGACGACTATCGTGATTCGTACGACAGCTATCATCGCAGACCGGCTGACGACTTGTCAAGAACACGATCTCGTGATCTATCTCCCCGCCGACATGACCTACCACCACTGTCTGCACGACCAAAGCCAAGACAGACGGTCTCAGAGTCCTACACATCCAAATCTGCCACGAAAGACCAATTGGGTCATACCTCAAGCACGCGACGAGCGACTCAGCCTGTCACTGCGATCGATGCGAAACTCGCTGATGCCGAAGCATACCAAGAGCGACAAGGCGCAGCCAAGACATCGCATGCTTTGACACACCAGACCAAGACATCAAGCGGTAGCAAGACTCATACCAGATCAGAAAGCGGCAGCAACCATAGCCACCAGCAGAGCCACTACTCCTCCGCATCACGGATTTCCTCCAAATCACAGACGTCTCGTCGCGGCAGCGTCCTCATCGAGACAGGAGGCAAGGCTCGACCAGTGAGCATCGCCTTGCCTGCCCACGGCGTGACCATACAGATCGGCGGCGATGCTCCGGACGAGAAGCCCAGACTCAAGGGTAGCATAGAGCCCAAAATGATTGAACAAGCTCCGACACAAAGCGGAAGCACGGCGAGCAAGTCATCCGCGACTAGGAGCCGTGCTGCCACGAGCGACTACACGACGTCTGATCGCGGACGAGATGGTGGAGGGCGTGATCGAGGACAAGACTACAAGATCACGAGACGGATCTCGCATGTCATCGATGATAGTCGGCCGCCGTCGTCGCCGGTAAAGATGAAGCAGGGCCGGTCGTCTTCGTCGACGCGGTCTGGCAGCCGGCATAGGGCGTCGAGTGACGGTAATCAACGACGTTAATGAGAGCATGTCCGGCTTCGTTTCCCTCTACAATATTTACTCCCGAGTTACAATGAAATGCTCCTTTCATACCCAACGACATTACGACATCTACAACACGCTTCTCGCTACGATTTAGGCGGCATTTCTGCCTTGGATCATCTTTTATCTGCCCAGCATTTCTCGACATTCACCTCACATTCTCAACACGCAAAAAGCATGTCGAAATAAAAGCACATCGGGCTGGGCTTTCAAACATTCTCCGCGGTAGACCATTTTCGACTTCCTGCTCCCTCCGGCGCCCGTCGCAAGACTGGCTGGCTCTGGGTACCGAACCGATTTCGGGCTTTTCTCTACGTTGTACATTCATCATCGTCAAGCATTTTGGTTCTCTGATTCTTCCAGCTCTGGCGTTCTTTCATTGGAATGTCGTGACGTGGGAATCGGACGATTTGGCAACAACATGAGAGGAGGCTATTCCGTCACGGGAACATGTCCATGGCATTTACTGGCTTTGGTGGGAGTAAGATTGCTATGCTTGCAGGGGCAACTTTGAATCATGTCTTCTGGACAAGATGCACTATGTAGTATACTCACGTAGGTAGCCCCAGAAGGCCGGCCATCAGGGCATGACTGAATTCTCAGATGTCTAGTTCTAGCCAAATGCTTCCGTGCCGTAGATATGCTGTGCTTGATTTTCCCGGGCATTTTGGCCGTCCCGTCTTTACTTACCGCGACCGAGTCATCGATACGCGCCAATCGTTTTCGAGTATGGTAACATTCGGGAGAGGTGACTCCGTCTGGCCTCGCATCTTCTGGCTGCTACCACCACACACCGCATCGTGTTTCCACTGGGCGAGAGGGATTAGACGGTCGGCCCGAAATACTCATCTTGCATCTTCTATGAGTCGCCTGAAGGTGCCCTTGATCGACCGCAACTTGATCCGCAGCCGACGTCCTTCGCCTTAGCAAGCGCTACTTCCCAAACATCGGCAGACGTCGACTAGGACCAATGAAACCATCGCTCTCATCGCCCTCCTTTGAGAGTTCCTCATCACTCCATGGTGCCGCAGGCAGGAGTCCGGCAGCTCGCTGCCAATACAAGCGCAACGATTCGTGAACGGCGCTCTTGTATTTAGGCAGGGCTCTAAAGTCCTGAAGCATATTTGCCGCCCCGGTGCGAGCGGTCGGTCGCTGGTTCTCAGCCCTGTACTTCCGCCAGGCGGCCAGGTCATGTAGTACATATTCTCGTGGTACGCGGATGGTATATGCGCCATCGGGGATGCCCAAGTGACTGCTGGATACGTGGTCAACCTTGGCGATATCGGTCACGGTACCATCATGATATTGGTATTGTGCGGGGGTCATGCAGCCATAAGAGATGTTAGGTCGGAAGTCCAGTTCCTCTCTCTCCGTGCCTCCCGCGTGGCCAGCATCATCCTTGAACTTGCGTAAGGGATATGTGCATGAGGGATCCACTGACATTGACTGCGACGAATGGCAGCTGGGGCTCGAAGACGCACGCCCTGGCGAGGATCATCGGAGTTGAACAGTGTCGATGCCACTCTTGGCCAATGGACATGAATCTCAGCAGAGCCGATAGCAGTCGCCGGCTCTTGACAGCGAGCAGGTGAGAAAGATATGTTGTCGAAGGAGAAAAGCATCCCTGTATCGCCGCCTGTGACATGCTTCAGATCATCAGGACTAAGCTCGAGGCATACCAAGAGCAAATCCATGAGATCAAGCGAGAATATGTAAGCGTCCACGTCTGAGGAAGTCGCATACTGCGTGCTTTGATGGAAGTGGTCGACGACCCTCCAGAAAAGCTGTTCATAGTTTTCATAATAGTCCACAGCGAAGCTTTCACCGCCCTCAACCATTCCGAGGAGAGCATATATCCTGTCGCGGTAGTCCGAAGACCTTAGCCTGCCGAAATCGTGCAGACGCTGGCGAAGTGTTGGCGCAGGTCTACCAATGCGCCTAGAACGCCAGGATGAGACGAGTTGGCCTATGTTGCCCTCACGGCACAGTACGTAGATATCGTGAGCCACCGTGCTTGCGAAAACGATAGCCAGCAAAGGCGTGCAGGAGAGATCGTAGAAGTGCTCCAAGGAGATCGAATGATTACCGTTCAGAAGAACCTGGCGCCGGGCGAGTATCACTTCTTGACTGATCCATGCTCTGGTGAAGTAATTGTGGCGAAAGAGAGCCCTAAACCCGTCCACAGACTCCATGTACATTGTTCTAATCTCCACTGACCTGATACCGTGGGGAGCAGACTCAATAGTAGGACTAGCTGCAAGCGCACGAAGTGTCCCTTCATCGATCTGCCCGTTCTGCTCCAACACATCTTCTAGCTGTTCCGCAAAGCTAAAGACAACGTCAAGTTCGGGAGCAACACCAAGCCACATGAGAACTTCCTCGGCTTCCGCGAATAACGTCGACATTTGCTGGACTTGAGAGTTCTTTTCACTCAGATCCGTCTGATTGATGCATAGCGCATCTATCCACAGCAGCTGATCAGGACAGAAGCCGCGCGCGCGGCGAAGGAAATCGTATAGGTAGACCTGTATATCTGCGCGCTTGCCATTAACAAGGATTGTCTTGCCCACGGCCTGTGCGCCCCATACATAAGATAGGCATTTGTAAGGCGGTGGATTGACGTAGTGACCCATCTCGCAGCTGATCAAGCCATCGCCAAGGCTGGCGGATACTGTGACAAGGCGGATGTGCTTTGCAGTCTCCAGAGTCTGGTATGTAATGGCTTCCGAGTTGGCCATTGCTGGAGCCGGAGTTGCGACTGCATCTGATCGACTGTATGTGGTCTCTTATCCCACAGCTTAAAGCTGAGCATATCTGTTATCGCTTGGCTAGAAGCAAATCAACCAAGAGGTGTACAAGAACACGATTGGATAAGGCTAAGTAGTCGTTGCAGCCTACAAGGCGCGGGCTAAGGTCGGGTAAATCGACCAATGCCTTGGACCAACCCGCTTAGTGAGTCCAGCCTTGCCTGGACGCTAGAGACTTATGAGCCACTAAGATGTTAGTCCGAGTCTGCTTAAAAGTATTCATCCGAAGTTCACATGGATATAATCGAGGCTCTGTGATATACATTTCACACGAAATGAATGCCCTCTTGGTTGAAAGACCACAATAGCTTCAGGAAGTCGCCCTCGTCGCACATTCTCGCGCGCTTATCGGCCAGAGTCGTCTTGTCTTCCAACACGATTCGAATCTTTTCACGCACGAGATCGTTGACTTTGGATCTCTTCTTCCGTGCTTGCGTCTTGGGGTGCTGTTGCTTCTGCTGCTCGATGTGGTCGCGATGCTCTTTGAAGAACGCAGGAAGATCGTCTTCGTCCATGTCGTCCATATCCAGATCCATTGCTGCGACGGGCATCCCTCCTACTGATTCGTTGTCGGAGCCAAATCCATTCCACTCATCGTTGTCTGCAGTTGTGGCTGGTACGTTGTCGATCTCCATCAACGCATCTGTATTGGTCTCGGTCGAAGGCCCATCCTCAAGCGTTACACTGTTCTGAGCACACCAAGTCCTGTAGTTCGATTCCAACATGCTGATCACCGAAGTCGTACCAAGAAAATTCGCCCTCAACGTCTTGTTCTTCCGCACAAAACACACTCTCAACAATCCATCCCATTCGTCATACGAGATATTCGGTCGCGGATTCTTCGGCACCATCCTGATAACACTGCTCTCAACCTGTGGCGGAGGCTTGAAATTGTTCTTCCCCACTTTCATAATATGATCAATCTTCGCCCACATCTGTGCATTCACACTCAGCCGACTGTACAACTTGTCCCCTGCCTTCGCGAATAATCGCATCGCAAACTCCCTCTGAAACATGAGCACGCAGATCCTCGGACTTGGACTTGTGGCCAGCAACTTGAACGTCAACGGACTCGAAATCTGGTACGGCGTATTACTGATACAGACGTCGAAGTATGGCAACTCCGTCTTCATTACGTCGCCAAGCACGACATCTAGCTTCTTCGCCATCGGCGTTCCCTGCACACGTTTGGTGACTTCAGCCGCCATGCGTGGGTCCAGCTCGACGGCGATGCATTTCTTGGCCTTTTCGAGGATTTTTACCGTCAGATTGCCTGATCCAGGACCGACTTCTAGCACAATGTCGGATTGCTTCAAGCCGGCTTTTTCGACGATGGCGGACGCGACTCCAGGATTCTTGAGCACGTGTTGGCCAAGATCAGTGTTCATTTTGAAGATGGCATTTGACATGTTGTTCGCGGTGGCGGGCTTTTTGGTGTTGTTTTTGGCGTAAGGCGAGGCAGGCCCGCCGCCGTTCCGCATCTTGCTTGCTTTCGGCATCTTTGTGGCGTAGTCTGTATCGAGAACACTTCAAGATGAGCTACATCATGAGGCACAGGGCCAACGGACGTTATTGGGAAAACGTGGTTGAGGCAACGAATCTGGCTGAGAGTGAAGTCGCAATATCCCCAAAAACCAAAATTTTGTGGAGCAGGCCTATCGATAAGGTGAAAAGCTTGTCTTTTGAACATTGTTAAATAGTGTTTCAGGCTGCTAAAAGCTCCAGCTGCGGAGACCTCTCCAGGGCCGTTGTAATGTCGTTCAAGACGTTGCGTGAGTCGAAAAGCTGCCCACGAATCAAGATCTGTGGGTTTCTTTCCCAGGGAGGGCGCTGAAGGTCCCAGACCGCTGTGACAATCGCACACACAGGTTTACGATGAGCCTCACTCAAGCGTCACTTCGTGGCACCAAAATATTCATGGAAACCCGGCCAGGGAGGCCGCTAACGGTCTGAGATTGGCTCGCCTATGGCAATACCTTCAGTTCCTGTACCACCTTCTGTAGTACCTCCTCCGTACCCAGACCTGCGTTCTTGGGCTCCTTCCGCACCCGTTGCCACACCTCTCCATGCTTTGGCTCGTTGGCGACGCATTTGGAGATTACATCGGCGCGTTTTTCCTGCTCAGTCATTAGACAATTTCCATTTTCAAGGCAGAGGCCGCCCTGGCTGGGAAATTTACTTACTTCTGTTCCATGCTGGATCAGGAACTTGAGATACCACGCCCAGGTGTCCCCTATATCCGGATCCAGCACTAACGCCTTCTCGAACCAGCTCATGGCTTTGTCAAGCTTGCGCTCGCCCCAGAAGATCCTAGCCACGGTTACAAGGAGCACTGGGTCATTGTCGACGGCCTTGATCGCCTCCAGAGCTTGTGGTTTGCGTTGGGTGCGAGGCTGTAGATGCCAGATGTTCTCTGACCAAAGGAGGCCAGATTTCGGGCATTCCTGCATGGCCTTGCTCATCAATATCCTAGCCTGCTGTGGGTTTGCTGGTTTCGCGTTGAGCTCGACTCTGACACTTTCAGCCCAGAGCTCGGGTGTCTTGGGATTCTGCAGGCGGCTGCGTTCTAGCACAGAGCGCGCCTTGATGGTGACACCCGCAGATACTTCCAGCCGTGCAGCCAACAGCCACAGTGGCACCGACTTCGGGCACGCCCGAGTGCCTTGCGAGTATGCTTCGCGAGCTTGCGGGATCATGCCCTTGTCCTCGTAGATCTGGCCCTTCATCATCCACAACTTCGCGGAACGCGGGAATCTTGTCTCCTTTTTGTTGACTATCGCCGATGACAGACCCTGGAGCACGAGGTCCAGCGCAATATCAGTGTTGCCAAGCTGTCGCTCGTAAGCTGCGCTTTTGTACCAGACTCTTTCCGTAGGAGCTTCCCGCCGAGCTTCGTTGAGTAGCTCTCTGGCCTGGTCGACCTGACCAGCGTCCGCCTCAAGCTTAACAGCAGCCAGCCAGATCTCCTCGTTTCCTGGGTTCTGCTTGAAAGCATTGCCGAGCACAATTCGACTGCCGTCCACGTCGCCGGCATCCCACTTCTCTCTCGCGAGCTGAAGCCAAAGAACGTCTGACTGTGGACATGCCTCTACAGCCTTCTCCAGTAGATGCCATAGATCCTCCTTACTGCCGTGGTTCTTTTCCAGATCCGTTGCTGCGAGCCAAAGTGAGATGCTTGTTGGGAACACACGTAGCGCATACGCGTATATGGCTCGTGCTGTATGGTATCTGCCGCGTCCTATACTGGCCTTGGCGTCGTCCTTCCAGATATCTTTCCGGTCGTCATCGTCCTCCAGAGTCCACCCTAGCGTCTCTCTGATAATATTGGCGCAGGTCAGTATGGCTCCTTCCTCCTCGCACTTCTCAGCCTCGGTGATCCATTCTTCCCGTTTAGGCATAGCGTTCTCTTTGACCAATGCTTTGATAGCACGATTCATGAGGTTGACCTTATTTGCGTTGCCGATCTGTTCCTGTAACCGGGCGGCCGCTATCCAGATCAGGTGACTGGTTGGTACAGCTTTCCGTGCCTTGTTCAGCACCGCTTGGGCATTCTCTGGCGTTTCCAGTCGCGCAAGGGCTAGCCACAGCTCTACGGACAATGGGATGATTTCTGTCGCTTTAGCGAGCATTAGTCGCGCATCGGCGATGTCCTCTTCCAGGTTGACGGCTGCTTTCCAGATGGCGACTGATTGCGGGATATGGTCCAGGGCCATCCGGAGGATCTTCTTCTTGTCTCTGTTCTCTGATTCCAGCTCCATGGCTTCCATCCACAGCTTTGTAGACCGCTCGTTGTTCTTGATGGCGTTCGCAGCAATAATCTTAGCATTGTGATTGTTGTCGACCTTGTTGAGGCGGATGTTTTCTGACCAGGCGTCTTCGCTCTTGGGGCACAGCTCGCATCCTCGCGCCATCAGCTTCCTTGCCGCAACGATTTTGCCGGCCATCTCTTCTAGGCGGGCTATAGCGATCCAGCCAGGTGCGTGTTTCGGATTTGTCTTCACCAAGGACTCCAGGAGGCCTCTGACCCGGTTTACGTCGCCCACCTCAATCTCGCTTGCCTTGAGCTCGGACGATACTAGACTGGTGAGGTAGCCCTTTGGATCAATCGTCGTAGATGTGCCAGTAGTCGTGCCGTTGTTCTGTGTAGCCTGAGCCTGATCGATACGGGCTTTGAGCACCTTGTTTCGGGCTGCACCGATGTCCGCGAAGTTAGTCATTGTGCCATCAGCGCCCTCCCCATTGCCATTAGCATCGTCCTGAACACTGGTCTCAAACTGTGTAGAGTCTCGTGCACCTGCTAGCACGCTGTCTGGAACGGCGTAGAAGCGCTTCTTCATATCCTGCTTCGCTCGACGGTTTTTGCCGGTCATGTCGCCAGCATCGGGGATGCTTGCCCAGTCATCGTCCGTCATAGAAGTCAGACCTCGTTTGAGATCTGCGAATTGCTCGGAGATCTTGGGGTTGTTTCGGTCGTACTCTTCTTGTTCTTGCTTCTCGCGTGCTTCCCTAGTCGATGGTATTACGTCGGTAATCTGTTCGTCCAACGCGGAGAGATATAACCACGGGTTCTCTTGGAGGGATAGGGGTGGGAGGGAGTGACTAACCTTCTGGCTTTCCTCCGCCGTGCCATCTTCTCGTCCACATCCTGGTATATCCTGTCTGCCTCATCGTCTTCTCTGTCGAATTGCCCAAATGCAAACAGGCCTGTTTCGTTCTCCGGATCCTGAAAGCGCTCGTCTTCCTGCTCCTGCTCCTCGTCCGGTTTCTTCTTGTCGCTTGCTCCGTACGCTGTAGGCGGTGCAGCGCCTAATTGTTGAGCGCGTTTCGCGAGCGCTTCTTGGATCTGCTCGGGGCTGGGGCCTTCGCGCGTCGGGCCAAGGTCTGATCGCGTCGTAAAGCCAGTAGCGCCACGTCCGAGACCGGCGACGTAGTTCTCAGGCGCGGCCTGGCTCAGGAAATCGCGGCGTCCAGACATTTTCGGTGTAGAGGCCGCCCTGGAGTGCTGAGGAGCAATTACATGGCCTTGCTAATCGAAAGAGCACACTTCAGAGGAGCCTTACTTGAGCGTCACTGGAGCGCGGGAATCGTGGCAGATTTCCTGGCCAGGGCGGGCGCTGTAGGAATTATTTAAATATTTCAAAGGTTACGACTTTCCGGAGTCGTTCCGAGTTGATGCCTAGAAGTTTGCCTTATCGATATCGTCAGGCACAATACCTTCCACTACCTAGGTATTCATTCACTCGTCGTCCAACTTCACTTCTACAAGAACACCTTCAGTATACATTGAGATAAGCCTCACTCGAAGCTCAGTCAGTCAAAACAATGCGTCATGCATTCCGGTCCGGGCGAGCCCTGATGATGTGACCGCGGTGTACTCATCAAATCGGCGGACTGAGATGAGTTTTACTTGAGCCTTATAAGTGCAAATCATGGATCACATGTTCTCTGGTCAGTGAGGGCACTGTAAGAATTCCAAGTCCTGCTTCTCGATAGGAGAATAAGTGTCTGAAACCCAGTCATCGACGGAAGATCACCTTTGGACTCATTGTGGTAATACTGGCAACTACATTCGAATCGCTCTGGTGAAGGCTAGCGTACTACGAGAGCAGAACAGGATCGGTCGAAGTAGCAGTCGGCAGCAAGAATGTTCATCATAACATTGAACGACGCCTACAAAGGTCTCTTCAGCCTCAGCCTCAAATCTCATATTCTCCTAGAAAGTGAACAAAGTCGTTCATATAATTCGGCCGTGAATGAAAGCAAACAAAATCGATTGGCCGTTGCCATGCAATTTCTCCGCTTGCGAGCGCGTCCAACTTTCCCAATAGCTCACAAGCACTGGAAGTAGTAAGGGTTCAACACCTGACAAGTCGTACCAGAAACACAGTTCGTGGGGCCCTTGTACTCCTGTCCACCACACTGCGACCATTTGGGGACCGTACCACTGCCACCAGTGTTGCCACCAGTAGGTGCCGGCGCAGCAGTAGTAGTCAAGGTCCTCAGCGTCGTCGTAGGCACCGCAACAGTCGGTGCAGCTGATGTAGCCGTGGCTGTGGTCGCTGGTGGGCTGCCACCGCCGCTGCCGCCTCCAGTGCTGCCGCCAGCCATGACAGCAGGACCTGGGATGGGGTACGAAGTCGGGTTGTTGTACATATCGAAGATCACACCGGGCTCGGTCTGGCCATACAGTTGAGTGCCAGGGGTGCCGTCGCTGAGAGTGTTGGTGCCGCTCCCAGTCACCTCAATGTTGATGCACTGAGGATAAAATTGAGTTCCACCAACGCGCTGCGCCTCATGCAACGCCAGGATCTCGTGCCGGAGGACGTAGTTGCCTGGAGCGATTGAACTTGGGATGGTTGTCTGCCACATGAAGCCGTTCGCGATGAGTTCGTTGGCTGCCCACTTCCCATCTGAGAGGCCGGCTTCAGCGATCTTCGTGAACAGCAACGAGCTCTTTGAGATGGACTCAAAGCCTCCATTGACAGGAGCAAGATAGTCGATCACGGGCCCAGAGTGGCTGTCCGGCCAGGTGTTCCACTGTAACGTGATGGTGTCTCCCGCAGCGACGGTGAAGGACGATGACCCGGGTTCGGCACTCTTGTGGCAGATGACGTCGGGCGAGGTGACATCGGTGACGAAGCCGTTGTCGTTGTTGGCGGCAAGCCAGGCCGGGGTGTTAGGGCGGGGATTGACTGAAAGGCCGCCGTTGGTGCCGCCTTGGATGACTTGACCCCCAACAGTGTAGGATGAGACGTGGCCGTGGGCAAGGGCTGTGCCGGCGAATGCCAGAAGGGCGAGGACGGACATTGTTGTTGATGGAAGTTTTGGTGAATAGGTGTCGTCGTTGGACTGTAGTGTTGGAATGAGTGTGTTTTTGGTGAGTGTGCAAGCTCTTCAGTCAATGAAGAGAATGGTAATGAATGCAATGAATGATCGAGTCAATCGACAAGAGAATGAATGTATGGAAAGAGTGACTGGACAATGAAGAGACCTGCTGAGTCGGTTAAGGAGCAGCATCGTGAACAAATGGCGGAGGAAATAAGCAGATATATACCTTTTTGGTCCATGCCAGCGACGTGTCTACAGTATGCAAACCACTGACCACTATCTTACGAAGCATGGGAGGTTAAGAATCATCCATGCGCAATTGATGTACCGTCTGACGTTCATGAAGGAACGCCAAGCTGAAACGACTGACACCAGATACAGGGTGTGAAAAGATTTGGAGGGGGTCCTGGAGGCTGAAGCCTACTTTTCGCAAGGTAAATACTCTCCCTATACTTGTGAGCCAAAGAGACCTAATCGTTAGCAACGCGGTCATGCATCTGTAACAGAATGGATCAAAAGAATGACACGTCTTTCCTATCCCTGACAACGAGGTCGTCGTACGGACAGGACAAGGGAGTGTTTGAGATCGTCCAGGATACACATTAACCGAACCGCCTGCGTGGATTCTGAGAAGTTGCAAGCGAGAAGACGTCCCCCGCCAGGCCAGCACTCGTCGGTGCGTACTGCTGGACAGCAGCAATGCTTTGATGTTTCGTGGCATCGTGTCTCAGCACAACGCCAGCATTGATTCGTATCTCATCTTTGTCCTGAGGTGGGAGCCAGAGTGATGGGGCTCTTCTCCTAGAAGGTCAACGCGTAAGGCCAGCACCTCGGATGACTCTTCCCTGCTCAAAGGAGAAGCCCAAGATCGAGGAATGTAGCCGGCCACCATCTCCGCCACGGCACACAACCGTCGAAGCGAACTCGAAGGGGCGGCTATGCCTGTTGCAGGCTCCATCAAGTCCATAAAGTGCTGCTCGACAGGCTTTGCAAGCGGGGATGGGCTGCTAGAAGGACGAAACATACCGGCTGATATCGAAAGACTAGGGAGGATGACTCGATTCGAAACACCTTGGCGAACATTGGCAAGGAGGACCTCATTCTGGGTAAACTCGGTGAAAGTCGAGATGGCTTGGCACTCGTTTCATACCGGGACCGAGCGGGACCCAATTGGATTTGTGGCACTGATCTACAGGTCCAGATGGGTCATCTACGGGTGCTGCCAGTATGCGTTCTTGTAACAATTGATCCAGGCAACCAGGCAGCCCCTTGCGCGACATGCCCGTGTCCAGGTACAGTTGCTTTAGCGAGATGCAGTCCGAGCGGCGTAGAACGGTTGACCTTGTGTTGAGTAGCCTGCAGCAAATTTGAAGTCAATGGTCTTTGCCGGACAAGGCATCTGATACTGTACTCCAGGTCCATAAGGTCGCTTGCAGCCACATATACCGAAAGTTAGATACAATTCCGGCTAATGGACAAGTCCCACAGTCGCCTTGACCGGTCACAAATACAAGTAAGCATTTGATGTTGACACTCGATGAACAAGATAGAGTATTCCACTGCATCACATCCATCAACAGATGCAATCGTGTAGCCGCAGCAAATAATTCCCAGGGCTGTCAAATGTTCCTCCTCTTTCTCAAGAACAGATCCGACGCAAAGAATTGTTGTGCATGAAAGCCCTGTGCACTTCTCTACATGAACTTTGATTCCCGCCACAACTCCAATGCTAGGCCGCAGCGCGTCTGCTCACCCAGATCATGTCATTCGTGTTCTCCGTCAATTCGTCGTTCCGCCGTACACTTCGGTGCTGTCATCGGACCCAGTCCTCATCTTCCTGCGCGTCGTCCAAATTCAGCATCAAACTCGAAATGTCCACCGGTGCAGACCAGGAGGGATCTGAAGGACTCCCTGCGAAAGCATCCTGTTTCAAGTCCGGGACAGGCGTTGCTCCCGTAGAATGCGCTCGTTCTTGAGCTTCGTGCACAGTGAATGGATGCATACTCGCATTTGCCTGCACTGGCGTCTGATTGACTGGCGTGTGGCTCTGACTCGGCGGCTGATTTTGTGGAACAAGACTTTCCTGGGAGCTGTTCTGGCTCAGCACTGCCTGTAGATGTGCCCTTTGTCGTATGGCATTCTGCAGCGAGAGACGCTTGGTCTCCTCCTGTGCTTGTCGCAAGACATCATCAATCTCCAGACCATCTTCATTGGTAAAAGCGCTCGTCTGAGGCGTGCTCTCAACACTATATCGGTAACGATCCATCTGGCTGTTCTCCGGGCTGCTCACGGATGTCGATGGGTCGCCACTTTGTGACCGGGGCGGCTCAGGTCTGGGAAACCCGAATTCTTCAGCATCTGTCGCATCGCCGCTTGACGGAGTCATGCCGAGGTTGAGGTTGCCGAACTGCTCAGAAGCGAGTGCTGAGTTTGTCAAGAACGTCGGGTCATTGAGCATCAGATTGTTGCCATCATTGTTCAGTCCATTGAAGTCGTAGGCGTCCCAGTCCACATTCGACTGCGACTGAACCTCTTCCGGTTGTGAATATGGCATCGAAAATCCATTGTAACTTTGACCGTCAAAATTGTACACAGGCTGTGTGTTGTTTTGCTGGACGTTGCCTGGGTTCGAAGTAAATGGCGAATATCCATAAGCATTCGAGTCGAACGGCGATAGGAAGAGGTCATTAGGCACATTGCCCTGCGCATTGACCGGGCGCATCATTGGCGAGTTGTGCTCGCTCTTGATTTGTCGCGGTGTCAATTGGTGGGCCAACGGCGACTCGTGATGTGGTCGAGCGAATTTGGTCAACGGAAGACTATCGTGTGATCGCTGAGCGAGGCTGTTGAGATTGCTGAGGCTGTGATGATTGACCGAACTTGCCCT
This sequence comes from Cyphellophora attinorum, assembly GCF_001299255.1. NCBI lineage: Eukaryota > Fungi > Ascomycota > Eurotiomycetes > Chaetothyriales > Cyphellophoraceae > Cyphellophora > Cyphellophora attinorum. Next base: position 60,177 of record NW_017253243.1, on the reverse strand, counting down.
GGAAGGGATTTTGTACGGCGAGCCCAACTGATTGTGCGCATCGTTGAATTTGTGAGCAGGCTTGTGGTGGCCATTGCCGGTAAAGACAATGGGCTTGTTATCGTGGTGATTCTTGATGTAGGATAGAGGTTTCGGGGAGTCGTTGTCATGCACTATCTGTGCACTCTTGTCCTTTTTGATTCCACATATACAGGTTTTGTCCTGGTTACAGCGACATGCGGCGCTATGATGCTGATCCTTCTCGTCGCCTTTGGCGCCGCAATCACAGTTGGTATGCTGGCTGCGGGCTTTTCGCTGACCTCGACAGTGTTGGCACTGCGATATGGCTGCTGTTGCGTTAGTGAGACCGTGCTGGTGTGCTTTCGGGGCAGAGCGAGAACAGAAACCTGGTGCGACTTACGTCTGCCTTTGCGGGCTACATGCACCAATTCTCGATCAGAGTGATTGCATGATGATACGCGGTGGCCTCTGATGCAGGCCTCACAGGCATACTTCTCCCCGTCGATCAGCATAATTCGTGCGCTGCTCTGCTGCGACTGAGGTCTGGACAATTGTAGGAACGATGCAATGCTCAGTAGAAGTGTAGTTCGGCGAAGGCGGGGCGCGATGTCTAGTGCGGACTCGGCAGCGCACGGGATGACTGTGTTGGCTCGAGTGATGCCTGTGGATCTTGCGTTGGCAAGAGCACAATGATCAACGGTCTTGCTGAGGGTTCAAAGAGTGTAAGAAATGGTTTGCGCCAATGCTGCGCGGTCGAAAAGCTGAAGCCGAGCGGAAAGGCAGCTGATGGGATACCTCCTCAATGAGACGAGGCTCAGAAGTGGGACGTCGTGTGATTACTGTGCAGTAATCCGGATGTCATGGCTACAGAGTCGTTCTGTGATAACTGTGTGGTCTCGCATTCATCGACAGGTCGTGTATAGATGACATATGGGATGTGTGGCAGTGGAAGAGTTGCCGTGGGATGGAAGAGAGTATAAGAAGATGGGTAGGAGATGCTGAGGGGGCGAGATCAATTCGCAGCGGCGTCTGCAGCGGCCGTAGTAAGGATGAGGTCGGTGGCTCGCACGGGCGCTCAGGCACGCCTAGAGATGGAACAAGAGTCAGCGGTTTCCCGCTCGAGAAGGCGCAGTGCAGGTTCAGCCAAGGATCTACTGCGGCCATCCTTCGCTTGGAAGACCCTGATTTTCTGGAAGCCTGCAACCGAAGAAGAAAGCAGAGCCCTGACTTCGGGTCTGAGCCTTTTCAGCACCACCACATCAAAATACTACATACTATATGTGACCTCGAAACATTGTCCTACTATCCCACTGTCTTGTTGAGATGAGACATGATCTTATTTGCACATCGTAGATTCTTTGCTGCTCATTGCACGGACAATTTCGCATTAGTTACAGTGGATGTCCAGACCCTACGAGGTCTCAAGACCTTATGACGTGGCCTGCTTTGTGAGATGCTATTCTCAGCAACCTGCCGATGGTACCTTCGTGCATTGAAAGTCTGCCACGAGCTCTGATAGCCGGTCTACCGAAGAATCGGGACCATGGAAGTGCGGGAAGCGTGCTCGGACATTTTCGAATGGAAAGTGCGACTTGCATAGAATACATAACCTGCCACTTGGTGAAGACTCACTGTTCTACGCCCAGCCTTTCCAACGGACGATGGCGGAACGTATGAGCAGATCGTTCTCTGTAATATGGGGCCCGAGTGTTCGTCTTCGATAAATTGTGACATGCTACAGAGGTCCCTAGAAGCCTTTCACGCAGTGGCTCAGTTGGTTGAACCGTCCTTGAGGCATCGATTGTTCAACACCTAGATGCTACTCATCAAGGGTCACCAGACCAGGACGGGCACTAAAAGTCCGACTCAACCAATTGACTCAGTCGGCGAATCCGGGATGAGCCTTACATGAGCATGAGCGTGCAGGGAATATTCATTGTAGATGTTCTGACCAGGGAGGGCGTTGTGGGGATCTGGAACATCTGCTGCTTCGAACTGTCCTGGCGACCGTTGTGCAGTACGATGCACTCGTATACCGCTGAGTCGAGCCAGAGGAGCACCAGAGAGATCTGAACTGGCAGTTGTCTTGGATTGATATAGGCTACTATCACTACAGGGAGGTCACCCGCATTCGAATGTGCTGGGCGCCATCATCGGACTGCTGTCCGTTCATTGACTTCGTGATGCCTCTCGCGTCTCGCGTTCGTGGTTGTCCTTTTGTGCACGTGTCCAATGGAATGTACAGGTCGACGAACGCATTGTTGTGTTTAACCCATCTCCCAACGCCTAGCAATGACTGCTTTCAAACAAATAATGCCCTCAGACAGTCGGTCCAGCCTTGATGACCTCTTCTGTCGCCTCGCCCTTGTACTTGTCGAAGTTCTCGACAAACAGCTTGGCAAGCTTTGTCACCTCCTCGTCGAAGCCACTCGAGCCCGTCCAGCTCGTCTTAGGTTGAGCATCTCGTCTGGAACGCCGGGACATGTCTTAGGGACCTGCAGGTTGAAAGTAGGATATGTCTCGTACTCGACCTTTGCAAGTTCTCCGCTGTGGATCGCGTCCAAGATTGCGCGAGTATACTTGAGAGGACATCTCTTGCCGCCAGTAGCGGCGCCAGCGCCGACCCAACCAGTGTTGAGGAGCCATGCATTGGCATTGTGTTGCTGGATCTTCTCGGCAAGCATTTTGGCATAGCGCATGGGGTGTAGTGCCAGGAAGGGTTGTGCAAAGCACGACGAGAAGGTTGCTTGAGGTTCTGTGACACCGTCTTCCGTACCAGCCATTTTACTCGTGTAGCCGCTAATGAACTGGTACATGACTGAGTTGGTATCGAGTTTCGAAATAGGAGGTAGCACACCGCGTGCGTCGCAGGTGAGCAGGATGATGTTGCTCGGGTGGTTGTCGCTCAGGCAAGGAATCTTCGCTGTTGGGATGTAGTCAATGGGGTATGCACACCGGGTGTTTTCTGTTAAAGTCGAATCATCGTAGTCAACTTCTCGGGTGTCTTGGTCGAAGACGACGTTCTCGAGGACCGAGCCGAAGCGAATGGCGTTGTAGATGTCAGGCTCCTTCTCGCCGCTGAGACCAATACACTTGGCATAGCAACCTCCCTCGATGTTGAAGACACCCTTGTCCGACCAACAGTGCTCGTCATCACCAATGAGTTTTCGCTTGGGGTCAGCAGACAATGTGGTCTTGCCAGTTCCGGAGAGACCGAAGAAGACAGTAACATCGCCCTTTTCGCCCTCATTTGCGGACGAGTGCAGAGTCAGGACATTGTGCTTGACAGGCATCTCGTAGAAGAGAACAGTGAAGACGCCCTAGTGTTTCTGTTAGCCGCAATTTCATAGGGGCCGCCCTGAGCAGGTAATTATTGACTAACCTTCTTCATTTCACCAGCATACTCGGTCCCTAGTATCACCATCTCCTTCTCAGCGAAGTTGATTGATACACTGGTTGCTGAGGTCATGCCCGTGGTGTATCGATTGGCTGGGAAGCTGCCAGCATTGTAGATCACGTAGTCGGGGTGGAAGTGCTCAAGCTCTTTCCGACTCGGGCGGATGAGCATGTTCCGCATGAAGAGAGCATGGTATGCTCGGGCGCAGACCACTCGAACATTGATTCGGTATCGCTCGTCCCAGCCGGCAAAGCATCTACCACGTAGATGCGGTTTCGAGTATTGAGGTAGTCGATTGCTCGCTCGCGGTTGATCTTCCATACCTGTCGAAACCAGTCAGCGGCTATACACGGATTTAGCTAGCAACATGTGTATGGTGTAGGCAGTGAAATGGTGGGGCGCCAATCTGCCCACATCGGAAGAAATCTTGGCGAGAATGAGGCCTCGGCTAATGTCCGAAAGAACGTCACCGTTGGCATGCCCCACCATATGTCGCGTGGAAGTTTCGTGTCATGGCTTGCATCGGGAATTTCCTCCTGTCCGCATTATCGTCTGCGGGGATACAGCCTGTCGGATAACTGCCATTGATGGACGTCATGGTGATAGGAGTCGCAGCTCATTCCGAGGATAAGGAACAGACACATGTGAAAGCACCTCGGTCGCGTGAGAACAGAAAAATGTGGTCTTGAAACTCACCTCTGGGCTCATCTCCTTGTTGACAGGTCCCCACCTGTTCAAATAGTTAGTATCGTACAAAAGGACAGGAGAACGGGACAGCGAGACAAGCCTCCACAGCCGGAGCTGCCACGAATGCATCAATCCCGGGAGTGTAGACTTACCAGATATCTTTCTCGGAATCTGGTTCCCTGACAATACGTTTGTCTGATGGTGAACGACCAGTCTTTGCGCCGCTGTATGCTGTCAAAGCACCGCTTGAAGTAACTGCAGAACCGCTTTCGTAGACCTGGTACTCATGAGCTAGCTGACCAGACGGGAAGTCAAGCAGATGATCGTACCAAAGCATCTTCATACAGGGCAGCAACAGAAGGGTTGGCTACTATCGCAACTCTATCATAGTCGATGTTGGCGTGCTCGTGTAATGTCTCTTCACTGTGGTGAGAGCAGTTAGTACCGGGCACAGTTGTGGAAAGGCCGTGCTACGACGGCCTGGAAAACCTACATCTCAGTATGCTCTTCCTTGCCGGCAGTGACACCACCAGGGTGGAGGGCAGTCTTGTTGACTGAGTGGGAAACCATGTTGGTAGGCTTGTAGTCACGCAGCTGTCGTTTGAGAATGTCTGTGCGTGTTGGAGCTGAATCTTGACGTTGAGTAGTCAGGCGAGTGGTAGGAGCAGTGACACGTTTGAAATCGGCCATCGTATTTGGGGAAGCGGACGGGATAGTAGATATGTATCGAAGCAAGCCAAGGTAGAGTTCGGGCACAGTCGGGAACTTGAAGTTGGGTCTGGAGTATGGAGAAAGCGAGTCAGCTTTATATCAGGCAGACTGTCCACAGCAATCCGAATACTTCCGATCTGAGCCTCAGATCAGCTCAGATTTATTCAAATTACTTACCTGATGTACACTTGACGAAGAGAAGACGGAAGACGAGAGCTGGCACTTGTAGATCTAGAGAGAAAATGAGGATAATACTGCAAATTGAGGATGACGAAAGAGCTGTGGGCTAGGCCTGATGAGAATCGTCGCAGCATTCAATTGGCAAGAGCAGGGACAAAGGAAGCTCGGAAATGTTCCCCAGAGCTAATAGTACCCGTTTCTTACCCGTCGATCTTTGCTGATACACGGCAGTCTTCAACGGATCCCATTCACGTTGTTCTCTGTTGTCGTTCCATGGCCGAAGATGCCGTGTTTGCTGTGAACGACGCTCGTTGCTTTGGTTCTGCCGCGCAACCAGCCTGATGAGTCGCCGCATCGACCAGATACTGAAGTGCTACTTCCCCGCGAAGTTTCTCCTGCCCCGCACGTTCTTACGAAGCCAAGCAACAACGCTCACAGGCTTCGCGATTCGACATTGTCGCTGATGAGGTCACGGTAAGACCGCGAGATTACGTACTCGAAGACTTGCGATGTGATCGTTTGTGCCTGAGGATCATGGTCGCACTGTTTGGGCATGGTGTACGCTCATTCGAAGGTTTGACTTAGGTGCCTGCCTACTTAAGTACTTGATGCCTTCTCTTGGCGCTGCGGCCCTGAAAGGACAAACGCCTACCTGGAGAGGTAGGTAGCGTAGCTCTGGCACGTGGGATGAGATGCAAATGCGCAAATGCACATGTACGTCTCCTGATTCATGAAGATGATGGCAGGATCAACCATGAAAAGATCTTCGTTGGTATGAACGCGTGCTCATTGCAACCAATTGTAGTGCCCATTGGTCTAGCTCACACTCGAACCTGCTTCAATTGTCTGCATCAAGGATTCCCCGACTCCAGCTTGGCAAGACACATGAAAAATGGTTGTTTTCTTCGACGGGGCTGCGCCGCATCCAGACCGGCTGCTGTCCCGCCAGGTGGATAATATCATCCCCGACTCATTCGGGCGAAATCGGGATTGCCAAAAATGGCCGCTTCACGATAAGTCATACAGCCATCGTTCGGGGTAGAGCTCCAGAGCGCGTCGTACCTTATTGCTATGGCCGCGCTCGCTCGGAGAAGTGCTATCAAGCAGTCTTCGTCCAGACGCCGTACGCACCGATCAAACTGCTGGTGGTTCCAGCAAGGCCAATTATGCCATCGTCGAAGGAAGCGTATCCAAGGAATGTACTGGTACTGTCAGGTCGCATAGATCGCTGACAAGTTGCATGTTAGTAGCCTTCTGCTGCCTGCACAAGTTGTGTCAGTAAGAGGATGGTGAGCTGAGGGTGAGATTCCTACTTAGCCACATTGAGTCTCTCGACACGGCCTTCGGGATCCTTCACGCTGATGCCCTTCAATCGTGCTTGCAGCTTGTAGTGGGTGTAGACGCCTGCCGAAGCACTGGCCGCCAGTCCCAGGAGCCACATCCTGTAGGCTGTCGCCTGCAGCCTCTTCGCGCTTGTGTACTTCTTCACACCCAACGCGTCCGGCAGGGTCAACATGTCGAAGAACAGGTAGCCAGCATAGCCAACCTGTCGGAGGATCTGGAGGTAGGCGGTGATTTGGTCGCCACTGCGAGTCTTGCTCGCAGCGTCGTACAATTCACTGCCGGCACGGACGTGCTCGACGAACTTGCCTGCCCGTAGGACTTTCCTGACAAGCGCGAATTGGACTTTGAGCGTTGCCCATGGTTGTATCAGGCGTTCTGGGTTGTTGGTCCGGTAGAGGTACCAGGCGTAGAATCTTGAGAAGTACTGGATGGTCCTGCGAAACAGTAATCAGTATAGATCAGACCTGCTTCGGTTCATCACTCACCTCAGCACCTTGTCGCGACCGATCGTTGTTGCGACATAGCGCAGGTAGTGCGACACCGCCGGATGGTATACAAGCGCGTCGGCGACCATCGTGTAGTAATCAAGCACGATAGATCGAGGTGGTAGGATGACAGATGTCGATGAGGACTCAAGGGAGTTGATAAAGTTCGGTGATTGTCCCAGGCTCAGCCAAGACGTTTTGCCTCGGCATTGGCTTCACATGCTCTTGAACCTCAGGCGTCAAAAACGCGAGTCGCTTAGACAACTGACCTGCGAGACTGCCTTATGTCGTACATGAAGCAACCTGACGCCTGAGACAGCGGACTGTAATTAAATGGCGTAGCGGTATAAGCGACGAGACTGAGTCCTTCAGTGTTTGTCTCGCAGAGACTAAAGATTCAAGCCCTCCACGTGATAAGCCACGCTCAGAGCCCAGAACGGTTCTCTGGGGCAGTTCGCGGGGAAAGCGTCCGCCCGGGCGGCGCGTTATGATGCCATCGATCGACCTCCTCGGCCTCGACAGAGATCAAAAAGCTCTTGACAAGAGACACCCTTCCTTGATCATTCTATGATAGCGCATTCAGCCGCGCGTGCTATAGCTTCGCACAGGACAATCGAGCGCCGCCCTTGGCATACAGTATACTGACTTACCGCTCTCTAATCACCTTCGTCTACAGTGTTGTATTAAGTCATAAGTTGAGGTTAGCCAGATGCTGGGCAGGCCAAAATGCCTACCGACTCGTCCTTCCCAACGGTAGAAATACCAAGTGTCGACCTTTGGGGATTCATATTCGAGAGGAAAGATCGCAACTTCTCGGACGACCAAGTTATATACCGCTCCTGCAATGACTCTTCACGGAAATACAGCTGGCGTGAGGTACGAGAAGCAGCCGAAGCATTCGGCAAAGGGCTACGCAATCAATGGGATTGGTCAAAGGGCGACACTTTAGCCAGTACGTATCTTCATGGATCTGGATCGGGCGAGACAATAGTCTCCTGCTTCGGGTTCTTCTCGATACGCACTCATTCTGACAGGCGTGTTAGTATACGCGCCAAACGATGTTGATTTCTCCCCAATTATCTACGGCACATTCTACGCCGGCGGCATAGTCACACCAGCCAACCCAGCATACTCAGCAAACGAGCTAGAGTTCCAGCTTAAAAACTCAGAAGCCAAAGCTTTGGTCACCACGAAGAAGTTCCTCGCCAATGCAGAGAAGGCGGCCAAGAAGGCCGGTATCGACAGCGATCGGATTATCTTGTTGGGCGAGGAGCGAGACGACTCCCACAGGTTCAAGCACTGGACAAACATCAGAGCTACCAGCGGTGCTGTACGGTACCGAAGGCGGAAGATGGACCCAGACAAGGACCTGGCTTTTCTAGCTTACAGCTCAGGAACGACTGGCCTGCCAAAGGGTGTCATGCTCAGTCACCGAAACATCATCGCGGATGTCCTTCTCATCAACGGCGCGGTCGGCAAGTGGTACGAAGGTGGGAAGGATAAGATCCTGGGTGTCCTTCCTTTCTTCCACATCTACGGACTGACGGGCCTCCTCCACCAACCACTCCACAGAGGCCTCGAAGTAATCGTCATGCCAGCATTCGACCTCAAAGTCTTCCTCGAAGCAATCCAAGAACACAAGATCACCTTCATCTACGTCGCACCACCAGTTATCGTCCGCCTGGCCCGTGATGAGCTCGTGTCCAAATATGACATCAGCAGCGTCAAGATGATCACTTCAGGAGCGGCACCATTGACCAAAGAGCTCGTCGACACTGTTCACAAACGAACGAAGATAAAGATCAACCAAGCCTACGGTCTCAGCGAGACCTCTCCAATGACGCATACTCAGCCATGGGACGAGTGGTACAGCTCAGTTGGATCTGTGGGCAAGATGTTTCCTAACATGCTTGCGAAGTATATGTCGGAAGAGGGTGAAGAGGTGCCTCCAAATCAGCCTGGCGAGCTCTGGCTGTCTGGGCCCAATGTATTTAAAGGCTACTGGAAGAATGAGAAAGCCACAAAAGACTCTATGTCGCCAGATGGAAAGTTTTTCAAGACGGGCGACGTTGGATATCAAGATGCCAACAACAACTTTTATATCACTGATCGTGTGAAGGAGCTGATCAAGTACAAAGGCGTGAGTTCTTGCTCTGCTATAGCTCGGGGCTATGTACTTACTTCCGCTCTAGTTCCAAGTCGCACCCGCCGAGCTCGAAGGCAAACTAATGGACCACGAAGGCGTCAACGACGTAGCCGTGATCGGCGTCCAGGACGAAGAGATGCACACCGAAGTTCCCAGAGCATACATCGTTCCGGCGAAGGGCAAAGACAGCGACAAAGATGCGGAGGAGATCGTCAAGTGGGTCAGTGAGCAGGTTGCAAGCCACAAGAGATTGCGAGGTGGCGTCAGGTTCATCGAGGAGATTCCGAAGAGTGCAAGTGGGAAGATACTGCGGAGAGTACTGAAAGATAAGGCGAAGCAGGAAGACAAGGACAGTGGGAAGAAGGCGAAGTTGTGATGTACGGTATGTCGAATATATTTCCATGCTCGTTCTTGTCCACCGGTCTGCTGAGAGCTTCGGCGACAGCGTCCCTCAAGAGTGTTGAATCAAACTGCATTGAACAGTGAATGTCAGCTGATCTGAAGCATGCTATGAGTAATGAATATCTCCAGATCCATGCCGCGAATAGTGAATGACTCCCGCCCGAGTCAGTAAAGTTATCGCTTCGCGTCTGCCTTGGTCTTCACTTGTGTTGATGAGGTATAAGTAATCGAGTCGCCCCTGATCCTCTTCTTCTTTTCTTCTCTACAGCGCCATCTCCACAGGACGACCGAACTTGCCACGTCAACATAGCGTCTGATGCTGCTTGACGAGGCGAGCGAACGATATGACAGAAAGTCCGTCGCACAACGACGCTCTCGCCTAGTATCTCTTGCCGGCCTCATCTAGACTAGAACACCTGCAGATGTTGTAGACCCTAGCCATCAGCGGGCCTCCGGAAGGCCGCAGGAGATGAATGCAATCATCGCAGATTGGCTAAAACAAAGGTCTTGTCAAGTAAGCTTGGGACGTGGTTGACTTCAGATTAATCTGAGCACCTCATCTAGCTCCAGCATAGATGTCCAAAATAGCTTGTGCACACCGTCCAGAACCGCCCGCTCACGCATTATCTCACCCGCATAACCGGCCGGAACAGCACGTTCAGTCCCAACTTCCCCTCCAAACCAACTTGCCCCCAACCTCATCAGCCTTCTCAGCCTTCTTCCTCTTTTCCCTCACCCCCTCCGCCACACACGCAGCCACATCCTCTGCCGTCCTCCCCCTCTTCCTACTCTCCGTCCTCTCCTTCCCCAACACCGTATCCTCACTCACAAAGCGATACAACTCCGCCACCCCCCCAAACACCGTCTCCCCACACTCCAACCCACCCTCCGTCGCAAACGTGCTCCCAATCTGCCGCATCTCCTCAACCCATCGGTACGCCTTGGGCGGCATCGTGGGCATGGATCCTTGAGCGGCGGTGAGGAGTTGCGGCGCGTAAGTTTCGAGATGTGACAACAGGTGGGGCAGGACGTGGGATTGCGAGGCGGTGGCGAGGGAGAGGGTGAGGAGGGCGGTGAGGCCCTTTGTGGTGGCGGCGAAGCAGGATTTGAGGGTTGAGGCTGCGCCAATGGTTGGGGAGATGGCGGTCGCGTTGAGGGTGGTTAGGAGGGAGGAGGGAAGAAGGGTGGTGATTGAGGGCCCGGAGAGGACGAGGGAGGGTCGTTTCCATTCCGATGGGCTGGGCTGGGTTGAGGGGCCTGGGGTTTTGGAGGAGGAAGGGCTGGTATTGGTGTTGTTGTTGGTCTTGTCGGCTGAATTTGTTGCTGTTTTAGTTTGAGATGGCGGCGAGCCGATGATGCCCCCATCGAGATAGACGATCTTGATCGGCGCTGATGGTCCCGCTAGGGAGCCGGGCTCTGCAGTTGTGGGAGCATCGGAGGACAGAAGACGAGCCAACGAGAACCTCCGAGGCGGCGGCGCTGGAGCCGAGGAACTCTGCGATCCAGGTCTCGATCCACTGCCAGACCGTGACAAATCTTCGCTTGAACCTTCCTGGGGCACGAAGAACGCAGCGATGTTGCGGCTCGTCTTGGCGCTAATCGCATTGCAGTCGATGTAAATCAAGTTGGTGTCCGAAGTAGCTTCCGCCAAGCGCTCTTTTCTACGCTTGATGGCGTCGACGTTCCTGCTCGCTTCAAGCATTCTCACTGCGGTGGCGGTGGCATCACGTGGCGGTACAATGCTAAGGAGGACATCAACTTCAGCGACAAACTTGGAGTCAGTGTCGTAGGCTTTGATATTGGCTTCTTGAATGCGGCGAAGCGTGTACTTGCTATGTGTGCCCGAGCGTTAGACTCTGTTATATTTCCACAGGCAAGGAAAGATCTGGGGCGAGCTAGGAACACACCTTCGGCCTTGTGTGCACGTTGCAACCTCGTAGTCGTGTGCCAGCAGCAATTTCGCTATCCCGGTGCCCATCTCGCCAAGAGACAGGATGCCGATGACGGGCTTATCGGACGGCTGGGCTGTGGCTGCCATGACGGGCGTTACTGGAAAATAGTCGTGGTCTTGAGGAGGCTTCTGATCTTCACTTGGATGAATCGACGTCGGAGGTGAGTCAGTGCGACGTAGGACCAAGGTCTAGGGCCGGTGTCGGGCATGAACTTGTGTGCCCAGAATGCTGGTGTCTGGCAAGCTGAAAGAACGTCTGCTTCAGAACGATTGAAGAAGATGACCTACGGTGTTCGAGAGTGTTGCGCTTTTATAGCAATCATATGTCATAACAGCTATGTAATGCGTAGAGGCGCTAGTAAGTGATGGCCTGGACGATCTGGCTATGTGTCCTGCGGGATCCTTCCCTCACGGCCTTAAGAGCGGTCAACAGGAAGTTCAAATTGGTCATCGGACCTGCCTCCACATGGACAACGTTTCTTGGCATCTTGGTACACACCCGTCTTAGCGCGTTCATGCGACGTTGTTCTACCTTCCTATATCCATGGAATCCGTGATTCTGTCCTACGTCTCAGAAGCGTCGCACGCGCCTGGGAATGACACTGCGGTGGAAGAATACAGACTGTGGGCGTTGGACCGAGTCTCGTCTCGTTACTGGCTGCGATGCAACGCTTTAGACACCTGGGCCACCAGCGCCTCCTCGTGCTGGATGTATCCCTCTGCAGCATAGTGAAGTCAATCAAAAACGCCTCACGCTCGCATCTGCATTTCGTTACCACAATCGTCTCACCGCACGGCCCCTTCCTCTTCCACCACCAGCTCACCGCCTTGTGAATCCAGGCACTTTGAAGCACTTTGGCGTCCACCCAGGCGGCAACAGCCCTTTCTCACGCTGCCGATGTATATAAGCCGCCGACACGTGCCCGCCCTGTGTGAAGTTTGACTGGGTCTCGTTATTGTAACCTTCGAGCTGAGTGTATTCATTGAGGGGTTTTTTGAGCTGGTCGAGAGCCCCTTCGGGAGGCGACGATGAGCGACTGTGCAGCAGTGGTGACGACGGAGCGTTCTCGATTGGCAACGGAGCGCGCTTTGAGATCTTGGATGAGGACTGCTTCTTCTTGGTTGTGGATGGCGAGATGCGAGTTGAGTCGACGGGAAGTTTGGGGGCGATGTGTTTTCGAGCTGGCGATAACTTTTTACCGGGGACAGTTCGAGGGGCAGGTCTGGGTGAAGACCGTGCCTGTCGTGGAGAGGCGCCAGACTCGAAGTGTAGGTCTTGTGTGCGCCCACCGCCCCACGAGGTTGATCTGCCATGCTTATGCCGTTCAATTGCGCCTACCCCGTGATGCTCTTGCCCGAGCCTGGTCTGCGTGGGTCCTAGGGCTACGGCTACAGGAGAGGCTGGCGGGGATGGCGATGATGAATCCAGCTTTTCGGTAGAGACTGGGTTGGCAGGAACGACTGGCAGCTTCTCGCCTCCTCCAGGCAGATCAGGCGCCGGAACGACACCAGAGGATGGAGGGTCCAAATCGTACTCCTCATCATTGCCTTGGACTTCCTCTTGCTCTGCGTCGTCTGCTGCACCCAATTCGAGGTCAATGTTGAATTCCGGCTGCGAAGTTACATGCTGAGGAACCTGACTGATCGATCGGCGGATCGAGCTTGAGTCCTTGATGGTGACCCTCTGCGGCGCACGGGGGGTCTCGAGTGGTTCGAAAGACGACTCGCCGTAGCCAGTATATTGTGTAGCTTCCTGTGTGGATATTTGAGAAGGATGCGCCATCGACGCGGGCCGGACTGAGCGTTGCGTGGTCGATTTGGTGTTAGTATTGGTGAGCTGCACTGGTGGTGAAGAAGAAGGTGCTGTATCGTTAAGCGGGACTCTGCTTGTAACATATCCCCGGCTTCCCGTGGCGGCTTCCCGTGGCGGCGGAGGTGGTGGTAGAGCAAGACTCTCAGTGCTTGTTCCAGAGCCATTCTGCTGCAATGTTGGCTGGGGCAAGATGGCTGGACTCGCATGCGACACAGCGAGTGGCTTTGTTGCCGTGTCGTGACCAGCCGAAGCAGGACGGCTGGGTGTCGGTAATGGAGACGAGGTTCTCTCTTTTACGTCGTGATTGAATTGAGTGTCGTTACGTATTGGTGATCCAAAGTCAGAGTCTGCTTCGTCCTCATCAGGTACAGCAAAATTGACAGCCATCCGCACATATTGTGAGCTCAAATCCGACAGCTCTAGCTCCTTTGTACGCGGGACGGGGACCGGATTGCCATTGTCCTCTACTGCGCGCGCGTCGACCCTGCCCTCTGCCACGTCCACGACAACCTGACCTTCTTCTGAAACTTGTGGACAATCGAGAACTGGGCCGGGAGGCTCTGCTTCTACAGACGCTTTCCTCCCATTGGTGTCAGCAGGCACCTGTTCTGATGCAACTGAGTGACTCGGGTTGTTCTGACTCGTCGAAGGAATCTCGAACCCTTCTAAAGCGGCACCCGTCACCAGTAGGGGAGGAGACGATCCCAAGACGTCACTCTCTTTGTTTGCCGAGTTCTGCTGTGCGATCGGCGAGGTAGCTTTCAAAGACCACAAATTTGACTGTGAGTCTTCCACAGTCGGACAAGTCGGAGGTCTAGCTGGCTTCTTCAGTGCCTTCCTAGTATACTTGCCGAATGGCGATTGCGTGTAGACTGCGGGAGGCGAGGGTGCTGCCTGTAAGTTTGTTGATAGCTCAGCGAGTGGCCTTCTAGCACTAGATCTCCTGGCCGAGCGAGTGATGCTGTCAGGTGTCTGGCTGGAGGGGACGGTCATCCCATCGTGTCCTCTCGGAAGGCGCACGGGTGTCTTGTCGGGTGACTCCGCGGTCAGGTCGAAGATCTCGGTGTCCGCTGTCGAGTCCTCGATCTCTAGCTTCGGTGGCATAGTCGGGTCCGGCGTAAGTGCCTCCTCGAAGTATTTCAGATTCTCTGCTGGATCTGACAAGACTTTCTCGGCGAGACGACGTGAGGATCTTATGGCTCATCCGCCGTCTGATCATCACCTTGCTTGCGACTCTTCTTCGTAGGCCGATATTCTTGAGATTCGATACCCTCTGTCTTCAGCACTGGGACTGGTTTCCGTTTTTGTGGCCTGCGGGGACTCTGGTGATATGTACCATCAACTTGCGGGATTGGAGCAGCAGCATGTTTGTAGTCCTCGTCATTGTTGATCAGTCCCAGATCTTCCTCCTTCAAGGACGCGGCATGGCCCTCGAAGAATTGCATCTGAGTCAACGTTGAGACACGAGCCTTTTTTGCCTTCCTCTTGAACGTCTTCGACTCCTGCACGGGTGTCAAATTGACATCCTCGCTGAAGCTGGGCGTTGAATGAATCCATTGTGCCTGCGTCAGAGTCTGCTGTCGTCTACTATCGCTGGCTGGCGTATCGTTACCGCGCTGTCGCTTCCTGCCGGTGAATGACACTGGCGTTGCTGCTTTGCGCTTGATGGTCCATGGAGTCTCAGTCATACCGATGGCATAGTGAATGGCGATGTTACTCAGGACACTAAGAGACCGACGTTATCGGCGTGACGTGGGGCAAGGACTCGAGGGATGTGGAAGTGGCTCGAGTGTTTGGAGACGCGTCAAGCCGCGTTCTGCGAATTTGGAGAAACTCGTGCGCTTGGGGCGCTCGGGGCGCTTGGAGCGCTTGGAGCGGCCTCCAGCTCAACTGCCGTCCCAGCTCGCCTGCTGTGCCAGCTGCTACATGTCCAAGATCAAACATCATCATACAAGGGGCCGTGTAGTCGATGTCTACAACAAATAGTATTCTCGTTGTCAAGAACAATTATTGTCTTACGCGGTACGCTATGAACGCTACACTGCACGAAGAACTCATCGGCTTTTCAAGTTCTTGACCTCTGCTGTCAACTCTTGCACAGTACGAGCCAGTGTGGCCAGCTGTCTGGTCTGTTGTGCCATCAGAGTCTTCATGTTTTTAATCTCTCGTTGCAGCCCCTCTGTGTCCGCGCTTGACGCGGTTGGAGACGAGGCTGTCTCAGACGATGTAGTGGTGGTCAGTGGGAGAGGAGCCTCAGGCTCTGGTTCCGACACCTGTTATAGATCAGCATCTGATCAGTTACGAGAGATGCGATATTTGCTTACCTTTTCCGGCTCTGGACTTTTTGGCGCAGGTGTTGCCACCTTTGGCGACTCTGCAGGCTTGGGCACTGTCTGTGTCACAGGACTTTTGATGGCCGACCTTTCAATCGGTTTCTGCACTTCCTCAAAGCTGGACGCATCGTCATCGTTGTCCTCGACCGGCTCCTTGTCTTCGAACTTGGACGCCATTGCCATCATCGAGCTTCCCTGCTCTTTCATTGATGCCGGTGGAGCTCTTGCTGCAGGCGTCGGTTCAGGTGCGGGCTTTGGTGTCTCCTTCTTGGACTCGGGCGCCTTCTCAGGCTCGGCGGCTTTCGGCGTCGGCTTAGCAGCAGATGCAGGTATCTCTTCTGGTGCGTCACCATCGTAGAGGCTCTCCATGTTGATCTTGGGCGGCATCTTCTCGGCTCCGTCAAACCACTCCGCGCTGCTCATTGCCGGCTTGAGGCCAAATGTCGGAGGATATATGTCTTCCTGGAATGACTCGGCTCGTCGAGGAACAATGAATGAAATTGGCTCGATGTATGTATCGTTGACCGTTTTGTACGCCCTCATAACCTCGTTTTCATGCATATTCACTCCGCGTTTCGGCAGGAATGCAATGCCTCTTTGCGCATCCGACGACTTGTACTCGGACAAGTACTCGAACTTGTCGTTCTCGTATTCGTAGTACCGGATGTTGCCATCTCCTTTGCCAGCCAAGTACAGACAGCTAGTCCCTTGGTCCCAGAAGGGGACGCAAACGCCAGATATCGAGTCAAGCATTTCGAAGCCATTGACAGGTGCAGTGGGTGCCTTGATGTCCCACAGTGCTAACTGTCGGTCGCTCATCTTCGAGAAGCCAGTCGTTGCAATGCGATCATGCTCGCCCATCCACACTGCTCGGCTGTTTTTTGCGCCTGATGTCCGGCGACTTCGACAGCCGGCTTCTCCTGCCGCACATCCCAAATACGGAGCTTCTTGTCGCGGGACGTTGTGACGAGTAACGAGCCGTTGGCGCTCCAAGACAGAGACTGGATGACCTCACCCACTTTCAATGTCAGTTTCGATGATCCAGATTCAATGTCCCATAGCTTGACCGTGAAGTCGCCGGAAGTGGAAGCGAGAACGTTCTCCGCCGCAGGATTGAACAAGACATGGCCAACTTTCCTGCACTGGTCAGAAATTGGTTCCAGCATCTCTCTTTATTGCTCACTTTGGATGCCCACTCAGCTTGCCCACTGGCGCAACGTCTTCGATTTGATCTGCGGGTACGTCGGGTCGTAGGGTGAAACCGTCGGGGACTCGCCAGAGGAAGACCTGAGGACATGAGCTTGGTCAATAGGACAAGGGACACTCCTACCTTGCCGTCATCGGAGCCAGACGCTACTAGAGAGTCATTGAACGGATTCCAGTCGGTGTCGAGAACGACTGCAGTGTGCCCCCGGAACAGTGGTATCCGATCTGGTAGTCTTCCATTTTCACCAGTAGGGATGACTGCGAAAGCACCTCCACCACTCGAGTCCCAGTTCACAGCGAGGTAGTCTGGGTTGGCCTGGGGAGTGTCAGCTTATATGCAGTGCACATAGTCCGCACGTGCGCTCTCACTTTGAGAAGGTTCGAGTCCCAGGCGTTCCTGGAGACCTTCAGATTGTCATAGCATTCATTCTTCTACCTGTCAGCTGCGACACATGTCTCGTGAAAGGTCTGCTACCTTTCTTGTAGGTCTGCCGAAGACGTGTCTGAATTTGGAGGAGCGCACGAAGCGTCCCGCCATGATCTGTCACTGATCAGGTCTCCGGCCGTGGTTTGGGTGTTGTCAAGACGAGAGGACGGTCGTGCCGGCGACACTTGAGGTAGCAGACGTCCTCGAGCAGTACAACGTGGGCAGTGTGGCTTGGATGTGAACGTGTTTCAAGTGTCAACTGCTTCGCATTATTGGTACATCCCACTGCTCATCAGCCTCCCACAGATCGGGCCGGCGCAGCTCGGAGCATAGACTGCCAAGATCCAAGACGGCCTGTACCGAGACTAAATGATCCAGTCACGTGGCAAGTGCATCTTGAAATTAGATCTGGCGTTTGCAATTTTGCAGAACCGTGGTATCACCTCCGATCAGCGCGGTGAGAGAACGACTTCTGCGGCGCCGAGGAGCAATGCTCTGTATGCCTGACCGCCTGATGGTAAAGATCGAATTCAATGTGAACACAGTATCCTCGCTTAACGCCGACTTGCCCGAGTAGGCCTTCGCGTTTTGGGAACGAAACCCAGGGTGATCAGCAATTGCGTCAAACGCCTACATCAGAGTTTTGAGATCCTCCCTTCAAGTTCCGAACTCCTACCACATCCTCAGATGCGTATAGCAGGGATTCTGTTCGCCCGAGACGCTGTTTCCAAAGCGCAGTCTGCATTCGGGAGTGCCTACTGATCTCAGTTACTCTAGAGGGCACCCAAGACCGCCTGAGGCCGTACGCTTCGTCTTGGAAATGGCACCCAAGGAATACTAATCATCGATTAGCAAACCAGCATCACCTTAACAATCACGATTCCATCGGGCCCGGAAGACACACCTCAGGTCCTTTTGGGTTTGCCACGAGGAACACATGCGCCTACGATTAACCTGCCTTACCAACCAGAGTAATGGCGGCTTACGTCCGTCCCGAGGACCGTTAGCGGCGGTTGGAACTCAGATGTCACCCTTCAAAAGTCTCCTCTTTTTTGTTGAGACATGTCGCAAAACGAACATGCCACGCTCCTTGGAACACACCTGTCCGTTCGTTCCGTTCCATACAGCCTATGTTCCCACGAACTCGGACTGTACCGCGCTTCGGCGTTATGGGCGTCTGAGCTAGATGTACGCGAGGCGCTCGGGACCGTTTGAGTCTCATGGTTTGCCCCTCGATCACAACACCATTGAGTTTTCTATATCATACTCGGCCCACTCTCGTTACTATCGATATCTTTGCTCTTGATCTTCGCCTGTCCTGCTGATATATCAAAACTCTCGAACGATCACTGTTATCTCCGCATTCGTACTGTGCTTCATAGCTACTCACAGTTGTGACACAACAGGGGGACAGTATTTCACTGCAAGTGACCACCGGGGTCTGCATCACCGCGTCTCCACACGCGAACGCGCAACACAACGCGATTACACTGGCCGAGGACACCACGAACAGATAACCACCATGAAGACAATCGCACTGCCGACAGCGACGATCTCCTCCCCAATAGCCGTCCACCCACACCGCTCCATTCGCCAGCGAAAAGTGTCCTTCGTCGGCGAGACCCTCCCAACGATGCCACCACCACCACCGTATAAATCGCGGTCCTCCTCATCTGCGTCCACTTCCAGCACATCAGATATCCCAGATCTACAATCACTGGCCCTCGATCTACTGGACACACTCTATAACACCCACGACCTCTCCCGTGCATCAACAATGATCCACCCAAACGTGACCCTCACACACAACGACTCACCTATCACACTTGGTTCAGCTGGGTCAAAAGAAGCATATCTCGAGCACTGGCGGAATAGAGTCCAGAAGTTTGGGCCGGGGCTGAAAGCACACTTCCGAGAAGCTGTCGTCGATGAAAGCCAGAGGAAGGTGTGGTGTGTTGGTGAGGTGACTGTGGGAAAGAGGAGGAAGGAGAGTGTCGACATGTTGAGCTTTGACGAACAAGGCAGGTTGGTAGGGGAAGAGGACTGGGTGCGGGTCATCAGGACGCGCAGGGAGGATTGAAGGAACTTCCATTGGCCCAAGCATTGGCGCCCGAGAAACCAGACCGGGCGCTCCAAACTCCAGCACCATGGCTCAAACTCGTCACGGCAAGAGTCGTCACGGATGCTGAGCACGCTGCAGCTATGCGAGACCACACTGGCGGGGCCGATCAGTAGAAGCGACAACGAATAAAATCTATTCGGAGACAATCATCGCCGTGGGGAGTACCAGAACAAAAGTGCGAGCAACTGGCAGACGACTTAGACCTCCGCGGTCTGCATGTGGACAGAGCCTGTCCTGGATGGTCTAGATGCTGCTCGGAAAGCCGCAGCGCACGGACGGGTACCCATCACAATGCGGCTTCGACCGATCGGTCCGGCCCACAAAAGTCTACTCGAGTTACACAGCATACAGCATGCGTCCGCGGACCGGCACGACCCATACGTCCTCGTGAATAGACACGAGCTGTCACCCGCCGGACTTGTCAATGTGCTCTCCTAGTATTATCGAGAGTCGCAGAACCTCAATTCGTGCAGGCGAGGCTCTTGTGGGGGATGACATCCCGTGGTGAACTCACCACCAGGACGCCGGGCTCGTTAGGCCTGGAGCATGCCTAAGGCATATATCGATGGGGACAGTACGCAAACGCCTGTTATGGGCAAGGCTGTAGGCACTGGACATTAATGATGTTAATCGTAAGGTCAGAACGACGCACACTGCATGCTGCTACAGGCGAAGACGTGTCCACTTCCATACTTAGTATTGCCCGACTTCATCGATGTACCGAGTCAGACGAGGACAAATACACTTGTACCTACAAAGAGCATTACTCCACAAATACTTATTCCATCACTATCGCTTTCCCCGATCAAACCAGATCAACATATTCCCCTTGGATACACACAATGCGATCCCGACCCTCCGTGCCCTTTCTCCTTCCCCTTCGCTAATCCCCTTGCCACGAAAATCAAAGACGGCCCAAACACTCAAGACCTCCCCGCCATCATCAACGATGTCCGCTGTGCAAATGACTGCATTTCCCTTCTCGACCTCCCACTTCTCCGCCTCCTCGTCGTCCCTGACATCCCGCAGACCTTCGAAGAACGCCTCAAAAGGCTCGCTGCGGTCCAGGGCGTCGATGTGCAACTTCTCCTGCTCTTGATCGCCTTCATCAGAACTTTTCCTTGAAGAGGGAACAATGTCGATGATGATCGTCTTATACCCCGGATGCACGAACATCCCCGTGAACGCGCTCAACGGCCAATCCGTCGCATTATACCGCGCGTCCGCATCGCCCTTTGACTCAGCCCCTTCCTCAGCTGCCTCCCTTGCACCCCTCTCAGTGACCTCCACCGCACGCCGCCCCCAATCTACCCGCCCTGGTTCAGGGATACTCAACACATCATCGAACAACTGCATAGCCAGAATATGTGCAATGATCGCAGCGTTATCCCCATTTCCACATATGACCATACCAAAGTCATCCTCCGGAAGGAAACATAACAAGCTCTGTACTCCCGTGATCGACCCGTCGTGCTCGATGATTCTGTGTCCGCGGTAAAACCGCACGGACAGGCCCAAACAGTACAGCTCGTAACTCGTGAACGGCTCCCTTTCGTCCACTGTGGATTCGGGGTCGAGGATTATCCGAGGGGTGAATAGGTCATCGTAGATCTTCTCCGGCAGGATATTCGTGTCTCGGCGAAGTAATGCTTGGCCCCATTTCGCGAAATCAACGACGGAGGACTGGATCGAGCCTGCGCCTTGGCCTTCGGGCTGCTCGACGGGGATGGGGAGCGTGAGGTAGGATTGCGTGGCTGGTTTCCATACGTGGCGGTGTGCGAGACGGGAGGAGTAGGCTTCACCTGTGGCGTAGACGGCGGAGGGCTGTAGGAAGGTAGAGGTCATGCCCAACGGTCGGAAGAAGTTTTTGTGGAGGAATGAGGCGAAGGATTGCTCCGTTAAGGTTTCGACGAGGTGTGTGGCGACAGTGTACATCATGTTGTTGTACTGGTAGGCAGTCCTCAGGGGGGCATTCATGGGGAGGTGCCGCAGACTTTGGGTGACGGATTGCGCTGTGTCGGGCTGCGCGGCGCGGATGCTCATGTAGCTCAAATCGTGGCCGGGCATGCCGGTCAGGTGGCTGAGGATGTCTTCGACGGTAGTGTGCTGGGTCGCGTATGCATCAGGGAGGACAAAGTCGTCTGGGAGAAGAACAGACATCTTGGCTGTCCAGGCTACATTTGGGTGGTGGTCGTCATCGGCGACGAGCTTGCCGATGGCTGCGGCGGTGAAAGACTTGCTAGTGGACGCCATGTCGTAGACCGTGTCGAGCGTTGCTGGGACAGGGTGATCGAGGCGGGCGTGGCCGAATGCTGCTGTGCGTGTGGACTGTTTATTGAAGACGGCGATGCTGAGGCCGGGGACGTGCCATGTTCTAAGAAGGTCATTCACATGGGAGGCGAAGCCCTCTGAGAGTAATTCGTCCATGGGCTGGCTTTTGTGACCAGGGACGCCTGTTTGTTGCATCGCTGCTCTGCTCAATTTAATGACCACAGTACCCTCTTACCAGGCAGACTCAGTACTTAAGGACCCGACGGCGATCCTTCCGAGAGAGCAGGAAGGCTTCTAACCTCGCGATTTTGAACCCGTCATCAACAGAGTTGGCTCTGTACCTACCGCGTGCTGTCTGTATACTTCTTCATACTTTCTTTCCAACAAACCACCTAGATGGGTCTCGTAAGGACTTACCACATTAGTTCTGGTGACGCAGACTCTATGTAGTCATCTACAGATCAGAAAGCCTTTGCATACTAGGCTCGCAACACAGTGAGTCACAGAAAGTGTCCTATTCTCAGTAGTAGAATGGTGCAGTGAACCAAGAGAACGCCTTAGCTGAGATGGTGACTCTTTCTGAGAGATTGAGACAGATGAAGTGGTTTAGTACCACGGGCATAAGGCACATAAGTCCGGCCAGCGCACGGGCCATCAACACCAAATCATTTCGCCGAACAACTTGAAGGAGGCTCTTCTTCCTCAACACAATGAATTATCACAAAATGCTCGCGGGGGTTAGGTAAGGCATGTCTTTCATCCACCTGGACGCTAGTGCAATTGGCAGAGTCGCGACGGACGCTGAAGGATGAAAATCGTCTCACTCAACTTGTGATTGGTGGTCTCGATTTTTGGATCTATGTAATGCTGACGAGAAGCCTAGTGCGCAAAACCGAGCCTCGCAGGCATCCCGAAAAGCATAACGAACGCTTAGGCGTTGTATGTCGAAGCAGACACGTTGCCACCGCGGCCGGTCCAGTTGACGTGAGTGTACTGGCCAACGGGGAACTTGTCGTTGTTGTATTCGGGCTTGACCAAGAAGGTGTGAGCTCCGAAGTAGTCGCGCTGCGCCTGGAGGAGGTTGGCAGGCAGATCCTTGGTGCGATAGCCATCGAAGAAAGCCAGCGCAGTGCTGAAAGCAGGAGTAGGAATACCGTTCTTGACACCAAAGGCGATGACGTCTCTCCAACCGTCCTGAGCCTTGTGGATGGCCTTGTTGAAGAAGTCATTGAACAGCAAGTTCTCGAGATCAGGCTCAGCACGGTACGCGGATGTGATGTCCTTGAGGAAGACCGATCGGATGATGCAACCACCACGCCACATGAGAGCGATCGATGGCTTGTTGAGCTTCCAATTGTACTCCTTGGCGGCAGTCTGCATGAGCATGAAGCCTTGAGCATATGAGATGATCTTGGAAGCATACAATGCCTGCTCAAGGTTCGCAAGGAACTCCTTACGATCGCCGGTGAACTTGGCAGTCGGACCAGTGAGGACCTTGGCAGCACGGGTACGCTCGTCCTTGATTGACGACAAGCAACGAGCGAAGACAGCCTCGCCGATGAGTGTGACAGGCATGCCGAGATCGAGAGCGTTGATGGCGGTCCACTTGCCGGTACCTTTCTGGCCAGCAGAATCTAGGATCTTCTCCACGAGTGGGGTCCCATCATCGTCGTTGTATGCGAGCACATCTCGGGTGATCTCGATGAGGAAGGAATCTAGGACACCCTTGTTCCATGTGGCGAAGGTATCAGACATCTCCTGGTAGGTCATGCCCAGACCGCGCTTCATCACATCGTACGCCTGGACTTGTTAGCGCGGCACGAATTCTTCACCTGGGGAGCTTACCTCGCTGATGAGCTGCATGTCACCATACTCGATACCGTTGTGGACCATCTTGACGTAGTGACCAGCACCGGCATCACCGACCCAGTCACAGCATGGCTCACCATCCGACTTTGCGGCAATGTCCTGGAAGATGTCCTTGATGAATGGCCAGGCCTCCTCGTTGCCACCGGGCATGAGGGATGGACCATAACGTGCACCCTCTTCACCTCCGGAGACACCGGTTCCGACGAAGCGGATGCCCTTCTCCTTCAGGTACTTGGTACGACGGTTGGAATCGGGATAGTGCGAGTTACCGCCATCAATGATGATGTCGCCAGGGTCGCAGTACGGGAGGAGCTTCTCGATGAAGTCGTCGACAGCAGGACCAGCCATGACAAGCAGCATCATGCGACGGGGCTTCTTCAACTTGGCGGCGAACTCCTCGATGGAGTGAGCACCAACAATGCTCTTCCCTGTTGTTTGTCAGTCTTAAGTCTTTGTGGTCTTGAAGGCGGCCTACCCTTGGCCTCGTTCTCGAGAAAACGGTCGACCTTGGAGACGGTTCGGTTGAATGCAACGACGGTGTAGCCATGGTCGGCAGCGTTCAAGATCAAGTTCTGGCCCATGACCGCCAGGCCAATGAGACCGAAATCACCACTAGGTTGAACGTGCGCAGAGCCGACATTGATGCCGGCGAGGCGCGCACTACAGTTAGCATGGCTCAGTAAGGATGTTCTGACGGTGAGTGCAATGAAAAGAAGCGTCACAGCCCATAGATGCGGGCTCTCTGCTGCGGTAGGGTATACTCATGAGAAAGCGAACTTACACTGCACCAGACATTTTGGCGGGGTTGATCGGATGAAGCTTGATATGGGGTAGGACGTGGTTCTTGAAGGTGGTTGATAGCGGGAGCTACGTTCAGGGAGGCCTCTAATGCACCGAAAAAGAGGTAACTTCCTTTGAGTGAGTATCGAAAGAAAGAAAGAGCGAAGACAGAATCGACGACTTTGATGAAGTGGGTTGAATGTGAGGGACGGGAAGTTTGCAGTTTTTGGTGGGGGCTTGTAGCCTCTCCAACTAAGTTTATCCGCGGACGCCCGTTTGGACTGTTTGGTCTACGACTGTGCTCTAATTTACTGATGACTACTCATTGGATCTGCGACTGTATAGCCGACGATCAGCGAGGTACAGAGCCTACCTCAATCGAGGCATCAGTGATGCGTAGCTGTAGTCAAGAGTGCTTCCGTGGAAGTATGTCTGACTGATGCTTACCAGCCAATTGATCGAGCATATGCGTGAACAGCGTTTCTCTTCAGGTACGTGTCTACTTTCTCGTCTGTACGATGATGGGCATTCCGCAACGCAAGAGCTCCGAGCCAGTCCATAGAGCCACGAGTATATCACATCTCCGAATCCAGACAAGACTTAGTCATTGTAAGTCCTCAATCTTATTCATCCACTGCGTTACTCATCGAGATGGGAGAGTACTTCCATCAGTGTTGCCTCGCGCACCATAGCCGTGAGCTTCGTTTTGCTGAAATACGCTGCATTTGCCGGGCGGCTTGGGCGTCCGGTGGCTCTGAGTCAATCATGCCGTTGTAAAGCAAATTTTTACTCTGCTGCACTGGTACTTGAAGCAGCCCCACTATCGGCACGGAGGCCGCCAGTCGCCCATTCGCCTTGATGGTCTCACTGCGCACATGTGTCTCAAATCCTGTTACCATCACTACGGGTTATGCCTGCGCGCGACTGGCATGAGAGCTTGAGGTCATCTTCGGTGAACCAGTGGAGGTGAAGGTACATGTAGGTCACTTGAACCTGAGCACCGCGCAACTGTCTCTTGCGACTGCCGGTGCCAAGCTTGAGAAGAATGCAGCTTAAGTAAGCATCATCCTATTGACGTTGTCATTTGAAGCTCTGCGTCAACCTTGGAAGCCGGCTCAAGTTGACCGGCACGTAGGTAAGAAGTACTGCTTTTCAAGAGTGCTGGAGAGGTGCTCAATGGAACGTGTGCCGCGGGACGCAGCTTCCATATCGTGCTCTTACCAGGAAGCCAGGGGAGTACGGCAGGAAGGATCGAAACCGGCTCGCAGAAGGATCTGACTGAAAGCAGCAGGGTTAGCCCTTCTGCACTTCTGGCTGAACTCGCAACCAGTTCCAAGCTTGAGAGTCTACATTCAACCTGCAAAGCGCTCACAAAACAGCTTATTGTAGTCATAATGCCCGAAACATAACCACAGTAGCTGCCCGGCTCGCTCGGCCAAGGGTTATGATCAGAAACATGAAGGACACATTGCGGAGGAAAGGCAGCAAGCTACACAAATCCGTTGATCTTGACATCACTAACACTGATACACTGCAACCTCCAAACAATGGAACAAACGACAATGCACCCCGGCACTCGCGCTCTATATCTACCGCCAGTGTCATGCCGGGCGGTACCGGTGAGAAGAACCCCTGGGACGATGAGGTCTCAGCGTCCTCGCCAATTCGGCCCACCAAGCCGGATGACTACGATGACCGTGGTCGTGCACAGAACTTGGACCTTCCAGGAACTCAACGGAATGAAAGAAGTGTCAGCGAGAAGCCAACTCGACGACGCAAGAAGACTTTGAATCAAGTTACGCCACACAGGTTCGAGCTTGTTGACGCTAAGCGCGACAGCTTGCTAGCCAAACCTCCATCAATACCTATAGCATTGAGACCGTCCACGCCTACAGATAGTCTCACTGTGTCGAAGACTCGAAGTACAGGCGAATCCAATCATCGGTCTGAACGACAGAAACTCGTCTTCAGCCAGCATCAAACACTGGCCGAATCAGAGCCCATACTACCGGCCCCTCCGAAGACCTCGAAGAAAGCCAAAACACCCAGACCGCAAAAGCGATCTTTCAGTAGGATTATAGTCTCGGCTAACATCACACCTGTTGGACCTCGACCACCGTCGCCGCCCCAGATTTCTCTGCCAGCCTCACCGAAGCGGTCGAAGCGGACCAGCAGCTATGATTTTATCGGAGACTTCGGTCTAGGCCGAGATCGCGACAGGAACAACCCATTTACTGCTTCACCCGTGGCTAATGCACGGCCAGACAGAGTCTCGTTACCGTCACGGCCGTTGACCACGACTCGCCAGCCTTACCTCTACCGCCCACCAAGTGATCCCTTGCCAACAGGGTCACTCTTCAACAAAGTGGTTGTCATTACTCATGGCGCCTCTGCTCTATCTGCCGCCCTCTTGACCACTCTCCACCGTGCACACGCGCGCATCATCTTCTCTACACCGCCTGATCTGGCACCACAAGCCCGTCTACTGATCCGCTCCCTCGGTCCACCTGACACTATTCACTTCAACTCCTGCGACCTCGCATCCTACTCCGATATTCACGCCCTATTCGCTTTAGCTCTAACTATGTACGGACGCGTTGATCACGCAGTGTTCGCGCCAGGAGACGATGGTGGCCATGCAAGGACTGTCGGCGTTGGCGAGAAGTTGTGGGGCTTGGACACCGGCATGAGTGATAGGAGAAACATGACCGATAAGGCCGAGCTTGAATCTATCGAGTCGTTTGAGCCGAGGGACTATTCGGCAAGCTCAAGCAGAAACATTTGCGACGTCATCGGCGTCGGAATACGCTTTGCGCGAATCGCCGTTGGGTATTTACGGAACTCGCCTGGACGACGACAGACGCATCACTCCAATGGCGACTCATTGTCACCGGTCTCAGCGCCCGTCTCGAAGGACTCGAGCTGGAGCGAGGATCGCAGCCTGACCTTCATTTCTTCAACAGCGGCGTTCATGCCGGTGCCTTACTTGCCGGTGTACAGCACTGCACAGCACGCTCTTCTTGGCCTAGTTCGGAGTCTGGCCACAAGCATGGACTACGGTCGCGACGGCGTCCGCGTCAACATGGTCGCAACCAACATGCTCCTCCCTTCCGCAGTCGAGACGAATGGTGGCGGACGAACAAGCGTGCAGCTGCCTACCGAGAACGGCGAGGATGTCGGCCATATCATTGCCGGCCTGATAGGCAATGCCTCCGCTGACAGTGAGTACCGTACAGGGGAACAGGAGGAAGCAATACTGCATGGCAGGATACTCTACGCAATGGGACGAGAAGCGGTGGACATTCAAGATGGACTGAACATCAACGAGCGTAGCTGGCTAGGAGACACCGGAAAGGATGCATACGACCGTGCGAGCGGTAACGCGAACGGGAATGAGGCAAAAGGGCGATGGATGTTGATGGACGCGTTGGACTCGCCGACACTGTTCTGAGAACATTTGTGCGGCTTCTTCTTCATCAGCAGCAGAGACACGTGTCTTGGGCGTTGATGAAGGCCTCAAATTTTGCTTCAGAGCAAATTTGAAGGACCAAGTTTCAACTATTCAGAGTCAATGCCATTAGCTCACGAAATCCCCCTACCTGGGGGTTGACACTTCTAGCAGCAACCAGAGCTCGCTACCAACGCCTTCCATGTCTGCTTGTCGCAACAATACCAATACCAACACAGCTCCAGAAATAGAAACAGTCGCACTCATACTTCCACCGTCCTATCGACTCTGCTCGTTGACATTCACCAACGGACTCTTCTCATTCACCACCGCTCCCCTCTCCTCGTATGCCGGCAGCGCCCCTCCTGTTTGCTCGTACACTGGTGGACGTTGCCGCCGCGCATCGCCATATGATGGTAGGTCTGAGTAACCATCGGCTTCGTTGCCCTTGTCCCGTGATGATGTTGGTAGATATTGTTGATTCGATGGATTACCAGCGTTGGCGGCAGCGGCTTCAGCTGCGAGGCGGGCTTTCTTCTTTTCGTGGCGCTTGTGCGCAAAGTAATACACAACGCCGCCTATAATGAGGACTTCAAGAACCATTGTTAGGGTGGTAGGATGGATCGAAAGGGCTTGACGTGTCGTGAATAGGTGATTCGTTGAGTATGATACAGTTATATTGATGACTAGGTGATCTACTGCTTTTAGTTAGGTGAGGATGCCGACTCTCACGAAGACGCGCGGAGGCCTGTAGAGCAGATATATACAGCCAGACGATTCACCATGTGACTTCCCGCAAGTTTGCCTGCAATTGGACGAAGACCGGAAGGACCTTTGACTGCGCCCCGCGGCTGCCCATGTGGATCCTATACACACTGCAAACGATGTATCGTCGTATTTTCTATTGGCAGCTCGGATCATAGTCTACACCAGGATACGTAATCGTTCGCATTGTCAGTCAAATACTTGCGGCAAAAAATGGCACAGCCACTGTAGGTCAGGGCGCAGCCAATCAAGGACCTGCGGTGACACGGTGCTTGGCTGGAATCTTGGGCCGAGGGCGGGTGCCTGATTCCATCATCGCCTCTTGCTGCATTGCTTGATGTTCTGGAGCAAATACGACGGGATTCACAGAGGACCGGCAGAGTGACTCCTGTACCCGAGCAAGAGGCTCTAGAGACTGTTCCCGTTCAGTCGAATGCTAAGCGTGCCAAGTTCACGCAACATGTTACTCTCTATGTTCACTGAACTGTCGAGGAGAGTCACCACGCATCAGGTATCAGAAGTCAAAAACTGAGTGTACGTCGACTGCTTGGGAGCTCGAGCGTGAAAACATGGTGCGGAAGATCGTCTTCATTTGAATTGGTACATCATCGTCATCAATGGTCATCGCAAGGTTCCCTGGATCGCTTCCCAACTGTACCTTGGTCTGAGCGAAATGTGTGGCTGTTTTGCACAGAGCCTCTCGTCCTCGCTGACTATGCTAATTGTGACGTTGTCGGTATCGCTGAGCTCGACACGTCCTACGCAGCACTGCCAGCACCTCCAACGGCCGCTCTCCGATCCTTCTTCAAGGGACTAAATTCAGCAAATGTCTTCTTCGCCTTTCCTCCAGTCACTGCAGCTCCAGCACCCAGTAGACTGACATTGCCGAGTCCGCTCCCTCCAGCCTTGCCTAGCACTTTAAGTGTCTTAACCTTCTTGAGCTTTGGCTCGACTGGAAGAGCTTTGTCGTCTTCGTCGAAAATATTAGGGCGTTTACGCTTGTGGGTCTTGTCTGATGCTTTGTTCTGCTCGGTGTCGGAGGGCGCATCGTTCTCGCGATCGCTGTTCGCTGACTTCTTCTCCTTTTTGGCGGCGGCGACGGGCTTGATGGTGGGTGGAGCAGTGGCTGGCTCTTCTCCTACGTCTTCCTCAGTGACTTTGTCGAGCGCGGGCTTCTTCTGGACGACTTTGTTGCCTTTGGTTGCTGTGGACTCCTTGAGAGGTTGTGTTGGCTTAGCTGCTGTTGATGCCTTGGCTTTCGTGGCGGCAGTAGACGCTAATGCAGCCGCTCTGGCTTTGTCGCGAGCTTCTTTTGCAGCCTTTCTCTGGGCAGCTTGGGTCTCTGCTTCCTCGATGATGGAGTGGATCTGCTCGTGCATTCTCTCGTCCACGGTTTGCTCCGACTCGTCCTTCTCTGTTGACTCAGCCACGTCCTCCGAGGGCGTCTCTGGTAGGATGCTCATGGTCGTGCGGTTGAGGAATGGAGTCATCGAAAAACTAGATTTGTCGCCGATGCTAACAGAAGATCGCTGCTTCTTGGCTGCTCCGCCCTGCCCGGGTGTGCCGATAGTCATATCCGGGTCGAATCGAGCAACGTTCCGCTTCCTAGGGTTTATCGGGCCAGTGGTAGGCGGAGGCGCCATCTTTCCAGCAAGTCGTGCTTTGGTGAGCTCCGCGGACTGAGCCATCTTCGCCGCCTGTGACTTCTCGAGCTCATCTTGTGCTTCTTTGAGTTGTTCTTTTGTGGTGCGAAGTTTGGTGCGGAAAGCATCGAGTTTTGACTCGAGTACGTCCTTCTGGGTCTCCCACTCGGATTGTTTCTTGACTATCTCTCGCTGATTCTTCTGGATCTGGGTTCGCATGCTGGCGACTTCCTTCTTCAGGTCATCGATTTCGGAGTGCAGGGCAGAATCATCATGGCCCGAGGCTTCTCGCTGACTTTGCAACCGTTGCACAATACGCTTTTCGTTCTCGAGTTCGACCTGTGCTGAGCTGAGTTCTCTCTGTAGAGCAAGCTTCTCGGCAAGGGCATTCTGCTGGCTTGACGTTTGCGACCTCAGGTGTTCCAACTCTGGCTTGAGTACTGCCAGCTCTCGCGATAAAGCCAATTTCTCAGACAGAATCTTCTGGGTGTCGGACGACGCTTGATTCTGTGCATCGATCTCGGCCTTGTACCGCTCGTTCTCGCGACTGCGTGCCTTGAGCTCAACCTCTACGCGTTGCAACTCGGCCTGCGTCTCAGCTAACCGTGAGCGCATGTCTTCGTTTGTGTCTTCGAGGTTCTCAATAGCGCTGATATCTGCGTCGAGTTTGTCCTGAAGCTCCTCGTTCTCGTCTTCAAGCAGCAGTAGTTGCACCCGCAGCAGACGCGCGCGTTCGTCCTCGTAGATTCGATCGGTGTCGCGTAAACAATGTTGGTATGTCTGCTCTAGCTCGTATGTTTTGAAGGTCTGAGCTATTTCATGCGGAAGCATACATTCTATTTCGCTAGCCATGTTGACTGATCTGATATTCTGATCGATGCTGCGACATGAAGTTATGAATGTTGAGGTGAGAGAACGTTCACTTGATCGGGGCCTCATGAGCGGGTTGAGGAGGACGACGATGCCCGATATGGCTAGAGCCAAACAGAGGCGAGGATGCGTTCCTGGCTGAGTCGACCACCGGACAATATGGCTTGGCATCGATGAATGCTCCGAATGGGAAGCGACCGTCATGAACTCCCCTCTCGAGGCCGTCTCATGCACTTCGTCACACTCCTTTGATCTATTCAAGGCCCGTCATGCGGCTCTACAATCTCCTCGCCACTGCGCTGCTGCCACTCCTCGCCCTAGCAGCCAAGAAGCCCGCAGCCTCGACGTTCGACACCTACTCCTCAAGATCCTTCCCCATCGAAGTCGATGAATCTTCCTACGACGCCATCACACATGCTCCTCGTGACTACTGGACAGCCGTTCTCCTGACTGCCCGCCCAGCCAAGTTCGCCTGCCAGCTATGTCGGGAATTCGACCCAGAATGGAAGATCCTGGCCTCATCATGGCAGAAGGGGGACAAGAACTCCGCATCCCGAGTACTTTTCGCAACGCTTGATTTCGACAACGGCAGAAACGTCTTCATGAGAAACCAACTACAGACTGCTCCAGTGCTCTTCCTCTACCCGCCAACCAACGGTCCCGACGCCACCGGCTCCGGTAAGGAGATCAGGATGGACTTCCTGCAGTCTCAGTCAGCGGAGCAGACACACGCCTGGATCCTGCGCCAACTCCCCTCGGACCCAGCAACACCATATCCGAAACTGGTCCGACCCGTCAACTACGGTCGGATCGTTGCCAGCTTCATGATCCTGATCGGCATGTTCACCTTCGGCACCGTGGCGTACCCCTACATTCTGCCCGTGCTTCAGTCCCGCAACCTGTGGGCGGCAGTCAGCCTCATCGCGGTGCTGCTGTTCACCAGCGGACATATGTTCAACCACATTCGAAAAGTGCCATATGTGCAGGGCAGCAAGGGCAAGATCATATACTTTGCGAATGGCTTTCAGACACAGTATGGTATGGAGACGCAGATTGTGGCTGCCATGTGTACGTAACACCCTCTCTGTCCCTGATGCGACTGCTGACAGATGTTCCGCGCAGACGCGATCCTCTCCTTCGCAACGATAGCACTCGCCCTAAAGGTGCCACGCATGAAGGATCCAAGAGCACAGCAAATCTCTGTCTTCATCTGGCTGCGGTCCTCTTCGGCATGTATAGCTACCTGCTCAGTGTCTTCAGAATCAAGAATGGAGGATATCCTTTCTGGCTGCCGCCTTTCTGAGCCGCCCTCTTGCTCCGAGAGATCGACATCACAAGGCGTGTTGCCACTCCGAAGTGCTGCTCAGGCAGGCGGCTATGCCGCTGCATGCAAACCACGCCGCGAGCTCGCAAGACGGCTCTCCCGACGTGAGAGTCTTGGAAATCACTCGAAGCGAGGGCTGTGCCCCAGCATGTGTACCACCAGAAGCGCTCATAGCTTTCAAGCGTTGAAGCCAATGGCATGGATTGTTTCGAGTTCAGATGGAATCAGACCAGTCCACAGTGTATCAGCATCGCACATGGCTTTCGTTATGGAGCATCGAGCTTGGCAGAGTCTTCTCCGAGCGTCGTAGGAGTCGACGTGCTCCAGCAAGGTCTTACATGAGAGAATAGAGCATGAGCCACCTCTTATCCCTTTCCCTTCCACTCCAATCCAACCTTGCAAGCCACCTGCCGTGCAATTTCCTCATAGAACCGCGAATTCACCCTCTTTCCCCGCCCCTCCTCCGCCACAATAGTCGGCTTTCCCTGATCCGCATCATAGCATATCTGCGGATCCAGCGGTATGTGGCCCAGCGCTTCCACGCCCATTTGCCGCATCCTGTCTTGTAGAGCACCTTGCATCCCGTCGTGGCTCTGGTGCGCGAATATCTTCGTCTCCTCTCCGCATTTGGGACACACGAATAAGTCCATATTTCGCACCAACCCGAGCACCGGGATATTCATCTTCTGAAACAATCCCACGCCGCGGACAGCATCTTTCAACGCAACATCCTGCGGAGTGCTCACAATAACCACCCCGTCCAGCACAACCTGTTGCGCGATTGTCAATTGGACATCGCCCGTGCCCGGCGGCAGATCCAACACCAAAACATCCAGCTCAGGCACAGCCGACCCAATCCCACCAGCCCACTGCACCTCATGCAGCAACTGCTGCAGCGCTTTTTGAACCATCAGGCCGCGCCATGCTAGTGGTCCGTCCCCGTCACCCTCCTCTTTAGTACTGTCCTCGTTGCTCTTTTTGCCCAATAGATAACCCATACTCATACTGCCCAATCCCCAAGAGCGTAACGGCACCAATTTCCCCTCCCTTGTCACATCCGGCAGTCCCACATCTTTCCCGTCCAGGCCCAGCAGTGTGGGTATGCTCGGACCGAAGATATCGGTGTCGAGGATGCCCGTGCGCAGTTGGGCGCGGGAGAAGGCGAGTGCTAGGTTCACGGCCAGGGTGGATTTACCGACGCCGCCTTTGGCGGAGGAGACTGCGATGACCTTTCTTACATTCTGGATCGGACGTCTGGGCGGGAGAGTACCCCGTGGAGGAAGACGGGAGCGTGGTGGTGGTGGTGCGGAGGAGGAGGAGGAGCGCGGGAGGTTCAGTGGGTTTTCATGGCTGTTGAGGCGGGCGCAGCTGCTTAGAAAGCGTGCTGTGCGCATGCCACGGGTGGAGCCTAGGTGGTGGTACTGCTGCTGCAGTCAAGAGAGTGTCGAAGACTGCCACGTCGAGTAGTTTGTGGAAGGCAAGGTTGATGCGCATCATCGCAGGCATGTTTCTGGCGTGTTGGAGAAGCGTGGCAATGGAATTGGAGAAGTTGAATATCTTGTCAGCCGGTCTTAGGAATACGATGAAGCGCCTCGAATAGAGGCACATGCCCTCAAGGCAAGGTATTTCGCTGTGTCATTTTCATGTCCTTCTGATAGTATCGAAGACGGCGAGTAGACTTGTGTGTGGCAGCACGCTGTGCCTACTAACGACCGGAGCATACAAGTCGCTTCATGCTCGGGTACACTTGAGATGGTGTGCAAATATATTGACATAATCACAGATGCTACTAAGGTCATCATATGGCTCCCAATCATCTACATTATCCACATTATCATACACGAGACTCAGCCAGAGTATCTGTTGTCGTCGCAGATGCTGCTCTCCCCTGTAGCGGCACTCAGTGTACGCTGTTCCGAACCCAACTACTGCTCGGTCTCACGATATCGATCGGCACACTGCCGCTGTACTCATACTTCTGCAGACTCTCATCTCCATCACTAGCAGTCCATTTGCCATTCTTCTCACCTCGTCTCGTTCCAACAGGACTGCTGGTATCATCGTCAAAGTCTTGGATGAATGGTTTGCCCGCATCCAACCCAGGCGAACTAAGCTCCTCATCCAGCTCGAAAAAGCCGCCCGCCCCACCGCCCTCAATCGCGGTCGTCAGATCAGCCGGGCTGTTGCGACTGCTGTTCGATGTCTTCCGCTCCATTCCCTTCAGAGTCGGCGAAGGTACTGCCAAGCTAGTCCGTGTCTGGGTGCGGGAATGTCCTCGTCGCTGGGAGACGCCTCGTCGAGAGAGCCGTTCATGCCCCGCTCGTCTTTCGGACTAGGGCTCGGCATCTCCTCGTAGCTGCTGCTGGGTTCGACGATGGCGGAGTCAGCGAGTTGGAAAGTGACGTGTTTGCGTTTACGAACGGCTGTGCCTGATGCTGTTCGTAGTGCTGACGGTAAAGAGGTGGAAGGTATTATAGGCTCCGTGTGAGAGCGATTCGAACGTTGCATAGGCGTGGCTGAGTTATGTGATGCTGAGTCGGGTAGGGATAGAGAGAGTGAGCCGTGGCTGGGCGGCGATCCTGACTTAGGTGACACTGGGGCGGCTGATGGCCTCGAGTCTAGTAATGGTAGGTAGGCAGGGGTGAAGACACCCGCAAAACCGTCTGCAGTCTTCTCGTTCGGTGGGCTCAGAGGCGATAGAGGTGGCCTCCTAGCTGACGACGGTGCCTCTCCTTTCTTATCTCCATTACGCACAGGTGACAGGGACGCTGGTTGGGGTGATCTGGGAGGCTTGGGCAGATCGAATTTCGATTTCAGTGGTGTTGGTGGTAGCTCTGCGGTGATTGTGTCCTTCTGTACTCCAGTCGTTGGCTTGCTGACTGCCCGTGGCACGACATCCTTGTCTGTCTGCTGGCGGGAGACACCGTTCGTTTGCTGCTGCTTTACCGGCAAGTTGAGCAACCCGAGTGCGCCCGGCCGTAAGTCCTTCTGTGCATCCTTGGAACCTGATCCACGCCGCCTTCCTCGTCTCTGTTTCCGTAGATTTCTTTCGAAATCTTGGAATTCGCGTTCTTTCAGGCAACGGAACTCGTCGATTTCGAGGTCTATCTGCTGGCGCTTACGCGCCAACATGTCTGCGATGCTGGTCTCATTCTCGCTCGGTGGTTTCAGCGATGCTGCAGGGACTATGTTACCGCTCGCGACGGTCGCTGTGTTTCTATACATGTTCGTATCCTATACACTATCCGGGAGCTCGCGAAGGACTGGACGGCCGTTCGCGTCATGGACGATGTGATGATAGCCTCGTTTGTGGCACGGAGAAGATTTGCGCTCGGGATCGGCATCCGTGTAATAGCTCGTCGCTGTCGTCGCTCCTCCGCCGCAGGTGAAGACAAGAGTCCGAGGAAGGTGTCCGAGTTGTAGACGTGTCTTTAGGTGGCAGCTCGGGCAGATCTCAAATGAGAATTTGGCTCAGCAGCGGGAAGCGCAAGGTTTGATTGACGTGCTCCCCACCTTTCCAAAGGAGCATACCGGATGCTCCTCTCTCAGCTTAGGTGCGTGGCGTGTGTGGCACCTGTCTCAGTCGTCAGAGACACTCGTAATCGCACAATAGAGTGTGTATCGAGTCCAACAGTGTTGCACGAACCAAGACAGAAACGTTGTTCATCGGTTCCTCGAGACAAAGGAAATACCCTTGATGCTTTGCTTCCTGTGAAGACGTGGGGTAACCTGGTCACTGCGATATGCGTGCCGAGGACAAGGTCTCGAACACTGCCGATCGTGGCCATGGATTCTCGTTTCAGGCCTTGAGAATCCGTATCTGGGACCCCATTCAGCCTGAATATTGACCGAGCTGCATGACTGCCCCTGTTGATAGGCACGCGATCCGGGCTTTATCGGCTTGGGCTTACAGTGGCAGGGGTGGCTTGCATTGTGCCCACGGTAGGGTTCCGCCCCGAGCGCGTGGACAAAGCACTGACAGGGGGAATCTGCAGGCGCGTTGCTTCGATCACCACGCTTCGATGCATGTGCTGTCGTGTTTTTGAGGCGAGAGCTACTCGATGTGTTGAAGACGCGTATCTGCCTTGGTCGGGATTTCGAAGATATGAAGATGACCGTGTCGCGCACTCCTGCCCGATACTGATCGTGTGGAGGCGTTCGTGAATAGGTGGCTCGAATGGACGCATGTGAAAACATGTGGACTGCGGCCTTCCACTGCGCGAGACAATCGTCTCTAGCTCGCGTCTTTCAATGCGTAAAAC
Source organism: Cyphellophora attinorum (assembly GCF_001299255.1). Classification (NCBI taxonomy): domain Eukaryota; kingdom Fungi; phylum Ascomycota; class Eurotiomycetes; order Chaetothyriales; family Cyphellophoraceae; genus Cyphellophora; species Cyphellophora attinorum. The sequence continues at coordinate 23,741 of NW_017253243.1, read as the reverse complement.
CTCCAAGTCTCATTGCGTTGTTGCTTCCAAAAATCCCTGTTCGAGATTGAGACCACCGATATCTACAGCTTCATGCCCCACTTGTTGTCGTCAGGAGCTGGTGCAGGGTTCCGACCCGTAGGCCGTAGGTTGGAATATCGATATTGAGGTCGTTCGACGCGCCTGAGCTTGATCGGTACGAAGGAGCACACTTCCAGAGTGTTACTCGGTGCGTCATCGACATTGCATGGCAGGGTTGATGAACGAGCGATTGCTACTGAAGAACGGATCGCGTGTGCAGGACAGAACGCACCTTCCCAAAGACCTGCAAGGAAGGAAGCACTGACTATGGAGCATCTGGACACGCTCCTTCCTTCTTTCAAAAACACTAGATACAGGATACACCATGGGCAGCGGCCTCTGGCAAGCGCATGATAGCAGCACGAGGCAACCACGGCGTCTTGACTAGCGACACATGTGGTAAGGTGAGCGAGGTATAGTACTGGTGTATTGCCTTGAGCACCTTACGATCTAGCAATACATCACACGCTCTACAGCTAATTCTGCTGATGCACTGAGATGTACGGTAGCTGAGCAAATGAGATGCTTCGAAGCACCGAGCACAGCAAGACGAGTCGACCGATGACGATGGCCGGCACACATCATAAGAAGTCAAACCCCGCTTCCACCAAGAGTCCCATATAGTCGTGATAGATGACAAGCCTAGAAGCCAGCGAAGTCCTGAGGGCTGTCTGAAACAACAGATCGAAAACATGGCCGTGGCTATGGACCTCAGCAACTTCACGCACAAATCCCTCATCACCACTCCCCACAGACTGACCTATAGTTACTACCTCTCACCATTCTTCCAGCAACAGACCACCGAAAACCCCTCTAATCCGGCCATCCTCCTCCTTCATGGCTTCCCTGATCAAGCGGCGATGTGGTCCGGAGTGGTCCCCTCCCTCCTCCAGCTCGGCTACGCCTCATAGTCCCCGACCTACTCGGGTTCGCAGGCAGCTCCAAACCCACCGATCCCAGCCGCTACAACTACCGAGACCAAGCCGCTTCCTTGGCCCAGATTCTCGAGCACGAGAACGTCGCTAGCGATGGCCGTATCATCCCCTGTGGGCATGACTGGGGATCTGCTACTGCGCAACGTTTCTACCTGTACCATCGCCACTTGTGCCGAGGCCTGATCCTGCTCAGCCTTGCATACCAAATTCCTAGCCCCAAGCCGTTCAATCTCGAGGAGCAGAACGCCGCGACAAGTAAACGGTTTGGGTACCCACAGTGGGCGTACTGGGAGTTTTTTACTGCCCCTGATGCTCCGGAAACGATGCGCCATAATCTAGAGCGGTTCTGGGACGTCAACAACGGCTTCCAGCCCGGTAAGGCCGAAGGCGGGAACGGAGTTGAGGGCGAGGACGGACGAGATGTGTGGATGCGGGAAATGTTCTGCGAGTCCGGCTCAATGCGCGCCTACATTGAGGGGACGGGCAAGTATAAGGACTGGACGGTGCAGCCCAAAAAGTACCCAAACTGGCAGCAGGAGAAGGAGAGGTTTGTGCAAAGGTTCAGCAGAGATGGGTTCGAGGGCCCGGTGTGCTACTATTTGAGCTTGAAGGGCAACACGATGCTAGAGGACGAGAAGTGGCTGTGCGAGAGGGAAGGACAGGAGGATAGGAGGAGGATAGATGTTCCGCTGTTGTTCGTGGGGCAGACTGGGGACTGGGTCTGTATGTGCCATTTATCCTCCCAGGTTGCGTTCATGTCGTTGCTGACGAAACCCATCACAGGTCGGACTGATTTGATGAAGGACGCTAAAGACCAGGGTCTGGTCAACGATGTGACAGAAAGTAAGTTGCGTAACTACGCTCCCGCTTGCTGCCTCACATTGGAATGAATTCAGCCTTACATATCTGCAGAGGTCTTGGACGCCGGACATTGGTGGGCATACGAAAAGCCGCAGGACATGGGCGGGATCATCGCGGATTGGCTGAAGGAGAGGTTCCCGATCAAGTGAGCTAGGGAACGTGCTTGACGCTTGGTACGCGACGTTGTCACTGTGTTGAAACCTTTCGTAACATTAATGAAAGTTGAAGGATGCTTCGTGTATGATTCGATAGTAGCAGAGGACAAATTGTCCCCTCTTCTTGCACAGCATCGCGTTGAGGCAAATGCCGCGCAGGTAAACCTCAATGACACAAAATGGGGTTGTATAAGGCCTGGCCAGGTAGGAATACCTACCTAAATCTGGGCCGACGTCTAAGTCTAGTACATTCAATGTTGGAGCGCCGGATGACCCTTATCGATAAGTTGGAGAAATTTCGATATTCGCAGTCGCAAGTTGCACTCCGGCAGACCTACGACGACCAGTGCTGTGTCGCATCATGTTTCACAGCGGGAAGGAGTGAAGTCAAGGGAGTGCGTTCCTGTCCGTTGTTCGACGAGCTTTCCTTCGTCGTTATGCCTTCAGCAACTCGGGCAGCGACAGACACAAACTGGGACGTCGACTACAACACGACTCGAAAGCGCAAGATATTTCAGAGGCCTCCCAACGACAAAAGCGCTTATCCTCTTTTGCAGAACGCCGTCAGACCGCATGTCGAGTCCTTTAACGCCATCTTCGGCGGTGGCCTTCTCGACGAAGCGCTCAAAGACATTGGCATTGTGACCACCGTCGACGGCAATCAAGATGATCCTGTAGGACCACGGAACAAGCTACACCTCAGACTCACAGACGTGACCTTGGAAACACCTCGACTACCAGACTCGAACAAATTCAGCACGCGAAATCGAGAAACATATCCCGCAGAATGTCGAGAAAGGCACAGCAGTTATCGAGGGACACTGCGTGGGAAGTTACAGTGGAAGGTCAACAACAATGAGTGGCAACAAAGCACGAGAAACCTGGGTCAAATACCGATCATGGTTCGGTCGAACAGGTGCCATCTGGAAAATGCTACGCCGTCACAGCTAGTATACCGGAGGGAGGACTCGGAGGAACTGGGAGGCTACTTCATCATCAACGGCAACGAGAAATTGATCAGACTGCTGATCATGCCCAAGAGGAACTATCCCATGGCCATATCTCGTGCTACATTCGCGAACAGAGGTCCTACCTTCTCACAGTATGGCGTGTCTATTCGTTCGGTCCGGCCAGATCAGTCCGCTCAGACCAATGTACTGCATTATCTTACTGATGGAAATGTCACAATGAGGTTTTCGTGGCGGAAGAACGAGTATTTGGTCCCTGTGGTCATGATCCTGAAGGCCTTGGTTGAAACGAACGATCGCGAAATTGCAGAAGGAATTGTCGGCACGCAGACTGGGTCGGAAAAGCCCAGCTCCTTCGTGTCTGAACGCACGGAATTGCTCCTCAGAACATACAAGGTCTACAACCTCAAGTCCAGGAAACAGACACTTGCTTATCTTGGCGAGAAGTTCAAGCCTGTTCTCGGCATACCATTCACAATGTCTGATGAAAAGGCGGGCGAAGAGTTCCTGAGGAAGATCATTCTACCGCATCTGGGCAACGCTGATGTGACAGACGCTCAGAACCAGGAGAAGTTTGACCTCTTGCTGTTCATGATCCGCAAGGTATATGCTCTCGCGGCTGGAGATTGCGCTGTCGACAATCCGGATGCCGTCTCCAACCACGAAGTGCTGCTCAGCGGCTTCCTTTACGGCATGATACTGAAAGAGAGCCTGTCAGAATGGCTAGGACGAATATCCAATTTTGCTCGGGACTGGGTGAGGGAAAAGAATGGCAGGTCTTTCACCCACGAGGAGTTTGGCAGCAGTTTCCTGGCGAAGGTGGTACGGAAATCCAACGAAAATGTCGCAAATTCGCTGGAATACTTCATGTCCACGGGAAATCTCGTCAGTCCAAGTGGCCTTGATCAGTCGCAGACATCAGGGTTCACTATTGTGGCTGAGAAGATTAACTTCTATCGCTTCATCAGTCATTTCCGCTGCATACACAGAGGTGCATTCTTCGCACAGTTGAAGACGACAACGGTCCGGAAGTTGTTGCCAGAGAGCTGGGGCTTCCTTTGCCCTGTTCATACACCGGATGGAGCACCTTGCGGACTACTCAACCATCTTGCTCACCAATGTATCATACCTACTGTGCGACCAGCTCTGGACAAGCTTCAGAAGACCATTGCGGAGTTCGGTCTAGCAACAGCTCCGTCAATGAGCATTGAGAACAGTCTCGCGGTACAGTTGGATGGGCGAATACTGGGCTATTGCAGCGCAGACCGGGCACGGGAGATTTCGCAGCTACTGCGGCACTGGAAAGTCAATGGTGAGCACGGCGTACCCGTCGAGCTCGAGATCGGACATGTGCCTACATCAAATGGTGGTTTGTATCCTGGCGTCTACCTCTTTGCGCAACCCTCACGTATGATCCGACCTGTCAAGTACTTGTCTTCAGGAAAATTGGACTACGTTGGGCCTTTTGAACAACAATATATGAATATTGCATGTCTCGAGGACGACATTATCAAAGACGTGACAACACACATCGAATATACACCAACAAACATCTTGTCGATTCTCGCCAACATGACTCCATTTTCCGACTTCAATCAGTCTCCCAGAAATATGTACCAGTGTCAGATGAGCAAGCAAGCTATGGGCACACCATCCTCGAACATGATGTATCGAACGGATAACAAGGCGTATCTTCTACAGACAGGCCAGACACCCATCGTGCGGCCGCCGTTGTACAACGCGTACGGGCTGGATAACTATCCCAATGGCATGAATGCGGTGGTAGCCGTCATCTCATATACCGGCTACGACATGGACGACGCTATGATCATCAACAAATCTTCCCACGAACGTGGGTTTGGCGACGGCGTCATCTACAAGACCAAGGTGTACGACCTCGACTTCGACAAGTCGAGAGCGCATGGGCGGATCAACGTCAAGCACCTGTTCGGAATCGCAGAGGGTGATCTGAACATGCCCGCTGATCACATGCTGGACGAAGATGGACTGCCTCAGGTTGGGACCAAAGTGACTGAAGGCAGCGTTGTGCTTGGCTACCACTCGGTCATGTTAGATCCAAGTACGAACAAGCTGGTGAATCTGGACGGGAAGACGGAGTTTTTCAAGTACAAAGACCAGGAGGAGGCATACATCGATCAAGTACGGATGTTGGGCTCCGAGACAGGTGACCAACCATGCCAGAAAATCAGCATCAAATACCGTATCCCACGACGGCCAGTGATTGGAGACAAGTTCTCGTCTCGACATGGGCAGAAAGGTGTCTGCTCATTTTTGTGGCCATCGGAGAACATGCCATTCTCCGAGAGCGGCATTCAGCCAGATGTCATCATCAACCACATGCGTTTCCTTCACGCATGACCATTGGCATGTTTGTCGAGTCACTGGCGGGTAAGTCAGGAGCTTTGCACGGATTGGCGCAGGACTGCACTCCTTTCACGTTCAGTGAGGACAATACAGCCGGTGACTTCTTCGGCGAGCAGTTAAGGCAAGCGGGGTACAACTTCTATGGCAACGAGCCAATGTACTCTGGAATCACTGGCAAGGAGTTCGCGGCTGACATCTACCTCGGTGTGGTTTTCTACCAGCGGTTGCGACACATGGTGAGCGACAAGTTCCAGGTACGGACGACAGGCCCAGTGAACGCCCTCACGGGACAACCGATAAAGGGCAGAAGTAAAGGCGGTGGTATCCGAGTCGGAGAGATGGAGCGTGATTCACTTATTGCCCACGGCTGTGCATACTTGCTGCAGGATCGGTTGATGGACTGCTCTGACAAGCAGAGAGCTTGGGTTTGTCGAGACTGTGGGTCATTCTTGTCGACGATGATGGTGCCGAATCAGTTTGCACCTGGTCGAAGAGGCGGTAGGATGGAGCCAAGCGGGATGGTCAGATGTCGAGCTTGTGCGAGGGAGGCAAGATGGGAGGATCACAAGATGAACGTTTGGGAGGATGGCGCCGGCAAGAGGTTCGTTGGCGGCGACAATACGACTGTGGTCAACGTCCCTGGCGTGTTGAGGTATCTTGACGTTGAGCTCGCAAGCATGGGGGTGAAGACGAAGTTCACGATCGAGAATTGAGTGATTCACGTCATTGGTTCGACGTGCGGTCTATGAGCAACGGAACTATCACTCTGGACGATAGTATGGTTCGCTGAACTAATAAATCGATGTCGAGCTCGCCAGCATGGGCGGAGCCGGTGAATACAACTGAGAACTGAGCACTTTCCCGATGGCCCACAGGTCCAGACTCGGACGGCTGAAGATGGTGGAACGAAACTTCCCAGGTGATTGAGTGAGTCGCAGCTGCACTCCCCAGGTCCTCAGATTGCTTCCGCATGGAGTATCGAACAACAGTCATTATTGTGGCAGTTGCCCTGGGGAGGAAAGTATTACTCGAAGTCATGATGCTGCTTAACTTCAAGTACCTTGTTGTGTACATGTCAGGTGCTCCCCGCCCCCATCCTCTCCCCACGCCATTGCAGATCAGATGAGTACAACTGATTCACTCGTGCTTCACTTCCACAAATTGCTTGCTTTGCATTCACCACCGACACTGCCTACACTATCCTACATATCTCTTACGGCATCGTAGTCATTGCTGCAATACTGTATACAGGATCGGACAGATCCTCAGGCCGGCAGATCGGCGTCTTTGTCACCGAGGGTTCCCCGCCACGCCTAACTCAACCTCAACGCACCTGCACAGAGGCGATTGCAAGAAGAGACAAAGAAAACGCGTGGCCTACGAGGTCACACAGCCGCCTAAGCCTTCGAACGCACGTCGACGGACCGACGTACGCGACAGTAAACGCAAGACCTTTCTTGAGTCTATACTTGCCCGCCACAGCCTTCTCGACTGGTAGACCAGTGCTGCCTCAACGATCCTACGAACCTGACGGCACAGAAGTACAGACCACATCCAAGAGTGAGACATCCAGGAGAGCGTCCACAATGAGTAGCCCGTGAGTCATACAGAAGCCATCCATCCAGGCTCTCCTCTGTTCGCCATAGCTGCAACGCCTAGCAGACACAAGCTAACACGCTGCGGGACGGTAGGCGGCGGAGGCTCGAGACCGATGTCATGAAGCTCTTGATGAGTGACTATGATGTGACATTGGTCAATGACAATATGCAGGAGTTCTTCGTCACATTCAAGGGACCGACAGAGAGTGCGTAATGTCCCCATTCCGCCCCGATTAGACAACTGATCAGACCTCAGCACCATTCGCAGATGGGAGGTGGAAGGTACACGTCGAACTGCCAGATGCATACCCGTACAGCTCGCCATCGATCGGCTTCGTCAACCGGATCTTTCACCCCAATATCGACGAGCAGTAAGTCGAGGCCAGCCGACTGATCTGAACCCGGAACTGATCAGCTTTCCAGGTCTGGTTCCGTCTGTCTAGACGTGATCAATCAAACCTGGTCCCCAATGTTCGACATGATCAACATCTTCGAAGTCTTCCTACCACAACTGCTCAGATACCCAAATCCGACAGATCCACTCAACGGCGAGGCGGCCGCTTTGCTCATGCGCGAACCTAAGAGATATGAAGAGAGAGTGAAGGGTGAGCTCTCCATGATTGTTTGCTTGTCTGTCTTGCTACTAACGATCCTGCAGAATACGTGACGCAGTACGCCACCAGAGCCCACCTAGAGAACGACGACGATAACGAGGAGGATGACGGAGAGCTGAGCGAGGTGGAGGACTTCCGGAGTGATCACGGCGACGAGGAACCAGCGGGCCATATGGAGGTCTAGTATGGTGCGAATCGATCGATGACGTTGAAACGACTTGATGAATTACATGGATAGGCAGGGAGGTCTCTCACATGCTCAACACTGGGAGAGAGAATGCATTCAGCTCACATGCAGTGTGGCTATGGTTCGTATGAGTGGCGTTGGGTTTGAATTCCTCTTCAGGCGTGGATAGAACGGGAAACATCGACTATACAGCATGGGCGCGTTTACATATTATTTGGCGACGCTGATACAAGCTTTTGTTGTTCCTTTGCCCATGGCATTTGAGCTTTGTCACCAGTGGATCAGTCTGGTAGCAAAAGTCCCATACATGGACCGTTGCCCGAGCGGGAGGGGCCACAACGGAGCGGGAAGTCAACCTTGGGTCAGCTCACGAAGTATGCCAGTGGCCCTCCTGACTACACAAATTCAGCTCATCACCGGCCCCGGTTCCATTTCGCTGCTGCCTGCCTGCTTGCGTGCGAGGGGTTGATCAACGAGAAGGACACCGGTATCGCAAATTGCTCACCGATGAGTCAGTTGTACTGCACACCTCGACTGCTGCTGCTGCTGCTATGGAGCAGGGGGACTGTGCCTGACGATATGACGCCAGGGGCATCACGCATCGATAACCTCTGCTGTTCCACTCTACTCCACACTACTCCTGGACTAGCTCCGCCACACGCCAATGCTTCCCACCCCCTGCCAGGCCTGAACCCCCTCCGTTCCGCCCCCTGGCCCCCGTACATTGGCTGCCAAGAACGATCCTAAGAAGTTTCCGCCATATGCCAAAACTGCTGAAACATATTCTGGACCAAGTCAGGTACAGCCGCGGCTTGAAGTATAGCTACCTTTTGAGTGAATTTCTCAGGTCGCGTCGGCTCGCGCAACGTTTCAAACGGCAACAGGTGGATTTTGAGGACATGTGTCACCTACCGCAAGGTATTCAGAACTCTACATAAGTAGGCGGGAGGGAGGCTGTAAGATCTGAATCGTCTTCATACAACTCAATGTCGGGAGTCTAAGTCCTACCAGGCTACTCTCGACGGCGAACTATCCCAGCACCACAGGAACAGCTCCCTGAACTGGGTCCCTCAGCTCGCCCTCATCCTCACACACGATCGGCGATCCAGGTGCGCAAAAGACACACATACATACACCGCTACGACAAATACTACAACCCAAAACACACAGCATGTCCGATCATTTACCATCACTCGCACAACTCCTGGTCGAGCCGGGTGAAGAGCGCCTCTTGGGAGACGGTACTAGGATCGTGGTACAGCTCCTCCTCATAGCACCGTTGTACTACGGCTTGTACAAACTTGTGGTGTGGCAATACCGCAAGACGTGGCCGGCGAAGCCAAAAGAAGGCGATTGCACTTGTGCGTGCCATAATTCGGCATGGTTCGGTTGGCGGGAGACCTGGTTTGGGGGGAGATAGGAAGCCGGCGTCCGCATAAAGAAGAGCTTGCGTCTGTGTACATGTAGGACCTGAGTGGGTCTCTAGGCAGCCACTGCATGTCCGCTCTTTTTGTTTTCTTCTGTATTCATGCTCGGTTTTACTAGTGTACATACGGAGACAAGCCCAACACCCAGGTCAACTACCGCATCATTCCATCTTCCCAACAGGTTTCCCAGCTATCCTCGTCCGTAGCTTCGCCGCCGCTGTGCGTATTGCAACCTTCAACTTCCCCTCCTCAACCTCGTCTGCACCGACGAACCGACGTACAAGGAGGTTGAAAATACTCCCAAACGCCAATGCCATGATCGTGCTCGTCAGGATGATCACGTTGTACGGCATGCTGAAGTCCGGTGTGGGGAGGGCGAGGAGGAGGGAGGTTGTGCGGATGTATACGTCTCTCTCTTCCACGCCACCTGACGGAGTGAGTGTCGTTTGGTTCAGAACACGGATGACGGCTGGCGCGACGTTGAAGCCGCGGTTTGCGTCGGGTGGGTATTCGGTGTAGCGGAGGACGGCTTTGTCGAAGTCGTAGGTGAGCATGACTTCGGTAGCGGGTGGGATCGTCATGACTAGTTCGAGTTGGGTGCCGCGTTGGCGGTCGATGGCGGGACGGTAATACATGTCGCTGATGAGGGTTCGGTCGTCGGCCCAGGGGAATTCGGTGGATGTGATTGTCGCCTTGAGGGTGTGCATGTAGGGGCGCATAAACCAGGGAAGGGACTCGAAGTAGATGAACGTGACGGGGGTGGTGGGGGAGGGATTGGAGAGGAGGACGCGCATGCCGCCGTTGGCGCTGCCGATGCCGGTCATCGTACGTTCGGCGCGGAGGAGTTCGTGGTTTAGACTAGCGTAGTGGTCGGCCACCTTTTGTTGGGGGAGGTCGATGTCGAAGGATTGACCGGACATGAGTGAGTAGCAGCGGGACTCGGGTTCGGATTCGGGCGATTTGAACTCAAATCCCCATGGTCCGATAAGAGCGGTCCGCGAATGTGGGACGTTGAGGCAGATTGCGTGCGATCCGGGACCGGTTTTGGGCGTGAGTGGGCATGCGCCGGCGACGTCGCGGCCGAAGACGGTGGTGAATGACCAGGGCAGTTGATGGTCGGAGGTCAAGTCGAGTGGGTAGCAGGTGTCGTGGGAGTGGTAGTCTTTCGTTTCGTCGCAGACGAGTTGGTCATCGGGGACGGGGCGTGGGATGGGGTTGTCGCGTGGCCGTTTGGAGCGCTCGATGTCCAGGACCATATCGATCGTTTGGGCGATTTCGACGATGCAGTCAGAGCGGTCGGTTGGGCATTTTGGAGTGACATCAATGGACATGGATTGCCAGTCGGCGTCGAAGACTTTGTGCCCGTCGAGGAGGCTGGAGATGCCGGCTTTGCCTTTGCAGGGCAGGAGTTTGAGGAAGGGTGTAAGGTTCTCTGTGCAGACTACCTCGCCGGGAAGGACGCCGTGGAGGAAGTACGTAGAGCCTCCTGATCCGTCTCCGCCGCCAGGTTCGCTGGTTCCATGCTCTCCCTTCGGACTGAAAGTCAAGACCGGCCTCGTGGTCCTCGTACCATCCACGAAATTCAGACTGGCGCAGAATAACCCACTGAGTCCCTGTGTCAAAGCAGCCCACTTCCCAAATGCCTCCTCTTCACTCCCCGCCTCAATCCATGCCCACAGCTCAACCCCCGTGCCGCCCTCCCGTGTCCCATCCCATGGTCGGGCTCCCCATTCCGAGGCGTCCCAGCGGCCGGTGGTGAATCTCAGGTGTAGCTCTTTTGTGTCCGCATGTTGGAGAGTCTGGGCTAGTGACCGTGGGAAGAGGCGGAAGTTCTGGGCGTTGTAGGTCCTCTGGGACTCGTTACTACGGAAGTCGAAGGATGCGAGGAGCGTGCCTAGGGGGAGGGGGCTGAGGGTTAGGCGCTCGTGGTAGTCGGTGGCATGGGCTAAGGTGGCAAGGAGCGTGAGTGTGAGGAAGAAGAGTAGGCGGAGCATGCCTGCATTGTGGCCGCCAGTGTAGGAGTTGTGAGATGAAGGTCGTGCAGGGAACAGGAATAAATTCATGGATGCGGTTCAACATCGAGGACTTAGACGGCCTTAAGATCTGGTCATACACAAGACCGGATGACCAAACTTGACGTGGTCAGACCAAACTCGGAAGGTAGCCATAGGATCCAAAGGCGAGCACCCAGAAGTGTGCAGCCACGTGGACGGATCGTATGAGATGCTCGAACGGGGACGCACACTTACCACAGATCACTCCGTTGGATCACACCCGTTGATACAATCGTCCCGCAGAGCTGAGATAGGAGAAACTAGAATCAGCAATATCATCTGCGACTACAGACACATCGAGTTCATGGTACGATTCTGCTGTTACAAGTGGGACCCTCAAGAAATCAACCTCGCCTCACTAGACAGCATCAGATGTTATCTTGGCATGGCAATCTTCCCAGCCGTTTGCATCGATCTGGTTGAAGGAGAAGAAGACGTCGATGGCAAGACCGCTACTATATACCTCTCCAGCAGAGTAGAAACCAGGGGCAGACGCGGAACGATCGCTTAAGTGACTTGATCAGAATGTTTTCATTGTTCGTCATGTGGTTCATGATGGGTTGCTGCCTGGGATATTCACCTGAGTTTTCGTGTGAGTCAGTGAGGTTAACGCAGGCTCATTTCCAGAGGAAGTTGCACCACGCCGACGCCTCTGTTGTGGCCACAAGACCTACACTTGGCCTGTGCGACATCGAGAAGCTCTACTCGGAATTGCACACTCCAGCAAAGGTGCGGCAAAGCCACGTTATCTTCGGTCCAGTCATCCATGCCCTCCTTCTCGATCAATGTCCAAGACACAGAGCCGGACCAACATTTGGACTTGAGACCCTCACCGCCGCCATAAGCCCGCCTCGCATGGCACCCCATTCGTCCCGTATGCCTTGCAACGTCCACGAACCGCCATGATAGCCCCGAGCAGTGAGTCCAGCCCTTACACTCAGATCCTGTCCATCAAGAGCGCCCCAGAACATGGCTCCCATCTCGCCCCGGCCAACATCGAACTCCACCCAGCCACGACAGTCACGCCGGAACATTGCCTCTGCGGTCTCGAGATCCTCAGCTCGCCACAATACAGATGCTTGGGATCCATTCCATGCCGAGGCAGGTTCTTCGGACATGAAGACGCAGCGTAGCTTACCGGGAAGGCTCAGGATACCCCACAGCGTTGGGCTAGAGGGATCGCTTTTATCCAGGCGGATAGTGACGAAGGAGTCAGCGGTGGTGCAGTCTTCGTATGCTGCTGACGCGGTGTTGACGCTGTAGGCGCCCGAGATCTGGGAGACGTTCCTGGAAGGTGGAAATGTGGGAGCACCGAAGTCATGAGATTCGTATGCGGGTGGCGGCACGTCGTTCGAATCGTTGTCGGAATCGCTACCGTGGTCGGAGTAGGAGGCAAGGTGGTAATCAGCCGGGTTGTACCGCTTGGGAGAAGCTTGAGTCTTCACCGGGCTCGTTGCTGATCTTGAAGGTGTCGTACTCGGCTTCCCTGGGGTGCTGGTCCTGGCATTTGCAGAAGTCGCTTTCGCCTTCGGTCTTGCCTTAGTGGCTGGCGACTGCTCAACATCGTTCAAGTCGACCTCGACCGTGACCTTGACTTTCCGTGCTGCACCAATAGGACTCGACTTCTCGTCATGCTCATCGGCCTTACGCTTCCTTCCAGCAGCAGGCTTCGGCTCGCTTGCCTTGCTATCCCGCTTCAAAGCGGCAAGCCACTCCTTCCTCATGTCCTTCTCGGTCTGTGAGACCCATGCTGGTAATTTGAGACTACCCATATTGAGAGCCTGGGTCAGTCGGACTTTGGCTAGGTTCTTATCCTTGGTGCGCGGAAGGCCATAGTGCAGAAGCTGTGCTTCGTAGTAATGGGCGACCTGATCTTTGTCGGCAGGAGCTGATGATCTTTTGGGAAGGAGCAGTCGGCGAAGCTCGCTTTCTGACGCGCGAGCATGTCGTTTTGCTTGACCTAGGTCGATGAACTACACGATCAGGGGGTAGAGGTGTCAGCATGACTGGTCAGTGTTGCAGCATAAAATAGACGGCAGAGCGGTGTTCGAGCTCGTAGACTCTTGCCTTCGCCATTCGTTGATCAACGCCAGCAACAAGCCTGCTTGCAGGACGCAAAGCCCGGCCCGCGGATCTTAATTACTCGCAGCGCAGATGGTTTGACTTACCAGCGTATCGCGATATACGAAGTCGCCGCGTCGAATTTCTGCGGCAGACATATTGAACGCCTTGGGAGCAATGTCGACAAGCAAACTCCTGAGGATACTAGAATGCGCAGATGAAAGAACGATTCTCGCGAGCGAAAATAGTGGAAATCACAAGGCTGGGATGCTGGACACCTGGAGTGAAAAAGAGGAGAGTTCACCTCATCCAGGCCAGGCTAGGTAAGGTTCTCTCAGCTGAGCTTGAGATCTCATTACTGTCGTGATGCTGTGAAACCACTTACCTACTGACGTGCGCGCTTACCAGGCAACAGGGCTGTCAGAACGATGAGGCAGCCTGAATACGAAAATAAGTATGCCAAAGCTCCTCAGATCAAGGGCTAGCACAGGCCGGATATGCTTCTGCTCGCCTGCTGCATCAAACGATCGGTTCATCCGCAAAGCATTCGAAGGAGCGCGACAAGACAAGAAAGACAAGTCTCGCCGTTGTAGCATTTTCCTCGAAAGATCTCGGATCCGAAGTAGAAAGATAAAGTCATTACTCGCCTTCCAGTCGATACGTCGAGTTGCACCTGCCCACAACGACCACCGTCCACCCGCCACAGAGTCCAGAGTTCAACACTTCAATAACAACGCAACTCAACAAGATCATTGGATCATTCATTCATCCAATCATTACTTCCCCATCTTCTTAACGACCAAGACAACCAACCCACCCCCCGAATCAATCCAATCCCGTCCCTTCCCCTCGTCAACCTCCCCCATAATCTCCCCCATCCTCCTCACCAACATATCCATAATATCCTCCACCTCCCCTTTCTCCACCTGTTCCCTATGCGCTTCCCTCCATCGCGTCACGGGACTCGCGGTGCCCAGCGTGGCTTTGATCTGCTCGAATGTGGCGCGTCGCTCCCCGCTGAAGAAGTGTTGGCCAGGGGACACGTAGCCGTCTCTGTTGAATTCGTGGCGTTTATATTGGGATTCTGGGAAGGATTGGAGGGCGGTGCGGGTTTGTTCGTCGAGGGGTGTGGAGGTGGAGGTGGAGGTGTCGGAGTCTTTGGCCAGGATCTCCCAGGGCATTCCGAGATCGACGTAGAACTCTCGAGTTAGACGGTTTCCTGGTAATTCGTAGGGCTGCAGGATTTCGGTCTCGAATTTAGTCAAGAAATCATGCAGTCTAGCAGCGTTGGGAGTGGTGTTGGGATTACAGGTATAGCCTGATCCCGCCCAGATGATGACGCTGCCACCGGGTTTGAGGATTTTCGCGCATTGGGCCCAGAATCTGGGCATGTCGAACCAGTGGGCTGCTGTTGCTGCTGTGATGAGGTCGACGCATTCTTGGCCTTGCGAGGAGTACTCCTTGAGAGCGGAGAGGTTGCTGAGATTTTCGGCTCCGGATACTTCGTATGTGATGGACTCGCCACTCTTGGTGAGGCCTTCGACACCTTTTGCCGTCTCGATCATGCTCTGACCGGGATCCGCGCCGATGACATGCTCGAAATGAGGTGCTAGAGCTCTAGTCGCCTGGCCAGGACCACAGCCAACATCGAGCAGTATGTCAAAGTAGCCTCCCGTCGACTTGTGCTGGTCGATGACGAGGTTGATGATGTTCTCGCTGTACCCTCGTCGATTCTTGAGGTACGTCTGTGCTGCCGCGGCGGAGTAGTTGCGGAATGTTGGATCCTCGCGGCCATGAGAGGCCGGAGTTGTGGTTGTGGCCATGGTGTGACTGTTGCCAGCTGTTTATCGGGTTGTTCATATGTCAGTCCAAATTCAGGGATAGCAATGAGGATGTACAGGAGCTTTCGCTGTATGCTTAAACAGTCGCTCAGTTGTCAGTAGCAAGGCCGAGGAGGATATCATTCAGTACGGGAAATACTCATCACAACTACGTGGACATGCTAACACCACACAGAAAGTATTTGCAAGAAGCCGAGCAGGCCGACAAGGCGAAACACTGAGTGCGACAACTTTCAAAATAATGGTGGAATGAGCGGTGCAATGTACATAAATTAGAAGGGAAAGTCGTAAGGGCGATGATCCACTAGGAAAGATACCTAGGTACCTCCAAATTCTATGGCCTCAGCTCGAAAGCCTCGCCCCTTTCAGTCGGCCGACCCATCTTGACCTTCGCAAAACCTCGCTTCAAGTCCATCACGATCGAGAACAAGGTCTGGCTTGTGCTCTTTTCTCCGACCGATCTGTTGATGGCGCATGGAAAGTTCTTCTCGTCCTTGAGTATATCCGTAATTTGCGGAACAGATGAACTTCCGACGTCTCTCATCAAGGCCTGAATACGTTCGAGTTGGAATGGTGAGTCGTTGAGGAACAATGTACCCTCAATTTTGTGCTTCTTGACCAGGTGATCGGAGTGAGTACAACTTCCCTTCAGTTGACCCTCACTTTCCATGGGCATTTCGACAATGTCTTAAGCAGTGCATTCGAAGCCAATGCCACCAGTTGCCGCATCGGCCACAGTGATATGGCGGGCAGAGGCAACACCTGTCTTCCGAAGAGCTTCAGCGGCGGCATCTTTCGAAGTGCTGTTCAGCACCGTTCGCAGCGCCGGGTGACAGGGCAGTCGATTGTACGATACGCCTGGTGCTTGAATCGCATTCAAGGTGACTCTCACGCCCTTGCTATTCAAGCCTATCTTGCCTATGATTCCACCCTCTGACATCATATCAATCTTCGGCCTACCACTCTGCTCAATTGTGAGACGGATGATATTCGGGGTCTGCTCAAAATTCCAATCCCAGTTCTGCGCAAGGAAGGACTCATGTGCTGTTTTCTAGGATAATGCAGTGCAGCCATCGCTCAACATACCGTAAGCGATCTCAGTCCGCACGTTCAACGAGATCAAGCCCGGCACCATTAGCGAGACCCTGCATTTCGTCGACATATTCCCGATACGAAGACTCCAGGAATGGCAGAAACTGTTTTGCGACTTCCTGTACTTCTGGCCATCTGAGCTTCGTCCTTTGTTTGAAGAAAGCGCCATGGAAGGCGATGCTACCATCGACCTCGGTTTCGGCTGCCTGTCCATGTTGATACCCTATCTAGACGACATTTGTTCAGTGTATATCGCACGAAGCAGCGGGTGAAAGAATTGATCCTGTTCCTAGAATATCATTTGGGGGCGAAGGCTGTTTGAATTGAACGCTCTTAGTCATAGTACTTAGCCCTCAACCCGCCCACGACCGCCTTCCCATCACCTCGACTGTCCTTCGCTTCTGGCTTGTCCATGTTGCCCTTGACTCTGGCCCTGACCCAATCGACTGCCTTAATACCCTTGCCCTGGCCAGCTGCAGAATCATCCTTCAATCCTAATCTCCTCAACAGGGGACTATCAACAGTGTCCAGCTCAAGATCCTCGGAAGGCCTCAAGAAGTATAGCAACCCCAAGCGGTCTTGACTGGCCTGGTCCTCAGGTGGGACAGACACGCGGTGGATCGACGACTTCAGGTACCCATTTGTCCAGAATTGCAGCACATCGGCGATGTTGACTGTGATGGATCCTGGGTAAGGCTTCACCCACTTCCACTCCCCTTCCGGCATTCGTACCTGCAAGGCCGCAACCGGCTGGCGGAAGAGTAGGGTCAAGCTACCAAAGTCACTATGGCCTTTCGAGTACAAGCCTCCAGCGCGCTCATTCTCCTCCTTGGTACGTGCCCGATAAATCATGTATCGTAGGTGGCAGTCGGAGACGTCATCCCACTTGTGGCCCTGGCTCAGGTAGTCCTCGGGCAGCTCAAGGACGATGGAGATGAGGGTGAGCAGTTTTTGGACCGTGTCCTGAGCGATGTGCTTCTGGAATTTCTCAATGGTAGGTCGGTTGTCGTTGATCACGTCAGGGTGGGATCGCTCGAGCTTCCCGTTGAACTTGAAGAGGTTGTACATTTCGACGTTGTCTTTTAGACCAGGCACGATTTCACTCATACCAAGCCATCGATAGCCGGAGTAGTGGCCTTTTTCCATGGCTGCTCGGTGCTGCATCTTCTCCTCCATGGGGAGCGCGAAGATGTCGCGGCCGATAGCGAACTGCTCGTCGACCTCGGCTTGCGAGAGTCCGAAGTTGGTGATGTAGAAGAAGCCTAGGGTCGTGGTCAGTTTGTTGATGCGTGATGCATTTGGTTGACAGTTGGGCCGAGGCGAGGCAACATCCCGTAGAGGGCTGTGGAAGCTACTGACCGACATGATGAACAGCGTCTTTGAGCTGATTTGCAAGCTTCTGCTTCCCACCAGGTTGATCAAATTGTGAGAGATCAAGCGTCACAAGATCGGCCCAGTCCAACTCGCCAGAGTGTTTTGTTTCTGGTACTTGGACATATGTCTCTACTGGGCGAGACGGGATGCCCGGTGGGCTCTGTACTGCTGCGGCCATCGCTTCTGGGGGTGTTCGTTGTTGTTATGATTGACTTTCAGTGTAGTATAGCGACGTTGGCCGGCTCTCGGCTCTCGCATGATATATCATCTCTTCTGCTTGAAAATTCATTCTCCAAGCCGGCCGAGTTCCGGGTCGGTCATCGTACTCATCCCCCGCACCATCGCCGTCGCACATGAGTCGCTAGAAGGTCAAAGTGGTGTAGAGTTGGTAGTGAGCAAGAGTGGGGTAGTCCTTTTGACAGGGGTGTCATTGCGTGATCAGATCGACCCTCTCCAAGCGCGTACCGTGCTCTTGCCTTCCTTCGCTTTGCTTCGACTCTGCAGCAGGAACTCATTCAACGAGTCGCCATACTCTGCGGCTTCCAGGTCCGCGAACATGCAAAGCGAGGAGGCGTGCTCAGACTGCCAGGTAAGAGCAGCGGTGCATGCTTTCTTCACCAATTGATCACACTTCACTGCTTACGATTCCGTACAACAACCAACTGTATGCCGAGAGTCAAAGCAGCATAGTCAGCATGGCGTGCTTGCTTGAGCCGCGTCCCTGCGTTGTAGATGGACTCCAGCGAAAAAGCCAACACTCCTGTTCGCGAGATAGTCGGCATCTCGACCATTGGTCTTGACAGCAGCCAGCGTGGAAAGCATGCCCATTGACTTCGATATTCGCAACTTTGGCTTGGATTGCGTGACGATCCACCACGTGTCTACTCCGTTCGGCGTGGGCAGTATGAGCTCTTCTGGACCTCATGCATAGTTGGGTGAAGGTAGGTGGACTCCGGTACAGTTTCTGGCGGTAGACATCCGGGACGATGCCGCCATACGTACTCACAGATATGTTGGTATATAAGTGTGGTATAAGGGTCTGTCCGGATAGCTTGCCGAGGGCAGCGATTCTCGTCCAACGTCTGTGGTAAATATCTCATCGCTGAGATTCAGCTATTGATTAGCGCCCGCTGTCTTCGAGTAACAACAGGCGTGAGAGTGGACATCAAACGATCAACAGCATGGACACCGCGCTGCCTTCGAGCCGGCAACGATACCCATCGCCAAAGAGCTACAGTCCTACGATTCTCCTGTATCTGTCACGGAAGACTCATCACTCAACGAGACCGACAAAGATGCTGTGCGAGCCGTCCGTCGCAAGGTCGACCGTCGACTGCTTGCCTTCTACTGCGTGGTGTACCTGTTCATGCGGATCAATGCCACCAACGCAACAAACACGGCCATCATGAATGCGAAGACGCCACAGAACATCAAGATCCAGCTTGGCAACCTCACCTCCTCGCAATGGGCTTGGATCATCTCAATCTTCTCCTACCCATATATGTTCTTCGAGCCGCCTTCCACGCTCCTCCTGAAGCGCTTCACGCCAAGAGTCTGGATGTCCAGAATCATGATCACATGGGGAGCCATCTCGATGTGTCAAGCCGCAACTACCAACTACTCCGGGATGCTAGCCTGTCGCTTCTTCCTAGGTCTCGCAGAAGCTGGGTAAGGGAATAGACACCCTTCCGCGCTCATCTGCTGACAGCTTCAACAGATACTATCCCGGCGTTTTGTACCACTTATCCTTCTGGTATCCCGCGAAGAAGCTGCCACTCAGGATCGCCGTCTTCTACTCCTTCGGTGTCTTTAGCGGCACCGCATCTGGGTTCCTGGCGTATGCAATAAGCTACATGAACAAGCTCCATGGCCTCTCTGGTTGGCAGTGGATGTTCATCCTCGAGGGCATCCCGGCCATTTTCCTTGGCATTGTAGCCTGGTTCACACTGCCAAACTTCCCGTCCGATACCAAGACGTCCAAACTTACCTCTTTCCTGTCCCATTCCGAAAAGCAAACACTCATTTCCGACCTGCCCGCCAACCAGCCTGTCGGCACTGCCAAAACCTGGGATCTCAGCGAAGCTCGAGGGCTGGTCACTGACCCGACCTTTTACTCCTTCAACATGCTCTGGATCTGCCACTCCATTGGAGGGTGGGGCATCTCACTCGTCCTCCCGACTGTCATCTACGAACTCGGACTGCAGGGGTCCACTACGACACAACTCATGACTATGCCGACCTACACATTCGGGTGCTTGTTTATGTGCTTCTTTGGCTGGCTTATTCATCGTGGCACTCTGGGTCCTTGGTCCGTTAGTATTGGCCTTGAGGTCGTCATCTGTGCTTGCTATGCGATCTTGCTCACCGTCAAGAAGCCTGTGGTCAAGTATATATTCGTCTCACTGGCCACGGCATGTGTGTCCTGTGTCTATCCGCTGATGTGGCCGGAGCGGATTCGCGCCGCGAAAGGCACGACGGGGGCGGGTCTGGGGATTGGAATTACCAACGCTTGTGCGCAACTGGCGGGCATCGTCGGGCCACAGATCTATCAAACGAGGTACGGTCCGGGCTATAGGTTGAGCTTCAGTGTAAGTATAGGTATGTTGGCTGGCGCGGTGGCAATGATGGCGGTCACGTTCTGGATTGTTCGGGGACGGGATCGGAAGATCGAGCAGGAGAGGGCGGCAAGATTGGATGCGGAGTAGGCGCTGAACGGGGATTCAACTAAGGACCTCTGATAGACTCTGATACACTGCTTGCGCAGAACCCCAGAGCAAGAAATCTGTAGATCGTGGTCATACACCAATCCGCCGTCCAGATCCGTTTCTCATTGCCGCATAATGAACTGGTGCAGAGGATCGGATGAAGTTTTGATTCTACGACTTGTAAGTCCAAGAGGATCGAAATCACACTACAGTCCATGGCAACCTATTCATTGTAGGTATTGCAAATGGACTATGGGCCGAGGCGGCTGGGGCCAAGTTGCTGCCCTAAAGACATCCCGCGCATCTTTTCATCCCACGAACCAGGGGCTGGAGAAGGCCTTATTGGGGCTCTGATAGCTTATAGTATATACACGTTAGGGCTCAAACTTTGCTGCAAAATGAGCACACACGGCGTACGTATTCCTGTGAACAATTCCAGATATATCGTTGCTAACTCCTCGCTAGTGGATAGTTCAGTGGTAGAATTCTTGCTTTGGGATTCTGCGTAAGCAGTGTATCAGAGTTGTAAGAGGGTAGGCTTCAGCAACGCCCAGGCTCGATGACCAGCTCAGCTAATGTTCTTCAGTCCTGGGGTATGCATCTATAACTCGGTGGTGTTGAACACATCTGACAGCAGTAGTTCAATCCGTGAGTCTCATGTGTCAATCTATTGTGGTTCCTGTCTAACCAAGCTACAGCCAGTTCAGCCCACTCATCAATCATGATCTTTTTTGCTTTTTGTTGAGGATCGGAAACGGTAGCAGACACAGACAGCCGCGGTATTACTTTAGGGACTGATTTATCGCCTAGCAACTCATGCTCTCGCGGAGTTGTGGACAATTTGCTGCATCTGCAAGGTACCCAGAAGCAGCTTTGCTGTCGTTCCTGCTTGTAAACTGATAGCATTTCATGCACATCGTACATCGCGTCACCCCTAACCCTCGCTAGCAAAGTCACCACACTGAGCACACTGACCCAGCTAGCAGCTAGCACAACCACATCCCCAGATCCTCCGTAGCATTACCTGACCCTAGTCCCAACCCCGAGCACACTGACTAGCATATAGCATTTCTCGATGGACTATATAAAGACAAACACACCCTCTTTTTTTTTATCCCCAGTTCAGCCCTTTTCTTTTGCTTTTTGTTGAGTGGATTGTCGATGGAGGGAAGCAGGGAGAGTCCAGGAGGTGTAGCGGACCTGTGGGAGGAGGGGAACATCGACCCCTGATAGGGCTTGACATCCCGCAGCAAAGTCTTCGCTGTATCGGAGAACTTGTGCTGCTCCATGATACTGCGCAGAGCCTGCAACAGCGACCGAGTTATTGAGGCTGGTGTGAAGCTGATGTTTGTCGTCCGTGAAGCGCGATATGTCGAACCACTGTCCCGAAGCGGAAATGAGGCAGTAAAAGTGCCAAGACAGACCTACGACCGGTTGACTAGAAGTGAACTTGATTTCTCCAACTTTCGTGGAAAAGTTGCCGGCGCGACATCACATAAATTTCTCTACGCCCGATTCCTCGCAGCTACAGACGGCATAAGGTGCATAAGACCATGTCGACGCTCAAGAAACGCGCAGAGAAGTTGAAGCGGAAACGACCACAAGACATTGATCCCGAAGACGACCCAGCACGCTACCGAGACGAGGAGGACAGCAGTGCAGGCAGTGAAGACGATGCGGATGACGACGGTCGCGAGCACTACGAGGCAGTGTCGAAAAGCAAATTGCGAAAGCCAGAGCAACCTCGACTAGACCCGAAATACGGAGGTGTAGCCATCAGCCGAGCAGATCTGGACGAGGACGATGATCCTTTTGCGGCTGTGGAGGATAGCGAGGACGAAGACCCGTTCGCAGTCGACGGAGGTGAGGAAGCTGGGCTCAACTCGGGGGCTGCTAGGGACGAGGATGACGAGGAAGATGTGTCAGAAGACTCAGAAATTGAGAACGACATCAACGGCACGAGTAATGACCAAGGTGTCGGTCTTCCAGACGATGATGTTTCAGTCGAGAGCGATGTCGAGTCCGAAGATGAGTCCGAAGAGGTCAACACCAACTCGGACGACTCAGACACTAGTATGGACGAGGAGGCACCTTCGAGTCGTGCTCCGATCACAGCTAGAGATCGAATGAGAGCACAACTTTCGAGGAAAACTGCGGAGTCGAAATTAGTCTCGTCGCTTGTGTCATCAGCAACCGATCAGGCTCGAAAGGGCGCAGCGGTGCAGCAGCAGAACGACGCCCACGACCGTCTACTGGACGCGCGTATCAAGCTCCAGAAGGCCCTCACGACCTCGAACCAGTTAGAGAACAATCTTGGAGTCAATGACATTGAGTCCGCAGCAACCAGAGCCCAAGAAGCCGCTCTGACGCTCTGGTCGACCATCGACTCCATCCGCTGCGACATTCTTGCTCACAGCCAAAAATCCGCATTATCAGAGCATTCGAGCAAGAAACGGAAGATCTCACCACTGGACCCATCCCCATCGACAGCACTTTCAGCCCTCTACAGCCAGACCCAATCCCTCGAGTCGACCGCCCTCCCAGTTCGACAGTCCGCTCTCAACCACTGGTATGCCCGTACTCGCCCTAACACCAGCACAAGTGCCTCCTCTGGCGCAGTGCGCTCTGCACTGTCCCTTTCTGGAGATGATACGACAATCTCCTCCATCCTCTCCAGTTACCTCACCACCAATCTCTCCAACCTAACCACTTCTGCCCAACCTGCTCCGACAACATACAACGACACGCCGTTCTACCAATCGTTGCTCACCTCCCTAATCTCTTCGCGCACCAATGCTGCAGCCATTTCATCTGCACTGCCCCCAACTTCGACACCAGCCATCAACGGGATCAAGCCACCTAGGGTGAAGTCCAACCGCGACACGAAAGCCTCTAAAGGCCGCAAGATCCGGTATACGGTGCACGAAAAGCTGTTGAATTTCATGGCACCGGAAGATAGGAGTACGTGGACAACGGAAGCGAGAAGGGAGTTCTTTGGGAGCTTGTTCGGTGGCGTGATAGCTGAAGATGGCGATTCGCGGAAGGGCCATGCGAACGGAAATGACCATGACAGCGATGATGACTTGGAAGCCGGTGGATTGAGGCTATTTGCAGGTGTGACTGCGGCATAGGCATACAATAAGCATGACGGACATCCACACCCTCGCTCACACCATACATCCTGATATTGGCGTGAGCCGACACCCTGACGTCCACTGAGCGTCTGAATCTGCCTTCATGCCGTTTTATCACCGCGTCCTTGTCATTTCGGTTCTTCCTACTACTCACTTGACGCAGCATACATCACCGTAGCATGTGCACCCGTACGGTTCACTGCCCGTCTTCAACCACCATTTTTCAACCACCACCTTCAACCACCACCTTCAACCACCACCTTCAACCACCACCTTCAACCACCACCTTC